>NC_084808.1:12573600-13196500 GCF_963583255.1 Pyrus communis
TTCTCCTTGTCATTGTTGTCAAAGGTATTGAGTTAGCATGTTTATTCAATGATGTCTAAAATGTATATATTTGATTGTCATTTTTGTATCCAACATTTTAGTTAATTTGCTTGTAGGGGCTGGTGTGTTGATGTACTAGTCAACTTGCTTTAAATATTAGGCATATATATTATAGATGTCTAACAGTTTTGTTTCTTTCCCTCTCCATATTCAAATAAAATTCTGTGAATATGCTCAGCAAGTTTTGTAATTATTTCCCAAAAACTAATTTGAGTGAAGACTATTCATGGTGGCCAGAATACATCAATTCCACATTTGAGCACATTATTTGACACTAAAGCCTTGAGTTCAAAATTTATTCATCTTTTCTAACTCTCTCTCTTTCTATATATGTGTATATATGTGTGTGTGTGTGTGTGTGTGTGTGTGTGTGTGTGTGTGTGCACCTATATATATATATATATCTGTCATTATTAGAGGGGATGCTATGCATGTCACTCGTAGCCGCATATGGGCTTCTTTCAAATTTGGATGATGTTTAATCATTTATATGTCAATCATGAGCTTATACAAGTTTCTTACTTGAATTCTAAAATAAATGGGAGTTTCTATTAATTTGAAGTGGTACACACTCATCAGTTTTTCCTATATTTTTTACCTGCAGCCGTTAGTGATTACAGACAATCTCTTCAGTTTCAGAATTTAAATGAGCAAAAGAGAAATATACATTTGGAAGTGAGCTTGTGGTTCTCTTAGCCGTCAGTTTATGTGAATTTTATTTCTTCTCGTGTGCCGATATTTAGCTTTGGAGGTAATGTGCAGGTCATTAGAGGTGGTAGACGTGTTGAGGTCTCAATTTATGATCTTCTTGTTGGTGATGTTGTACCCCTTAATATCGGCGATCAGGTATGCGCATTTGTCAGTAAATGTTTCATGTATATTTCGCAATTGCATTCCAATTGAAAAGTTCATTAATATTGTGATTCTATATGTAGGTCCCTGCTGACGGCATTTTAATAACTGGGTACTCACTTGCGATAGATGAGTCGAGTATGACTGGAGAGAGCAAGATTGTGAGCCTCTATTCTCTAGCCTTGTTTGAACAGTGACCATTTATTTTCTGTAAGTCTTATGATGTATATATTTTCCTTTTTTAAGGTTCACAAGGACTCCAAGGACCCATTTCTAATGTCTGGCTGCAAAGTAGCAGATGGAAATGGTACTATGCTGGTAAAGATTCCAATCTCTCTTTTCCTTTTCCCATGATACATATATAGATTCATAATGGTTTTTCTAGAGTCAGTCAATGCAATATCTGAAATCTTTCGGGGTACTGAAACTTGTTTTTCGGAGGCTTGTCTTTATTTGCTGCCCATGTAATTTTGAAATTGAACTGTCAATGTTTTAATATTATTATCATTGTTTCTTTAGGTAACTAGTGTTGGGAGTAATACTGAATGGGGAATGCTCATGGCTAGTATTTCTGAAGATACTGGTGAAGAAACTCCTTTGCAGGTCAGCGAAGAACTTTTAACTTGCATAATTTCATTTGATGCATGGAATTCTGTACTCAAACATATACATCTTTGAATAGGTGCGCTTGAGCGGGGTTGCGACTTACATTGGTATTGTCGGACTCACAGCGGCTTTTCTTTTCTTTATAGTCCTGTTGGTTAGGTATATTCCGATCTTCACTAGTGACCCCTTCTCTATGATAGTGACACTTGATTTATGATAGAGTACTATCACTAGTGACCCCTTCTTGATGACAGTCACACTTGATTTATGATAGAGTACTATAACCTGTGCAGATACTTTACTGGCCATACAAAAGATACAACTGGAAATCCTCAGTTTACCGCTGGAAAGACAAAATTTGGACGTGCCATAGATGGAGCCATTAAAATTGTTACTATTGCAGTATGTCAATAACTCCTGGGTTGTTTTCAGTAAATACTTGTCCGTGATGTTTCGTTGTTTACCTGATTATTCACTTTAAATACAAGCGTTTTTGTGAATTTGATTAATCTGAAAAATGTTTTAGGTCACCATTGTGATAGTTGCTGTTCCTGAAGGGCTCCCTTTAGCTGTTACCTTGACGTAAGTCTGCTCATTGTTTTGTGCTAAACCTGTTTTTTTTTTTTTTTCCTTTTTTAATTTCACTCGTGTGTTACACTGAGTAACCTGCTATGAGAAAAATGATTATTTCGATACTAAGTTTTCTGTACGATGTGTTGTTTTATCTTCTTTTGTAAAAGGATACGTTTTTATTGCACACATTCATCTTTCTACATTCCTCATTCCTTACTTTTCCCCCTTTCATTCTTTGTCTATGACACAGGCTTGCCTACTTGATGAGAAAAATGATGGCAGATAAGGCCTTGGTAAGTCTAATTGTCTTTCAGTTTTATGTCTCCATAGATTTTTAAGTATATGTACTTTTCTTAGGGTTTAAGCATATAATAATTTTGGAACAATGGATCTCTAAATGTAGGTGCGGAGGATATCTGCATGTGAAACCATGGGTTCTGCAACTACAATCTGCAGCGACAAGACTGGAACCTTAACATTAAACCAGGTGGGTATAACTTACACTACAATGGGGTTCTAAATGGAGTTCTAAATGCCCAGTTTCTCTTTCATTGTAAAATATACGACGGTCGAGGTGTTGAGGTCTCATCAACTAGGCTAATTCAGATGAAGTTAGTTTGAGGGTTCAAATCAGCTTAAGTGTTGTCTCACTAAGAGAAAATTATAGTCAATTGGTGTGGGTGTTGCGAGATTAAAAAATGGTGGTGGACGTGAGCAGAACAAATGTTATGGACATTTTTTTCTAATTGTCTCTCTTGCTCTCTCTCCCTCTCATTCTTTTGTTAATGAGTGATATTTTTTTTTCTAATTGTCTCTCTTGCTAATGAGTGATATTTTTCTCTACATTTCTTCGGGTATAGATGACTGTTGTTGAGGCTTTTACGGGTGAGAGGAAAATCGTTCTCTCTGGCGATAAGCCAGACTTGTCTCCAATGCTGTCATCTTTGCTTATTGAAGGCATCGCATTCAATACAAATGGCAGTGTTTATACGCCTGAGGTATGCTTAAAGTATTTGTGTTGCTTTCTTGGTAAGATTTTTAAGCAGAATATTGAGTGGTGAAGGCTTAGGTTCGGTAAGGTTGTAATTTGCTTTTCTTCCCTTTTGTAGACTGGCGGTGATATAGAGGTTTCTGGATCACCAACTGAAAAGGCAATTCTGCAATTGGGAATCAAGGTTCTTTCATTTGGTTTTCCAATTCATGTATCTTGCTACTGCTCATGGGTGACTTCATCCCTTGAACTCACCACTAATTATTGATAACTTGTTTGCAGCTCGGAATGAATTTTGATGCCATAAGGTCTGAGTCTTCACTTCTTCACGTGTTCCAATTCAACTCAGAGAAAAAACGAGGCGGTGCTGCAGTTAAATTGGTAGGGAACTTAAGAATCTTACCTTGCCACACTAAGAGTTCTTGATTATATGGTTATATTATGCGGATCTTAAGAAAATACATTTTGAATTTTGTTTTAGTAGTTATGTATTCATTATTGTGTTTTATTTACTGGTTGCAACAAACATGTCAGTAATCTGGATGATTTTAATATTATACGTTCTCTTTTGTAAAATGTCTTCATATATCAGTTACAGTACATGGGGAAGAATATTAGTATTCATTGTGGATAACTTCTTTTGCATTCAAGGGAGCTGCAAGTAATAATTGATTGCGTTTTTCTATCTGTACAGCCAAATTCCGAAGTTCATATACACTGGAAAGGGGCTGCTGAAATAGTCTTGGCCTGTTGTACAAAGTACCTGGATCCATATGACAAGTTGGTAGCTATGGATGATGAGAAGGTAGGAGAAAACTTTGGCTTTTACGTGATAAAATGATAGTTAATTTCTGCATCTCCTTTAGTGAAACACTTGTATAATACAGTCTATTTTTTCTTCCTATTAATTTAGTCATTCCTTTCCAGCTTGAGATGATTTTAACACCCTTTAAATTTTTTGTGATCGTGCAAGACATTATAACCTTCTTTTAAGCTTAACGACAAAATTTGAACTTGTACAAATTATCCCTAATTATCAATTGTACGACTCTTGTTCCTAATTATTTCCTTACTACTTTTGTGTTCCTTTTATGGTGACTTTGAACTTTGGAAGTTTTTGTCTAATATTTCATTTTAATGAAATATGCCTTTGTCTGCAGTCAAAAATTTTCAGGAAATCAATTGAGGATATGGCAGCTCGCAGTTTGCGTTGTGTTGCCATTGCTTATAGACCACATGAATTGGAAGATGTTCCAACTGATGGACAACTATCTGAGTGGGCATTGCCTGATGATGACCTTGTCTTGCTTGCTATTGTTGGTATAGAGGTAGTGCGTTCATAAATTTAGATATTGTATTGCTAACTTAGATGAGGAGCATGTAACATTTAACATCCTCTGTTCTAAGCTGATATGTTACTTCTTTTGGCACCTTCCAGATTTGCATTCACTTGTAGTTTGTTTAAACCTTTTTAGAGAATTGAAAAAATTGCAGGATCCTTGTCGGCCTGGGGTGGGAGATGCAGTGCGACTATGCCAAAAAGCTGGTGTTAAGGTATTATTTAGTAACATCTATTTGAATGGTCTTCTGGATTTTTGATCTTCATAAAAAGGGTGTTTATTTTCGGATTAAGGGTGTTTATTAGGCCAGAGAGAACAGAAAGGGTTCAGTCCCAATTTGTGGAAAGCCCAAAGATTCTATGCTAATAAGTTCAGCTGTCAACTTGAATCAATTGCTTGTTTATTGTGCAACAATGGTAGATCAACTTGCCTATTTGTTTTTCATAGGGCTGTCCTATGTATGTTTATTTATGATATTGTTTTGTAGGTTTTTTATTTCCAGCCTCCACTTGCTCCCTCAGTTCCTTGCTCTTAAAAATTGTATCATTATTTTGAGTTTTATACACTTGGTCTAAATGCAGTTGTTTTTGCACTTGGTCTAAATAGTTAGGTTCAGGTACATATCTGTATCTGTAGTTTAGTCGTACAGTAACTGTAAATCAGAAGAATCAATTTCATTTATAAAGAAATTTGGTACTGTTTAAATATTCTTTTCATAAATTATTTTCTGGGTATCATTTTAAATATTGTTTGGAGAAAGTGAACAACTGGATGTTGTATCTTAAATTCTCCTTCCAATCTGAGAATTTTGTAGGTGCGCATGGTCACGGGTGACAATGTTCAAACTGCGAAAGCAATTGCTATGCAATGTGGCATACTTGCTCCAGATTCAGATGCTACCGAGCCAACTCTCATTGAAGGAAAAGATTTCCGTGAACTTTCAGATAAGCAGAGAGAAGATTGTGCTGAAAAGATTTCGGTATGATCTGAGTAATTGGATATCTACTTGTATTTAATTACATATTGTTTCTGGTGACATGTTTCGATGATTGAAGTGTGAACACCAGATTTGAGGAAAATTGGTTCTTTTTTTGTGTAATCTGCAGGTGATGGGGCGGTCTTCCCCCAATGACAAGCTTCTGCTTGTGGAAGCATTGAGGAGAAGGGGTCATGTTGTTGCTGTAACCGGAGATGGTGCTAATGATGCTCCTGCACTGCGTAAGGTTTGTCAAATGTTTTAACTTCAGTTTTTGTTTGTTGTCTTTTTTGATTTTATTATAGCAGCCTAATGTGTTTGAATACCTGCACTAGTTTTGTAGCGGGTCATTTTTTGTCCCTTTTAGCTGTAGTGTTAAATGAGTTTATGTTTTGATGGTTTTTTTCTTTTGGAAATAATCCACATACGAGTTCAGGCGGACATTGGTCTTGCAATGGGTATTCAAGGGACTGAAGTTGCCAAAGAGAGTTCAGATATCATTATCTTGGACGATAATTTTGCTTCAGTTGTGAAGGTTAGTAACTGTATGAACATTTTGCAGTTTTTCTTAGTAATTTCATTGTCTATTGTATTGTAGCACTCTGTTCTATCTCTCTGTTCATAACTCCTTTAATAGACATGTTGTCTAGTGCTTTAATTAATCAGTAACATAAACACAAGCTCATTCTTCTAACTGGACTGTAACAAAAGTTCATTCGGTAAATTCCATCCAACGGATGATACATACTTTTAATTAATTTATTACTTTGTTCACTCTCAGTTCTCACTTCTAATTTTTCTTGCATCCCCTTCACCCTTCACCCTTCAGTGAATAGGATAGTACTCAGTGTGCATATATGGTGTCCAGATGTGTAACCGACTTTTCCACATTAGGCTCGCATACACTGAATTTTGCTTTTTGTTTAGTCATACAATTGCAGCGAAATAGCATATAGAGTGCATTGTCAAGAATATTGCTTCTATAAATTGATTCACTGCTAGACGAAAATGGCAAACAACTGCGAACATCAGTGACCTATTCATCCTCAGTACCACAGCGTCACTGAAAGAAATTAATGCCAGAAAACATGAGAATTTGAAAAAGATTGAGATTATAACTGATTAGCCCATCAAAGCAATTTTATGGTGGTTTAGAACTAGAAATCTTTGGTTTTCTGCTTAGGTAGAAAAGGCATGACAAGTCATGTTGTGAAAATGGTTTTACTATTTCTAGAACCATCCAAGAAATCATTCGTCTTAGCCTTCCAATCTGGTCTCTTTGATTTGGGAACCATTTACACCTAGAACATAAATCTAACAGAAATCTAACAGAAAATATGTTGAGATAGAGAAGTGGAAAGCAAAAAGTGGGAAAGAATAAAAAGTTGATTAAACAAAAAAAGCAGTTGTTTAGGGAGTGTCAGCATGGTGACAAACTGACCGTATGTGTATCTATCTTGGTCTGTTTTTTCATTATTATTTCAAGTGCCGATCCAGAAACCCAAATTTGCAAATCTTTAACAGTGTTTTGTTTATCTAATGGTTGTAGGTTGTTAGATGGGGTCGATCTGTATATGCAAATATTCAGACATTCATCCAATTCCAGCTTACAGTCAATGTTGGAGCACTAATTATAAATGTCGTGGCAGCCATTTCAACTGGTGATGTTCCACTAAATGCTGTTCAGGTTCTGATCTCTCTCTCTCTCTCTCTCTCTCTCTCTCTCTCTCTCTCTCTCTCTCTCTCTCTCTCTCTCTCTCTCTCTCTCTCTATATATATATATATATATATATATTTCTGTATCTGTATCTATAAATGTTTTAAAAAACTAGCCTCGTGGCGCCCCTAGGGCGCCTTTGAGGCTGGGCGCCAAGGCTAATGCCTTTGTTTTGCTGGAGTGGGCAAAAGGCTTCGCCAGAGCCGCCTAGGCATTGGAAGGCGTCGCCAAAGCCACCTAGGCGTGCCTCAGGGTTTTTTTTTTTTTCAAACTTCCAAACCCAAATTTTTAGTAGGATTTTAACTGTCTCATACCTCTTTTCTTGCACTATCCTCTCTCTGCCTTCTTTTTTTTTTTATATATATAATGGATGTGTGGGCTGTCTGCGTGCATTGTTATATATGTGCTCATTGTGATTTTCATCCTCTATTATATATATATAATATGTATATATATAATATGTATATATATGTGTGTATATATATTTATAATATATGTGTGTGCTCAGGGTGATTATTGATTAATAATTTTTTTTTTAATATAATAAATGTGTATGCTCAATGTATATATTAAAAAATTTAGGTCTCGTGAGGCGAAGCCTCACGCCTCAAGCCTAGGCCGGGCTATCCCTCGGATTTCTCACCCACACCTCACGCTTTTAATACATAATTTCGTGTATATATAGATTTTCTATATATACAGGGGTTTAGGGTTTAGGGATAGCCCGACCTAGGTGTGAGGCAAAGCCTTACGAGACCTTAAATAATAGGGGACTGCTGAGAAAAACAGAGGAAACATGGACTCTTGGGGTTTTAAAAATAAAAGAAAAATAGACTTGGCCAAAACGAATTCGTTTTGGGCTAAGTCATTTAAAAAAAAAAAAAAATTAAAAACTTGGTCAAAACGACGTCGTTTTGGACCAAGTCTTTAAAAAAACCAAAAATCCCTCTTCTTCTTTGCGGTCATCTTGCTCGTGAAGACGTTGCACACCCTACAACCCTAAACCCAGATGGCAGAGCCTGAAAACAGAGCATTAGACTTTGATTTTGGGTCGCGGATGGATCTGGGAACGCCCGCCAACCGCCTTTAGGCGCGCGTCAGCCACCTAGTCTCACCTCAACCACGCCTTAGAGAGTTTTCGCCCACTCCCACTAGGCAGAGGCGTTATCACTCCCACCCCGCCTTTTAAAACATTGATGCGCGCACACACACACACATATATCTTTCGCCTCCATGTGTACACCTGTGGATGCCTATCTTGTGCTTGGTGCAGCTTCTGTGGGTGAATCTTATCGTGGATACTCTTGGAGCTGTAGCATTGGGTACGGAGCCACCTACAGATCACTTGATGGACAGAACCCCTGTTGGTCGAAGGTAAGATTTCTGTGATGATGGCTTCTTTTTACAAAACAAAAAATAAAATAAAATCGCTTATATCACCAAATATGCTATCTTAATCTTTGTTAGTCACCTAAAGTTTCTGAAAACCTGTGAGCATTTTGTTTTAGTTGATTTAACATTATCATCTCTTCCTCTTTTTTTATTTATTATTTTGTCATGCTGTTTTGGATAAAGTTCTTGTTTTTGTAGTGCACCGGATCTCTACCCTGAAAAGGGATGCAAGGGAACAAGACTTGATCTTTTCTATGACAAACATAGTTACAATATTTTGTGTCAAAGTGTGTTTCTGTTAGGTTTCCTTTTTACCGGTTTCAATTAGCTTTCAAGTCCTTGTCAACAAGTCACTTTAACAATGCTTACCATAGCCATATATATTTACATGGAGGAACAAATTCTGAAATTGAAAGGTATCGGTGGGATTGCGAGAGAAATTTCCAACTCTTTTTTACTGTGTTTTTGTGCACAGAATCTAAAAGTACAGTTTTATTGTTTTGAATGTGCTTGCCTTCTTCTTGGCCCATATTGTTGGATATTTCATGTCATTAAGCAGACTATTTGCTTTTGGGATGGTTATAGTAATGAACCTATGGTACAATGTTTTACAGAGAGCCACTTATAACAAATATAATGTGGAGGAACTTGTTGGTTCAGGTACATGCGTTTATTAAGTTTATGTAAATTGAAGTATTGGTGCCCTATAACGTGTATTGTCGTGCTACATACTCTACATTGTCGTTTGTATATTTGATATATTATTCTTGAACTACAGGCTTTCTACCAAGTCAGTGCCCTACTTGTCATCAACTTCCGAGGAATAAGTATACTGAAGCTGCATGGTCCCAATGCTACCACAGTGAAGAATACTCTGATATTCAATACATTTGTCCTATGTCAAGTAAGTCATAGCTGGTTAATATTAAGTGGTCTACGTTTGTTGTATTTTTTCTGGTGTCCTTTGTCAAGTAAGTCTAAGCCTCTTACTTCGAGTTTTCCTATTAAGTTTTGCACTAAGTTGCTACTAAAGTGGATTTGTCGAAAATATATGCAACATGTCAGTTCAAATCTAATGGAATATTGTATGCATTTCTAGTGTTGTTTACCAATTGGTTGAGGATGAAGCTGCTAGGGTTTATTCGTATGTATTTTTAGGCATGATTTATCAAAAGGATGTCTTTAATAAGTGTAATGTTTAACTGAAAACGTCCTTAATATGTGTAATGTTCAACTTGCAGGTTTTCAATCTATTCAATGCTCGAAAGCCCGACAAGTACAATATATTCCAAGGGACAACCAAGAACTTCCTTTTTATGGGAATAGTAACAGTAACTCTCGTACTTCAGGTGATACTTTAGTGCTTTTGTTTGTTTGTTTTTTTATTTTTCATGTGGCTGTGGTGAAAGTCTGCATTTGTTTACACCTGGCTTTGCTTTTCTTTAGATTATCATCGTCACGTTCCTTGGGAAGTTCACTAAAACAAAACCCCTTACTGGGGATCTTTGGCTGATTTCAGCTGTAATAGCTTTTACCAGGTGAGTTGGTGAAGATATGTTTAAAGTTCGACTGACGTTACGATGATATTTATTATTTGTCCCAATCGAACCTATGATTATGCCATGTTTTGTAATATAAATAGAACACTCTGGAGTGTTTAGTTTTCTTCTGTTGATTGACACAAGTCTTCTTCCTTACAGTTGGCCTGTCGATATTGCAAGCGAGCGAGTCCAAACCTCTTTGAACGCCTTCACATAACATGACATCTTCCATCTGTTGAACCAGTTGATTTGGGGTTTTATAGTTTGACTTGTTTTGGAATGAACTGATTATACCTGTACTCGCATTGTCTTTCAAACTTATCTCTATGAAATCTTTGTCATCCTGAGAACCAAAAGATCAAATAAACACAAGACAGCACAGCAGAAATTATATATATACTAAAAGATTTATATGAACTTTTGTTAAATTTTTAAATGGAAGATTCAATTTTGTAAGCTACTATTAAGAACAGTACACTTTTTTGAATTAGGTCGGATGACTATTATTCTACGTTAGCATGAATAAGCTTAAATACCAAATTTACCCTGATCTATCCAATCTCTTTATTTAGGCTTATCTTTTTGTTAAGTTTGCAATAATGGGGCTTTTAGATCCAGATCCAAAAACGTAGAGGGTTTTTAGGAGTGAGTTCAGTTATCTAATTATATGTTTTTATTTCTTTTATACTCATTTTATATTTTCTAAAAATATTAAAAATCAATTAAAATCTTCTAATATTATGCATTTTCCAACTCTAAAAGAATATATTTAATATCTTATAACAAAAAAACTAATATACTAAAATAAATTTATCTGCAAAACATTCTACCCTAACTCAAGTAACAAATATATGAATGTATATAATATACCTATACGTGAGATATGAAACCTAATTAAAGGGTAGAAAAAAACATAACATACCTACAAGTAAGACACATTAATCTGTGACAGGTTGATTATAAAAAAAGAATCTGTCATATAGGTAGATAAATATAATTAACCTGTGATATAGGTCGATTATAAAAATTAAAAATAAAATCTATAAATGAGGTTTAAAGTAGGAGGAAGAACGAGAAATAACAAAAAGATAAATAAAAAGAAATAAGCAAAGAGATAATTGGAAAGAAATTTGATTTTTATAATAAATCTTATCATTGAACAAATAAATATTGATAATTAAATAATTAAATATAACAAATTGGACTTATTTTAATAAATTGGACTATTCCTACTATTGACTCAAAAAATTGGACTTATATCAAGTTTCCCCTAAAATAAAATAAAAATAAAATAATGTAAAATCCTAAGACCAACTCTAATGGTGGGCTAAAAGTCAAATTACCCTCCAAAATTTCTCCCTAAACGCACTCCAACCCAAGGGGAAATTTTGAGCTAAATGCTAAATGCTAAACCAATGCCAAATTCTCCCCGACATTTAGTCCAGAAATCGGGGTGGACTCTACCAAATATTTATCGGAATTTAAATTTTTTTAGATTAAAATGTTTATAAAATTAATTTATGATTGTCTACGTATTTATTTTTTTTTTTAAAAATTAATTTAACAAAAAAATAGCCTAAATTCATTCTTTAATAATCCCGGGCTAAAATTTTAGGGTAGAATGGTTGGAGTAGAAAAATTATTTTTGGGCTAAAAGCTAAATTTTTCGGGTTAAAAAATTTGATTTTTAGCCCAACCATTAGAGATGGTCTAAATCATAGTATTACTTTAGTCAAAAGAAGGTGGGAAAATTGCACTGTACAGATGAACAGTGTTTGAACCACATTTCAGTTTATTTACAAGATTGCCACCTCCTCTTTAGTTTCTGATTGAAAATTTTGATTTATTTACAAAATTGCCACCCTTTGGCGTGCACATGTCGACCATCGTAGAAAGGGTGGGGGCATGGAAGCAAACCCGACCCATTTTGCTCCATAGCTCTTCAACGACAAAGTGGATTCGGCGCCTCACCGTTGCACACCTCGCCTTCCCCTCGCCGTTGCACACCTCGCCTTACCTCGCCGCCGCACTCCTTACCAGAACTTGAATCAATGGTAACGTGCCAATTGTATATATTTTTTGTCGATTTTTATCATTATTCTGGAAATTAGGGTTTGATCTAAATTTGGTGTGGGAGGATTTGTGGACGGATTTCAGGGAGAGAGGCGTGGGATGGCAGGGAGGGGAAGGGAGAGGGAGGAGTGAGGTTGCCAAAAAGGGGGTTAGGGTTGATTTTTTCTCCTCAAATGAATTGTTGGTGTCGGTGATTGAACAAGCATTGGTTAGAGAGGAACTTTCATTTCCTCTGTTTCTGTACCAGATGGGGTCGATGGGACCATGCTCTGTTGCACGTTCAGATGAGTGATTTCAGGGATTTGGGGGTAGGGAGAGTGATTTCAGGGATTGGTAATCCCATCCCGTGTTTTCCCCTCATCTCTGTCACACTCAACCTCTCTCTAATCCTTTCTCTTTCACTCTCTTTCAGACTCTTCCTTTCTCCCAACTCTCCATCTCTCTCAACTGTAGTGCTAACCCTAATTTGTTCTTTCATTCCTCAATTTTCTCCATCCAAGCAATGAAAAATCAGACTGGGTTTTCAGATTATTGATGCTTCACGGACAGAGAATAGAGAGAGTTGATTGAAGGAGTTGGTGAGTATGGGCTTTCACAGAGGGAAGAACGCAGAAAGAGAGAGAGAGAGGGAGAGAACGATTGCACAGAGACAAGGAGAGAGACAGAGAGAGAGATCGCAGAAAGAGGAGGATGACGAAAATTGAGAAGGAACCCATGTCTGCAGAGAGTGAGTAAGTTCTGAACCAAAGCTTATTTTCTCGAATTTTTGGCTATGTGACAACAAATTTCTGAAGCGGAAGAATCAAGGAACTTTGCGTTTAGAATTTAATCCTATTTTTTTTCTCTTTGCAGGACAAAAACCTACCAGGGAAGGAAGAGACTGCCAGGAAAGTAAAACCCAGACCGGAGAAGACAAGCAATGGCGGAGGAACCAAGGCTGTAGATCTTTGATAAAAGGTATAAATCCTTTTCGTTTCTGGTAGTTTGCCCTTGCCTAAAATGTGAAATTTAATATGGTGTTGATGAGCGTGTTTGAAGGCGGAAGAGCTGATCCTGTAATTTGATTGCTTTGTCACACTCGAAATCATTTATCAAATTTGTTAAGTAATGTTTATATCTGCACCGTCTTCTAACTTTTTTATAAATGTTTTAACCCTGATCTATTGGTTGATGATCGTTTTGTAGCACTGACAATATCATCACTCTTTCCATTCCTTTATTTTTGGGTGAGTGCTCACTTATTAATATTGTTGTTGCTTTTAGTTTTTAAATTTTATGAAAAATGCAACCTTCAAACCCTGTTGAAGTCGATTTGGTATCTCAAGATTTCCAAATTATTGTTTGTAGATTAGGGATTTGCATATTGCTAAAAGAAAGGAAGACATTGGCTACTGTGCTGGTTATGTAGGTGAGTTGATGATTGTCACTACTTACCTGTTGTATTCTTCACCGTTTTGTTCCTTAACAAGTGTCTTTCTTTCAAGGGGCTTCATAGATGCTTGGCAGAGTCCTGACATCAAATTTTTGGGGAATGGTGGCTGATATTGACTCAGATGAAGCGCCTATTTATATATCCTAATCATTTTTATGTTCTATCTTTTCTGACTTGGATGATATTGATCAAATGAATGAGTTAGAAACTGAAAGTTACATTTGTTCCATCAATATGGATGAGTCAGAAGCTGAAAATTACATTAGTTTCTTGCTGCTTTTTATACTGAACAGATTTTGTGTATGTATAGTGCTTTATTTTCAAGGTTATTTCTCTCAACACCATGTGAATGTACAAATGGTTCTGTCCCAATTCAACCAAAAAATTGGGATGTTAACTGATGTTTGTCCAGGGTTCCTTACTTTCCAGATATTGAAACATGCATAAATTCACCTGGAAATTATTCATGTCAATGTCCCACAGGATACAAACATGAAGGCATGGATGAAAAGAGTTGTATCAAAGACAACAAATGGTCAAGGGCCATTCTCCTCATTATTTCATTAGGTATGCATATTTTTTTCACATGTTAATATATTGCATATATGAGCCTAAATTTATTTTATTCGAGCCACTTTTGGATCCAAAATTCTCATAAAGTATGTCATTGATGAAAGTTATATTCTGGTGTCTTTTAGTGATCTTCATGTTTTTCATATGAAATAAGATTGTTAGCTTCTATGGTAAGTAGTATTAACTATCAGGGATTTGTTTTCATATTGCATGAAATTTCCACTTTTTTCATCTTTGAATAGTCTCAAGCACGGTAAATATAATAGCACTAGAAAGTGAGGAAATCCACTTTCTTTGGTCAGGTTGGATTCTCTACTGTGATTACCATTTTTATCTCTAAACAAATTTTTAATGGTATGTATGATATAAAAGGGTAAATTTAACTATATTGGTTTCTTTGTTCTCACGCTTTGGTGCCTCGAGTTTTAATTTTTCATAGCTGTTTCTGAGTTGTTTTCCAGTTACAATTCGGGTGCCATTGGCAACTTCTAGGGGACCAAAATTGTTTTCAGGTCAAAATACAGGAACCAAATTGTAACTGACTAGGAGATTACATTACGAAAGTAGGAAAGTTCGGTCTTGATTCATAGTTTGGCAACATAATATGTATGTAGGATGTTGTTTTGGAACCGCTTGGTAAGTGTTAAATACATACATCCTATAACATGACTGACTAACAAGCATGGTCGTTCAGATATACATGCAATTGAGATCACTGATTAAATCAGATTTCTTTTATATGGAAGTAATCTTGCCTATTAGGTGTTTGTGAAAATTCCCCAGAGAGTTAGAAACAAGGATATGATGCAAATCTGAATGTAGGATGTTTTGGTATGTGTGTGTACATATCGGGGTGTTATATTGATATGACATGCTGCCTAGTTTATCTATTTTTTGATTGTTAGATCAAAGAAGGAAGTTCAATTTATTAAGGATCAAGGTTTGGACTACTAGACAGCACGCCGACTTCGGTTTGAGGCATGGAAGTCTCGAGCTTGCAATCTTAAATTTCTGGTTCCCAAATAAGAAATATGCTCTATTTCATCCTGAATAAGAAATGAACAAGTAGATGTCAACTCTAGCATTTAATGGTGTTGTGCACTTTGACAGGTATATGTGAACGGCTCATAGGGTTTTTCTGAATATGTTGGTCCATGATTTATTTTTGAAAGAGTAAGTCTGGTGTGATTCTTTTAATTCTCATCTTCAGTGCAAAAGTTTGTGTGCAAAGTTTTTTGTTACAGTTTTATTCTTCTGTTTGCATTATGTTTATCTTGAAGTAAAGGTTGCTAATCTTTTATTTATGAGTGTGTGCTGCTCGGTCTCCAATGATTGTTTATATTTTTTGAGGGTATAATGGGGAGGAAAAATGCATTCCAATAACTAGGAATTCAACCTCCACCAAATTGTAAGGAATCCAATTCCTCCAAATTTTGGAGTTGGATTCCAAAATTTGCATGGTCTCCCAAATTTTTGATTCCCCAATATTGGGTAAACACCGGAGCAGTCCATAATTGACTTTCAATTCCATTTTTTTGTTCTGATTACCCTTACATAAATGTATTTATGATCTTTTAGTTTCAAGAGCCCAACTGTTGTTGCAAAATGTGAGCAACTAATGTCTTTCTTACTTATTGTTGGGCTCTTCTATCCTTATGTGAGGCATTTTGTACAACTGCTTTTGTAACGTTGGGATGTTTCAACATTTACGACTCTGCGTTCTCTCTCTCTGCACACTTTTTCTTCCCTCGCTCCCTCTCTCATGTAGAGCCTTTTTATGGTACAACGTGTTTATCGGTTCTCATGTCCTAGTTTTTATTTCTTCTTTCAATTAAGTTTTGTTTGTATGTTATGTTTTCATGGAATCTCTTGCACATATTTCAATTACGTTGTACTTGAATGTCCTGAACTCAAGTCAACCAGGAATTTTTTATTTTTTTTGGTTGAAACCAATGAATTTCGTTGTACTGGAATGATATAGATGTGGGGAATACATTTACATAAGGATTAATTTTAACCATTGAATTTTATTTCATTTTTCCTTGGAGCTTGAGTAACAAGATCATCAAATTCTTATATTCGTTATCTGTGAGAATAAATCTACATTATTAACAATATTTTTACACTTCTACTTTTATTGGGTTTATATACAGTTTGTGTGTTGGCTTAGTCTTGCCTTGGAGTTGGATCCACTTTGTGTAATGGATTGTGATTTGTTTGAAAATATCTTTAATGATTATTTTGAGTATAATGTATTTTTCTAATACTGTTTTTCTCTCCCTTTGTAATCTAGTCGTGCAGAAGACATCTCCATTAACCAGTAACAGATGAAATCGTTTGCTGTCGAGGTTCCCGTGCAGAAGAGCTAAAATGCTGCAAGTGGAGCATAGATAACAGCTCAAGACACATGGTATGAGGGTGCAGGTAAACTGTACATATGCATCTGGAAAAAGTTAAAAGTTAAGGCGGGTTGACTGTAGTTTCTCCTTCCTGCCACAACAGAAAATACTTTTGAACTGCATTAAGCTATTAATAAATTAAGCTTAAGTTATATTTTACTTATCAAGAATGGGTAAACTGTTTTAAATAGGAAAATTAAGTGCTTATATCAGGTAAACTATCACTTTTACAAAGATTTTTGGTAAATTAGATATATAGTTTAATTTGAAGAGTTGTGTTGACCTTTACTTTTGTTAAATTATATAGTTTAATTGCGTCCTCTTTTTCCAATCCCTATATATCTACTCAACTATTGGGTCAATTACTTGCGAGTAGGAATGTTTAATTGCTTGATCAATTCAAAGAAGAAATAGGACTTTTGTCCAATAGGGATTTGAAATAGGGATTGAGACTCTCACATGAGTAAGATGTCCCAATTGATCATTGATTCTTAGGTGCGATGTCTTTTTAGTTGCTTTGTGTGGAAACTATTCATGCTTGTTGTGACTAATACATTCAATTCCCGCGGCAACGCGCGGGCATATTTTCTCATTAGTACCAGATTGGGTTGTTGGATCGCCTATTAGTTTTTTTTCTCCTTCTCTCTACTATTAATTTCACACCAGCTCCCCTTTTCTTTGGGTTGCAAGTGGATTCATTTTGTTACTTATTGACTTGGCAATTTCTTACACGATCCGTTAACAACATACGTAAATAACATGAAAATAATAGGTTTTGGGTCGACACGATAATTGATCGGGTCATTATTAGATCACACTATAAGAACCCGTTAATAATGGGTCCTTAACAAATTTACACGGAGATGACATGCAGGTAGCCCGTTTCGACACGTTAAGAAAAATATATTTTTTTCGTGATTTTAATTTTTTTAAACTACTAAAAAACCTTACTATAAAATAGAATACCCGTGGTGTATATGTATATATTGTATGTTAAATATATATTATTGTATTATTACTCTATATATAAATTTAAAAAATTTAAGTTTTATTTATTTATTTATTTATTTTTATAGTATAGTATAGGCAAAGAGAGATTAGAAAATTATAAGACACATCAAAAATAAAAATATCAAGTAATTTAAAAATACAAAACACATTAAAAATTATGGTAATTAATTTACAAGTGTGAAAAATTAGGTAAACGCTCGTGATCGCATCCTCTATGCTTTGAGGATGATACATCGTTGTTGAATTTTTAGAATTATACAAACCCTCATGAATAGTATTTTTAAGGGAGTTCAAAATAAATAAAATTCATAATCATTAGTATACAAGTTTGAAAAATGTGAAAGCATATATAACGTAATGTAATAATTTTTATTCATTAGGCTTTTATTTTTGGGGTATGTAATACTTGAAAGATAAATATTTTTTATTTTTTATTTTTATGTGTAGAAGTAATATTTATGTGACAATGTAGTATGCATGTAATAATTTAGTAATTTGATTTCCATTTTTTGGGGTCAAATTATGTTTTTCATTTTCATTATTTATTGATTTAAAATATATTTTCTTTAATGGGTAATGGCTCAGGTCATATTATATGATAATATTAACGGGTTGATTTCGAGTCGGGTTATATTATTTGTTTACTTTAACGGGTGTTACACGACACGACACGTTAAGATATCGGGTATATTACGAAAACGACACGAATGCCAGGGTTTGCTCATAACCTTTTTTTTTTTTTTTTGTTGAAAAAATGATATTATCTATAGTAAAGGGGAGGGGTGAGCTTAGCCTCATAATGGGCTAGCAATAATGTGGTTTAAATTTGTCTTTAGTGAGAATCGAACCTAAAGCCTCACTTACAAGTGAAGAGGAATACCAATAGACCGTAGTATTGAGTGGCATAAACGTTTTTATTACTAGTAGTTTTTTTTACTCTAAAACTATATGGGACATCTTAGAGTAAAAATTGACATTTTCATACCTCATTTTTTAAAATTGATGTCACGATATAATTCGTTAAGATAATTAGTATGACACAAACACGACTTGTATGCCAAATTTACATAAGATGCAAGTTTATGTTTGTATAAATACTAAGGGTTCAATTTGATATTCCTTAAAGAATGCTAAAAAAGTTTTTAGATAACCAAAAGTGTCTTGGACAATGGTTAAAAACAAAAAAAACCAAACACTAAAATATAGTTTGGGCAAAGTATAAAAAACTACCTCAATTATTGGTGTTACGACACTTTCATACCTCATCTTTTAAAATTAACAATGTCATACCTTATCTTACAAATTTGTGCCAATGTTATACCTTCCGTTAGTTTGGCCTGAATTTCCAGTTAAATATTGACGTGGCTTGATTCAGGGCCCACTTTCTATTAAAAAAAAATCAATAAAATATTATTAAAAACTAAAAAAAAAATCATTTAATAATTTTTAAATATTAAAATAATAAAGAAAAGTAAATATTAAAATATTAAAAAATCATTTAATGATTTTAATTTAATATATATATATATTTTTTTCTTCTTCTTCTTCTTCTTCGGGAGGTTGGGGGGGGGTGGGTTGGGGTTTTCTTCTTCGGGAGGTTGGGGGTTGATGGGTTTTCAAATTTTTTCTTTTTTGGTTGAAGATTACGCAGGGAAGAAGAAGATAGGGAGAGAGAGAAGGGGGTGGATGGGACGAAAGGTTTTGATTTTTGTTTTTTTGTTTTTTAACTTTTCTTTATTATTTTAATATTTAAAAATATTAAATGATTTTTTTTAGTTTTTTTTTAATATTTTATTTATTTTTTAATAAAAAGTGGGGTATGTATCAAGCCACGTCAACATTTAACTAACAAATTAACGGCAGGCTAACAGAAGGTATAACATTGGTACAAATTTGTAAGATGAGGTATGACATTGTCAATTTTAAAAGATGAGGTATGAAAGTGTCGTGACACCAATAGTTGAGGTAGTTTTTTGTACTTTACCCAAACTATATTTTAGTGTTTGGTTTTTTTTGTTTTTAACCATTGTCTTAGACACTTTTGGTTATCTAAAAACTTTTTTAGCATTCTTTAGGCAATATCAAATTGAACCCTCAGTATTTATATAAACATAAACTTGCATCTTATGTAAATCTGGCATACAAGTCGTGTTTGTGTCATACTAGTTATCTTAACGAATTATATCTTGTCAACCCCGTTATTTTAACGCGATCTTAACAGGTGACTTGATAACAACTTGACTCGTTAGCGGGTCGTGTGGTTTCGTGTTGGATGAATAGGTTATGCAAGAAATTGACATGCCTAATGTTTAGATCTGGCAAGGCAAGCGGGCCGTGTTCGTGCTGTTGATATGTCATATCCGTTATCTTAACGGATGGCCCGATGCGACCCAATATTTTTCAAGGGGTGGCTCGATAACGACTTGGCCTGTTAACAGGTTAAACCCGAGACCTATTATTTTTATGTTGTTTCATATTGGAAAAACGGGTAATGCAAGAAATTGTTAGACTTAATCATATGTAAGCAAACGTAGCATCTCCCCAAGCCTTCCCGGCTCCTTATTTGGCTTTTCTTGTCACCGAAGAAGGATTGTATCTTTATTTGGATCTAGTATTAGTCATCATGCTTTAAAGCAAATACTAAGGGGGCATTTAAAAAGGTATTGTTCTTGTTTCTTTCCTCTTCTTTTTTTTTTTTTTTTTTTTTTTTTTTTCCTTCTGATTTTTATAGCTTAACAAATTAGAGTTACAAGGGAAAACTTGTTATGCTTGTAAATTTGCTATTATATACATAACAATTCTCCTTGTTTACAACTTTTTTTACTCTTTTATACAGGTTCTACATTCTATTTATGTTTGGTAGGTTGTAACAAGTAAAAGATTGGAAAAGGAGCTAAAAAGAAAGTATTCACTTGGCTACAATGTGGGTGCAATTGCACAATGTTGCCCCACTCAATATGACAGAGGCTGCTACTTCGGCAATAGCGAGTCTAATTGGTAAAGTGGTCAAGGTGGACAAAGACGATGGTCGAGATTGCATTGGTAGATTTTTGCGTGTAAAGATTTCCTTTGATGTTCAAGAGCTGCTTATGAGGGGAGCAAACGTGGAATTTCCAGATGATGGGAAGATATGGATTGATTTTCATTATGAGGGGCTACCTAACTATTGCCTCATTTGTGATAAGGTGGGGCATGTCACTCGGTGGTGCAAGGCTGAAAGACTTGGTGAACTTCTGCATTCCATGAAACTAGGAAATGATGAAGGTATTAATTTTATGGCGCTAAAACTGGATATGGCAAAAGGCTATGACCGAGTTGAATGGTCTTTTTTGAATGCTATGTTGCACAAATTGAGATTTGATGATATTTTTTGCCAATGGGTGATGAAGTGTGTGCAAACAATACCCTACTGTGTGGTAGTTAATGGTGAGGCCACGAGTTACATCACGCCTAGTAGGGGACTTCGGCAAAGGGGCCCTTTATCGCTTTTCTTATTCTTAAATTGTGTTGAGGGTTTTTCATCCCTACTTCATAATGAGGAAAGGGTTGGACGCATTCGGGGGATTATAGTGAACAATCTTGCCGAGCCTCTCTCCTATGTTTTCTTTGCGAATGACTTAGTTTTCTTTTGTCAGGCTACGAAGATAGAGGCCTTAAATGTTAATTGTTTACTTCAACAAGATGCTGAGGGGTCTGGGCAATTCATTAATCTGGAAAAGAGTTCGGTTCATTTCAGTGGGGGATGTTCGCAGGTTGTGAAAGCCTGGTTATCGCAGGTGTTGGGGATCAAACATCAGGATGGCTTTGGGAAATACTTGGGTATTCAAGCAGATTTTGGGGGTTTGAAAAGGAAAGTGTTCGAAGATGTACGAAATAGAGTGGATGAGCAAATTAATGGATGGGCAAAACAGTTTCAGTCGATTGCTGGGAATGAGGTACTAATTAAAAGTGTGGCTGTTGCTTTACCTAATTATACAATGTCGTGTTTCCAACTTCCAATCCAATTGGCAAAGGAAATCGAACAAGTTATTGCACGTTTTTTATGGAGGGACCAGAAGACAAAGAAGGGTGTTCATTGGGTGGCTTGGAGTAAAGTTGCAAAAAGGAAATCAAAAGGAGGGCTTGGTTTTAAGGAAATCATTTCCCTTAACTTAGCTATGCTTGCAAAGGTTGGGTGGCATATTATTTGCAATCCAGATTCCCTCCTGGCTAAAGTGCTTCAAGAAAAATACTATCTCTCTTCGTCTTTTCTGGATGGGCCGGCGGGAAGAGGTACTTCTTGGGGATGGAAAGGGATTTTGTATCAGAGGAAAGTATTTAAGGTTGGCATACGATGGAGGGTTGGGGATGGTCGAAGTATTCAGATTGTCAAGGACCCATGGTTGCCTACGCCACGTACTTTTCATTAGACCTGACATTTGTGTTGTGTTTCCAGTGTTCGTGTCGTTTTTGTGTCATACCCGATATCTTAACAGGTCGTGTCATGTAACACCCGTTAAAATAAACGAGTAAAATGACCTGACCCGAAATCGACCCGATAATATTAACAGGTAATATGACCCGATCCGTTACCTGTTAAGGAAAATATATTTTAAACCAATAAATAATCAAATGAAAAACATAATACTAAATAAGTATATACATACCATATTATCACATTCAAAATATAAAAACACATTTGTCTTTCAAGTATTACATATTTACATACCCAAAATAAGAGCATAATAAAAATAAACACATTAGAACATTACAAAATATCAAATGTTCAAAAGATTTGCAAAATTAAGGGAGTTATGTTTCAAGGTTTGGAACCTTGCACATTTTCTTACAATCAAACTCTTCAATTTTCAATTTTCATCAATCACCATGGAAAACGATATTAGAACTTTGACTTGATATATTGTCTTCAAGAGTTATATTGATGATATTTTCAGTAAGGCTTTCTATATTAGCACTCTCTTCTCATTTATCCTATGGCTATTGTTTAAGTAAAGTCTTTAATAGTTTTTGAATTAATGTAGAAGTGTGAAAAACATAATGACAAGCTTTACAACTTTTGTGAAGGGCTTAACTTTGAAATGTGCCGCTATAATCATATAAATCATAGATCAAAATTTAACCGTCGATTATTGTTTACATTTATGTTTCATTTTTGTCACCAAATTTTGTTTTTTTAGATTTTCTTTTTTGAAAACATGATCTATTGGAGGATACGGGAAAATGAACGGTTCAGATCGTTGATATTATGTTCAGAGTTTTACCGTTAGTGAAAATATTGCTTGGTGTTTATAAAGTCTCTACAAACTATATAACATCGACTCATATTTTAATTAACTGTAAATATAGGGACATGACATCAAAGATCCAAACCATTCATCTTCCTACATCCCCCAGAACATGTTTTCAAAAAAGAAAATTTTAAAAATGAAATTCAATATAAAGAATAAAGCCTAAACGACAATCAACGATTAAATACAAATTTAAGGTTTATGGATTATAGTGTTGGATTTCGAAATTGAACCCTTCACGAAAGTTGTAAAGCTTGTGACTACAAGTGATTGTGTGTGTGTGTGTATATATTACATTTCTTACACGTCTACAATAATTATTATTAATTTTATTACTTTTACACTCAAATAAAAAACACTATTCATGACGGTTTGGAGGGTTTTAAAAATCTAAACGATAATGTAAGTGTAACCATTGTCTACTCGTGGAGGAATGATGGATCACGAGTGTTTATATATACTTTCACATTTTCCATACTTGTAGGGATGTCTTATTGCCTATACTAATACTATACTAGTTGATTTTAATTTTGGACAACATGTTAAGTTAAATTTATCCTATTAATGATAATAGGAAACTCTCATAATAAAAATAAATAAATGAATAAAACTTAATTTTTTTTAACTTATATAGAATAATAATACAAAAATATATATTTAATTTAGAATATACCAATATATACAATATGGCTATTGTATTTTATAATAATTTTTTTAGTAATTAAACTTTAAAATTAAAATTTATTTTTCTTAACGGGTCGAAACGGGTTACCCACATGTTACCCACGTGTATACCCGTTAAGAATCCGTTGGTCACCCGATAATGACCCGATTAGTTATCGTGTTGACCTGAAACCCATTACTTTTGTGTCGTTTTACCGTATTGTGTAAGAAACTACTGGATCTACTTTTCATCCTCTTTCGAGACTTGTGGAGATTCCCGGAACGGTTGCAGACATTGTGGCCCCTGGAGGTAAATGGAAGAAGGATATTATTGAATGGTGTTTTAATAATGAGGAAGCTTGCATTATTTTATGTATGCCGCTGAGCCAATTTGGGTGTCCTGATCGTATTATTTGGCATTATACACGGAATGGGGTGTATTTGATTAAATCTGGGTATATAACCGCTCAAGAGATGAACCGAAATGGGGAGCTTGGGCGTAAAGGTGTGGGACAATCCAATGGGGAAGACAACAAGGATCCGATATGGTCGGCATTATGGCATTTGAAGGTTCTTCCAAAGCTACGCCATTTTATCTGGAAGGGGTGTAAAAATATCCTTACTGTGCGTACTAATTTGCAATGCCGGGGTGTTCACTTGGAGTCTAGTTGCCTGCACTATGAAGAAGATATGGAGACGCAGGTACACTTATTCTTTCGTTATCCATTTGCCCGTGTTTTTTTAGTTTGGTTCTCCGCTCCAATTGGATGTGGTAACGGTGGAGGGTGGGGATTTTTTGGAGTGTTGGAAGTGGTTGTGTAATAAATATGGTGAGGTGGGGGTGGTAAAGACTAATGCGTTGGGTTGTATGTGGTTTGTGGCGTTTATGGAAGTGTTGGAATAGTGTGGTTTTTGAGAAGACCGTTGTCGAACCTCGAGTTGCATTGGGGCTATTGCAACAACAATGGGGTGAGCTTGAGGATTGTTGGGGCGGGGTGCAAAAGCCGCAGCAACTATGTCTCCAGATGCGAGATAGGGTGGAGATCCAAGAAGGGTGGACTAAGCCCCCATTTCGAACAATCAAAGTGAATTGTGATGGGGCTTGGTGTAAGCAAATTGGAATGGGTGGTTTTGGGTGAGTTGCTAGAGATTTTGCCGGGATATTTAAAGGAATTGGAGGTGTGGGCAATATTTTATGTGATTCTAGCTTAATGGCGGAAGTAGAAGCGATGAGGTCGGCTTTGCTGGCTGGTGTGGAAAAAGGCTTTAGGGTAGTTCAATTGGAAACAAATTCAAAGGTCCTGGTGGACATGCTCAATGAGGTATTGCAACTGAAGGCAGTCATGGAAGGTATTATATGGGACATTCACCATATTAAGCATCAATTGAGTTCAATAGAGTTTCTTTTCACTCCTCATGCCTGTAATGGTGCTGCGCATCAGGTGACATCTTATGTCATGCGTGTAGGGGGTTTTCATATGTGTGATTACTTTGAACCAGAGTGGTTGTTTAATTCTCTAGCTTCTGATGTAAACATTTCAATTCGTATCTAATAATATTTGTTCTTCGATAAAAATTAAAAAAAAAAAAAAAAAAAGTGAGCTGCAAAAAAGAAAAAAAAATGTTCGAAATTCAAAATTCAGGAGATAATACTTATGATTTAATAGTTAATATCCATTAATAATCCCTTAAAAAGGGAGAGATAATTTTGATGATTTAATAGTTAATATCAATTTAATAATTAATAGCATTAATATATCCCTTAAAAAGGAGCATAAATTCTGACACATAAAAAAACACTCCATTGCCTAAAAAGATAGAGTGGGAAATCAACATATAATATTTTTCTTTTAAAAGAAATAAACTAATGATATGTAACTAAAAAAATTTAAAAATGCTTAGGTGGCCATTAGTCCAAGCGTTTTGATCAAATCTTTAAAAGACATAAAAGTTTAATAAAAAAAATAAAGAAAAAAAGTGGGGCATTCTAATTTCCCTTGATTTTTAATGTTCTCAGCTTTTATCTCGCGAAAGACTTGTCATACAATATGTCCGCATATTAAAGTGGCTAGTGTTTTTCTTAACTTTATCTCCAAATCATCGTGTTGATAGCTCCTAAACAATGGACATATATAGGAGAAATATGAGGAAGCTTCCTCGTAATGTTTACCTAATTTTATTTTGTTAGTTTTTAAACTAAATGAACAGAGAAAGAGAATAATGAAAGAAATTAGAAAGTGAGAGCAATATTGATGTGTACACAAAATATAGAATTCCAAATCTTTTCTCATTAGGTTGGGGAAAAACATGAAAAATTCTTTCATACGGACATCTCTATGCGGCACAAGGCAATCTCTTTAAAAAAGTGCGCCCGAAAAAAAAAAATTCTCGTATGATCCGACTTTTTGTATGCAGCTGCTGTATATGAGAAAAATTCTCGACTAGGAGCTGTATGACTTCGTAGTTCAAGTTCCCAACTTCATGTCCAAATCATGAACGACATTGAAGTGGCTAATGTTGTAGCATGATATCATTGCTCCTAAACAATGGAATGGATGACAGCCCAGGTTGAATAAGTCCCTGCTCTTATCATGAATGTCTATTTCTATTAAGAATATATTGTAATTAATGTATAATACTGTATTTGTCTAAACTAGGAAAGACTATTCCATGTATTGTGGATCATAGCTTTATAGGATTAGAATCAGGATTTGATTTTTCTGTTTGTATTTGTATTTATATAGGCTACTTAGCCTCTGTCCAATACATACGAAATATTTAGCCATATTATTCCTCCACATATCAATCCCAGGAACTACCTAGCTCTTTCTTAGTTTGATCCACTTCATCAAACCCTAGCAAAATTACAAACACCATGATAGACAATCCAACACCCAACGCAACCACAAACAACCCTAGTATGGATTTATCACATCCATACTATGTTCATCCTTCAGATCACCCTGGCCATGTACTTGTTTCTGAAAAACTGAATGGCACCAATTATTCCTCTTGGAGCAAGTCTATGCTTCACGCCTTACGAGCCAAAAATAAAATTGGGTTCATTGATGGATCCATTAAACCCCCTTTTGAAGATGAAAAACTAGGTGATTATGCCCTATGGGCACGCTGCAACAGCATGATCCTGTCATGGATTTCAAATTCGGTAAAGTCTCATCTCTCTAACGGAGTTGTCCATGCTTCTGCATACACGATTTGGGAGGATTTCAAGCATCAATTTTCCCAGCAAAACACACCAACAATTTACCAAATCCAAAAACAAATTGCTTCTCTATCACAAGGCTCCATGACCATCTCAACGTACTTTACAGAACTCAAGCATCTCTGGACTCATCTCGATGCATATGAAGACCCCATAATTTGCAACCTGATGGATAAGCATCATGAGCAACGAGAAAAATACCAAATTATGCAATTTCTTATGGGCCTCAACGATGTTCATGACACTGTTCGCACCAGCATTCTCATGATGACACCATTGCCCAATATTCATCAAGCTTATTCCTTTGTCAGCAATCATGAGCAACAACGCCAGTTGAAGTCGAAACAACGCCAAAAGTTGCCATCTGATAATTTTTCCCTTGCTGCTGTAGTACAAACCCACTCTGACCAGCACTATGATCATTACAACCGAGAGGGACACACCATCGACAATTGTAACACTCTAAAATACCATTGCAATTTTTGTGACAAAAGAGGACATACAGAGGACAGGTGCAAAATTAAGAATGGCACATGGGTGCCTAATCCCAATGGAGGACATGGCAACAAAAATGGTCGAAAGCAACGAGGCACTTCTTCAAGTCCTTTGCATGCCGCCCATGCAGCGGAAACCACTTTAGGCCCTCAAGGGGCATCCGTGCCGCAACCAACATATCCTCCTACATCCACCAATACCAATCCATTGAGTGCACTTTCTGCAGATCAAATTCAACAGTTAACTCATGCTCTCTCCTTGCTTTCTTCTGGTAATGGGAACATTTATGCAAATGCCGCAGGTTCGAATTCTTTTTCTGTTACTTCCATTAATTATGTGTTTACTAAGCCATGGATCTTGGATAGTGGAGCTACAGATGATATTGTTTCCGATTCCACTTTATGTACTACCACCAAACCTCCATCTATACCCGTTGTTAATTTGCCCATGGGTTCTTCAATCCTAATCACTTGCACTGGCACAGTACCATTTAATTCTAATATAACTTTGGCCGATGTCTTGTGTGTTCCGTCTTTTAATCTGAATCTCATGTCTGCTAGCAAAGTCACTGACTCTTCTCAATTGTTGTGAAATTTTGTTTCCCACCTTTTGTGTTTTGCAGGACTTGGCTTCAGAGAAGATGATTGGTTCAGGTAAGATGCGTGATGGCCTTTACTACATGTCACCTATACATCGGATACCTGCCTCTCATCAAGTCTCTCATCCTTCCCATTTACAACGACTTGGGCATCCATCCCCTTCTCGTCTCAAATTAGCTTCTTCTTTGTTATTTTCTCATGCTATTTCCTTTGACAATAATTGTAGTGTCTGTCCCTTAGCCAAACAAACAAGACTTCCATTTTCTTTAAGTTCAATATCGACTCATGCACCATTTGTTTTATTACATTGTGACATATGGGGTCCTTACAAAATTCCCACTCACTCTGGGTCTCGTTTATTTCTTACAATTATGGACGATTTTAGTCGATGCACTTGGGTGTTTTTAATGTCTCATAAATCTGAGACACAACCTCTTTTAAGGTCCTTTATCACCTTTGCTCACACTCAATTTCATGCCACAGTTAAAACCATTAGAGTAGACAATGGGTTTGAATTCCTATCCATGAGGGACTATTTTCAATCTAATGGCATCGAACTTCAACACACTTGCGTTTATACCCCCCCCCCCAGAATGAGGTTGTTGAACGCAAACATCGCCATATTCTTACAGTGGCACGTGCTTTACGCTTTCAATCCAACATACCCTCATATTTTGGGGTGATTGCGTACTCATTGCCGTCTATCTCATCAACCGTTTACCTTCACCCTTACTTTCCAACAAATCACCCTTTGAACTATTATACAAATGTCCACCATCCCTTGAGCATCTATGCGTTTTTGGATGTCTCAGTTATGACCGTTGTCCACCCTACCCACAAATTTGAACCTAGAGCTCACTAGTGTGTTTTCGTTGGCTATCCCACAGGTCACAAAGGGTATAAACTTTACAACTTGGAAACTAAAAATTTTTTTTATAAGCCGTGATGTGAAATTTCATGAGACTTCATTCCCATTTTCTAATCTTTCATCTCCTGATTCTCATACCACTACCCTTAATCACATAACTCAGGACCCCACTTCTTTTTCTCCCATTTCCCATTTCCCTCCACCGCTTCATGCACCTGCCAACATCATTGATCAACTTCTTGCCTTAACCCCACATGGCAATGACTCCACTACTGCCCCTTCACGGGCCGACACTCCCACTCCCATTATCCCACATATTCCCCCCAACACCGACATCCCTCCATAACCCATGCCCACATCTCCTCCGTTACTCCACGTCCCTACCCATCCTGGACCCCCTACACCTTCTCCTACGCACCTTAACGCCTCCCATCCAGACCCTGATATTCCCATCTCTTCACCACCCATTCTCCCTTCTCTCAGGCACTCCACTCGTCCCAAATAGCCACCGACATAGACTAAAGACTATCACATGTCTCACCAAGTCAATCACTCTTCTTTGGCACCACGTTCTGTAAAAGGTACCCGTTATCCTTTATCTAATTTTCCTTCCAACTCTCGTTTCTCGTCTGCCTATTGCTCTTTTTTAGCTAACATTATAAGTTCATCTGAGCCCACCACATATGCTGAAGCTATTCTTGATCCGAATTGGCAACAAGCTATGCACACAGAATTAGATGCATTACACCATAATCAAACTTGGGACTTGGTTCCCCTTCCCACTGGTCCTAAGCATATCGGCTCTAAATGGGTTTTCAAAAAGAAGTACAAGTCTGATGGTTCTCTTGATTGTTACAAGGCTCGTGTTGTTGCAAAAGGATACACATAGGTTGAATGAGTTGATTACCAGGAAACCTTTTCACCCACTGCCAAACTCACCATTCTGCGTTGTCTTTTTACCGTTGCTGCTGCCCGTACTTGGTTCATTCACCAGTTAGACGTTCAGAATGCCTTTCTTCATGGCACTCTTCATGAAGAGGTCTACATGGAACCCCCTCCGGGTCTTCGCCGACAGGGGGAGAATCTCGTATGTCGACTTAAAAAGTCCCTTTACGGACTCAAACAGGCATCCAGAACTTGGTTCACCACATTCTCAGACGCTATTCAAAAAGCCAGATATCATCAATCGAAAGCGGATTATTCCTTGTTCACCAAGGTCCGAGGTACTTCAATCACTGTCGTTCTTATTTATGTTGATGACATACTTATCGCAGAAAATAATATCCAAGAGATGGAACAACTTAAAACCTTTCTTCTCAAACACTTCCGCATCAAAGACCTTGGTGATCTAAAGTATTTTCTGGGTATTGAGTTTGCACGCTCAGAAAAGGGAATTTTTATGTCACAACAAAAATATGCACTCGATATTCTCCAAGACTTAGGTTTACTCGGTGCACGGCCAGATCCTTTTCCGATGGAACTGAACTTAGCACTTACATCCACAGATAGAGCATTGTTGAATGATCCAATTAAATACAACAGGTTAGTTGGGAGATTGATATATCTCACTGTTACTAGACCGAACATCATTTATCCCGTTCGTACTTTGAGCCAATTTATGCACGAGCCACAAAAACCGCATTGGGATGCAGCTATACGAATCCTTAGATATATCAAAGGCACTTCGGGTCAAGGTTTACTATTTTCAACCAACAATAATCTAGACTTGAAAGCATTTTGTGATTCTGACTGGGGAAGATGTCATGCCACGAGAAGATCAGTTACAGGGTATTGTATTTTTCTTGACAATTCACTCATTTCGTGGAAGTCCAAGAAGCAAGATAATGTGTCCAGGTCATCAGCTGAGGCGGAATACCGTGCTATGACAAATATTTGCCTAGAAATAACTTGGTTGCGATACATATTACAAGATTTACGAGTTCTCCAGAAAACTCCCACTTCATTGTTTTGTGATAATCAGGCAACCTTGTACATCGCACCAAATCCTGTTTTTCACGAACGTACCAAGCATATTGAGATAGATTGCCATATTGTTAGAGAAAAATTACAAGATGGTATAATTTGTCCTACATATGTGCCTACACTCTTCTAGTTAGCTAATATATTTACAAAGGCTTTAGGGAAGGATCAATTTGTGAAGGTACGATACAAGTTGGGCATTCGTAATCTTCACTCTCCAACTTGAGGGGGAGTATTAAGAATATATTGTACTTAATGTATAATACTGTATTTGTCTAAACTAGGAAAGACTATTCCATGTATTGTGGATCACGACTTTATAGGATTAGAATCCAGATTTGACTTTTCTGTTTGTATTTGTATTTATATAGGCTACTTAGCCTTTGTTCAATACATACGAAATATTTAGCCATATTATTCCTCCACATATCAATCCCAAGAACTACCTAACTCTTTCTTAATTATTTCTAGTGCTTACGCTGTACAAGGAACACAATACCTGAAAAGAAATAAAGAAAAATTTCACTAAGGGTAGTTTTGTAAGAAAAAGTAATAATTTTTTGATGAATCCAGGGTATCCCCCGCACATAGGCGATGACTAATCCCTCGAGCCGGGTTGGACCCCATTCGGGGGGCAAGCTCTCCCAATGCTGGCTTCTCCATTCATAAGGCTCGAACTTGAGATCTTGCTTAAGGGGAACAAGCTCCTCACCACTTGAACCACCAAGCATTTGTAGAAAAACTAATAATTAAAAAAGATTAAACATAAGGAAAATAAGAAAAGAAATTAAACGTGCAAAAAAGAAAATTGATCATGGAGGACTCCAAATAAACTGTCACAACAGAGAAGATAAATAAACTCCCAAGAACTTGCAAATGTACATTGAGTATTCCACAAATCCAGAGGAGGAGGGAAGAAGCTTCGTCCCTGCTACTTCAAATGGTTTGCGTAAATTTTAAAAATTATTAGCAGGATTTGTTTCTCACCCTTATCTCTCTCATTCTATGTTTTTGGTTTTTCTTAACTTTGGTCGTTTTATTGCAGGAAAACTAAGTTAGAACTCAGATTGATTTGTTCATGTGAAATTGGTTATTTTTTTCCTCTGTTTTTTTAGTATGATGAGTTTGAATTGATGTGAACTTTTGTGTTTGGAAGGAGAATTTTGGTTGAGAGAGAATTGGGAACGCAAGTTGATCATGGGTTACTTTGAATTCAGATATGTAGCATGTAATCAGGTAATTTCTATGGACATACTCTTTCTTCCAAGTTTTGAAGTTCGATCAACATGTGTAAACTATTGATAAAACCATTCGTTGGTTATATATTCGGGAGTTCTAATGAAAAGGGTCTAACACTATTCATTCTTAATCAAAGGGACATTTTGTGTATGAAAAGTCCATAATGGATCAAGCTCTTTTCTTTATTTACTCTTATGCCATTATTTTATTACTGTAGCGGGGTCCACAATGATGTTGACATTTATGTCTGGAAATGCATTATTTTACATGATGCTATTCAACTTATACTAATTTACTACCAGCTCTTCATGCTTCCATCATGTTGTCGATGTTGTGCAGCTATTCTTTTGTCAGATTGTTCCAATACTGTTCATCGCCTTCTACTAGCTATGCATCTTTTTCTCTATCTTCTTTCACCTTGTAGTACATTTCTGCTGTTTCTTCTTTGAAATATTGAGGCTTCCAATAGGGCTGATGGCTGATCCTTGACTTACTGTAAATATACATTTCTTCTTCTTCTGCTACTAGTACCATATCATACCTAAAATCTTCAAACTCGTCTAAAGCTAGCATTTGGATCCCTCGAAATTTTAGAATATTTTTGTATAAAGGAGTCTACCTATATGAGGAGATAGGGGATAGTCTAAAGAACTCTTCATTAATCATGGCTATATGCCTAGCTTTCTCCTTATGCATATGTATATACCAATCTGGAAGACTACTGATAAAACTTATGCAAATTTCTTTCCACCTTTCCAGATAATCTTCTACCACATTATGGTTAATGAATATTTTATCAAGATAACCAAACTCTAATAGTAAGGCAGGGGTAACTTCTACCACATTATGCTTTTTCTGATGCTCATAACTAAAATGCCATGGCCTAAAATTTCTCATGTTAATTCTAGCCATAGCTATGCTAACCTCTGGTTTATTAATACAATTCTCTGTACTATCACAAAGACATGGTGGATACATATTTGTAATAATATTCATCCTTGGTTTTGGATCAAAGATGGATTCATACAAAGCACATTGTAATTGTAACTCTTTTATGGATTGTGATGCTCTGCTCAGGATCTCATTTTGCATATTTGGTGGCATTATTCTTAATTTTTCTTTTGAGAATTCTTTTAATAGGATCTCATCTATTTTTAAGTCTAAAGAAATAATCCTAAGAAAACTTTCATATCTTTCTTGTTTTTTTTTTGTCACTCAGATGCTGATGTTGCTCATTATTTTGATGCTACTCCATTTTAATGTCTTCTTCTAAGAGCTCAATCTTAATCTCTTCTATGGGCTCATTAGCCTCTTGTTCTATAGGTTCAATTACCTATTTTTCTTTATTCTTATGCTGATTAGTTTCTAAACCTATTTTCAATTCTCTTTTCAGGGTGTCACTTGCCTTCTGCTGCATTCTAAGAGATTGGAGTTCTTGGTTCATTTTGGTAAACTTACTAAGTAATGACTCATGGTCTCTAGAAATGGTTTGAAGATTGTGCTCAAGAGAATGAATATGATGCTAGCTTTGATGGATACTAAAATTAAAACTATCGAACTCTTGTTCTAAGGCTCTAATTAATTTTTCATGACCTAACCTTATGCTTGGCTGTTTAATTTGGATATTCCAAAAATTATCTAGAAGAACCTGCTGCCTATCAGAAAGCCTTGGTACTCTTAACCTAAACCTCATGCTGGTTTGCTTATGCTATTTTGGAATCCATTGAATACTGGAGGTCAATGGTGCATCATTATGCTATTGAAAGATGCTTTTCTGCCTTGTGGTCTTGTGCTATTTGAGGATGATGGTCCACAATATTTCATTCTTGTTCAAAAAATTAATCTTCATAAGATATCGGCTAATGTATTGTCATTACCTTTTATATGTTCAAAAATTGGTTTAAACCCATTCCCTGAAATTGAATCAACAAAATTAACCCATCTTTGAGCTGCTTGTTTATTAGCATGTATCTTGTTATAATGAGAGACTATATTTTGACAATCTGTTCTAATCATAAATACTTCATTATGTAAAAATAAAGAGAATGCTTCAAGTGAGTTAATTATTCCTAAAATTTCTAAATTTGTTGATGGTAATCTTCACTGTACATCACTAAATTTTCCTAATGAATATCTACAAACTTGTTTGTCATACTTTGGTGACTCCTTATTCATTTTTTTGGTATAGTATACCTGCTCATCCTAATGATGAAGCATCTATTTCAACTACTTTATAACTATCATCTAATGATAATGTTAATGGCTTAAGTTTAGTAATTTCTTCTTTTATATTTTGATCTAATTTAATATCTTCACTATTAAAATATATTTTTTCCTGTTTTGCTAGTTTTACCATGTAATACTGTTATTTTTCTTCCTAAATCAGGGATAAAATTTCTTGCATAATTTAACAATCCTAAAAATACTTGTAACTGTTTTTTATCTTCTAACTTATCTGGAAATTCTAAAACCTTTTTAGTTATATGATCTTGTAATTATATTGTACCTGACTTAATATACATACCTACAAATTCTATATCTTGCTTTTCTAATGCTATTTTATTTTTGCTAATCACAATTCCATTATTAATAGATTCGTATAAAACTATCTCTAAGTGCTTTCTATGTTCCTTTTTATTTTTACTATGTACTAAAATATCATTCACATAAACACTACAAAAATTATCATATTTCTTGAAAATTTGATCTATCTTTCTTTGAAAGATCGACGGAGCATTTTTAAGTCCAAATGGCATAACAAGCCACTCAAAATGTCCTTCTGGACAAGTAAAAGATGTCCACTCAATTGATTCTTTTGCTAATCGTATTTGCCACAAGGGAAGTGCTTTTAGCACTCCAAAAATATCATTCTACACTCCTCACAAGTGTATTTTTTCTTTCTTAATATATAAAGTTTGGAGTGTAGAATGAGATTTTTGGAGTGCTAATAACAATTCCCTTACTAAAATCCTGATTTACAATCAAATTTACTAAAATATTAACTTTCTTGATATGCATTATCATTTAATCTCTTGTAATTATAAATTATTCTAGCCTTACCTCTCTTTAATTCTGAATGTTTTCTCACAATAAATGCTACTGATCTATGTCTAGACGTAGAGGGTCTAATTACTTTTAACAACTCTTTTATTTGTTGTTCAAACTCTTGCTTATCTAATAAACTACAAGGCATATCAGTTGTCTTAATGGTTAAATTTGGGTTAATTATATCTAATTTTACTAGTATTTTATTTTTACTCTAATGTAACTGTGGGTCTTCTCCTATAATCCTAGTTTGTTCTGCTAATTGCAACAATTCTTCTAAACTCTTTGGTTTATTTAATTGTAATATTTCTATACGGGTTCCTTCTAAAATCAGATATTCATGTTCAAATATTTCTTCATCAAACTCTTTTATGTTATTATGCTCATCATTTTCTTTTGAGTTTTCCAAATAATAACTATCTTGACTACTAGATTCTTCTATACTTATACTTTTGTATGCTTCTACAGTATTACTTTGATCAGTTATTGTAATACCTCTTTTGAAAAATGTTATGTTAAGATTCATAAATAAAAAACCTTGTAAACTTTTCAAAAAATTTAAACCTAAAATGAATGGGTATGATCCTACTGGTGAAACAAATGTTAATGGGAAGTTAAATTATTGTTTTTCTACTTTAACAGACTCATTATTAATACAGTGTGTTAATTAAACTAGTCTCTCATCAAATTGTGTTATTTTCACTGGTTTTGCTCATTTTTGTCTATATTTTTCTGGTACTAATTCTTCTCTTATGACACTCTTTGTACTCACTGTGTCTATCATAGCTGTTATTTGTATCTTATATTCTTTTGCTAATTCTATTTCACAATTTATGATAATTAAAGAACTATTTTTTGGCTTTTCTATACTATAAACAATATTTCCTAATATTTCAGTATTTTCTTGTGATTCTACTGAATTAACTTCTAATAACCTATTACTATAATACATTTCACATAATATTGAATATATATTATAGTATTTATTTGCAACTAACTTGCTACACTTATGACATTTTTCTGACCAACCTAAAGTAATATATTTATACTCTTCTTCATGATGTTCATCTATGAATGCACACATATACTCTTCTAAATCACTATTTGTGCTACTTGAATCTTTCGAGTCTGAATAAATCATATTTATACTTTTTATACTATAAATACTCTCATTATCACTTAAATCATCTAAACTATATATTGACTGTATATATTCATCTTCTTCTAACTTAAACCACTCCATTAAATGTACTTTTTCTCTTGGCTATTTACCTAATTTTGGACATTTAGGTCTAATGTGTCCAACTTTTTCACATGAATAACATTTACAACTACTCTTATCTTTTGGTGCTTTATATTTTTCTAATCCAATGTCCACCACTTCTTTTCCTAAATTGTTTTGGAATATATTTTCTCTTCCTATATGTTCTTGAAGGCCTTATGTTGAAATTCTTATGCTATTTGTATGGTTTGTATGACTTATACTTCCTTTTGTATATTTTCTTATGCATATTTTTCTTATGACAATCATACTGTTGTGGTAAATCTATATTTTTACAACTCATGTAAAATTATTTTCTAATTTGTCTCTTAGTTTTTATTTGGCTACACTCTTGTCTAAGTATATCATATATACATGTTGAATTCTAGGTCCTATTGCAATATCATTTTTCTTTGGATGCTTTTGCCATTCATTCCAAATCTTTTCACCTATTGGTCCTTTTATTTTTGTCATATAAGTATCTAATAAATTAGTATCACTAATTCTACATGTTCTTCCTAAATATTTAAAGAAATTTGAAGTATACTCAGTTATATATTGTAAATCACAAATTTGTAATTGTTCTAAATTTCTAATTGCTCTTATTTGTTCTTGTTCACGTCTGCCATCTAACCTATTATGATCTAAAAATTATTGTTTAATCAAAGTAACAAAATCATCAATATTAAAATGTGTTTTAGCTGCCTGATGCTATTCTGGATTTTGAACTTTCCATGACTGGAAATAATAAAAAACTAAACCATCTAAAGTATGTTCAAAATAGTCTAACATATTTTGTGAATTACTAATATCTAACATTAATGTTGGATGTACGCAACCTTTCTCCCATCTCTCAATCGTTCTCTCCCAATCTTGTGGATCTACATTATCTAAATTTAATATATTACCTGCTATATTTATTTGTTCTAACCCTCTCAAATATGAAATCCTATTTTTTCTAGGTGGTTTTATCATACTTTCTTCTATGTAATCTACTCTAGCTTGTTCTTTATATTGTTCATTTGTTGGTCTAAAAAATTGTTGATCAGTTCTCCTTGTATGTCTTGGATTTTCTACTCCTGATGTACTACTTTCTTCTGCTGGATTACATTCTATTTTGCATTCTGCTCTCAACTCTAATAAATTATTATATTCTTTTGATCCTAAAATATTTTATACTCCTATTTCTAAAATTAAAATTTTCATCTCTTCATCTGAAATTCTATGTAGTCCTAAATCATATGTCTTATATTTTTCTAAGTACTCTTCTTCATCTAAATGATCAATATCTTCTATAAGTTTATTTACAATATGATCGAAATTTTGCTCAACTAAATTAATATCTAAATTATCAAAAGCCATATGAATACTCTCATTTTCGATCTCACCTTCATCCTCTTCTATTTTTTCTAGTTGCTTGTAATTACTAAACCTAATTGTTACTTGACCTGTACTAGTTTTATATATTTGTACTTGACCTGGTTGTCTATTTCTTGTTCCTTGTAAATTAGGTAATGTCCATTGAGTTTCTTCTAAAAAGCTATTATCTACGGGTTTTGCTTCTATCATATTTACATGTTTACTACCAAATGTTTGAACTAAATTTTGAAGTTCTAAATTAAACTTACGATTATATCTATCGGACACTTTACCAGTATACATTAAGCTAATACACAGATTTTTATACTCTCATTTCATATTATAATTTTTTGTTCTTATGCTCACTTTTATATATTTACTAAATTCGTTTATTGTCATAACATAATTTGGAATACATCCTATGACTGCTAAGTTTGAACTTAAGCCTACCTCAGTTGTTGCTATTGCTGCTTCCTGGTGATTATCCCATCTATCATCATATATGTATACTAAAGCTTTTGTGCCTATTTGTGCTCTGGTTAATTTTGCTATTCCAATTAATATTGTTCCTATGTAAATCTGACTAAAATGTGATTTTTTTCAAATGAGTAACTGCTTCTTTACTAATTAAATTAAGTGTAACTTCTTTATCAATACAGCTAACTTCATGTTAACTGATGCTACTTACAATTCTGCTTCTATTTTCAAATAAACCTAATTGATACAAATTATATTTATTTTTCTGTGTTCTCTCAAAGCCTCTTCTAATAAATTCTTGTGCTTCTTCTTCATTTAGATAAATATCTTCAGCTCTAACTACTTATTTTCCTTTTCTCTTAAAGAATTCCATTTTATGTTATCAAAATGATTTATCTTAGGTCTTCTAATATGATTATTTGTACTTAAAGTTAAATTTTCTAATTTTTCTAACAAAGATGGTGGAAGTGATGAAGATGCTTTATGTAAAACTTGGTTTATTTTTGCTATTTGTTCTTCAACTTAATCTAATTTCTCAGCCAAATTTAAAACTAATTGAATAATTAAATTATTTTGCCTAATGGGAATATTACTACTGGCTACTTGTGTTGAAAAATCTGTTAAACCTACTGGTTCTTTATTTAACTTACTAATTTCTTTCAAAGATTGGATATATTTTCTGCTAGTTACAGAATCGGTCATTAAACTAATAATTTATCTATTTTATTATACAACTTATCTAATTGTTCACTCAACTCTTTTTGCACTAATTGAATATTTTGAACTTCTAATTTTAACTACTCAACTATTTCTAGTGATTTAAGTTCTACTTGCTTAGCCTTATTATCTATGAGGTCAATAAACTCTTTTATCTCTCTTTTGCTAGGAAACCTTTGAATATTTTTATTATTATCTTCTAACGAAGATGTAATATAATCTAAATTTTGTCTAATTGTTTTTGTGGAATTTTTCTGAAAATGCTCTAACAATTGGTTTAACAAATGATTATGCTTATTATTTTCTAATTTTATATTTTCTGCTTGACTAATAATAAGATCTACAATACTATTGGCTTGTGGATTTTCTTGACTATGCAAGATATGATTAAGCTATCTCAATGGAAAATAACAGACTAAATTATTTTGGTCTAAGGTTATTTTTCTTTTTTGTGGTTCATTAATTTCTAAATTAAGATAATCTATCATAAACTACAGTCTACCTTTCTCTAAAGTTACTGCTAACTGGTTTCTTAGGAACTCTCTTTCTTCTCTCCAGGTCTCTTAAACTTGATCTGTTGCTCTATTTGCTTCTAAAACTTTATGCTGCACTTCTGTGTTATTATATTTACTAATAAATGAAGGATGTTCAAGATAACCAAGATAAAACTTTTGCTTCTTCAAAGTATTACTAATTCTTTTGGATATATATGCTAATCTTTTCTTTATGCTAATTATAGTTGGGTGTCTGGCACAATAAATACCTGGTGGTTGTGGTTGACAAGGTCTACAAGGACAATGATATCTGTTATTCATACAAAATAAACAAGTGTGATATCAATTGTGTTAATGACTTTTGTCCTCAAGGTATTTACTATTATAATTATACTATTAAAATATTAAACTTGGCTCTGATACCAGATTCGGAAAGCAGGCCCGGTTAAATAGTCGGATGATCATTATAACAACTAGACATAAAATCTTGCACATGGAACTCGACATGTTTCAGCATGACGGCCACTCATAATGCAGGTATAAGACCTCAATGGCTGAACTTAGAGGTACGAATAACTCAGAGGTACCCTAGTTAATGTCCAGTTATTTGTATAGTAAACATTTAACTATAACAGAGTGCTCGAACAAAGTATGATCGTCAGTTTAGCAGGTTAATAATATAACTACAATAGTGTTTCCCTGTTTTTGACTAGAAGTTTATTTAAACAAACACACTAAAGAAGGAAAAGAAAACTTACTTAAGACTTGGAGATTGCTTGAATATGTACACTTGAACTTTTGTTGATATATAGAATGTTTGCAAAGATAATTGTTTACAAGAAAGTGTTTACAAGGATGCTATGAAAGCTCCGGTTGAAGATGGTGTGAGTATATGAGAGTAGGGTGTTCAGTGTTGAGATGTTGAAGTGTTGAGGTGTGTTTTTACAATGAATGGAACTCCTCTTATATAGACTGAGTGAGTACTCTAAAATCTTTACAAATGTATGGTATGGACATCTATTTGGTACTTGTCATCTTCTACTGTTGCTGAAATTGTCAACATTGTTTCTAAAACATGTTCTGACTTATTTGTCTTTTTTCTATTTTGCATGTGAACTTGATTGTCTTGATAAATGCATGTGAGCTTATAGCTGTCTCCTGGAGCCCAATTTTTTCTTTTGCATGTGATATCTCTGAGATGCTTTTCTCCTTGTCTTCTTTTCCATGCCCATGTTGGGTATTATTGAAAAAAATTTGTCCTGATGATTAAAAGGAAAGTTTTTGAGGGGTTTTGGTTAGTTTTCCCTATATATTATGGATACTTTCAAGAGAGAATATAAATTATAGTTTTATTCTCTCCGTTTGCACTATGGACATTATTAATTGTTTATCAGCACGTTATTGCTTCAACAATTATAATTCTCTTTAAAATCTTTACCTCCCTGTCAAATGTTGGTGTTTAGTTTGTGAGAAATATGATGGTTTACTTAAAGAAGTTAATATATGTTTAGATTTATCTACATTTTGATTGAAGTAGGGACATCATACTTCATGGCTCCACAACTGTACGAGGAGGCAACTTACGATAGTCGAAGAGTGAAAAATATTGATGCAAGGGATCAAATGAGTTTGGGATTTCAAACAACTACTACAATTGGTGGATGTGTTCTACTTATTGTACAAAGCATTCAGAGAGGTAAGTAGAGTCAATTAATTCTGACTATTACTTCTGATATAAAATCACAGAATAAATAAAATAATATATGTTGTTCGTAGTCAAAAAAATTTTTAAATTCGCGCATAGCGCACTATGATAAAAGAAAGTCCTCTCACATGAGGGAAAGCACAGGGAGAAAGCCAGAACCCTACCTTTGATAGTTACCGGGACTTGAATGGATGAATTGTGGGTAAACGATGTCTTTGTTTTTTACTAATTCCATTTGTTTCTCTTTTAAGTTAATCATTTCTTTTGTGTTTGAGGGACTTAAAGTTAATTATTTTGGAAATCTACTTTTTGGTGTTTGTTTTCTTTAGTTGCATGATTGAAAGTTTTTTTGTACAGATTGTAAAACCAAAACGAAAATCTTTCGACTTATCAAAGTTTAGCTAGAGGATTCAACTGGGTATGCTCCTTATGTTTGTCTTACTTTATTTATCAAGGTTTTGCTTTCACTTGGATTAGTACGTTTCTTGCCAAATTTTAGCTCTGTTTTAATTTTTTTTATTAAACAAATTTGTTGAACTATGAATTCATGTTATAATATGAGAATCATAGCAAAGCTTTTCCAAACGAAAATTTGTTTAATGAATTGAAAAGGATAATACCATAAAAAAGATGCTATAAGTATCTTGACATGCTATAACAGGTTTTCTTTTTGGCGAGTTTGTGCTTCTCATTCGTATTCATGGTTCTGTTAAGATTTTTTTTTCCTCTCTACTTTATATCTCCATCATAAGGTTGACTTCATTTTTTATGTTTTCTAATGGGTTTAATTGTTGAAGTTTAATTTTCCTTTCACATTCATTCTCTCTGCAACAGTTTGGGTTCCTTTGGCAAAATTAAGCATAATACCTGGACATCCAGAGAAAAAGTCGTCTTGGCATACAATAAGGTTCTCGTTTTTGGCTAACATTTCTATTGTGTTATTTTTAGTTTACTGCTGATACGATTTTCCTTTACGTTTTTAGGAATGCAAGAAATCATTTTATTTTATTTTATTAGTTTGATTTGATATGTTGATGTATATTGGGTGACCAATTTGGACTTCAAGTTTGTAATCTCATTGTGATCTTTCGGGTTAGTTTTCTCTATGTATATTGAGGTTGTCTTTTTGTGCGGTTTATTTACTGAGTTTGATGACAATTTAAATGGTCTATTCATATGAATTTGTCTGCTATCATTTGGGCATAAAGTTCCACTTTTTTGAGGCATTTGTGATATAGGAGATCGATCAGGAACATCATATTTAGCTTCATTTTGTTTGTGAGCATTTTTCATCTTAGGTTCAGAGGCTTACAATATCTTATTTTAAATTTAGCAGTACAAAATTTTCTACAATTTGTTAACTAAAAAAGTTAAAATGAATGAATGAATGTCTCTTGACAAGTACAAATGCACAAATTAAAATTAAACATTGTACGTTGCGCATAGCACGCTGTAATTATAAGAATATTTTTATGTATGAACAAATGTAAAAAGAAAATAAATAAATAAATAACTACACAGTGAGTGTAGTGCAACGTGATGTAAAAAAGAAAAAAAAATTTGCACGCGCATCTGAAAGTGCAGAAAGGCTAGTACATATATAAAAGAATACTTGAGATAATATTTAATAATTTAAAATATTGCCAGCTAAAAAGCAGGTGTCGTCAACCGTCGATTGATTCTAATTAAATCTAGCAGTACGCCTTAGTGTTCTTTTATTTTTAATTGGATTAACCCTTGACAGGGTTTTAACAAGGTAACATACCCAATCTTCTTGCATTGTATTTTTTAACCAAAGAAATTCCTCAAACAAGATACATGAAGACATCTCATGAGGTTCACTTTGGATTGCATTTTAATTATCGAAATGTAACAAATTAAGAGCTAAGTTGGTATTGCTGTGTTTTTTTTTCTAAAAAATTTCTTTTGTTGTACTATAGGAATAAACAGTTGTAAAATAACGTTGTTTAGTGTTTGGTAATTTTTTTTTTTTTTTTTTTTTTTGTAAAAGTGCTTTTAATTAAAAAAAAAAAAGAAGCAATAAGTAAGTGTTTGATAAACTTTTATATAAATTGCTTTGAGTATGTTCAATGATTAAAAGGGGTGTGATATTTAATGTGATATAATAATTATTAAAGACAATAATGTAGGGGCAAAAATTATAATTTGCTTATACTTTTCTATATTTTTATAACTTTCATTAACATCAGTTTAAAAAAAAACACTTTTATTTTTATTTTTATTTTTTATTTTTACCAAACATATTTAATGTTCTTGGTTTTTTAACAAGCTATTTTTTTAAAGCACCACAATCCCAATCCAATTCTAAAATAACCAAGATTAATTTAGTGATTAAATGATTTTAAATTCTAATGATTTTTTTTTAAAGAAAATCTTGTAAAAAATTCTTAAAAACTAAATGATTCGGATAATTAAATATATATTTGTTGGAAAACCCACCAGTGGTAATTCTCAAATAAGCCCTCAATTGAAACCTTTATGCTACCTTTAGCTTTCGGTCCAATATTCCTCTACCAAATCAGTATATAAACATGTTTTTCTGTATGCTGGGTATGGGTGCAACTCTGGTCGGTTGGGTAGCTTAGAATGTCAATCCAATCATAATCTAACTTTTATAATTTGGGCTTGGGTTTGGGTTAGGTTTCATTTGGATTCATTTGGCCTCGGATTTAATTGGGTTAGGGTTTATTTGGGTTGGGTTCCGGTTGCCTAACTTTTTCAAATTTAATCTTGTAACAACTTAGTTTCCAAGAATTCCTAAAAAAATTAAGCCAAGTAACATCGAAGATAACTAACTTTAATTTCATAACTCCATCTACTATAAAGCTTTATGATTTAGGGACTACAAATATGGGCTGACTAATCAAAGCCTCTTATTCCCTAAAACCTTATATAATTATAAAGAGTAATTTATTAAAAATATATATATATTAGAAAGCGCGTTGGTTTTTGGACTTGGCTCACTTAGGTGTAGTATGAGCATAAATTGACATGGGTTCCAATTTGGTTAGATTGGGTTTGGTTAGTTAGGTTGGGTTGGGTTGGGGATGAACATGCAAATGATAAACCCAACTCAACCCAATCAATGAGCATGTTGAAATTGGGTTGGGTTCAGATGGATTATAACTATAAAAAAAAAACCCACTTGTTCGGGTTTAAAGTCGGATTGGACATGGGCGAGTTCCGATTGGCCCAACCTAAGTTGCACCCCTAATTCTGGGTGATGAGGCGATACTATAGAACATATTTTACCTTATTCTTAATTATAATTTATTGGTTATTTTCGTAGAATTTTGATACTTTGTTATGTATTTTCAATGTAGGACATTCGACTTTCTCTTAAGCAAAAAATGACCAAATGGATAGATTTTGGAGTGATTCTAATTGGAGGATGTTCGTGACTCTTTCAAGATGATTGTATCAAAGTTTTAGATTTTTTTACCAAGCCGTTTGACCGTGGGGATGAAAAGAAGGCCCAGTGCGCACCTTTCCCAGATTTACGTTTTTGGACGTTTTGGGTATTTTGGAGGTCAAGTTGGCATATTTTAAGAAAGATTCCTTCTGAGGATTTGTTAGGGACGTCCCAAGATTTTAAAAAAAAAAAAAAAAAACCTTTTGTGACTAAATCGGAGTTGATTTGGTCTGTCAAAAATCTAATGTTCTAAGAAGTCTGAATTTCTGTTCAAATAGTAAACCTTTTATTTCCTAGTTATCTTATTCTATTATGTTTTCTAATTCTTTGAAGACCTTTTCTAAGAAGGATTTTATTTTTTAGTAGTATAAATATGGCTATTTAACCACTAGAGAAAAGAGGCATCAATTTGGAAAACTTAGTTAGGCTTTGACAATTTGTATTTCAAGGTGTTTTCTATCCTTTTTCTATTTCAATAAAATTCGTTTTGTTTTATGGTTGTTCATAACTAATTTTCGTTCGTTAGGGCGATGCCTTGAGCCTTAGCATGAATATGTAGTTTTTATTTATTTGCTTATGATATTGTCATGCATACTTTGAATTATTAATCACTGTGTTTAAACTGTCTCTATATCTTAATGCTTAGTTACCATTAGGATGTTTAGATAAGTAATTGGATGCAATTCGGTCGGAATGCCACATGAGGATTGAGTATTGCTTCTTGTGATTGATAGTTATAAGTTCACCTTGGGCGAATGCCATGTCTTAAGGGTTGCATGGTTTTTCAAAGGGTTTTTGATGTGATATAAACTAACACACAAATTAAACCCTTTTTACATAGTTGTAGTGTATGAAAGTAGGGATCATTCTAGGTCGGGGATTAGAAGGGATGCTAATCCACACTAATTAGACTCAAAAGCAAAAAACTGGACTCAAACAACTCAAAACAAGCTAAATAGACTCAAATAACACAAAACTAAGGTAACTTGACTCAAAACAAGAACTAGAAAGAAGTTTGGACGAAAATTAAACTAAAAAGACTCAAAATACTCAATGAAGGTTGTTTTGACGAATTTAACTAAAACTAAGTAAATTGCATAAACAAATTAAGTTTGGTATGAACTTGAGTGAATTAAAGGGTAAAAGGCTAGCTAGAGGATTCTTCTCCACACATGACACATATGCATACAAATTGATTTCCAATTATTATTCCAATAAACCATGAATGACAATGCCCCAAGGTAACTGTGAAATGCACAAATTAACCATCAGATTTTCCTAAATTCATTGAATTGGACTCAGCGACGCAACCAAATTATTCTTATTAAGTTCCCTATATGAACTGCATAATAGAGATACATATTAAAGATCATTAAGTTCTGTGAAAATCATGAGCATTGATAAGACATTCGTAACTATGAACTGCATGATACTCCTGCTATGGATTTAGTTAACGCAATCATGACTAGTGATTTCCACTAGTTATAAATATAAGTTCATAACGATTAGGTGAAATTCCCTTATATTTTAGCATCAAATTCATGCATGCAAATTAAGTGTGCACCCTTAATCAACATACAAGAATAAGTTATCAATCAAACAGATAAGTAAATCGCATTTATGTTTTACTAAACAATAATTGGAAGAAATCAATTCATATAAAACATATGTCCATGGTTTCGAATTCACCCCTAGCAAAAAAGAAATTAGTTCCACATGTTCATCATAATTGAAAACCAAATTAAAACAAACATTGGACTAAAACTAAGGATAGAATACACCTAGAAACACTCCAGCACTCCAATGGCAGATTGCAGGTCACGGTACCAAGCTTCTTCTTCTCCTTCCTTCCTTCCTTGTTACGGCACCCTTTGTATTTTTCTCTGAAATTCTCTCTTAGGCTCTCTATATCTCCCCTAAATCTACAGGAACTTCATATATATAGGGTTAAAATTGTTGAATCCAAGGAGGAAAGGGATTGAGTTGTTTGGATGGATTAAGACTCCTAGAATCAGATGGGAAGTATTTAGAATAGGATAAGGACTCCTTTTGCAACAGGAGATAAGTTTAGATAATGTTGGATTAAATAGGATAAGGTTTGGATAATTAGGGATAAGATAAGATAAGACTGGATAAGATAGGATAAGGTTGGATAAGATCTCCTTGTTTTCAGTTGGTTCCTTGTCTTCCAAGCCTTAATTTAATTCTTCCAAATTTGTAGCACATTTTTGGCATCATTTGTCACCAAAAATGTCCATCCATTATGCTCCTCCATACACATGGTATCCAATCCAAGTCCAAAACTGCTTCAAATTGCTCATTTTGGCCATTTATTGTCATCTTCACCAATTGAACCTACAATAATACGAAAATAAACTAAATCACTATAATAAATGGAAATGAACTAAGTAAATGCAAAGAAATAAGATAACAAAGTCACATAAATATGCCCCTATCAAATTCCCCCACACTTAGCTTTTGCTAGTCCCCAAGCAAAACAAAGAAAACAAAACAAAACCTAAACCTTCCAACAATTGCCTCAGGAATTTCCAATGAAACATGACATGTTAAAAATCACTACTCACATAGATTTTAGCCATCCCTACTCTTGAGTATACACTTAACCGCAATCACCACTCACTAGCTCGCATTTAATCAATTAAAACAATATTTTGAATGTAGTAACATGCCTTAGAGATTCACTCAATTCCTCACTGGATATACTTTATATTTTCACATAGATTTTCTGACTACACTCCCTACACTAGGTATATGTGAGAAGATTGATGTAAACATGTAGACTAGCACTCACATATGTTATAACAAAGAAAGCACTTTCTGGAATTATAAACATGTATATGATCTCATAAATGGAATGCCACTACTTAGAAGCGAGAACCAAGGATTCCATATGCTCGTACCAATTTCAAACTCCACATATTGAAACACATAACAATCAAGATAGAAGTCTAACGGTTGACTAACAAAGAAAGGTTAAGGATAAACAAAAGTTCTTAAAGCGATAGTAAGCAAAGTAATGAAATCAATTCTTAGAATTCACTTTTGAATGAAGAAATAAACTTTAAACACGAAGGGAAGATTCACACATCACTGAGGGCCAGATTCAAACCTTTGGACCATTTCTTCAACCACCAATACTTGTGAGTTCTTTCTCACTTATTTCTCAACTCTTTTTCTTTCTTTTTTCAACTTTTTCTTCTTTTTTTCTTTCTTTTTTCACGTTTTTTTTTCTCGTGCCCTCTTCTTTCTTTGGCACACAAAACGTACAATCTCATAGATTTCCAACGAAAAACCTTCCCCCACACTTGTTTTTTCTGCAAATTGTTGATCAAAAGGAATTCCCTCTAAGTCCTGCTCCACTATTCTTTAAGAATAAGGGTATGGATAGTCCTATTCTAGGCTAGGAAAGGATAATGTGGCTAACAAAGAAAATAGGCTAACTAAGGCTCAACGGGGTTAAACCTACAATACATATGCAAAGGGTAAGGCTTTTTGGCTCTAGTTTAACTAAACAACTTCATCTTGTTATTTGTTATGCAATCAATTTTATGCTTTGAATGACAATGGTATGAGTTCTAGTATTTGGATATATAGTGATGAAAACACATTATAAGTAGCAACCAAGAAAAGAAATAATGAGATCATGCAAAGACTTTAGAAAACAAAAACATCACAGATTATTAACTCTCCAAATAAAGTTTAGGCTTAAGTCTCTCAGGGTTGTAGCGTTAGTTTGAGTTTCTTCCTTCAAGCATGTTGCAAAAACTGATTTTTTTCCTTTTGTGATTTCATGTGAATTCGTAAACGATAACTACAACTAAGCATAAACCAAAGAGCATATCAAACTTCTGTCCATGTTTGTAACTTTCTTTAACAGTCATGCAATTAAAAACCAAATCCTCATCATTGTGTTGGAAGGTACCCTAAGACACAAACAAACAAATAAAAACGGCTTTTTTTTTTTGGTATTTTCTCAAACTTTTTCGAATCAAAATTTTTGGATTTTTTGTTATAGGACACATTAAAACACTTCAAAACACAATAAAAACACTTAAAAATAGTGAGTAACAAGTTTTAGAAGTGATAGGTGATAAAATTCGAAATTAAGTCATGGAAAGCATTCATTTTAACCACCCCCCCCCCCCACACACACACACACACACTTAAACCAAACATTACCCTCAATGTTTCAAAAATAGACTCACAAGCAAACAATTAAACACACAACTAACAGACATGACAATTATGGCAAAGTAAAAGCAATAAAGAGTAGGGTTAAGGAACGCAAATTTGGTTATGGAGCTGGAAATTCCTAGGTCTTCTTTATTTATACGTATGGGTTGCCTTCCAAGAAGCGCTTGCTTTAACGTCTTCCATATGGACGATACCTCCATTCAAGCTTCACTAGGGCCCATAGCATGGAAGGGTACATCCTCCACGACATGTTCCTCAAAATACTCATAGTAAGGCTCTATGAATGGAAAGGGATTGTGATCCTTCTTGATTGTGGCGTTGAGCTTCCTAAAGTCAATGAAAACTCTCACACCACCTTGGATTCGATTGGGTACCTGCACCAAAGAAGGTAACAATTTATTAGTTGAAATGGGAATTGGAATTGGAATAGGTGGCTTACTAATGTACTGCGATGAAGACTCTAAAGTAGCAGCACTTTCAACAATTTCACTAGGGATGCTCTCGGCCAAATTGGGTATTTTGAGGGGGCAGTGGCGTGTTCCTTGTGCTCCGCTCCAATTCCCTCTTCGATGGTGGTTCGAAATACATCATTCTTGATAGGTGTTGAACGGTCATGCCCTATATTTTTATGCAAAACAATGACGAACATCATTAGGATGCTTAACAGATTCAGAAACATTGAATTTAATCATAGTGCCACCAAACTCCATTGTTAATGCTCCCTTGGCCACATCAATCTTGGTTTGGGCTGTTTTCATGAAAGGTCATCCAAGTAAGATTGGCAATGGTGGAGAGTGGGCCGAATCTTCCATCTCAAGCATATAGAAATCGGCTGGAAAGATCAAATGGTTAACTTGCACCAAAACATCTTCCAAAACTCATTTCGGATACGCATTAGAACAATCAGCTAATTGGATAATAACTCCATCATTTTTAAGCTCTCCTAGATTCATAGATGCATAAACAGAATATGGCATGACATTAATGGAAGCACCTAAATCTAGCATAGCATATTCAAACCTTGTATTACCAATTACACAAGCGATAGTGAAACTACCTGGATCTTTGCATTTGGGTGGCAACTTCCTTTGCAACATTGTAGAGACATTTTCACTTACATGTACCACCTCTTTCTCCCAAATTTGTTTCTTTGTTGTACAAAGCTTTTCAAAAACTTGGCATACTTTGGAATTTGCTTTATTGTATCAAGAAGCGGGATATTGACTTGCACTTTCCTAAATGTCTCTAGAATGTCTTTTTCATTCTCTACGTTCCTAGATTGCATAAACCTACTAGGAAAAGGCACATTTGGTGGAATAGGGTTAGAAACAATTGAATTTGAACCTACCTTACTTGTGTTGGACGTCTTAGGGTCCCTAAGTGGATGTGGCAAGGGTTGTTCTACCCTTGTCGTGGCTTTGACATCCTCTTCTTCCTCGAGCAGCAACTTTTCATCCTCCTTTTGACTTGATTTGGAAGTTTGTGGGTTGGTTTCAACCTCTTTGCCACTTGTCAAAGTGATGGCATTGGCAATTTCAAAACCTCTCTTTGGATTGATAATGGTTGAACTAGACAGTTTGTCTTGTTCCCTAAATTGTCCCATGAATTCCGCCATCTGCCCCATTTGCTTCTTCAATTCGTCCACCTCTTTAGCTTGATTTTGCATCTCTTTGGTTTGATTTTGTAAACCCTGAGTCAAAGAAGTTAGTATTGGAAGAATTTTATCATAATCCAATGACGAAGCTGAATTTGGTTGGGATTGTTGTGGGGGAGGTTGTGGTGATTGCATAGGTCTTGAATAAAACTCCTCAGATGGCTGCTAATATCCTTCTTGTTGAACTTGTTGAGGTTCCCTGCACATAAAATTTGAATGATCACTCCCACCTAGATTGTAAGTGTTGGAAAACAAGTTGTTCCTTGATTGATTATGGCCAAGATAACCCCAAGCATTGACATTATCCCAACCTCCATTCTCAATTAATTGAGAATGTTGATTAGTTTGATATCCTTGCCTATAGGACACACCAAATGTACCAACTCTTTGCATTCGGGACCTTTCAATATATTGTGACAAAAGAGAAGTAAGATTAGCCATTTGAGCTTGAACACTAGCAATTGCCATGTCTTGCTTCTCTAGTACCTAAAATCAAAGAAAGAAAACTAAATCAAATATCAAAAGTAAAATAAACAAAAAACAGAGGGATTAGCAATTTTACTAATCCCCGGCAACGACACCAAAATTTGATGTGATATAAACTAACACACAAATTAAACCCTTTTTAGATAGTTGTAGTATATGAAAGTAGGGATCGTTCTAGGCCGGGGATTAGAAGGGATGCTAATCCACACTAATTAGACTCAAAAACAAAAAGCTAGACTCAAACAACTCAAAACAAGCTAAATAGACTCAAATAACACAAAACTAAGTTAACTTGACTCAAAACAAGAACTAGAAAGAAGTTTGGACGAAAATTAAACTAAAAAGACTCAAAATACTCAATGGGGGTTGTTTTGACGAATTTAACTAAAACTAAGTAAATTGCATAAACAAATTAAGTTTGGTATGAAATTGAGTGAATTAAAGGGTGAAAGGCTAGCTAGAGGATTCTTCTCCACACATGACACATATGCATACAAATCGATTTCCAATTATTATTCCAATAAACCATGAATGACAATGCCCTAAGTGAACCATGAACTGCACAAATTAACCATCAGATTTTCATGAATTCATTGAATTAGACTCAGCGACACAACCAAATTATTCTTATCAAGTTCCCTATATGAACTGCATAATAGAGATACATATCAAAGATCATTAAGTTCTGTGAAAATCATAAGCATTGACAAGGCATTCGTAACTATGAACTGCATGATACTTCTACCATGGATTTACTTAACACAATCATGACTAGTGATTTCCACTAGTTATAAATATAAGTTCATAACGATTAGGTGAAATTCCCTTATATTTTAGCATCAAATTCATGCATGCAAACTAAGTGTGCACCCTTAATCAACATACAAGAATAAGTTATCAATCAAACAGATAAGTAAATCGCATTCATATTTTACGAAACAATAGGATGAAATCAATTCATATAAAACATATGTCCATGACTTCGAATTCACCCCTAGCTAAAAAGAAATTAGGTCCAAATGTTAATCATAATTGAAAACCAAATTAAAACAAACATTGGACTAAAACTAAGGATAGAATACACCTAGAAACACTCTAGCACTCCAATGGCAGATTGCAGGTCACGGCACCAAGCTTTTTCTTCTCCTTCCTTCCTTGTTGCGGCACTCTTTGTATTTTTCTCTGAAATTCTCTCTTAGGCTCTCTATATCTCCCCTAAATCTCTGTAGGAACTTCATATATATATATATATATATATAGGGTTAAAATGGCTGAATCCAAGGAGGAAATGGATTAAGTTGTTTGGATGGATTAGGACTCCTAGAATCAAATGGGAAGTATTTAGAATAGGATAAGGACTCCTTTTGCAGCTGAAGATAAGTTTAGATAATGTTGGATTAAATAGGATAATGTTTGGATAGGATAAGGTTGGATAAGGTCTCCTTGTTTTCAGCTGATTCCTTGTCTTCCAAGCCTTAATTTAATTCTTCCAAATTTGTAGCACATTTTTAGCATCATTTGTCACCAAAAACGTCCATCCATTATGCTCCATACACATGGTATCCAATCCAAGTCCAAAACTACTCCAAATTGCTCATTTTGGCCATTTATTATCATCTTCACCAATTGAACCTGCAATAATACGAAAATAAACTAAATCACTATAATAAATGGAAATGAACTAAGTAAATGCAAAGAAATAAGATAATAAAGTCGCATAAATATGCTTCTATCAGTTTTCATAAAGCGTAATGAGTCATGCATGTTTATATTTGATCTGCATGACACAAACGAATTGCATGTTTCATATACGTTCTAGCTTGAATGCCACAAGTAGAATATACATAAGGAAAACCTAACCTTCAAAGTTGGATGTGTAATTCATAAGTAATTGGTAAAACTACATAAGATTGTCAAGGGGATGACGGAACCCTAGTGTCTTTTTATCATTATTTTCTAAGATTGTTCCCTTTCAAATTGGTTTCCTTAATTGATATTCTAGGTCATAAAATCAACATTTTCGAAACTTTGTTTTAAATAGTTAATTAAGAATTAGTTTAAATACAAATTATTCAATCAATCTCTGTGGAAACGACCTTGCTTGAGCTGCTATACTACGATAACCATGCAAGTATTTTTAAGTGTTTTTATCCCTACTTTTGCAGGTGGTAAAAATTCTTATCCAGAAATTGGCACCGTCGTCGGGAATTGTTTTAAATAATTTGTGTTTATCAACTTTTAGTTAATTATTTTTGTGTATAACTTTTTATTCACTTGATTTTATTTAATTTTTTTTAGGTTACAATTTGTGCAACAATGGAATTTGTACCTCCTCTTGAATTCAATATACAACCCGGAGGACCGCCTTTATGGGTCAAATCTACAGAATGGGATTTTTATGGATTTAAACCTACAATTTGTGCACTTTGCTGTTTGAAGACCCATGATATTTTGCAGTGACCCAAAAGGGTTTGTACAAGAGCATACCAATATGAGAAACGATTCAAAAAGGAGTTGGAACAATCCCTATTCAGAGTTCTACCCTCCAAGTTTAAAAAAGCATCTTGAGCAGTCTAACGTGCCAACAAAACTTTTGGTGGAGGACAAACTCTCTAAATTGTTGGAATTGACTGAGTTGTACATTGAAATAGCCAATCAAGGGTTTCAAATTCAAGCTTAAACCGTGAGAAAAGTTTTGATGATGAAGAGGAGATTGGTGCAGGAACTAAGGAGAAATCTACCACTTGCTTACGCCCAAAGGAGGAAGCAGCACATGGAGATCCTAAAATCCTCGCAGAACCTAGTGCTAACCACGTTGATGTGCCACAAGAACGTTTCCCACAAAAGCTGCAGGATTGCATTGCAACTGATGGGTTGGACATGATTGTGCACAACAAATCAAAATCTGGAAAATCACATGACAATGCACATGCACGGCCAATCAAACTTGAGGAAAACTAGAAGGACTCCTACAAGCGGGCTAAATTCTATTTGAGAATGAAGAAAAAGTTTAATGGCAGCCCTATTCTTCTTCAAGAAATTCGGCCAGTGCAGAAATTGTGAGTGTTAAATACAAGGTTTAAGTTAGTTTGGCGGGAACATAATCCTTGCTGGAAAGGGCCCTATTTGATTACAAAAATTCTTTCACACAAAAGGGTGGACATCAAGGCCTCAACCAATGAACTCAGATGCACAGTTGTTAACCACCTAGTCACTCTGTACCTACTATTAGCCTTTGATGCTGTCAAGGAATGGTTGATTCCAATAGAACAAATCACGTGACCATCAATTCCTTCCTTTCCTTCCTTTACATCTAGTTATAGATGTTAACCAAAACGTTAAATGGGAGGCAACCCAATGTTTCTAACTCTTTTCTTCTTTATTTAGTTGATTTTATTTTCTTCCCTTTATTCTTTATTACAAAAAATAAAAGTAAAAAAAAAAAAAAAAAAATCAGAACATTGAAAAAAAAAAATAGCAATTTGAGTTTTTTTATTTTTTTTATTTTTTTTATTTTATACTTGTCTAATTTGATTTCTAATGTGTGCTTTTTGCAGGTTGCGTTTGGATTTGATCGGCCCTAAATATTCACTAAGCACAATTGATTGAAATGAATTCAGTAGCATTCATATTCATCATAACAAATTCATCATCACATTCATAAGAATATTCATGGGAGTCAAATTCAACACAAATGCAAATACAGGATACAGAACGAGCACATGATGATGTCCAGGGATACTCACAGGGGGATGCTGAGAAGACCTCTACGCTAATGGACCCCTTTCACTCACACACTCTCTCATACTTCATTCAAAATATAATTACATTGAAGTTTGGGGGAGGGATCCATGTTGCACAAAGAGCATGGCTCATCAAGTCAAGATACAGATCCAGTTTTGTGCACACCATTTTGACTCATCATTCATCACGTTTCATGCAAGCACATGGGAAAGCAATACATAAGCATATAGAAATTCACTGATCTAACACATGCAAGAACATATCAAAGAAGAGGGAGTCGGAAACTATACCTTTGGCTTTGGATCTGAGCATTTCTTGTTTTGTTTTCCAGTGCATCGCCGAATCTGAGATGTTGTAGCAATTCCGTTGTCTCTTCCATGGTACTGACGTCAGCTCAAAGTTCTTTGCACAGAGAAAGACCACATGCATGTGTTAGTTTTGGTTTATTTTCCTGAAATGCACAAATCGAAATTGAAACAAAGAAGTTTGGGGGAGAGTTTTCTCTTTATACCCTTAACCTCTTTGCTGTGTTGTTGATGAGTGAGAAAGTGAGAGAGATTTCTCTTTTTTGTAGAAAAGGAGGTTAGAGAGTTTAGAGAGAGCTCTCAAACGGCGAATAAGGAGAGATGAGGAAATGGGTATCTGATTGCTTAAATGAGAAATATATTACTGCACACTGGGGTTCCCATCACCACGTGTGGTCCATGTGAAGAGGCTTAGCGCCTCAAGCTGTTCCAGTAGGTCACGGGTTCAATTCCAGCGAGCAGCACTTTTGGTTTTTTTTTTCAGAGCCTACCTCTGGCATCGAGTCTTCCTTTTGAATCCAGGTGTGTCCATTAAGGGTGGGCACGGGTCGGGTCGGGCCCAATTTTGAAGGGATCGGACCAGACGCAGTTTAATCGGAGACAGGCCGGGCTGGGTCCACGGGTCTTTTTTTCAGTTTTTGTTAAATTAAAAAAAAAAAAACGGAAATTTGCCAGATTCAGCAGATTCACTACCAGTACCAGTGCACACTGCATTTATGCAGATTTTGCACAAATTCATTCCCTAGTCCCTACAATGATTCACATCCAATCCAAATACAAAGTCCAACATCCATGTTCATAGATTAACAATGCACACCAATCAAATAAAGAGAGAAAAATGCACACCGATTTCATGAAATTACCACAAAATATTAATCATCTCAGAATCCATGAACTTATTCTTTCAAATTCAGGAATGTGTTGTATACATATAAAGGAAATTTTAACCCAAAGACATTCTACAACTACTAAAAATAGGTTATTTAACACTTCCAAACTATTAAGTGATAAGAAAAATAGTCCAGCCACTAATGTGTATTGCAATTACCATATGTCAAGCATACCTATTCAGAGTTGCTCAAGCACGAAATCAGCATTCAATGCATCGGCAACCTTTTCAATTGTTGTAGACGTGACAGAACAGTGCTCTATGCTCAAGCTGCAAAAAGCTACAAAGGAAAGTCCATATAAGCAGGGATGATTTAGTGTTACTTTGAACAAATTCCATTAAAAGAACTAGATTTACCAAGAAGCATATACGCTACTACACATCAATAAGGAACAGAAAAAGTTTAAATGCTTGAGCTTCACAGACAGCACTTTACCCTTGCAATTTTCCAAGATAATGGGGAGGCAAGATGCACATCTATCAGTGAGAGAATTTTCAGAGATATTGAGCACTTCCAATCGAGCAAATAGCGAAGGGCATTCACAAATCTGAAGATTGAAACACAGAAAATGGTTGGGGACTGATCGTGAGTACAAAAAGGCCTTACATTGTCCTGCTAACAGCAAATTAAATTATATAGTTCCTACTGAAATAGTCGTCATTGCATATAATAAAACTAGAAAAATCCATGATCCAATAGTCATTGCATATAATGAAGTTTCAGTCTTTAACTGGTTACAGGGAAATTATTCATTTGCCATGATCCCCACAAATTTCACCAAATGCATACATTTATCTTGTTATCTTAATCAGTAAAATCCCAATTTAACAAACCCTACAAACCAATTCAATCAAACCCCAAAATCACCCAAAAATCAAACATTAGGTTTTACCTTCTTATCCAGACCGGCGGTAACAGATCAATTATATACACAGAGATGACAAATCGAGAAGATGGGTGGTGGGGTGACTGGGTTGTGTAACTGTAAGTCTGGGATGTAATCGAAGTTGCTGGGCCGTCGTGGTGGTTGCCAGGGCCGTCATGATGTCGAGGTGGTGGAGGGGAGGGTCTGAGACAGCGAGAGAGACTCCAATGACAGAGTGAGAGAGTCGAAGTCGAATCGAATAAGGCTTGGATGATTTTGAAAAAAAGCTGATATAAAAAAAAGTTGGGAGCTATTTTTGTGTTTGGTAAACATTCAGTTTCAGCTTTTTTTCACAGTTTTGGGTGAAAAAAAACAAAAAACAAGAAGCTGCAAAACTCAGCTTTGAAAAACTAGTTTTTTTTCACATCTGTTTTACATAAAAGTTTACCAAACACTATAATACTGTTTTTTTTTTTTTTTCAAAAGCACTTTTACAAAAAAGTTTACCAAACACTCTGCTGCTTTATTTCATAGCTGCTTATTCTCACAGGACAGCAGAAGCAGCTTTTTTTTCAAAGTACAGTAATACCAAACCAGCCCTAAGTCACATAGGTCGTGGGACTAGTGGATGAGGAAACCTAAAACCAATGACTAAGATTAGATGGAGAGATGATCTCTTAAATCTCGTCTGTCCATTGTAATTACAAACGGGACAGTCTGGGTACCCGCGGTTCCTATACTTTTGGAACCGACCCTAACCAAAAACTTTAAAGGCCCGCCCCGTTCTGTTTTTACAAAATTTGGAACCGGTCCGTACCTACCTCGAACCTTGATTATCCGCCCTAACCTGCGATTCCTATACCTGTTTGCCCACCCCTAATGTCCATTCCCTTTCTCTTTTCTCTTATTTTCTGTTTTATTTGTTATTTTATTACTTTTATTGTTTTCTATTTTTCTTTTCTTAGGTTATTTTCTTCATCTTTGATGGTCGTTTTACACATTTTCTTATTTTTTTTTAATTTTTGTTGGCTGAAAATCCTGGACTGTTGATCTAGGAATCGGATGGTCCAGCTGTTGCCACGTCACTAGCCATTGGGTTTGAAATTCAAATTTTTTTTACCTTTGGAAATCCAACAATTCAGAAAACTAGCAGTTGGAAATCCAAACTGCTAAAGACGCGCCACGTGGCCCATGTCCCACGCCCCTTTAGTGTGCTTGCGGCGGGGCCCGCCATCTGTTTGCAATCAGGAACGCACACCCACGCTCTTGATGCAAAAAATTATCAGGCCTTCATTGGCGTCATGCTGATACCAGTATGACGTCAGATAGGCCGGTTTTTCACTCAATCCATTTTGGGCCAGCCTACAAACTGGCTTGGACTTTAGGTTGGAGGGAGTTTTGTGGGTGCCAACCTATTTTTTTTCAGGCTTTAGGCCAGGCTCTTAGAGAGAGCTGGAGTTACTCTAATGCAAATAGAATAACCATTTTCCCTGCCTACACAACGACCTCTCTAAATTGGCTGCTTTGGTTGGTCAAAAATTTTGACCAATGAATAACAAGAATGTTTGTTCTCTCTCTCTCTCTCTCTCTCTCTCTCTCTCTCTCTCTCTCTCTCTCTCTCTCTCTCTCTCTCTCTCTCTCTCTCTCTCAATACATCTTAAGGCTGCTTGATTATTTATTCAGATTTACGCAAGTTTATCAATGACATAGCTAGGTTTTTAAATAATTAAGAATCTTGCACATTGAAGACTTGACCTGCGCCAGATAGTTGTATAGTTACGGTGAATGGAATAACTATTATAAGTGGACCGACCGAGACATGTAGAAAGAGGTTAGTTCCCTTTCATTTGCATTGGATGCAGCATGCGTAATTGTCTATATTCCACGTAGATCGACCACTTAGCCCCTCCTCAGTGAAATTATAGTCGTTACTTTTGGATGGCTGGAGATTAATTATAGGACAATGCTACATAGCTTAAATTTGTAAATTAAATTATGTATTACCGATAAGATAATAAATACGTTAATCAATATTCAAGTAATAATTCAATCATCATACTTCGATGTTTTAATTTACGAAATTTAATTTTCCTAATATTATCTGTATTCTTATCCTTATGACTTTGAATGCCCTATAAGCTATAACCCCACTATTCACATGTGTAACTTATTAATTAATTACTTCAGAACGCGATTCACAAGAAAAAACAGAACGAAGGTATTGGGAAAATAATCTTATATATTTTACGTCCGTAAGTTACTAGTGGGAGTTCTAACTGAAATTCTCAAACTGTTTATCACTTCTTTTAAAAAAATAATACTTTTTGTAGAAGTTAATTAAAAAGTAGTGCAAATTCTAGACCATTCTTGAAAAGTTGTAAAAGTGAGTTTTTTTTTTTTTATTTTTTTTTTTAACATTATTCTTTGTTTTATAGCAATACTTGCAACTCCAAACGACATTAACATTAAGGAGAATGAAAGAATTACAATCTGGAATCATATGATCTAATAGATATATCGTATTGTATCCATCTAATCAATTCATCATATTTTTCTGATGGAAACTCATTTGTTAATTATGTCATATACATAAACCTTGAATGTAGCATTTCCAATAACTTATTAGTTGTCAAAAACTGAAAATGATACATGCAAAAGAAAAAGAAAGCTAAAAATCAGCTCGCAAAGATACTTCAAGAGCAATGCCAAAAAAACAAGGGGCGAGGGTCTTCGTTAAATCAGTGGTGCAACAGATGGCTTTTGCTGCAGAGGGGATATCAAATCCATTAAAACACAAGGAGCCAAATGCATGCGTACGCAGTCGCTCATGCACCTCCGCATCTGCGTTCGGTGATACGTTACAGAATCACGACCAAAACGCCGATTGAGGTTTTTGAGCCGTGAGGGTTTACTAGGGGAGTCGGCAGAGTCTGTGCTCCACATTCCACGCGACGACGCTCCTTTTGGAAAGTGAAGGCAAATCAGTGGGCCTCCTTCAGCTTCTAGGTAGAGTTGGCCAGGTAAGCTCTTGGAATAGCGCCGGCCGAAAACGTGGGTCTGCATCGTGTGGCGTTGGCCTTGGACCTCGCCGTATCATATATGGCTGCTAACTGACCCAAATGCTGACGTCACGGGTCCGATTGTGGCAGGATGGGAGTTACGTTTTGTTGAGTAAAAATTTTGTACTATGCCAATAAAACAGTCAAGTATGTGTTATGATACAAATAGTTGAATATTTTTTTTCATATATTCAACCACTTGTATTATGACACTTACTAATGTATGAGTGTGTTTCCGACTTATTGAAAAATCTTTCTGTTCACAAGTATACTTTTATTTATTTTAATTTATTTTTTATTATAAAATAGGATTCGAAATTTCAAAACTATAACTTAGCTATAATTCTGCATTAAACTCAACGCAAATAATAAATTATTACACTTATATTTATATAAGTTGAACATAAAAGTTCTAACTTAGCAGTGGTGAATAATGACACCGTACCATCAGACTAATTAAAATCATTATTCAAATAGTAATATATTTATTTTAAGTACTGTAGTAAAAGTCCTGTAAATCAAAACCTTTCCTTGTGACAACCTCACATATTTCGCTGTGTCATTGCCCATACAATGGTTAGGTGTGTTAATTAATCATGGGTATGACAACATAGTGTCATATTATTTGACGACACGCTTATCCAAGCTTTTATATGATTAATTAGGGGGCTCCTCTCATATTATCTTTTACGATTTCCGGCTTTAGCGAATAACAAGCTGTAAATTAATAGCCGAGTTCAATTTAAATAATCACCTTTTTGTTGCACATAGAAATACATTTTTCGTGGCCAAATGACTAATGAATGTATGGTCACACTTTTAAATTTGATGTCAGGAGTGTAGAATAAAGGTATATGTTCTGTTTTAATCTAATAGCTTTGATATCAAATCTAAAAATAAGTGACCATGAATTCTTAATTACTACCATGACTAATATAAAAAAAATCATTACGCACACCCTTCGTTCCAATCATTCCCTCAAAACTTCTCTCATTTTCCTTTTCTTTTTAGTTTTGTCACGATTTGCTCGATCATGCACTTCTGACTATTTTTGTTAAATCAAGACTTTATTTCACTATAATGTGATTCTTATTTGCTTTTCTGCACAAATAAATTCGCTGGAGCCTCATTCTACTTCAGATTCGCGCATTGTTTCATAGATTATTCTTGGTTAAATGTGGTAACGATTTCAATTCGTGTGGTAATCATGATTTAGGCGCGTGGTTTAATTTTAGGCTTTGATTGTTTTCGCTTGTCTGAGCTTGAATACCGACTGATAAATTTCGGCGATGTGAGTTCTTTTGTCAATTTCTGAAGATTTTGTCCTCCTTAGTTGTCATATAAATCGAGCGGCTTGCTGATTTAAATTAACGTCCCTTTTAACACAATTTTTTTTTTTTTTTTTTATCATTTAGACAATATAATATTGCCCGTTCATCACGTACTTCATCAAAATATAAACCTGGTTAAGCTTACCTTTTTATAAAAAGAAAAATTTGGATCACGGACTCTATTATAATCCCATTTGGCCTATATTTATCTAATAAAACATTAAACATGTTACAATCTAGGGTTCATGAATAATACAACTTAAAGAAAATAAGACCTTACGTTAGTTTATTTAAATTTGTAATTGGGTTTTCGATTTCAAGCTCACCAAAAAGAGAAAAGTAAATTTAAATTGGTGAATATTTCTGGTCCCCACCAATGTCCATAGTTAATTAGATGGTAGTAGTGACTTAACAATGATATTCCTCTTCATTCACAAGTGAATATTTAATCATTCGAAATTAAATCGCTTTTGTGCTTTCGTTTCTACTTTCCGTAAATGAGCCCGGGCTTTTTCCCATTGGTGAAAAGTTTTAAGTTTAAATCTTATTAATGACGAGTTTGCTATCAATTTAATTTTTCACCCCTAATCAAATCTGGCTAAACTAATGAACCCGTTTTCATAAAAGTTGTCACATCCTGACCCGGGCTCCACCACATCACATGCTCGACTCCGCCGTAGCACAATATTGTCTGCTTTGGGCCCCGACCACGCCCTCACGGTTTCGTTTCTCGGAACTCACGCGAGAACTTCCCAGTAGGTCACCCATCTTGGGAATGCTCTCGCCCAGACTCGCTTAACTTCGGAGTTTCGATGGAACTCAAAGCCAGTGAGCTCTCAAAAGGCCTCATGCTAGGTAGAGATGGAAATATACATATAAGGCTTACATGATCCTCACCCTTAGGCGATGTGGGATCTTACAAAAGTAAACTTTGATCAAAGAAATGGTTGGAAGGGCCCTGAACCCCCTTCATTTTGGACATACAATATCATAAATAAAAGTCCTTGTTTACAAGGTAAGAAAAGAACTCTATGCAGACTTAACATATCTGCGACAATCCTTTAAGATCGAGAAATTTAAAGTAACTTGTGGCGTAAGAAATCAATCTAGTAAATAACCAATAAATACAATATGTTATACAAAGATAATAGTGGCACGTTCATGTTTATGTTAGTTTTGATTATGAGCCTCAAGGCCTAAACAAAGGCACCCTTCAAACTAATAGCAAACTCGTATTGTAGAACACCAAGCAACAAACCTTGCCCGAAGGGCAAAATAGAGCAAGAAAGCCCTAGGGAGCTGTGAAAGAGACCAGACCCAAAATCCTACCTCGAACATAGTTTTGGCACGCCCGGTGGGACTAATTTTATGATTTTGCATGCCAAAAAGAAGGAAGGACCGATCCTTCATATGGAAAGTGGGATTTGGGCAACCTCTCTGTCTAACAAAAGCAAGCATGACAGATCACCCAGAAGACTTTCTTTCACTATGCGACCCTGCTATCCTAGAGAGCTTGACCTCTTCTGAGAAGTCTGGTGGAAGAGTCACTAATGAAGATTTGCAAGCTATCATGGTGCAAGTATTGAGAAGTATGGAGAAAAATCAAATGAGAAGTTAGTAGACTGTGTTCCTTGACAAGGACTACAAAGAAGGCTAGACTTAGAGTACTCCACACCAAAGGATGAGTATATTAAGGAGAGAGCCATGTAAGCAAGTCCAGGAAAGAGACCAATGATTCCTTCATTCGTTTTACTTGAAGAAAATAAGGATAAAGGGAAAAGGGAGGAGAAAGCTGAAACTAACCGACAAGGAGAATGAGAGTTCCCAAAGATAGTTTTGCCTGATTCTCTGCTACCTTAAGTAGATGTTAGGAGGCAGATTAGGCAGGAAGGCATAAAGATTGGTGCAACCAATCTTGGGGGAGAAGAGAGTAAGAAGGGCCTATCCATAGCTGCGGGCAAGCCTTTTGCACATAGACCACCAGTGTTGGATAACAAATGAGGATAAGCTAGGTGGAAACAGCTATAACCACAGAAGGAAGCTTTCTCGAGCATTGATCATAGCTCGAAGTGGGGGATTTTTTACACCCCACACAACAACATGGCTAACCAGTAGCTCAGGAATGAGTTGGCAGAGCTGAGAAGGATGATGGCATAGAAGGCTTAGCCACAAGCCACCCAATGTTCAGGATAACATACCAGAAGCCTTATCTTGAGTACATTGACAAGCAGAATCTTTTCCCTCTCAACTTTAAGAAGCCCGCATTCCTAAATTTTAGTGGGGAAGACTGTAATGTGTCTTCCAGAGACCACATTTTCAAATTCTCAAATTATTGTGTGGCGTTCAAGGACGACCCCAAACTACAAGCTAAGGCTGTTTAGGAATTCATTGGTAGGCTTGGCCTCCTAATAGTACTCTCTGTTACCCCCTAATTCCATTGCCAACTGGGGGCAAATAGAGATAGTCTTCCATGAGCAGTTCTAGAGGGTAGAACCAGAGATGACCATCAATGATTTCATGGAGGTGAAACAGTATGAGCACGAATCTACGGAGGATTTCATGATGAGGTTCAGGAAAACCAGGATGAGATGCCAGTTCCCAATCAACCATGCTTAGCTCATAGCCATTGCCCAGAAGGCTCTAAGGCTACCCTTAAGGAAGAAGTTTTATGATATACATTGAGCTTCAGGAGTTGGTGATTGCAGCCACTAAGTATGAGAAGTTGCTAACAGAGGAACAAGTGAAACACTCTTCTAAAGTGCCCATTTTTTATAAGAACAAAGCCCTAGTACACCAGTTAGAGTTTGAAGGCCTGGAGCCAGGAGAAAATGATAGTAGTTTGGGAGAGAAGATTGAGTTATATGATGTAGATATGACCACTCTTTCTAAACCTTTAATGGTGAAGGGATTAGTCCAGCCTATCAAAGACCACAAGATCATAATGAATGATGGAGGCTTTGTGCATATGAAGCCCCCAAAGTATCAATCATATTCCTTTCATTTAACCAAAGTTGCAGACATCTATGAGGAGCTAGTAAGAGCTAGGGTAATCTTTCCCGATAGTACCAAAAAGATGCCTAAACCTGAAGAACTTAGTGGGAAAAAGTATAATAAGGTTCACTACACCTTCAATCACTCCATAGCTAATTGTGTGCAGTTCCAAGATTAGATCCAAGACTTTATAGTCAAAGGAAAGTTGTTGCTGGAGAAACCCTAAGCCAACATGATGATTAACATAGATCTATTCCCATAGGCCCCAATCAACATGATCAACCTTAATTGGGTTGAGAAGGGGAAAAGAAATACTACTTGGGATGAGAGGGGAGAGAGAAGGCAAGCTGTCAGGCCAACATAAGGTGTTAGAAGGTTGCCAGACAGACCCCAAGCAGTTGTGGTTAAATGAGTGGTTTTATGTAGCAAATGGCAATGTGAGTGTGAACTTGAGGTGCCAGCATCAGGTGCCATTATAGATCAGGAGTTAGTCAGAAGAAAAGAGATAAAGGAGCAAGATGCCTGTAGAAGTATTGTTCGGGCTGCTGAAAAAGAAACTACCAAAAATGTGTTCCAGAGATTGGGAAGAGATTCAGAGCCTAAGGGCCTGTCGGAGGTATTCAAAAACTTTGAAGCATCTAAATAAGTAGAAGACAAAGAGGCAAAATTGCCAAGGTGGGTGGATGTGAAACCTCCAACTTATCATAACAGCATGAGGCAAGGAAAGAGGGAAAGAACCATAAGCCCAATGCCCTCAGTTACTAAGGGAAATTCAACCCGACTCGGCCATAAATGGTATATAGTGGGCAAAGATGGGAGACCTGTTAGAGAAATGGGGGCATTCATGATAAGGAGGGTGCAGAGACAACATAAAACTCACATGAACTTACTAAAAATCCCTACCATATCAGAAGCCTCTGAAAATGTCAAGTTCGAAAGGTTCGCCCAAGAAGAAGAAAGACAACTTAGTTAGATGAGTAAGAAACAAATAGAGAGAGCCAACAGTAAAGCTAAAAGTGGAGGAAAACATGTACCTCAAAACCCCTATCTAAGGAAGTACATAGTGTTGAGAAGAGCTCAAGAAAGTATGGTGATGGTGCCTACACCAGGCTGAAATCCAAAGCCTATTTGCTTTGGAACTATCTCTGATGAGAGAGGGATACTTCCACTTCCACTATCATAAAAGGATATTCCCTTAGGGACTCCTAGGTAGCTGTGTGATCTCAATGCAATAGAGGAGGAGGACATGCCCGAGTTGATGCTAACCAATGATGCCCAGGCATGGACGGATCAATTCTTGTGACAAATTAGAGAGAAGAAGGAAAGAGCACCTGGACTAAGCAACTTCCATGTCAATATGACCTATGTTTTGTCATCTATGTTCCATGCAGAACCAGATCAAGCAACCATGATGGAAGGAGATTATTTGACAGAAAAGCCAATGAAGGCACTTGTGAACATTGAGGAAGTAGGAAAAGAATGATCAAGCCTAGTAGATTTGCCAGATAACTCACGAAAAGAGCCCGAGAGGGTTTATTGTGTTCAGCAAGCCAAGTCTAGCCTTAGCCAACCATCTGAAGCCAATATATGTGACAACTCATTTGGAGTGAGTTCCCTTCAAGAGGGTGTTGATAGATGAAGAGGCAATAGTCAATGTGCTCCTACTCAAGCAGATGAAAAGGCTTTACAGAAGTGAGGAAAATTTTATTCCTACTGATCTCATAGTATCTAGTTTCTCTAGGACCATTACCAAAACATATAGGATATTGCCTTTGAAGGTAGATCTCGGGTCAAAGATGATTATGTTGGCATTCTTTGTGGTGGACAACAATTCTACCTATGGGACATTACTGGGAAGAAATTGGATCCGCCAGAGTTTGTATGTGCGATCCACTTTGTACCAACAAGTTGTTGTCTATCACAAGATGACCAATAATGAGCCAGGATTTTAGGAGGTTGTGGAGGCCAAATCACGGCCATTTCTCCCCACAACAAACGTTGCATAAACAAATTTTTACAATCCCAGTGTTGGAATCTTGCTGTGTTTAGGTGTTGATAAGAACGACCGCCTTACCAAGGTGACAGCCCAAAAGCTCCTAGAACAAGGACTTTCTCTCATCCAAAAGGAATGGGACATGCCTGACATTGCCCTTGCCCACCAAACTGAATATTGACCGACCAAAAGAGGAAAGACCAAGTGGTTGCAGTCATGTGCTTAATCAAAAGACTACTGAAATATGGGAGAGAAAAGAGAGAGATTAGAGAAAGCTCAGCCAAAGAAATGGTAGAGTGGGGATAAGGAACTTCGGGCACCAAAGATGGAGAATGAAGAGAGATTTTAAGAAAAGAAGTGAAAGCAGCCATTCACATGGCATAATGTATATATGACTTGGACTGGCCAGAGGATGAGCTCGAGGCTCCAAAATCAATAGAATTTTTGTGTACAGAGCCTGATAAACCAGCACCAGAGGTATAAGACCCTTTGGAAACCATTAATTTGGGAACTAAGGAGGACCCAAGGCCAATACAACTTAGTGGCCTACTGGAGGCTGAAGATTGGGCAAAAATAGTTAATCTCTTGCATGAATTCAAGGATTGTTTTGCATGGCACTACACAAAAATGCCGGGATTAGACCCCGATTTAGTGGATCACATAATGCCTATCAAAGAAGGGTACATACCGATGAAGCAAACGCCAAGGAGGATGATGTTGAAGGAGAGAAAGGAAAAAGTCAAAGAAGACATTGAGAGGCTGGTAAACATAGAATTTATTAGGCCTGCAAAGTATGTAGAGTGGTTGGCCAACATAGTACTTGTATTAAAAGCTATAACTAATGTCATTCAATGTTGTGTTGGTTATAGAAACATTAACAAAGCCACTCTTAAAGATGAATACCCCATGCCTATGGCTGACCTATCCATTGATACAGTTGCAAAACATAAAGTTCTATCTTTCATGGTTGGGAACCCTGGATATAATCAGATAAAAATTGCTAAAAAAGACATACATAAGACATCATTTAGATGCCCAAGACATATAGGAGTATATGAATAAGTAGTCATGCCATTCGGGCTGAAAAATGTTGGTGCTACCTATCAAAGAGCAATAAATGTTATTTTCCATGATTTAATCTGGCATATCATGGAGGTATACATTGATGACTTGTAGTGAAGTCTAGAACTGAAGAGTAGCACTTGGAGGACCTTAGGCAAGCCTTATTGAGAATGAGGACCCACAAATTGAAGATTAATCCAAGGAAATATGCCTTTGGAGTTAGATCGGGCAACTTTTTTAGGGTTCCTGGTTCATCAAAGAGGTGTGGAAATAGACAAGAACAAGACTCGGGCTATAATGGAATCACCTTCCCCCACCAACAAAGTGCAATTGCAGAGGTTGTTGGGGAAGATCAACTTCTTGAAGAGATTTATTACTAATCTAGTGGGCAAGATTCAACCATTAACTCCTTTATTAAGATTGAGGAATCAAGAAAAGTTCGAGTGGGGCCCTTAACACCAAGAAGCCTTTGAGAAAGTGAAGACTTGTCTAGCCTCTCCACCAGTTCTCATGCCTCCCCAAAGGTAGGAAACCTTTGAAACTCTACATTTCTACATCCGAGAAGTCAATGAGGAATTTGTTGGCTTAAAACAATGAGGGGGGGGGGTCAAAGAACAAGCAATATACTACCTCAGTAGGGTTCTTACTGAGGTAGAAACAAAATATACCCCAGTTGAGAGGCTGTGCTTAGCCTTATACTTCACTGCCTACAAATTAAGGCATTACATGTTGCCTTGCCATGTACACATAATTGCCAAAACTGATGTAATCAAATACATACTGTCTAAACCAATGCTAACTGGAAGGATTGGGAAGTGGATTATAGTATTTTCAGAGTTCAATTTTCAGTATGTAAATCAGAGGGCAGTAAAAGGACAAGTAATTGTAGACTTCATGTCTGAGCACCAAGAATCCAAGGAAGAACTTGTCAACATTCCATTAACTCTAGAGGTAGCTAGCTTTTGGATCCCACTTAGCAAAGATCATTCAGGCAAGGAGGAATGGATCCAGCATGAGTTAAAGAGAATAACTAGCCTATGGATCACTCCTTGGAAGTTATATTTTGATGGGTCTTGCACCCAACATGCTGCAGGAGCTGGGATTGTCATCATTGATCCAAAAGGGATCCAACATTGTTACTCATTCCTTCTAGATTACAAAGATACTACCAACAACAGGGCAAAATATAAGGCATTAATCATTGGCTTAGAAATTTTGATAGAACTAAGAGCAAAAGAGAGAGAAGTGCTTGGTGATTCCAAGTCGTGATTAATCAGTTAAATGGGGAATACAAGTTTAGACACATCATAATGGCAGGATATTACTTGGCAACTACTCAGTTGCTAAATTATTGGGGCAGTAAACTACTTTACTAAGTTGGTGGAGGCTTCAGTTGTGAGGACCATTAATTGAGCTGTTGTGAAGAAGTTCATTAAAACTAAGATCCTAGACAAATATGGAGTGCTTGAGATAATTGTTACATATAGAGGGCCATCATTTATCTCAAAAGAAGTAGAAGAGTTTGTAGCCAATTTCAAGATAAAAATGATCCAATCTAGCCCTTATTATCCCCAATCTAATGGTCAAGTAGAAGCTAGAAATAAGATCTTGGTGAACATTATTAAGAGAATGGTAGCAGATAGTCCAGAAAGATGGCATGAGAAGTTGGGAGATACTTTTTAAGCCTACAGAACTTCAAATAAAGCATGAATTGGGACTACTTTTTATGGATTAACCTTTGGGCAAGATGTTGTACTCCATATGGAGATCAATGTAAGTTATGTAAGGCTTTAGACCCAATTTGGCCTACATAGTGAGGAATTCATCCAGGCCATGTGTCAATGGATTAAAGATTTGGATGTGGCTCAAATTGAAGCTCTAAATAAGATCCAAGAAAGGAATAAGGTTGATGCCTGAGTATACAACAAGAGAGTGAGGTTGAAGGCTTTCAAAGAAGGAGAATTAGTATGGAAGGCAGTGCTATCTTTGGGAGCTCAAGTTAGAGGTTTTGGGAAATGGAGTCCCACTTGGGAAGGCCCTTTTACAATCAACAAAGTGTTAGACAGAGAAGGTTACTACTTGGCAAATTTAGAGGGAAACTTGCAAAAACATCCAGTCAATGCCAAATTTTTAAAGAAATATCACCCAACTCTTTGGGATGTTAGAGATTGTTACATTGATGAAGCCTAAGTACTCAAAAAAATGGTGAAAGTCCTTCTTATATATTTAAAGCAGTTGAGTATTGTTAGAGAAATGTAAATAAACAAGTATTAAAGTGAAGAAGGAAGTTTTCATTTCATAATGGAGGAAGTTACCATATACCCTAGCCTAATAGTTTTACATCCTTAGCTAAAGCAGCTATCATAGAGTGCTAGGTCTGCATAATAGTGAATATGCGACCTGCCACTTCTAAAGCAATATTGCTATTGGTCAGTTGAGCTTCTGCATCCTCCATTTCTTGATTGACCTCATTCACCTCTTCAATTTTCTGATACAATTTGCTGGAGAGGGTCATCTGCTCGGTTTTCAAAGCAGAGAATTGTTCCTCCAACTTTTGGATCTCATAAGTGACCACCATGGTTTTGTCTTCCATTGTCGAGCTTTCCTTCACTAGCTGCTGCAAGGTTGTAGAGGTTTTGGAGTGCTTCTCCTTATAGGACTTCACTTTATTTTCTTGCCTCTCAGCCTGAAGATGTTGGTCCTTCAAAGCCCTTAAATTCTCGAAGAAAGAGATGAAGGACTCATACTACACCTTTGACATTTGCTGGGCCTTGTGCGAGTTAGTAAAAGCCCTCTTAGCACCTTGGAGAGCCTTGAGGCTGAAGGAAGTAGTGAGGTCCCTCTGTATCCATTCTCTGAAGACTTGGTGTTGATTTTGGAGATTTTGAGGCTCGGAGGGGCGCCTTGGGGATTAGCCTTGTATGAATCTGCCCAAATTCTCTAACTAATTTGGGTAAGGAAGTAGTGGAAGAAATGGATGCTAGAGGAGGATGAAGCATTACTCTAGCACCCTCAGAAGCAGCAGTAGTGGTAGCAGCCTTAGAAGAGATAATTGGAGGAGCTTCAATTGTAGTAACCTTCCAAGGCCTAAGGATAAGAATCTCTGTGACTCAAAAAGCCTTAGGGGATCGAAAGAGGACCACCCTACTTGCAGCGGGCTAAGCAGACTTGCCCGAGCCCTCACCAGAGGCCTATTGAAAATAAAAAAAAGATAAGTTAGTGGGTTGATCTATAACAAAGTTAGAGAAAGAACAAGAATGAAAGTACTTGTATACCTAAGCTGAGCGTTGAGCTTTAGGAAGGGGTTGTGTTGGTGCAGCCTTAGAAGGGGGAAGTTGACTCGCATATGGAGAAGCTTGAAGGGCCTTGGGGCTAGTCACCTCTGAGACAACTGGTATCTTAGGGGCAACAGGCTCCCCAAAGGTTGGTAATGGTTGGATGTTGGTCTCAAGCACGAGGGAAGACTGGCAAAAACAACATACAAAGTGTAAGTTCATAATGAAGAAACTTAAAGAAAAACTTAAAACGAGGCTTAAAGGTGGAGAACTTACAGAAGCACTATCATTTTCCACAAAATGAAGCATCTCCCTAGTTGTTGGATTAAACTGAGAGGTGAGGATCACCAACATCGTTGGAGGAATTAAGGAAGAATAAGGAGTGGGTGCTTGCCCAACTTGAGAGGCTGGAGACCCTTTCCTTGCCTAGAAAACAATAGAAATGAAGTTCGCATTCAAAATTCAAAGTTACAAAACTAATAAGTGTTGAGTGGGATGATTTTACCTCTGAGGGCTTAGCCCGAGAAGGAGAAGGATGCACAAGTCGGGCTGGAGGTGAATAAGGCTTGGGCTGGGAAGTCTCATTCTCTTTGGTACCCTGTTTCAAGAAAACAACGAAGAATTAGCAAAGTATTAAGGAGTGTGAACTTCAAAATTGCCTTAATACTCAGAGTTAGGAGATATACATTTAACTCCTCCAGAATCCTGGCAAGGACTTATGTATCACTCTACTCCACTTCTGCGCCCAACTGCGACTCTTTGGGAGTGGGGGCAGGTTTCTTGCTAGTAAAAGGCCATAATTACAAAAAGAAAGGTGAGATTAGTTCGAAACTCAAAAGAATCAAAACTAAGAAAAGAAGAGACCAAGGCTAGAATACTTATTAGCAAACTTTTGTTTCTTCCTACCCGCTTCAACTGGGAAGGCAGAGGAAGGTTTGGAGGCTTTAGAGGTTTGAGACCTGGTCTTCTTCTTCGTGGAAGTGGCTCTCAAGGTAGGGAGGGCAAGTCGAGCTTGAGGTATCTCCTCGTTCTCGGACTCCGATGACTCCACCACTAAAGACTTTGCCTAACGAGGAACCCTCGTCTCTACTTTGGGCCCAACCTCTGTCTTCGAGTTGCTAAAGAATTCAGAGATGTCGTCAGCATCCCCAGAAGCAAGGTTGGACGCTACTCCTTATCAGGCTGCCTCTGCAGCAGCTTCTTGGAGGACAAAGGCATCAACAGTCTCTTTTTCTTACCTGACATCCACTTCATTAGTGTTGCCTTGGGTTGCAAAATAAGAAAAGGGGTTAGCTAACGACAAACTATAAAAATATAATGTAAAAAAGGAGAACAAAAGTAATGGAAGTTACCTATAAGTAGAAGTTGATTCTTTTGGTTGATGACCTCCTTCCAGCTCTCAAACTCTTCCTTTTTTAGAAGAGACTTGAAGAAGACTTGCCCAAAGAGTCGGTCGTGGGCTTCCTTGAGGTCCCCATCATACTTCTTCCACCATTGGACCTCTCACAAAGTGGTGAACAAGGAGGTTCACTCAAAATTGAATGCTCTGGGTTTATGAACAATCTTGCTTATCACCTCCATGCTGCGCCAACTTGCTCGAAAAGTACCTCAAAAGGATAACGAAGATAATATGAGGTCTCACAGTGGAGGGAGTTGAAGAAGGGCACTGGGATTGTCTGCCTGAACCCAGTTGTCTACCATAGAAGTTGGGGTGGTAGACCTCCAACTTAAGCTCATACCCTACTCTGTCACTTCGAACTCCCTAAGCTAGTTCCATTTGTTAGATGCAGCTGATAAACTTCTCCTTGCATGAGCTGCTGGCATCTTCCTCGAATGAGTCTTGAAAGAATTGGTGGTACCTCCTAAACACAAAGGCACCTCACTCTAAGTCTGCATGAGTCCAGCAAATCCTAAAGAAGTAAAGGCAGGTAATAGTGGAGTGATTGGTGGTATGAGCCTTTGCCAGAATGCAGGTTAGAGCTATTCCATCGGGGAACTCTAAGTTGGTTGCCTGAAACTCATGGACGTACCACAGGAGCCAAAGTTGAGCCATCCAGGAGGCTTCATTAACATTAGTCTTAAAGGACTCACCTTTTGTCATCTCTTGAAAGAGGTGGTAAAGATGTGCTAAAATGAATGGCCCTGTGACGACATCATCAAAAGAGTGTAACACCTCCACCAATGGGATCCACTCCAACTTCACCCCTTCGATTTCTTAAGGAATATATGCTTGTTCAACCAGTAAAGGAGAGAATACATGTGTTCCTAAGCTCAGTTTACAGTGGGGGAAGGTGGACTAAACATCTTCTTGGTGAAGGGGATGAAGCCTGCAAAAGATGTTTTGTAGCTCTTGAATGTGGAAGACTTCTACTCTTAGCTAGTGATGAATTTGGAAGCCCCTAAGCTTTTAGCAGTTGAGTAAGAAAGGGCAGACCAGTCATGTGCAATGTTCATACCTCAGCCCAAGGGCTTCGGGCCGAAGACCTGAGCCATATCCAAGATGGTGGGAGTCATGAGACCTATTCTGAAGTCAAATGTGTTGGTCCCAATATTCTAGAAGAGTAGGGCAGTTGACAGAAGCTCGTGCTTGATTGGGATAGTGAACTTCGACATCATGATGAGCTCATAGATGTTATTCGCCATCCACTTTTGCTTCCAAATAGGCTCTAGGTAGTCTACCTATTGGGACCAGGCTTAATCCTTCATCAGAGGAAAACCCCTCTTGAAATTCGACCATTTAGAGGCAGAAATCCCAACCTCGGTTGAGTAGTGGTTGGGAGTAAACCAATTGGCAGCATGCATGTTGTTCTCCACTGCAATTGGGACTCGGGCAGTCCAAATAGGCCCTAGAGAGTGTACTTCTTCCTCTCCAAAGAAGATAGACAAGTTCAGGCTAGCCCGAGGGCAATGAAAGCCATTGAGCCGACAACGCAAGTTAACAATTCCCTTTCCAGATTCACATGTAGGGCGTGATTTGGGGGCCATAGTTGGAATTAAGGAAGAAAAGTGAAAGTGATTAAAGACTAGGGTCAGAAAGGATTAAGAATGCAAAGGATTTGAGAATTCTGCAAATTCAGAGAGTTAAGGTTGCTGAAGGTGATGGCCGAGAAAAGAAAAATGAAGGTTATTTAAACGGGCTGGTAGTTAACTTCGAAAGTTATGTTTAGTGCAAAGTTTTGTTTAAAACGGCTAATTAAGTGGCGCGGATTCCTAGTTAAGGCATGCAATTTATTTTTAATCATTATCAATGTCTTGAATAGCAGACTTGACAATGATTAAAATGGGCATTGTTTGGGTGGAAATTTAATACTGGGCTTTGCGAGAATGGAAGCCCAAAGATACAAAAGCAAAGAAGAAGCTAGGCTTGGACAAGTTGATAGGCCCGAAGGAAACTAAAAACCATTTTAGCAAAAGCATAGATCATATGCCTATGTTTGAAGTGATGGGCGACATAGGGCACCTCACCACCAGCCAAAAAGCACATTTCAAGGGTATTGGATCATAAATTAAGGGTGACTCACTACTCTCTGAAAGCCATCAGCAAAAGGCAGAGCTTGGACACTCGAGCCAAATTGTCTATAAAAGCAGAGAGGGACACCAGAGACAAGGACAATCAACCAATAAATCAAAAGACATCATACTTTGTTCTCAAACAAACAAGAAGCCAAATAGCTACATTTTGTCCAAATTCCCCATTTTCAATCATAGATCCCCCATAGAAAGCCACATTTTGTCAAGTTTAGAAGTTATGCTACCTTCCTCAAAGTGTTGTAGTATCGACTCCGTCTAGTAAAATCTATTTATATTCTATTCCCCAGAGTCTACAAACCCCTGTAAACACAAAGAGAAATGGTTGCAAGAAGTTGAGCCTTACCCGACAAGGTTAAATCTTACCCGAGTTTCTTTGTCTGTACTTACATAAACTAGATTTGTTGTTTTAATGCATATGTCATTGTGTTTTAAAGTCACTTTCAACTGTTTTTCATTCCAAAGTTGCATCTGTAATCAAATCTGGCTAAACTAATGAACCTGTTTTCATTAAAGTAAACTTTGATCAAAGAAATGGTTGGAAGGCCTCTAAACCCCCTTCATTTTGGACATACAATATCATAAATAAAAGTCATTGTTTACAAGGCAATAAAAGAACCTTATGCAGACTTAACCCATATGCGACAATCCTTTAAGAACGAGAAGTTTACAGTAACTTATGGCCCAATAAATCAATCTAATAAATAACCAATAAATACAATCTGTTATAGAAAGATAACAATGGCATGCTCAGGTTTATGTTAGCTTTGATTGTGAGGCTCAAGGCCTAAACAAATGCCCAACAAAGGCACTTTTCAAATTAATAGCAAACTCATATTGTAGCACACTAAGCAACAAACCTTACCTGATGGGCAACCCGACAGGCAAGAAAGAGCAAGAAAGCCCCGGGGAGCTGTGCGCGAGACCAGACCCAGAATCCTACCTCGAATAGCCCGCACTGCCTAAGCAAAGTGCAAGCGGTGGATGTCAAGGCTCAAAAGAAGGTTTGCTTTTTGCCCTTGTGCTTCAAGATCAAGAGGAAGTACTTCTGTATTCTTTGCTCCAGGCGCTTGGTCCTATACTACTAGATAATGCCAACAGCTATATGTAATTATATTTGTACCAGAGATCCAAGAAATCGTAGCTACATGTGTGACTCTCTCTCTCTCTCTCTCTCTCTCTCTCTCTCTCTCTCTATCTCTCTTTATGCTATTTTAGTTTTGAGTACAATTATGAATGGGATTCAAGAACTAGCTAGGGTTTTTTTTGTACATATTATTTTTAGATGATTGTTTTTGAATGCTAATTTGCTAATGACAGTGACATACAATCCGTTGCTATTAAACGTAATTATTGACTGGTTAGAATGTCTTGTATGTTTCTTTTTGGTTTGTAATTTATGATTCTCAGGTGTAAGCATTGCTAACATAAGGAAGATCTAAGATGGGTAATTTCCTTTTTCTTTTAAATTTATTTACTTGTTCAGAGGAAGTCAATAATCTATCATTATTTGCTTAAAATTAATTATGTGAGTGATGAATTGCTCTAGTGTGGTTTGGGTTTTTAGCTTCATCCACTGTGCTAGAGTTCAAAATATTGCTTGTACTAAAAAATTTGGTTAAATTTTACAATATTTAGCCATTGTCCATATGTGACCATGAATCTAGACCATTCAACACATACATGAATCACTTATATTTGATGTTATTGTGAAGCAAAAAATAATTCTAAAAATCCTGGAGATGCCAAGTGGATTTTTTCCTCAAAGAAGACAAGAATGCCATCATTAAATTGGTGAGGCGTTTAATCCACCAGCAGTTCAACCTCCCTGAAGAATGGGAAGCCTAATATCACGTCATCAAACCCATCTGCCCATGACAAGGAAAAAATTCAAAGACATTAAAGATAAGGTTAATTACCAATCCAATCTTTAATACTTTCATAATTAAAGATTAACTCAATCTAGGAAGGAATTTCAATCATATCTAATCTATTTCCAAGATAATCCTAAGATGTTATCTCATAACTAATATCTTTGGGATGATTCTTTCCTCATCTATCATACGGATGATTCACCTTGGCCAATCAGATGTCATCGTGTGTAGGCAAAACTCTAACCCCATGGCCGACCCTAGCTCTGTAAATACACCATCTCCACCAAATTTAGGCATCAGAGATCCATTGGCCAACCCCTTTCACCTTGTGGGCACATAAGGCTTTGGGCTTGATAAAAGGTGTTTATTTGTTTTATAAGTACAAATTTCATCTGGACTGAAGACGATAGAATTTTGCTACCACAAATTGGTGCTTTCATTGAGAGCCAATTTAATACGCTCGAAAAAGGCCCTCGCATGGATTTTTCGAAATCTTTTATTAGGTTGAATTTCCTATAAGCTCTTAGTCATTGTATTTTTCCTAGAAAAGTTCCTTGATCAATTCCTAGGCCAATGATACAATGGTTGAAAATTCTGAAACCACGACGGAACTGGCCTAGCCAGCAGGGGAAGCCCACATGCAGAAGGTCCATTACGCCAACCTAGCGTTAGGCGAGTCTACCCAAATCCATGCCTCGACTAGGCCCCTTGCTTCATCCCAAACTTGTGCGCCCAACCTGACCTCAAGTCTTCATTCCAAACTTACTTTTGGACCGGCAACTGAAATAGGGTTATTTTGACCCCGTTTTTCTGTAGCTTGTCCTCATCTGGGCTTGAACTTTGCACCTAAAGCTTGTTACACTTCCACCACGTAGGGAGATACCTAACAGTGGAGCTTTTCCACCTGTCTTAGTGGATTATAGATTTGACAAACGTCATTGCGCAACAAATATCCTTGGTAAGTTAGCTTTTGGAGCACATAGAAATGCAGTGACCAACATAAGGTATCCCAAAGCAGGACAATAGCAGATGATGGTGATTGTTTCTAGCGACGTTCCATGAAACAACCATTTGACCAGCCATGAATAGACAATGCTAGTAGTGTGTACTCTTGTCTTACTATGCAGAGAAGTGAACACTCCCTACTCTCGGCAAACATTCCAGAAAATATCTATTGAGATTCTTCTACCATGCACCAGAGGAGGTGATGTAAGGGACAAAGAGAAGCACAATCATAGTTATAATCGAATTTAACTGGCAGCTAGCCCCAAATGTAGCCACGAGCAACCTACTTACCTGTTAGAGATGAACCATATGCGTCACAATGCATCATAGATGAGCAAGACACGAGAAATAGCAACACAGACTTGAAGATCACCACTTGGGGAAATCGGAGTTTCCACTGCCTCAAAAGAGGAAAATCTAGTAAGAAGTAGGGAGGCTTTTAGCTAAGCAACTGCGCAAATTCCGACACATGTAGACCACTGACTAAACACTCCGAAGGGACATAGCTAACCTAAATAGGTCACCCTGCATTGATGAGATCGAGCAGATAGACCCACCTTGCAAGTTTAGCATGTCGCATTTCACCCTATTCAAAGGAAATGAAGATTAGGATAAGCACATAATGCACTATCATAGCGTGATGTTCCTTTACAAGTATAACGATGCCCTAATATGCAATATTTTTTACATTACCCTATGAGGTAAGGTGCAAGACTAGTTCCATATCCTGGTGTTGTGGTCCATTCACAACTTCGACGAACTTTCCTTGGTTTTCACTAAGGAATATTCATCCCACCACTCGATCAAGAATAAATCATGTTAGAGAGTTGACCTTTGTAATTAGTTTAGTTACCTGTTTGGGCCCTTGTAATCAGGATGTAATTAGGTTAGATATTATTCGATGTTTCTTTCCTTGTAAATCAATCTTGTACAATATATATTTTCCTCCTTGGTGAGAAGAATAATATTATAGACTTAAACCCCAAGATAAGCCCTAATTAGCAAATCAGACCATCTATTCAACATCAACAAAGACCCAAAGGAGTTGTTTCATAGTTACTTGAAACGGTTCAAGGCGCAGAAGGCTAAGATCATCATATGCGACAACACGATAGCCATTGCAGCCTTCCGAAAAAGACTTTGCATACCACCCTCTTTCAGAAAATTGATCATGGGAGATGACTTGACCTTGGCAAGGTCCTTCAATTTAATAGAAAAGTATGCACTCTAGAACAAAGCCCGACGAGTCCACAAGACACCTGAGCAACCTTAAGAGGAATCGAAAGCCCCCTGGAAGAAGGCAGTTAAGAAGTAGTCCAATGATAAGAAAAAATAAAGAGCCAAGTGCATGAACTATTCCCCGACGAAAGGGGGCCTAATGCTCAAGACATACACAAAGTTCCAACCAACTAGATTATCTGCAACCTAAAAAATGAACTATGGTTCTCAATTTCAAATATAACGCCACTAGTCATGCTGCTTCCTCATCATCCACACCTAGCAACCCATCATGTGACCAATGATCTGTCTAACCTTACTCAGATTGAGCCATAACAGTTATTGGTTCAATTATTGTTAGGAATGGTGCTAACTTACCCATATATCACATTGGCAATTCCATCATCGCTAGTTCACATGGATATCTCTCTTAATGATGTATTATATGTATAGATGCAAATTTTCTCCATCTTCTCCTTTGATGAAAATGCACCTACAAAATAATAACACCTAAGATTATGGCCAAAACCCTCACGCGCCCACAATGAGTGTGGGGGCTTTGGCTGAATAATCTTCAATGCCAAAGTTAGAATTATGAAGAGAATGTGTTTAGGAGTTTGTGGGTAGCAAATGACTTTTCTTTTTAGTGGGATAATAGAGCTATTTATAGGGGAGTGGCCAGCTTTATTTGGAGAATAGTGGTTAACCGTATATGGTGTAATTGGGTGAATAATTGCAAGATATTATGTGAAATAAATCTTGAAATGAACATGGCAATTAATCCTAAATTAAATAGTAAATTTAGGAGTTACCTTTTGAATAAGGATTTGACGAGGAGTGATGAGAGAGATTTGAGTAAATACCATTTTGATCACCTTTAACTCTTCCTTGATTGAGCCGTTATTGTCCATTGCATGCGCGTGGGAATCCCGGTGTGCCTGGAGAGTAGTTTTGTCATTTTTATCCAAAAGTCCACGTGTCACCTCCATAATTTTCTTGATTATTTTTGGCTCCACAAATGCCCCCACACTTGTTGGGTTGCTTGCAGGAAAATGCAGCAGGTGTAGAGATCTTTCCTTACTTTAGGAAACATAAGATTGTTTCCTATTTTGATGTAGATTCCCACTTTAATTGGAAATTAGAGCCTTCTAGGAAAGGAAAATAAATTACGTCTAAAGTCTATTTAAGTTTACCTTAAGTAGATGATTAAATCAACTTCATAAAGCAATTTATTCTACCCTACAAGAGTGAGAAAGCTAGAGGATATTTGTTTCCCATCCCCTAGCAATCTTATTCACTTGCCCATGCAAATAACCATTTTTTGTTGTTTTCTTTGTCCCCATAATTTTTTCGAGCCTAGGGCTTGAAATTTTGCTCGACGGGGGTCGAGGATGTGTGAAAAAGTGGCTAGGAAGGTCACAGCATGGCTGCTGTTGTGGGTGAATGTTGTCGGCTTGGTGCGATGGCAACTCAGCTTGGGTCGAGGGCTGGCGATCCGTGGTTGGCTTGGGCCGGGATTGGAGCGCTGGGCTCAAGCCCTTGCAGGTGAAAGGAAAGAGGTGTAGGGGCAACGACCCCTATTAATTTTGGGCTATGAACCCTTGGACTGGCCCGCATAAGAGGTGAGAGAAATAAGGAAGCGCGGGGGTGCCAGCCTTCTCTCCAATTAGATTAGGCCAAGAGAGAGCAATGGGAGCCAGCACGGGCTAGGCTCTCTTAACTGCTACCCTTAGGCCATAGGTCTGTTGCACTTTATTTTTATTTTTTATGTGCAGCTGTCTAATGATTATTCCTTGTGTCTTTGTAGAATTTCTTCGAACATTTCTTCTTTAAGCCACATTGGTGATGATGGTGCGCCGCCATTGTATCGTCAAGGTAGGTCTTTGAGTAAAATGGGCTACTTCAAGGCTGCTAACTTCAAAATTAGTTTGGTTGATTCGTTTAGAGATTTCCTTGAAGCATATAGGCACGTCATTCCGTTTGGCGTGCGTGTGAAGCATGTCAAGGAGAAGAGTAGTTGTGAGCTATGTAGTAGGGCTCGAAAAGCTATCAAGTTTCACCCCTTCTATTTCGTGTTAGGATTTACTTTTCCCATGCCACATTTTTTTTTTCAAGAAGTGTTTTACTCTATGAAGTGTGCCCTTGCTCAGTGTTCTCTAAATACGATTTGTGTGACGGTGGGATTCCTTAATCTGAGTCAATTCTCTGTCTTAGATTTTACTATAAACGAATTATGGTACCTTTTTGACATAAGTCGCATTGATGGAGTCGAGCAGCTGCGATCCTGTCATAGGCTTTTTAATTATTCGAGCAAAGGAGATCTTGATTAGGCCAAAGAGAATTTGGAGATTAATGTCTTCCCCTAAGCTGCGTGTTCCGACAATTTTCATCTCTGATAAGTAGACTGCTTGGTTTTTTGGGATGCTTTGTGCTAAGCTGCTTTCTGATTTGTTGATTATCCTCCTTCATTTATGTAGATTCGGAATTTGGCTCAACTCCCAAGACTTCCCCAAATATGAAGAAGACGCATGTTGCTTTAAGTATCCCTGCTGAGTATCGGGAATGGTGTTGGCTGCTTAGTCTTCTTTGCTGGGAAAAAGGTGGGTTGCCCCTAAGAGAGAAGATAAAGCAGATCAAGGCGGGTGCATTGGTTAATTCGATCGCTATCGTGGAACCTGCACTGAATGAAGGTGGAAATAAGAAATCTTCCCCGCCTACTCAAGGGATGCCAGTTGAGAAAAAGCTGAAGGCTTCCTCCACTGCTCGTGAGGGTCTGGCTACTACTGAGAGACTTGTGATTGACTTGACTTCTTTGAATGGGAAAAAAGATAAGGTTGTTAGTTCTGAACCGGTGACGCCTGTCATGCCAAAGATAGCTAATACGATCACTGATAGAATTGCTCAGCATAGAGGTTCTATCGTGCCCTCAGTGCAGAAGTCTGCACCAAGACATCCGTTGTGAGCTAAGTCCAGTCCACTTTTAGAGAGGCTTGCTACTATGAAGATCGATAAGTTGGACTCTGCTACTAAAGTGGCGCCAAGGCCTATTCCTCTTGATGCTGATATTGGTTCGTCTGTTGAGAAATAGGAGATTGCTCGAGTGGGCAGTTGTGAGATTATCAAGCCTATTTTTGGAGAATTTGCTGAGATCTGTGCAGTTTGTAAGCCCAATCTACTTGAAGACATGGACACGTGTGCCAAGCTTGTTAATGGTGTCAGAAGGGTTGTTTGCCTAAGTTCCTTTACGAAACACCAGTATAGAAAGACTGTTATGCTTGCCATGATGCAGAAAACGATGATTCTGGCTGTCGAGTCTATGCTCCTTGACCAATGGGATACAAAAGCTGCCAAGGAGATGGCAGCAACGATGGCAGCTGAGGCTTATTCTTCCATCGAGAAGATAAAAAATTCAGAGTCTGTGCTCGTTGTTTTGAAGGGGTTCAATATCTTCGCCCCTACTTCTCTACAGCTTGAAACTGCTTACCAAGAGATCGTTGACTTAAAGACTAGGTTTGACGCGATCCAAGTTAAGTATGAAAATGCAGAGCAAGATACTGGTCATTACATACCTCAGATTCAAGATCTTGAGTGTGTCAGTTTTGAGCTTCGTTTTGCTGTTTATGCAAAAGATGAAGAGTTGATTGCTATTTATAATCAAGTAATCCACTTCCAAAAGATCATCAATAGGCTTGAACCCCAAGTGTTGGAACTCCAAGGTGTGTTAAAGACTAACAAAAATCTGAAGAAGGAAATGGATGAGTTGCAGCGCATTCGTGTTAGCCTGCTCAAGCAGAAAGAGGAGCTAAAAAGTGAGAAAGTTGGACTCAAGGCTTTGTTTGTTCAGAGTCAGGTTGATTTCTACAAGCTAGGTTATGTAGATCATCTTTTTGGTAGGCCGTCGAACTTTGGGTTTGCTAGGAAAGACTTTGAGACCTTCTCTATTTCTCCGGAAGACTGCTTGCCTTTACTTTTAAGGCTTCCATTGGTGAAGTAGTCAGAGAGGTTGGTGCTCAGGCTACGATAGCTAGGGGTGAAGCGTTGGATAATACCGCTGCTGAGAGTGTGGCGGTTACTAAAAGTGTAGCGACTGAGTAGTTGTGGGATGTCCAAGCTGCTAAAGAGTAGTCTCCTACGTAGCCTTTAGGATTTTCTTTGTTTTCTTTGTTTTTTTCCTTTTCTTGAACTCCATTGGCCTTTGCTACTTGTTTATCAATTTTGCTAGAAAATTTAATAAACTTGCTTTCTTCGCCTCTTTTGTTTACACCCAATCTTTGACCTTTAGACGAGTGGCAAGCGTGTTGCTTTTCTATAAGCAGATAGGCTCACGTAGCCTATATAGTCATAGGTTTTGGTGTAAAACATTTGTAAAGTTGTTAGCCATAGGGTCGGCAGCCAAATGCCTTACTTACAAAAGCAAACAAGTCTGCATTACCACTTGGCTGTCAACTTTAACTTTCTTCAATCCTTTGAGTTGTGTGGCCTGCATCACAACATACTGAAGATTTCTGGGGCATGAAATTCTCTAACCTTTCATATCAAAAATACATGGTTGTGTGGAATTTCATAGGCAAAGGTTCGAGATAACTCTTTGCCCTTTATGTAACCAATTGTGCGGGTTGCGTGGCAAGTATCACAACACTTTAGGAATTAGTGTAGATCTGAATGATCATTCTAAGCTTGGCAAAGATGAAGCTCATTAATTGTGTAGCATGTCAGTAGTGGGTAGAGCTTCGTATATACAAGTTAACTGTTTAACCTTTCACAAAAATATGCGGTTGTATAAGTTTAGAACGGCTTACTGCTCGAAGAGCAAGTCGTAGACAGTTTTCTGGAAACTGTAGGCTACCTTAATGCACACAACTTTGGGGTTCCGGGCAGCCGTTCATAGGTCGTACTACGTAATATGCCTCCTCCGTCTCTAAGACCTGGTTCCCTGCAAATTAGGCCAAGAGACCAAAAATCCTTTAGTTAGCTAAGCCTTGAAAAAGATCATTGTGGCTACTTCTAGGAATCCCAGCGCAAGTCATCATGCATCTAGTTACAACAGGGCAGCCCGACTAATCCATGTTTGGATATTTGAAGTGTATAGTTTATCCTTTTGCATTGGAAAACATACCATTATGGGTGTCGGGGAATTAGTTTTCCCTCTTTCACTAGAGAGCATGGTTGGTCCCTAGAGGGGTGTAATTTTTGCGATAAGTCCTTAAGAAGGGCATGATCTTCTTTGAAGTGAATGAGTGATCAATTTTTTGTAAGCATGCAGCCGGGCCAAGTTGTGAATAACTTCTGAATTCCTCATTGAAAAATGAGTGAAACGAATGAACAATTAGCTATAAGGTATGAACTGCATAGCAACTAGATAGTAATCAGCTTGCGCGGTGGTGCCCGTAGAGCTGCTTGAGCTTTTGACCTTTGATGTAGCAAAAGGTCATGCATGGTACTTCCTCAAATTGTAGGCGTTCCACTTCTTTTTGATCTCTTTGTCGGTCATGGTAGCAATGGCATAACTACCCTTGTCGTATACTCTATTGATCTTGTACGGACCTTCCCATATGGGATCTATGTTTTTGGAGCCTTCTCAATGGGCAGTGATGAAGGTTTTTCTTATGACTAGGTCCCAAGGCTGGACTTGCCGAATCTTTACCCTTTTGTTGTAGCTGGGGAAAAGCTACTGTTGGTAGGCTACAATGTGAATGATGTCTTTCTTACGTTCCTCTTCTGCCATATCTAGATTTGTGAACATCTCATTTATATTCTACTCAATGCTCGACAGTAGAATGTTGATACTTGGCACCATGACATTGGGAGGAATGATTGGTTCTGAACCAAATGCAAAGAGAAATGAGTCTTACTCGTTACTCATCGTTTGGTTATGCGATACGCCCATAGACATCCAGGAAGTTCATCTGGCCATTTTACCTCTTTGTCAGAGAGGGATTTCTTGAGGCAATCTAGAATCATTTTGTTGGATGCTTCAACCTACTTATTGCCTTGAGGATACCTCGGCATAGACATGTGCTGCTTGATGCTATATTTTTGGAAGAACTTTTCCATATCTTTTCCTAAGAATTGTGGGATATTGTCTATGACAATGGATTAAAGGATGCCAAATTAGCAGATGATGTTCTTACATATCAAGCACTTTATGTCTACTTGAGTTGTGGTTGTCATGGGCTTCGCTTTCACCCACTTAGTGAAGTAGTTAGTTGCCACAATCATCATGCCTTTGCCTCTCGTAACAGGTGGCATTGGCCCTACCAAGTTGATTGCCCATTGCATGAATGTCCAAGAACTCGTCTGTGGGTAGTTCGCTAGCAAGCAGTGCTGGTACCAGCTTGTAACGTTGGTAGATGTCCCACTTTTGTGCTAATTCCTTATCGTCTTGATGCATAGTAGGCTAGTAGTAGCCTGTGTTAAAAGCCTTATGTGCTAAGGATCAGCCTCTGAAGTGATTTCCACAAACGCCTTAATGGATTGAACATAGAACCTTTAGGTCATCAGGAGACACTAGGCAGTAAAGATGCAGTCTAATGTAGGATCTTAATACAAGAATGCCGTTCCAGATGTAGTAACGTGCTACCTTCAATTAGAGCTTTCTAAACTCCAATCTTTTCATGGGCAGTGTGTCATTGATTAGGTAGTCTATAATAGAATCTTGCCAATTTGGAGTTGTATTAACCTTTGACACCTCGCCTACTGGCTTCACCTCTATGTTTAGTTTGTCCAGATACTCCACCAAAATAGAGCGTTTAAGTTGGTGGTCGAAGGTAGAGGCAAGGATGACTAGCACGTCCGCATGAACGTTGTCTGCCCATAAAACTTGAGTGAGGGTATTAGTCTGAAACACCTCAAGCTGCTTTCGTACCTTCTCTAAGTATTACGAAATCTTCAAATGCTTTGTTGTGTACTCCCTAGTAGTCTGGCTGATGATTGGCTAGGAATCAAAATGAATTACAAGCATTTTCACAACCAAGTCTTTTGCCTTTCAGAGGCCTGCTAGTAAGGCTTAGTACTCTGCTTCGTTGTTGGATGATTTGAAGCTTAGAGTGATTGCCTCTCCCGAGCCTTTGTAATTGGATGTGCTGATGCGAGAATTAAACGCACACAAATTAAACCCTCTTTTTGACAATTGTAGTATAAGTATATAAGTAGGGATCGTTCTGGACCGGGGATTAGGAGGGATTGTTAATCACTTGGATTTGACTCAAAAACGTAAAAACACAATATAAAACACTATACTAGACTCAAAGAATGCAAAACTAAACTTTAAAACACTCAAACAAAACCAAAAGACTCAAAACAACACAAACACACTCAAATCTGCCTAAAAACCACTTTCTGGGCAGTTTTGAGTATAAACACAAATTTGGACGAAATTAAGTTGTAACTTGACTCAAGACTCTTAAAAACACAAACTAAATTGATTTCTAACTAATTTGACATTAAAGTAAAGGGGGATTTAGGTTTATATGAAATTAAATTAAATGAACAAATTGCAATTAAAACAGAATGTAAATATGAAATTGATGAAATGGAATGAATGGATGATAGAATAGCCAAGGGGTTCATCTCCATACATGTACACTTGCATAATAAAAAGATTTCCAATTGCATTTCAATAAACCATGAATTCTCAACGCTCCAAGTTAATTAGGTCCGCTTAAATTAACTTTCAAATCTTCCTAACGTTATTGAATTGGATGATTGCATACGACAACCCAAAACATTCCCCACAAGTCCCCTACATGATTGCATAATAGAGATACAAGCAAGAATCATTACGCTCTATGAAAATTATAAGTGTTGACGAGACATTCGTTACTATGGAATACGCATGAAACTTATGCCAAGAATTCGTTTAACGCGATTGTTTATAAGCAACCTCCACTACTTGTGAATATAAGTTCATAACGATTAGGTGAAACTCATTTATATTCTAGCGTCATATTCATGCATGAAAATTAAGCGCGCATTCTTAATAAACATACATAAATAAGTTATCAATCAAACGGTTAAACAAATTGAATCCACAACTTATGAAACGCAATTAGAAGTAATCAAATCAAAATGCAAGCATAAACATATATTTCGAATCCCCCCCTAGCCAAGGGGGGTTTAGTTCCTCATAACTTTGAAATCAAAGAAACACCTAAACATTCCAACAACTCAAACTTGAATTGTATGAACGTTTAGGCACTCTTCTCTTCCATTCCTCATACGTACAAAACAAAGAGAATTGAATTTAAACATTGAAATCAAAGAAACACCTAAACATTCCAACAACTCAAACTTGAATTGTATGAACGTTTAGGCACTCTTCTCTTCCTCGTTGTTGTATCACAAGGTCTAAGGTGAGTTTTGGGATAGTGTGAAGTGTTTTGGAGGGATGGGGAATGGTTGGATTTCTGGTGGTGTTTGGATTAATAGGGAACTCACGGCCAAATGGCAGTTTTGATGTGGGAATGGGTGAATTTCTGAAATGGAAGAATGTATGATGCAATTGCATGTGGATTAGGTTGTGAAAGCATGTGAATGCATGTGTTGATTTATGAAGATGCATGTGCAATGAAGTGGAATGACAGCTAGGTTATGATGATGAGTGGGAAGTGCATGTGCTGAAATGATAAAGGGGGAAATGCATGTGGCTGCAATGGTAAAGGTGTAGATGATTATGAGTATGATAAGTGATAAGTGTATGGTTATGATAAGTGATAAGTGTATGATATGATAAGTGGTGAATGATATGTGATGATATGTGGGAGTGTGGCTGAAATGAAAGAGTGGAATGTTGGAATGTTATGCACGGCTAAGGATATAGGAAAGGTTTAAATGTCCTAAAACTAAATGGAACAAGGTTCCAACACTTTGGTCTTCAATTAGGTCTTCAATTTCGTCCAACACTTTGGCTCCAAGCATAAGCTATCCATCCTTAGCCCAAAAGTGCTCCAAAAGTCTCCAAAATGCATCATTTTGCTCCTTTAGCCCTTTGGACCTACAAACACACGAAAATAGCTTAAAGTACTAAAATAACTAAAGAAACATAACGTAAATGCACGAGAACAAGCCATTTAAGTCGCATGAATATGCTCCTATCATGTGCCGTCGATGTAAGGCTAGGGCGTGCTCAGTTGCCTCCAGAACATTGTTGGGCCACTCTGTTGCGCTGCCTAGGCTAGGCGTGAATTTTACTATGAAGTTCGCCAAGGCTTGGGCCTTTTTCGCTATGCGAGATTGGTAAACTAAGCCATATTGGCCAATTCTAAAGTATATTTCATCACTTGTTGAGAAGCTTTTAGACCATGTATGATTGATCATAGAGGATACTAAGTCATGACGATAACTGTATGAGCTTGAAAATATGGTATGAGCTTCTAAGCTACAACAACTAGGGCCAAAATCAATTTCTTGATCTTCATATATCTGGTTTCCTCATCGAGAAGAGCTTTAGAAGTGTAGAATATCGATAGTTGGGCCTTCAGCTCTTCTCATATAAAAGCATAGCTCACTGCTACGTCTGAAACTACTAAGTAGATGTATAAGTCCTCCGCTGAATCCTGCTTGGATAGTAATGGAGGTGATGTGAGATACTTCTTCAGACCTTGGAAAGCTCTTTCGCACTCATCATCCCATTTGTCTCGATGTGCCCTTTTGATTGCATTGAAAAATGCTTACATCGATCGATAGACCGCAAGAAGAAGCAGTTAAGCGCGGCTAGTCGTCTGGTCAAGCTTTGGATCTCCTTCAAGGTAATTGGAAACTTCATCTCTAGGATTGCTCAGATCTACTTGGGATGTGCTTCGATTCCTCATTGGGTTACTAGGTACCCTAAAAATCTGCCTAAAGATACCCCGAATGTGTATTTGGCGGGATTGAGCTTTATCTTGTACTTTCTAAAGATATCGAAAGTTTTTGCCAACTTATCGATGTGGTCTGATCGTTGCTTGCCCTTCACCATGATATCGTCGACGTAGACCTCCATGGTTACTCTAATCTTAAATCTTGAACATCATGTTTACCAGTCGTTGGTAAGTTGCTAGTGCGTTCTTAAGGCCAAAAGGCATGACTTTTGTAGTAGTAGGTATTTTCTCCTAGTTAGGCACGTGCATGGCTATTTAGTTGTAGCTTGAGTATATGTTTAAGAAACTGAGCAGCTGGTTCCTGGAAGTTAAATCTACTGGTAGATTAATTCTAGGAACTAGATAAGGATTATTCGGGTATGCTTTGTTGAGGTCGATGTAGTTTACGCAAACCTTCCATTTACCTTCTCTTTCTTTATTACTAGCACGAAGTTAGCGAGCCATGCTGAGTGTGCTACCTCTTCTATGAACCTGGCCTCCAGTAGCTTGTCAATTTCTTCTACAATGATCGTCACTTGTCCGGGTCTGAAATGTCTTATCTTTTGGATTACTGATTTAATAATGGGGTCGACATGCAGCTTTTGGCAAGTTGTCTTGGGGTCAATGTCGGGCATGTCGGAAGGTGACCATGCAAAGATGTCACGATTTTCCCCTAAGGAAAGCCGTAAGTTTCTCTTTTTCCTTCGGGCTCAGACATGAGCTAATTCTAGCAATCTTTTTCGGTTGTTGAGGATCAAGAATGATGTGCTCGACGTCCTCTTCGGGTTTTCATCCTGTCTCATCTACTGACGTGGTGATTTGGCCACCATATTCTTAATCCATCTGCTGTAATTACTATTTGATAACTTCGTCGTCCCTTTAGACCTCGGTAGCCTCTATGGGGGTAAAGGTCTTTTTATTCGACTTCTTCAGTACTTGCACAGTGCATCGTCGAGATGTGGCCTGGTCAAACTTGATTTCTCCGACTCCTCCTCTCGGGATGCAAAATTGAATTTTTTGATACTTGAGACAACTGGCAGTGTTCTCATTGTAAGGGGATGGGTCGCTTACTACCGTGAACATCTGCTTTGAGACAACTGGCAGTGTTCTTACGTTAAGTGTAATGTTGCCGATGGCAGTTAAGATGTGTCCGTTGAATCCGATGAGCACCTCCACTCGGCATATGATTGTATTTTCCAGGCCCATCTTCTGAATTACTAAGAGCTGAAGTAGGTTGACCGCACTTTCGTTGTCAACCATCATTATGTCAACTATAATGTGGGCTAGTTAGACAGATACCATTAGTGCGTCGACGCCTTCGGCATCCTGCGCGGTGAAGCCAACGATGGGTCCATGTTGGGTGTTGACTACCTGGACCTGTGAGACTAATAAAGCCTGCTGGATCTTCTTCTTCTTGGAGTTATTAGTAGCCCTTAAGTTCTCGGACTCGGCGAAAATGCCATTGATCTGAATTATCTTGGTCAACAGCTCTTCGTCGGCTTCTGCGTTCCTTCTAGGCTGTGCAACTGGTTTGTCCAAGTATATGTTGACCTTGTCTTCTTTCACCAACTTCTCTAAGTAGTTCCTTCAAGTGTAGCAGGTGTCGGCTATGTGACTGGGTCTTCGATGGAATGCACAATACTTGGTATGTCCAACTTGGACGTATCTCTCTCTTTGATTGCTTCGGCAGCTTGAACCATGGTTTGTTCTTGATGTTGCGGAGGATTTGGTGGATTGGGATTGAGAACTTGGAGTAGTTATTAAGCGTCGGGCCTCCTTTAATCGAAGATCAATCCCTACGCTTGGCCTCCTGCCTACTTTTGCTGTTGTACTGTTTTATGTCATACTTCTTTTGAGCTACTGTCGATTCTTTTCAAGGCTACTCGGGTGCTTTGTCTGCTCACTAAGCCTCGTCCCAAAGTGCATGTTTCTCTACCAGAGTGATTGAGTCTGCCAGAGTTAGATCTGCTTTCATGATCAATTCTCTGAATAGCAGGTGGTTTGCTGGCAGTCTTTTTTGGAAGGTTGCACTAGCTATCGAGTCGTTGCAACTGACTATCTTTGCCTTCTCTGCTTTGAACCTCTTTACATAGTCGCGGAACGACTCCTTTGGTTCTTCTTGATGTTGAAGAAATGGTCGGACTTCTTCTTGATCGAGTGGTAGGATGAATATTCCTTGGTGAAAACCAAAGAAAGCTCATCGAAACTCCAAATGGATTGTAGTGGCAAGGTTGCACCTTGACTTGTAAGGTGGTGGCAACTATCTTGCACATGAGGGCATTGTTGTTCCGATAAAGGATCATTGCACCGCGGTAGTGCTTTAGGTGCATTTTCGGGTCTCCATCTCTTTTGAAGGATATGAAATGTGGCATGTTGAACTTGTGTGGAGGCTCTACTTGCTCGATCTCGTCCATGAAAGGTAACCTGCTTATGTTAGTCATGTCTCGTCAAAGTGCCACGTTAGTGACTTTGTTGCGTTGGAAGTCGTGCAATCGTTCGGTCATGAATTTTTCTACTTCTTCCTGAGTTTGCCTTTGCTAGGGTAGTGGAGCTTTCGGCTGCCATCGGTCGTGACCTGCTAGCCTAGGATACTTTTCCATGTACTTGGCTCATCTATGTCACAGTTGCGGTGCATGTGGTACGTTCCTAGCTAGCGAGCGGGTTACTCGTAGGCTACCGGTTGAACTTGATTAACTAACTTCTTCTCACCATCCGTCGTGCTGCCTACTCTGATGTGAGGTGAATGATGCTCCTTATGGGCTTAGTCACGAATGAACATTTCACTTGGAAAGTTTCTTATGTTGATTATCAGAATGTGGCCTCAACCTTGAATGTATTCTTGTCCATGGGCCTAATCGAGAGTGCACGCTCATCCGCACGCTAAGATGAGAGTATATGTTATCTCGGGGGCCCAGTAGGGAGTGTATACTGCTAAAACGCTGGGTTCATGGCTGGTCGATGGGCTACTTGCTAAGACGCTGCTGAAGAGGTTTGTCGTCCGCCCTTATCCTGCTTCAGGACACCTCGTCTAAGGCACGCTGCATCTCGGTTCACTGCAAGAGCTGATTTACCAAGGTCGTCTGTTGCACGAGGACATTTGTTAACTCTATGACTTGTCGAGACAAGTGTTGTTCGCACTTGTCAACTCCTTAAGTAGTGGAAGTGTAATAGACTCCAGGTGTGAGATTTGAGTTAAGATATATTAGATCTGCGGAGAAATAGGGTGAAAATACCCTCAATTCAATCGTCGATCCATAAATCTAAAGTCAGGACGGTTGAACTGATCTTAGACCAATTTAGGATGTTAAGTGGGCCACGGGAGTGGGCTGGGCCACATGTGTGGGATGCCTATCATACGATGCACATGAACACTAAACCTGGATTCAGCTTTGAAGCATGTTGGGCTCACGCTGGCCTTGGGCCCACGAGTGCTAGGCTGCTCCATATGCTGCAGCTGCTTAGGCTTGGACAACTTGGGTCTCATGCTGAGTGGAGGCATGCAGGGTTTGGGCTGGCTCATAACGAGCCTAGCTTGGCTAACTTGTGGTGGGCTACTTGGGCTACCTCCTAGGCTGCTAGCACAACTACTCCTTACTCTCCGTGGGCTTGCTACCATGGAGCTAGCCCACTCCCCACTGCCACGGTGGTCCCCATGGCTACCATGGTGGTGGTGCATTGTGGTGGCAAAGTTGCTCATCTTGCCATCGCGTTGAGCCTTGTGGATCGTCGTGGTGAGGCTACGTCTTGTCATCCATCATTCAATCCGAATCTTTGAACGTAGGAAGTTTCGTTCGTCATGGTTTTCGAATTTCTCACCATTGTATTTTTCTCTTACCTCTATTCAAAGAATTACAAAATTCTAGGAATAATAAAGTATGAAAAATCTACGAGCGAATGAGAAATGAGAAACTTTGAATGCGAGAGTCTTCTTCGAGCGTATGAATCAAACTCTTAATGAAAGCACCAATTTGTGAATACAAAATTTCCAATGTCTTCTCCTTTTATGAAAATGCACCTGCAAAATAATAGGGTAAATTACACAAAACTACCTCAACTATGGGTTGAACCACAATCTCATACCTCATGTTTTAAACAATGCAATGTCATACCTTAACTTATGAATTCGTTGCAATGTCAGACCTCCGTTAATTTTTCTATCGATTTGGCTGTTAAATGATAACGTGACAAGAGAAAGGTCCTCTCATTCGCCAACTGGAATAAAAATTAATTAATTCAAAAAATAATAATCCCTCTCTTCCACGACATTGTTGCTCTTTCTCTTGCTTCCTAGTTCTTTTCTTCCTCCATCTCTTCCACTTCTCTTACCTCCATTGCAGAGTTTTACAAAACCCTATCCATGGAGTCTCTCGCCAAACTTCACCACCGTCACCAACCCCTCACCCTATCACTCAATCCCCACTGTCTATCATTCTCAAAACCAATGTTCTAAAAAACGGCCTAGGCAGCGCCTAGCAGCTAGGCGGTGGTGACTCGAGGCGTTTTCTTGCAAATCGGTTGGAAAAATCGATTAGGGTCTAGGTGGTTGCCTAGGCGGGCTAGGCGCTAGGCAGGCGAGGTGGCCCTAGGCAACTCTAGGCGGCGCCTAGGCGGGCTAGGCGGTGCTAGGCAGTGCTAGGCAGCTAAAAGGCAATAAGGTTTTTTTTTTTTTTTTTTTTTTTTTTTTGAAATTAAAAAAAAAAATCCTATCTACATTACTATATTTCCTTATTTTCCACCTATTTTGCATTTTGTGTGGTTTAAAATAGCAAACTTATTGTACATGTGTCATCCTACAATACTCCTCACTATGGTTCTATGACATATATGCTTAATGTGTTTTTAAATTTTTAGACTTGTTGGATACTCTTTTTGTATTTTATTATTCTTTTATTATCTTATCCATGGATTTCATACAAGTTTAATTTTTTGTAAGTGTCAATATGCACTTATTTACAAGATATACAAGAAATTTACCTAAATCTGCCTAGGTGCCCGCCTAACTGCCTAGGCGCTAAGTGTCAGCCCGCCGCCCGACTAGCGCCTAGCGTTCTTTAGAACCTTGCTCAAAACCTCTTTCATCTTTCAAACCCCGGGCCAATCACCGTGATTCAACTTCACCACCCTCATTGTCGAAGCCTCATCCTCATTGCTTCTGGCATCCTCCGCCTTCCCACCTCATCAAAATTCCCAAAACCCTAATCTCATTTCCTCTTTCAAAACCCTAGCCCCTCTCGCCGCTCCTATCATCGAGAAGACCTACCGTCATCACTGCTCCAAACTGACAACGTTCCATGTGGAGAGAAAGAAAGGGTACTTGAAGACCCATTGGCTAAGACCCAAACGATGTCGAAGCTTTGAGGAATTTAATGGAGGTTAGGATCAATCCCTGCAAGTTGACCGATTCAGGTGTTGAAGCGCTTGATACTCCAATCGACACCCTCTCTCGGCTTCATCTCCTCCGACCACCCGCCCCTGATTCCAGCTTCGATAACCCCACCAATTCGAGTTGTACTCGTTTAAGGTTGTAAAAAAAATGCGAATCTTCTACTAGTAATGTGTATTAGGCAAGGTGTGTCGATTACCTTTGTCCGTTAGTGGTGCAGTCTTCTCCAATAAGAGTTGTCACATTTGTAAATTAGGCAAAATGTGTCGATTACCTTCTTCTTCCTGGACTTCTGGACTTCTTATCCTTTGGATCTTCTACATCTTGATGTCTTAGGCCTTGCTCCAACTTTGTCTAAGTTTGTTTACAACATTACTTGTTGTGATGATTTTTCTTGATTTGTGTGGCTATTTCCTATTACACACAAATATGATGTTCTGCCTATATTTATCACTTTTAAATAATGTTTGAGAATCGACTAACTCGCAAAATTCAAGTGCTGCAAACTGATAATGGTGGTGAATTCACTGGTATTGCATTTCAAAGTTTCTTTGTCATGGGATAGTCTGTGTTGTCCTCACACGCCACAACAAAATGACATTGTTGAACGAAAACATCATCATATTGTTGAAATCAAACCATGTTTCCTTACTTAATCTCATCTACCATCAAGCTTTTGGGTGGAAGCTTTCACCCCTAACACATTTCTCATTAATCCTTTATATAATCTTGCGCATTATCACTTTCTTAAAGCATTTGGATGCACCTGCTTTCCTTTCTAGTTCTTTACAATAAACACAAGCTCATGCCCAAATTCATGAAATGCGTGTTTATTGGTTATGATAGTTATGGGCTATGATTTTTCTAGGTCGGAGTAAGATGGATCAAAATACGAATACCTCAGAAGTTCGGTCATGAATTCAACAGCCTTTTTTGCAGCGCTGAAACGGAGCAGCGATGCCACCATCATCTTGTTCCAAAATCAATGGGTGAAGTCCGACGACTTCGCTGAGATTGACCATGCTTGTTTTGCAAGATACGGAAACGTAATCTAGTAAGGAATCAGCATGTTTCCCATTTTATGGGAGTTCTTACAATCTAATGATAGATTTTGTTATATTAGATGTTAAATTAGCCACCTACAGAGTTCGAAGTCATGCCGTCATGCAAGAGCTCAACACTTTTCCACCACTATGGTAAAAGGCCACTTGCCATAAAAACCTAGTTGTAAACCATTAAACATTAATGGTTTTAATGAGTTTGAGGTTTAAGTCATTCATTCTTTATGGTTTAAAAATATTTACTATTTTAGTTTAGTTAATTTTAGCAATCAAATATTGTATAAATACGTAAGTTATTCATTGAAATGAAATAAGCAATTTTGAAAGCAATTCAAAGCTTCTTTATTAGCTTCTTAGAATCCATATTCCTACAATTAGGAATTATTAAGTTCTATCACCAAGAAGTTTTTGGATCAAGTGGCATCAGAGCCTCAAATCTAAAAAGGGTGGAGGCGGTTTATGGTCCTGACTCGTGGCTGACACCGAATTTCGGGAGAAGAACTTGCAAGTCCTTTAAAGGTTCATGGAAAACCAAGGACTAAGGGAGAAAATATGACAGGAGAGAATAACGATGGAACATCTAGTGGAGAGGAACGAATCACCAAACTCAAACAACAAGTTCAAACTTTGACAGAGTCAGTTTCTAAACTTGTTGATGGCTTTAAGTCTACAAAAGTCCTCCAGTACATCCACTTCACATGAGACTCATCGGAACCTCAAGAAGAGGATGGATGAAGAGACAAAACGATGATGACATCAATCTCGAAACAAGGCATAACAAAGAAGAATCATCAGGCAAGAATAAAACTCTCTCAAATACCATAAAAATTGATTCTAAGATTGATATCCCTGTGTTACAGAGGGGATGTTGATGCATAAAAGTTAGACAATTGGATAGAAACCTTAGAAACTTATTTCACTGTGTATAAATACTCTTACTCTCAGAAGATCAAATTCGCAAGCTTGAAACTTATGAGTCTTGCCTTTACATGGTGGAAAGAAATGAAATTGTTCACCATAGATACTATTGAATATGCTACTATTAAGGCCATCACTATTGATTCCAAAAATAAAAGAGCTGACAAGAAGGATAACAAACAGAAACCTGACAGTAAATCTGACTAGAAGAAGAAAAAAAGGAAAGAAAGCAAGGAAAGTCTAACCTAGAAGAACTATTATGATCACTATCAAACCAATAGACATGCCACAGAGAAGTGTTGGATACTTCACCCTGATTTGCGACAGAAGCAGGTGAAAAACAACCAATGGAGAAATGACAGAAACGCTAGCTTAACTACGCAACAGGTAGAAGAGCTTCCAGAACTGAGGCAGCCTAATGTTACTTACTCTTGCCCTTATTACCACACCAACATATGTTGTAAATTCTCATAGCCGTGAAACGTTGTTTCATGAGAATATTCAGGTGAAACAAAATGTTGTGCAAGCATCACTGACCGTAGCAGTAAAAAAAACTTGATTTTAGAGGCTCAAGTTTAGAAAGTGGGCTTAGACACCACACCGCATCCTAAGTCGTACCCATTAGGAAGGATTCAGAAGGATGTTGACTTGCAGAACACAAAGCAATGTACCCTTAAATTTGCAATCACCAATCGTTTCATTGATGAGGTGACATGTGAAGTGGTTCCATTAGATGCGTGCCAAGTCATTCTCGGCAGTCTGTATCTATGGGATCGTGATGCAATTCACTACAGAAGGCTTCGTAATTATTGTCTTGTGAAGGATGGGAAGTTCCATGTCAACGCCTATATGCCTCAAAGTACAAAAAACTTGTTAACAGTTAACCAAGCTAAGAGGTTACTTGATTTGTGTAGAAGATTTATTCTACAAATGATTCGACCACGAGATCAGAGTTATGGAGCTGTGACTTTATCTACCATATATTAATCCCCTACATAATACTCCGAATTAGAAAATTGCAAAAGGAGTTCAAAGAGTTATTTCAGGATAGCAAGCCAGTTGCATACCATTCTCAGACAGTAAGTGGGCCATTATTGAACTATCCAACTTATGACAAGGAGCTTTATGCCTTGCGTCAAGTAGTGAAGCACTGGAGATCTTACTTGTTGGGGAAAGAAGTCGTGGTCCACTTAGATTATAAACCTCTTCAGTTTTTTACTACACAGTTGAAGTTGCAACAAGCTCGCCATATAAATGGATGTCCTACCTACAACAATTCAATATAGTGATCAAGTACCAGAAGGGATTGGCTAATAAGTTGGAAGATATGTTATCTTGACCACTAACACAAGTTTCAGCATTAATGGTGGCTATAAAAATCCAACCTATTGTTCCCTTAGAGTACACCAAAGGGTATGATACAGATCCTGATTTTAATTCAGCCTATATGAAGCTACAACAAGGAAAGGCTAGTGAGTTCCAACTGAAAGAAGGTCTAATGTACAAAGGAACACATTATGCATTTAGATGATGGAGACATATTGCAGTGGATTCGTGAAGCTCATATTTCCAAAATAGTCGGACATTTTGGAGTAGAGAAAACAATACTAAATATTCGTCATTATGTCTACTGGCCCAGGATGCATCTTGATGTTTCAAAGTACATTTTGGGTTGTGTTCTATGCAACACATTGAAGCCTTCTAATAAGAAGTTAGGATTATATCTTCCATTACCAGTACCTAGCAGACGTTGGGAGAGCATTTCAATGAATTTTCTTGGTGGATTAACTAATACCAAGTCTAGATTTGACTACTTTTTTGTTATAGTAGATCATTTCAGCAAGATGGTGATTCTTATTCTTTGCAAGAAGAACATTACTAGAGAATGGTGATTCTTATTCCATGAGCAGCTAAGTTGTTTTTACAACATGTGTGCAAACACTTTGGCTTGCCCGCATCAATTATTTCAGATAGAGATAATCGATTCTTAGGCATTTCTAGAGGTCACTATAAGGAATGATCGATACTAGGTTAAGCGTAGCACTGCATTTCATTCACTAGCCGATGGACAAACAGATGTCGTTAATCGGACTATCATACATTTATGAAGGTTATAATTCCAAGCATCTAAAAACTTGGGATGAAAATCTCCCTTATTTACATTTTGCTTTTAATAAAGCAATTCATGGTTCTACACTCAAATCTCCACTTGAGGTTTGTTTGGGTTTTCTACCACAAAGTCATTTTGATATGGTATTCTCTGTAAGTACCAATGCACTTGGTGGAAAGTAAGAAGAACATGTTCGAGCACAAAGATTTCTCGAACAAGTAAGCAAGATCCATAAAGAGGTATAGGCATAATTACAACGGTTACAAAAATTCTAAAAGATCGTCATGACAAGCATGGTGTGCCATGCAACTTCAAAGAACGTGACCTAGTATGGTTACACCTTGTTAAAGAGTAGTTACAAGGAGAAGGAAAGAAACAAATGCCTATCTGTTACAGACCGTTCAAAACCATCAAACAAATTGGTGACAATACTTTCCAACTCAATCTACCACCATACATGCAAATGTACTCGATCATCAATGCCGAGAATTTGAAGCTCTTTGAACCACTTTTATTGGATGAAGATCCTGTCAAAGACACTCATCTCCATTCAGTTGACGACTTAAGGATGGAGCAAAAAGATCCTTTGGAGAAGGACATTATGTTGGAGCGAAAGGTTCGCGAAACATGGTATAGGAATTTTAAAATTTCTGCATTGGTAAGAAATGACAGGTTCATAGCAAGTCAAAGTAGTATAGTCGAGACAAGGTCGAAACAGAGTTTCCTCATCTCATGGTTTAGCTTGATCAGGAGCTCAAACATTCTATATGAGGGAGCCATGATCCAGGAGGATCTACCAAAATAATTAATTATATTCTGTTATTAAATTACTTAAATCCATAAGAACCTAATGGTTTATAATGAATTGTTATAAACCATAAAAAGGTTAATAGTTTTAATGAGTTTGAGGTTTAAAGCCATTCATTCTTTATGGTTTAAAACTATTTAGTATTTGCCACTTAGTACTACTCACTAGTGGTAATTTTCACTTATAAGTGAGAGGTCTTAGGTTTGATTCTCGCGCATAGATGAATTTGATCTACATTATTGCTAGTCCATTGTGAGGCCTAACCCACTCCCACACCCCTCAATGTAAATAATATCATTTGTTCCAAAAAAAAAATTACTATTTTAATTTAGTTAATTTTAGCAATCAAATATTGTATAAATACGTAAGTTATTCATTGAAAGGAAACAAGCAATTCAAAGTTTCTTTATTAGCTTCTTCATTTTCTTTCTTAATTAGTTTCCTCTCATTTAATAGAAGTCCACTTCCAAATAGAAGTCGAGACTCCATATTCTTACAATTAGGAATTAGTAAGTTCTATCACCAAGAAGTTTTTGGATCATAATCACACTTCTAAGAGGTAGCAATATCTACTTTCTAGATATCTTCTGGATTCTCCTTGTTTAATACGATTTCCCTATCCTAAAGGTCTCATCCTCAATTGGTATAAATACACCATTGTAGGGTTTATCTCTAATAACACAACTGTTACATTCTAATTCTCTTGCCCACTGCTTCCTATTCTCTTGCCCACTCTTAAGTCTTATACTGCTAACTTAACCGTCAAAGATCCTTTTACCGGCACACACCCTCCCCCTGGGTCTTTCACTAACCCACGGTTGTGTTATGTTTTGTAGATAAACGGATTCGTGCATTCATAGGGATTTTACCACCTGCAAAAGTAGGGATAAAAATACTTAAAAATACTTAAAAGAGTACAAGGTTATCATAGTATAGCAGCTCAAGCAAGGTCATTTTCCACAAGAATTGAATGAATAATTTATGTAAATACCAAATCTTAATTAATTATTTGAAAACAAAGTTTGGAAGAGGTTGATTTTATGACCTAAAATATTAAAAACGAATTTAATTAAAAGTAATTAAATGAATTGACAAAGTAAAGAAAACAAGAGAAAATAATTTTGAAAATAAATTTAAGCATTAGGATTTCGCCGTCACCTTAACAATCCTACGTAGTTCTTCCAATTACTTATGACCTACACATGCATATTTGAAGGTTAAGTTTTCCTAATATATATCCTACATGGAATCTCCAACATTGAACATAAATCTAACATGCAACCCATATGTGGCGTCCAGATCGAATGTGAACATGCAAGACTCATAAAGTTTTGTGAAAACCTTCTGAAAAACTATATAACCTTTAAGACGTGTCGTCCATCCTAAGAAGTTACACAGATTAACCACAAGAAGCCTTAGTCAATTTCAGGGATAGCCCTCCACCAAAATTGCATCAAATTACTTTTCTAAGTATCCTAATAGTGGCCAATCATCAAGACAATTAGATAGTTTCAAACACAGTGATTAATAACTCAAAACCTGCATGGATAATATCATAAATAAATTGTAAAGAAACTACATATTCTTGCTAAGGCTCGTGGCCTTACCCTAGCAAACGAAACTAGTTACTAACAATCATAAAACAAAATACTATTAAGAACATGGATAGAAAACACCTTGAAAATAAACTTGAATTGTCAAAAGCTTCGAAGTAGTGTGTCCTTAAATTTTATGCGTTCTCTTCCTTAACCCTAATGGCTAAATATCTTTATTTATACTACTACAAAATAAAATCCTACGCCTTCTAAAAACTAGGAAATATAATAGAATAAGATAACTAGGAAATAAAAGGTTTCCTATTTAAACTGAAATTCAAACTTCTTAGACAATCAGACTTTTGATGGAACAAATCAACTCCTATTTGGTCCCAAAATGCCTCTTTTTAAAAACTTGAGACATCCCCTACAAATCCTTAGAAGGAATCTTCCTTAAAATATGCCACCATGACCTTCAAAATACCCAAAACATCCAAAAACGTGAATTTAGGAAAGCTGGACGCTGGGCCTTTATTTCATCGCCACAATCAAACGGCTTGGAAGAAAAATCTGGAATTTTGACACAATCATCTTGAAACACTCACAAACATCCACAATTAGAATCACTCCAAAATTCATCCATTTGATCACTTTTTGCTCCAAAGGAAGTCGAATGTCCTATATTGAAAATATAATCCAAAGTATCAAAATTCTACCAAAATAACCAATAAATTATTACTAAGATTAGGGTGAAATATATAGTATAATATGGACTCATTAAATGCCCCCAAACTTAGCTTTTTGCTTATCCTCAAGCAAAACAAAACTTAAAAACAAATACAAAAACTAACAAACTTAAAAACTTTATTAAAACTCAACTAAGATAAAATTTTCATCTTCAAGTTACAATCCATAAAAAACGTTAAAAATCAAAATATCTTTCCAAAAGTTCCAACTAATCTCACCACAGAATCTAATCCACTTAGAATCATTTAGAAAAGAATTCATGAATTTCCTTTGGTGTGAAGTGAACCAACATAGCTAAGGAGACTCAACTAAAACAGCTACCTTTCGTCCTCTTTATTTAACACTTCACACATAACTTGATTTTTTTTTCTTTTTTCGCTTTTTTTTCTCTTTTTTTTTTTTTTAGTAACAGTAGCGGTCGTGCAATGTCACATCCCGGCCCGGGGCGGATCACTTCTCAGGCTCGCTCCACCACCGTAGCACGATATTGTCCGATTTGGGCTTACCATTCCCTCACGGTTTTGTTTTTGGGAACTCACGAGCAACTTCCCAGTGGGTCACCCATCATGGGATTGCTCTAGCCCCCTTCTCGCTTAACTTCGGAGTTCCTACGAAACCCGAAGCCAGTGAGCTCCCAAAATGCCTCGTGCTAGGTAGGGATGAGAATATACATTTAAGGATCACTCCCCTGGGCGATGTGGGATGTCACAATCCACCCCCCTTAGGGGCCCGACGTCTTCGTCGGTACACCACGGCCAGGGTTAGGCTCTGATACCAATTATCACATCCCGGCCCGGGGCGGATCACTTCCCAGGCCCGCTCCACCACCGTAGCACGATATTGTCCGCTTTGGGCTTACCATTCCCTCACAGTTTAGTTTTTGGGAACTCACGAGCAATTCCCAATGGGTCACCCATCATGGGATTGCTCTAGCCCCCTTCTCGCTTAACTTCGGAGTTCCTACGGAACCCGAAGCCAGTGAGCTCCCCAAAAGGCCTCGTGCTAGGTAGGGATGAGAATATACATTTAAGGATCACTCCCCTGGGCGATGTGGGATGTCACATGCAATGCCAATTCCCTTAAGCTTTCAATCCAACCCATGTAGCGAGCTTTAGGTCAATGACTCCCAAACCACATGGGCGTTAGGGCACTATGTGTAGAACACCCCTAAGGACTTACTAACTCGAGTTGAAAAGGCCACGAAACCAACTAACCACCCTGCCCCATGCCAAGACTCTACCGTTTGACGCGAGAATCACTGCAAATCAGGCAGAACTGACCCGGTTACTAAGCAAAGTCTCGAGTGGAACAATTATTACTTTATTTATAATAGAAACTAAACAATACATTTACTTAGAACAAAAATTAAAAATTAACTTAGACAAAAAGCAAGTTTTTCAATCTCACTCCCCACAAACCATGTTGATGTGAATGTGCAAATTTTCAAAGTATGACTCATGAATTAGTGTCTAAGCAACCATAAATAGAAAAGACTCTACTATGAAATTAACCTTCACCATGTCCATTTGTTCTAATGTTTAAAATAATATATGGATATTAACTTAAAAAGAATGAAAATTTTTATTGAGTCAAAAATTAAAAACTTAAAATTCTATTCCCGACCCCCAAACTTAAATCACACTTTGTACTCAAGGTGTGGAAAATAAAATAAAAATAAACTGAAACAAATTAGGCCGACAAAAAGAAAAATAAAAATAAACAAAAGCTAATATTATGAAAGAAACGGACAATAAAAGACAATTAAAAACAGAAAATAAAAAAATAAAAAAAAACAAAAAGCTTCCAAAACTGATGCAGCCTGATGTTACTCTTGCCCTTATGACCAAACCAACATATGTTGTAAAGTCTCATAGCCGTAAAAAGTTGTTTCATATGAGTATTCAAGTGAAACAAAATGTTGTGCAAGCTGTAGAAATGATATGTTTTATTAATCTCACATTCTGATAAGCTAGGTTGATTTATATACATCTTACACACACAATAAACTAATGTGGCGTGCTTGCTATCCATGCTGCAGTACATGAGAGCACATGGGCTGTATCATGTGGTAATGTGCTGTCAGGGAATGTTGCAGTGCTTGATGTCCAGGTTGTATTCCACGCGTGCTTGCTGATGGAGCAGATTGTGACTAGGTCTAACATCCCCCCGCAAGCTGAGAGGACGGGACACAACTGGAAGCTTGGAAACCAGAGTCTTGAACCTTGATGACGACAAGCCTTTGGTAAATAAATCAGCCACTTGATCTTGTGAACAAATAAAGTTGACAATAAGCTCACCACGCACCACTTTTTCACGTACGAAATGATAGTCAACCTCGAGGTGTTTCGTGCGGGAATGGAAAACAGGATTAGATGCCAAAGCTATCGATGAAATGTTATCACACCATAGTTGTGGACGAAGAAAAGGCAACTGTAAATCACGAAACAAAGAGCGTAGCCAAGAAATCTCTGCTGCTGTATAGGCCAGTTGCCTATACTCAGCCTCGGTGCTTGATCGGGAGACCGTCTTTTGTTTCTTGGAACTCCAGGAGATAAGGTTCGAACCCAAATATATACCATAACCTCCCGTAGAATGGCGCGTATCAGGATCTCCTGCGTAGTCTGCATCTGAGAACGCACTGAGCTGCATGCTGCCAGGTTTGTACAACAAACCTTGTGCGTACGTAGATTTAACGTACCGTAAAATGCGTTTCACAGCCGTCCAGTAGGTTGTAGTAGGAGCATGCATGAACTGACACACTTGATTAACGGCATATGAAAGATCAGAACGTGTGATCGTAAGGTACTGTAAGGCCCCCACGACACTTCTGTAAGTGTAAGGATCAGGATGTGGATCACCCTCATGTAGACTGAGTTTCTGACCTGCACAGACGGGCGTTGAAATAGGCTTGGCATCAAGAAAATTGGTCCGCTTCAAAAGATCCAATGCATACTTTGCTTGACTAAAATGCATCAGATTATGCGAATAGGAGACTTCCACACCCAGAAAATAGTGGAGAGGCCCCAAGTCTTTCATTGAAAATAATGTGCGTAGCTGCTGGATTAAACGATGCATTTGCCGTGGATGATTGCCTGTAAGTAATATATCATCGACATAAATCAACAGAAGTAAATAAACACCTTGTTGCTTGAAGACAAACAACGAATAATCACACTTAGATTCCTGAAAACCCAAATGAAGCAGGAAATCCGAGAAACGTTGAAACCAAGCTCTCGGTGCTTGTTTCAAACCGTACAAGCTCCGTTGTAACTTGCATACATGATGTGGGTATTGGGAATCAACAAACCTAACAGGCTGCCTCATATACACCTCCTCCGCTAGATACCCGTGTAAAAAGGCATTCTGAACATCAAGTTGACGAACTGGCCATCGATTTGAGACTGCAAGACTAAGTACTAATCGAATGGTACTGTGCTTGACCACTGGACTGAACGTTTCGCCATAATCCACGCCGTGTTGCTGATGAAACCCATTGGTAACTAGCCGTGCCTTATATCGGTCAATGGAGCCGTTTGCATGTCGTTTAATCTTATAAACCCACTTGTTTGGGAGCAAATTCATATGAGGTTTGTAGGGAACAAGATTCCACGTCCCAGAACGCTGTAAGGCATTAAATTCTGTGACCATAGCATTTCGCCATTCCTGTTGTTTGACGGCTTGACTAAAGGACGTAGGTTCAACAGGTGTATCAGTGGTGACGACATGCAAAGCATATTTGGGATTAGGTTTCTGGATGCCAGCTTTGGAGCATGTTTGCATGTGATGTACGGGATTAGGTGCACAACCAAGGTCCGGTTGCTGTTCAGGTTCACTGATAATTTCTTGCTCATTGGGCATTTCTAAAAGTACAATATCAGGGTTGAGAACAGGAGGAGTATTAGGGATTGCAGGCACACTAGGGTTATCTATGGAATCCACAGAAGAAATTATATTTGTTGGGGGAGGGTCATGGGAAAGAAGTTGGGCAGTGCTAGGAGAGGCGATGACTGGGGAGTGTGATGGAGATAAGGAAGGGAAAACAAATAAGAGATCAGGTGGAGGAGAACTACCTGTGGCATGGACGCTTTCCTTTCGAAGTGTGATATCCTTGAATGGAAAAGAGTCCTCATCAAAGAGGACATGGCGAGACAAGTAAACTCGTCGTGTAGATACATCCAAACATTTGTACCCCTGATGATCTAGCGAATAACCTAAGAAAACACAGGATTTGGACTTAGCCTCAAGTTTGTGTTGTGTGTAGGGTCTTAGCCACGGGAAACACCTACACCCAAAGACTTTAAAAAAATCATATTTTGGTGTTCTTGTAAACAATTTTTCATAAGGTGACTTATTTGACAGAACACGAGTAGGCAACCTATTGATGATATAAGTGGCTGTTTGACACGCATCAGGCCAAAAGTTTGAGGGAACACCAGCATGAGACAACATGACTATGGCAGTTTCGACAATATGACGATGTTTCCTTTCTGCAAGACCATTTTGTTCTGGGTGTTTGGGACAAGAAAACCTTTGTGAGATGCCATGTTTATCTAAAAAATCTCGAAAAGCATTACTCTTATACTCTCCTCCTTCATCACATTGGAGAAGCTTGATAGAACGCTGAAACATGTTTTCAACCTTGGTTTTGAATTTAAAAAATATTTGGAACACCTCAGACTTATTTTTCATAGGAAAAATCCAAGAATATTTGGAAAAATCATCGACAAACAATAAGTAATAACGATATCCTTCATTTGAAATAACGGGTGAACACCAAACATCCGAATGTAAAAGATCTAAAGGGAATTGCGAAACAGATTCTGAAACTTGAAACGGCAATTTGGTACTCTTGCCTAATGGACACGAATGACAGAAACGTACAGCAGAGGTGCCACTAATTGGCACTTGATTATTGGAAATTAAAAATTTGATTATTTTAGACGCAGAATGGCCCAAACGAGCATGCCATTTCTGTGCAGACACTCGGACTCCTAAACACGCTAGAACGGGATGATTGGATGATCCACCGCCATTAGGAAATGGGTATAACCCATTCTCACACTTCCCTCGGAAAAGCGTCCTCCGGGTCTTGAGGTCCTTAACAAGAAAGAAATGTGGAAAGATTAGTATATAACAGCTATTGTCAAGTGTAAAACGATGGGCAGAAATTATACTAGTGGAGGCCGAAGGACAATGTAATATGTTGTTAAGTTTAAATGAGCAAGAGTCAGTCATGATTTGATTTGAACCAGAATGTGCAATAGAAAGACCAGTATCATTACCTACTCCACCAATGTTTTCATTACCATTATACTCCTTGGGATTGACAAGGTTCTGTAGCTCAGGAGTAATATGGGCGTTTGCCCCAGTATCAAGTAACCAGGAGCCATTTTGCTGACGATTCAGTGTGGTTGGAGATGAAGCCATAGCTGTTAGACGGTTGGTTGTAATACGACCTTCGTAGGCTGCATTCATGCGATGATAGCAATCAAGGGCGGGATGCCCTTCTCTTCCACAGATTTGACAAGTTATACGACCACCACGGGAAACAGACCATGCAGCGGATTGTTGTCTGTGGGCATTGTTGTTGCGAGAAACAAACCCTCTCTGATTTACAGAGGAACCACGGTTGGACGGTCCAGCGCCTCGTCCAGTACCTCGAAGACGTCCACCACGTCCTCTTGCAGCCACATACACATTAACTGGAGCAGTGTCTGTCACCTGAACAGTTTGCTCCGCCATCCTTCTCTCAGTGGTGAGAAGGAGAGACTCCAGAGTGGGATACGTGATAGGAGAATCACGTGCTTGTGCGGCATTCACGGTCATTTCAAAAGCAGGTCCAAGATTATTGAGAATAATATGAACAAGCTCATCCTCTTCAACTAGTTTGCCAGCTAGGGCTAGGTTGTCAGAAATAGAATTCATCTTGTCAAGAAAATCAGCAATTGAAAGGTCACCTTTTTTGGTTTGCAACAGTTCGTTGCGAAGAAACAGAATTCGATTCTGAGAGGATGATGCATAGCGCTGCTCCAAAGCTTCCCAAGTTGCTCGAGATGTGCGCTTGCTTGCCACAGTTGATAACACAGAAGCTGTGAGCGAGCCATTGATCCAACTGAGGATCATTTGATCATGTTGCGTCCAGGTAGTGTACGAAGGATTGACTGCAGTATTTCCAGGAAGATTCATAGGAGGACAAACACAGGAGCCATCTACGTACCCCATTAGATCACGACTCCTCAAGATAGGAAGAATCTGGGCTAACCACAATGGGTAGTTAGTTCGATCGAGTTTGATGTTGACGATGGTGGTCATGGCGGAGGAAAACGGGATGGTTGGATTGATGGTAGTGGTGGTGGTGTTGTTGCTGCTAGTGTCAGACGACATAATGAAAGGTAGTGGGCGGAAAAAAAAATTGGATCGATGTCGTTGGACTTAGAGAGCTCTGTGTACCATGTAGAAATGATATGTTTTATTAATCTCACATTCTGATAAGCTAGGTTGATTTATATACATCTTACACACACAATAAACTAATGTGGCGTGCTTGCTATCCATGCTGCAGCACATGAGAGCACATGGGCTGTATCATGTGGTAATGTGCTGTCAGGGAATGTGCTGTCAGGGAATGTTGCAGTGCTTGCTGTCCAGGTTGTATTCCACGCGTGCTTGCTGATGGAGCAGATTGTGACTAGGTCTAACACAAGCATCACTGACCCTAGAAGTCATAAAAACTTGATTGCAAAGGCTCAAATTTAGAAAGTGGGCTTAGACACCACACTGCAACCTAAGCCATACCCATTAGGATAGATTCAGAAGGACGTTGACTTGCAGATCACAAAGTAATGTACCTTTAAGTTTGCAGTCACCAATTTTTTCATTGATGAGGTGACATGCGAGGTGGTTCCATTAGATGTGTGCCAAGTCATTCTCGGCAGTCTACATCTATGAGATCGTGATGCAATTCACTGCATGAGGCTTCATAATTATTGTAAGCCAAGAGGTTGGTTGATTTGTGTGGAAGATTTATTCTACTAATGATCGACCATAAGATTAGAGTTTTGGAGCTGTGACTTTATCTACGGTATCTTTATCCCCTACACAATGTTCTGAATTAGAAAATTGCAAAAGGAGTTCAAAGACTTATTTCAGGATAACAAGCCAGTTGCATACCATTCTCAGACATTCAGTGGGCCAATGTTGAACCATCCAACTTACGACAATGAGCTTTATGCCTTGCGTCAAGTAGTGAATCTTTGAAGATCTTACTTGTTAGGGAAAGAAGTCGTGGTTCACTCAGATCATAAACCTCTTCAATTTTTTACTACACAGTCAAAGTTGCAACAAGCTCACCATATAAATGGATGTCTTACCTACAACAATTCAATTTAGTGATCAAGTACCAGAAGGGGGTGACTAATTAGTTGGCAAATATGTTATCTCGACCACCAACACCAGTTTCAGCATTAATGGTGGCTATGCAAATCCAACCTATTGTTCCTTTAGAGTACACCAAAGGGTATGATACATATGTTGATTTTAATGTAGCATATGCGAAGCTACAACAAGGAAAGACTAGTGAGTTCCAACTGAAAGAAGGTCTAATGTACAAAGGAACACATTATTCATTTAGATGATGGAGACATATTGCAGTGGATTCGTGAAGCTCATACTTCCAAAATAGTCGGACATTTTGGAGTAGAGAAAACAATACTGAATATTCATCGTTATGTCTATTGGCCAAGGATGCATCTCAATTTTTGAAGGTACATTTAGGGTTGTGTTGTATGCAACACATTGAAGCCTTCTAATAAGAAGTTAGGATTGTATCTTCCCTTACCAATACCTAGCAGACCTTGGGAGAGCATTTCAATGAATTTTCTTGGTGGATTAACTAATACCAAGTCTGGATTTGACTACTTCTTTGTGGTAGTAGATCATTTCAGCAAGATGGTGATTCTTATTTTATGCAAGACGAACATTACTGGAGAATGGTGATTCTTATTCCATGAGCAGCTAAGTTGTTTTTACAACATGTGTGCAAACATTTTGGCTTGCCTGCGTCGATTATTTCAGATAGAGATAATCGATTCTTAGGCATTTGTGGAGGTCATTATAAGAAATGATGGATACTAGGTTGACGCGTAGCATTGCATTTCATTCACTAGCCGATGGACAAACAGATGTCGTTAATCGGACTATCGTACATTTATAAAGGTTATAATTCCAAGCATCTAAAAACTTGGGATGAAAGTCTCCCTTATTTACAGTTTGCTTTTAATAAAGCAATTCATGGTTCTACACTCCAATCTCCATTTGAGTTTTGTTTGGGTTTTCTGCCACAAAGTCATTTTGATATGGTATCCTCTGTAAGTGCCAATGCACTTAGCGGAAAATAAGAAGAAGAACATGTTGAGCACAAAGATTTCTTGAACAAGTAAGCAAGATCCATAAAGAGGTATAGGTATAATTACAATGGTCATAACAATGCTACAAGACAGTCATGACAAGCATCATGTGCCATGCAACTTCAAAGAACGTGACCTAGTATGGTTACACCTTGTTAAAGAGCAGTTACAAAGAGAAGGAAAGAAACAAAAGCCTATCTGTTATGGACCGTTCAAAATTATCAAACAAATTGGTTATAATGCCTTCCAACTCGATCTACCACCATACATGCATATGTACTCGATCATCAATGCCGAGAATTTGAAGCTCTTTGAACCACCTCTATTGGATGATAATCCTGACGAAGACACTCGTCTCCATTCAGTTGATGACTTAAGGATGGAGCAAAAGATCCTTTAGAGAAGGACATTATCTTGGAGCAAAAGGTTCGTGAAACAAGGTATGGGAATTTGAAAATTTCTGCATTGGTAAGAAATGGCAACTAGCAAGTCAAAATTGTATAGTTAGGGCTGAAAAAAAAATAAAACCGAACATCCTGAACCCAACCTGAACAAAACCCAAACCCGAAAATCTTGAGACTTCAGTAACCCGAACCGAAATAGTCCAAAACTTTCGGTATGGGATTCAGTTTATATATACCTTTAGTTTGGTAATCCCGAACCGAACAACAATATATTAATATAATATGTATTTAATTTAAATTAGGAATTATAAGCTATATGGACCGTTGGATTGGTTAAGATTTAATCTCAACCGTCCAATCTAAGTTACAGGGTTTCACACTCTCATTCTCTCATATTTCTCACTGAAGCCTCAACCCTCAACACTCTCATCTCTCTCGAGTTCTCACTTCTCCGCCTCTGTTCTCTCCTTTGCCTTTAAGGTCAATGGCTATGACTACTGCCATAACAGCTGCCTCTTCATGTCCTGCTACCGTTGCCCTTTCTTCCTTCTCTTCTTCCTCTCCTCAGTATCTTTTCGATTCCCAAAACCCCAAAATAGCTTCATCCACGCCGTCTCTGCTCAACCCAAATCCTTCGTTCCTCACTACAAGCTTCGCCCACCTGCCATCGCCGCATCGGAGCAAAAGCCATCCTTTCAGGTCTTCATGATTAATTATGTGGTTTTTTTTTTTTTTTAATGGTAGTAGTCTTTTCTCAAAAAATAATAAGAATGGGTTGTAATTTGATTCTTTATTTGATTTGAATTTTGTTTTGGGATTTGTCTGTTTGATCATTTTGAGCTTTTTACAGAATTTTTATTTTTAATTTTGTTTTGAATTGCAGAGTGATGGTGCAATTTGGCTTCATAGGAATTGGATTTGGGCATGAAGGATCAATCCCGATTTGTCCTGATATCCCAAAAAAATTTTGGGCATCCTCAAGTTTGGAAATCTCATAAATTCGGTTCGGTTTCAGGATTTGAAATCCCGTCCCAAAAAATTTCGGTTTGGGAATCAGGATAGTGGTTTCAGTTCGGTATCCCATACCGAACCAGCCCTAGGTATAATCAAGACAAGGCAGGAACATAGTTTCCTCATCCCATGGTTTAGCTTGATCAGGAGCTCAAGCGTTCTAAATGGGGGAGCCATGATCCAGGAGGATCTACCAAAATAATTAATTATATTGTATTATTAAATTACTTAAAACCATAAGAACCTAATGGTTTATAATGAATTGTTATAAACTGTAAAAAGGTTAATGATTGTAATGAGTTTGAGGTTTTAAGTCATTCATTCTTTATGGTTTAAAACTATTTATACTTTATCACTTAGTACTACTGTATAGTGGTATTTCTTTTCATTTGTAAGTGAGAGATCTTAGTTTGATTCTCGCCGAAGGTGAATTTGAACTACATTATTACTAGCCCATTGTGAGATTTAGTTCACTCCCCCACCCTCAGTGTACAAAATATCGTTTGGTTTAAAAAAAAAAAAAAAAAAACCTATTTACTATTTTAATTTAGTTAATTTTAGCAATCAAATATTGTATAAATATGTAAGTTATTCATTGAAAGGAAACAAGCAATTCTGAAAGCAATTCAAAGTTTCTTTATTTTCTTCTTCATTTTCTTTCTTAATTAGTTTTCTCTCATTTAATAGAAGTCCACTTCCAAAGATAAGTCAAGACTCCATATTCCCACAATAAGGAATTAATAAGTTCCATCACCAAGAAGTTTTTGGATCATAATCATACTCCTAAGAGGTATCAATATCTACTTTCTAGATATCATCTGAATTCTCGTGTTTAATACGATTTCCCTATCCTAAAAGTCTCATCCTCGATTGGTATAATTACACTTTTCTAGGGTTTATCTCTAATAACATAATTATCGCATTCTAATTCTCTTGCCCATTGGCTCCTATTCACTTGCCCACTCTTAAGTCTTATACTGCTAACTTAACTATCAGAGATCCTTTTACCGGCACACCCCCTCCCCCTAGGTCTTTGACCAACCCACGGTTGTGTTATGTTTTGTAGACAAACGGATTCATGTAAATCCACCTTTCACGGCGGTGCACAAATTAGTTCCAACAATAAATTACAAAGGCTATCACTGCTTAGATGTTGCTTTCGGTAAGGTTTACATTTCTCGTCATGTTCAATTCAATGAAATAACATTTCCATACAAAGAACTCAGGTCTCATTTTGAATCCGAGGCCGCGTCGATTCATTTAATAATTTTGGAGTCTTTGCCACTACCTGCACTTCTGCTTCAACCGTCCACTGCATCAACCTTGCTCCACGCTGAGCGCCATTTGATTCAGCACCAACCCAAGCAAGCAACAGCCCGGAACCATTTTTGTAACCATTAATAAGAGAGAAAGTCTGATAAATTTGATTGACAAAAAATAAAATAGGTAAACACCTCAAAATTTCAAAAAGAAGAAAAATTCTTGCTTTAATCTAATTCATCCCCCTAATGAGCTCGTTAATACAGTCTTCTCGGTTTCCAGCATCACTGTCTTCAACACAGTGATTTCTCTTCTTCTTTAGACCACTGAGAGGCGCCTTGAGCTTAAATGGCCAAAGGAAGTTGTTGGCCTCCTTGAAATGAGGCCTAACAGTGAAGATATCATGGATAAGATCATCCACACAGATAATTCCAAACTTGCCCAAAGCCTGTGATTTCAAACAATGTTAGTGAAAGAATGCCAATGAATTTAAAGAAATTTGATCACGTTATTGAACTTTACTAATCATATACTCTCTCAACCTGCTCAACAACTGAATTGTCAGTCAGTACAGTTCTTAGCTTGTTAAGTTTATCATAACCCCTCTTGTAGATTAACTCTTTGACACTCTTCAAATTAGGGCACCTGAAGTTCATTAAAATTGACAAAATAACCCATAAATAAATATCATGAGGCTATGAAGCTCGAAACGAAAAAATGACATACCCACAGGTCACATAGGGTTCAACCCTGTGGAACATGTTCAATCTCGCCTTGTTTACTTCCAAGAACACACCATTGAATTCTCTGCAACGACCTGAAAAAACGAATGAAAACCAGAGAATTAAAACGTTGCTTGCAGTTTATTACTCTACTGCAACTACTCATTTCAGAAATATGAGACTTGAGTTCTTTGTATGGACTATTTCACTCATCGTGTTATCCACACTCCTATTTTTATTTCTAATACTCTTCTCAATTTTCGACTGTTGGATTAATTTAATTGAAGAAGACAATGATAAAAAATTAACAAGAGTGCGCACAAAGTAGCTAAAATGAGTATAGAATAACACTATCTTTTCACTCATTAACTGACAATCTTTTTAAATTTTAATTCAGTACCGTTGGCGTTTAAATGGGACTTAGTTAAAGTGTTATAATAAACAGTTTTCTTCGGGTGTTTCTTTACTACTCAACACTACAAAAAGGCTTAGAGTTGTGAGCGTGTCGCTGTTAGTGGTTGTTTTTTTTTTTTTTTTTTGGTCAAAGCTGTTAGAGGTTGTTAACAAATAAAAATTTTGTTGTGAGTCGGTTATTGCCTTTTCTTAGAGACTGAGATACTGTACAAAGGTAAGGACCCAATAGTAAGTGGATTTTAGTTTTTTGATATTTTTACCGTTTTGTAACTTGAAATACAAATCTTCATCTCAATCATCCATTTTAATAACGGCTATTATTAAATTGTGTAAATAAGATGCATAATTAGTGATGTGATTGTGCACTGGAGGATATTCCTCCTGTATAATGTTATTGTTCATAGTTATGCAAAATTCATTTTTCATATATAAAAGGGTAACCCGCGTATGCATCATAAAAGTTTGGGGTTTTTTTTTTTTTTTTTTGAACAAACAATATTATCTATACTAACGGGGAGAGGATGAGCTTAGTTTCATAATAGGCTAGAAATAATATGGTTCAAATTCCTCTTTGGTGAAAATAGAACCTAAAACCTGTCACTTTAAAGTAAAGAGAAATATCACTAAACTGTAGTACTAAACGGCAAAATGATTTTAAATGGCATAAATTAACGACGTGACAAATAATTTTTTTTTAGAATAAGGACCGATATAGATTGAGTCCACATTTGATGCACAAGTTGACAATCAATGCCAGAGTGAAGTCGTAACAAGGTAGCTATACTGAAAGGTGTAGTTGAATCACCTCTTTTTTACAGAGAACTAATGCTTGTTTTGTATTCTGGTTTGAGGTAATGCTAGAAAAATAAATTTTTAAGCCAAATTATGTGTCATCCACTAGCAGGGCCAAGGTGAGTGCAATGGGATTCCTTGACCCCAGAAACTTTGTGGCCTAATTGTAGGCTATTTTCTGCTAACAGTAAAAGGCAAAGAAAAATTGAAAGGCATGATGTTGTTGGTGCCTAAGCAGCATGATGTTGGTTCCTTGTTTTGGGGAAGAAAAGTAAAGGCTAGGAACTAGGAAGTAGACTTTTTTTGGTATTTTCAAAGGCAGAGAGAATAATACTATATTTGGGTGAAGAAATTTAAGATTATTAAGAAATTTAAAAATGACGGAAATTGAAATGACGAGATTTTATTTTCTAGAATTTGTAAATTTTCTTGTTTGGTTAACCTAAAAGAACAATGGAATTGAATACGGAATTTGTTATTTTTAAACTCTCAATCATAGAAATTGAGAAATGACACCTATTTACATGGAATTTGAACTTGGGATTTGGAGGTCCCAAATTCCAAGTTTTTTTTCCATGCGGAAATTCTAAATTACTATGTTATGAATCCAAACAAGAGAATCGGTACTAGCACCATTCTTTTTTTCTTTTTCTTTTTTTGATCAAACTAGCACCATTCTTTCTCCAAAAAAAAATTAAAAAAGTAGCACCATTCTTTTTTTTTTTTTTGGTAAACTGAGAATGATATTTCAGGGTAGAGATGCCAAAATGTACAAGGAAAGCCTACTACGAGGCAAGCAAATGCTAACAAAGCACTAGAAAAACAGTGAAGAAGGGAACATTAAGAAAGACATTACAACCATGCAAACGTCACCCCCTACATTGCAAAGCAAAATTAATGTGGATAAGGTAAGCCGTCATTGTTGAGCACATGCACCAACGAAGATAGGGGTATCGACCCAAATAACATCACACATCTCCGGATTATTTGCTGACGCAAGAGTATCCGCTGCTACATTGACTAATCTTGGAACCCAAGACCAGCGACAGTTCTTAAAAGACTTTCCCACCTCATTAACTCTCACCAAGATCGGAAAAGCCTCCCAACAACCATCCTCCAACAAGTCCGATAAGCACGAAATAGATTCCAGGGAATTAGACTCGAGGACAACAGATTTAAGACCCAAAGAAGAGCTCACCTCACAACCCTGAAGTAACACAAAGGCCTCCGCCGATGCAACATTTGGAGCAGCAATGGCATATCTCACTACTGTAATGAAATCCCCAACAGCTACACGCACCACTACCCCGACAAACCCAGCTTTGGACACCATGGACCAACTCGCATCAACGTTGACTTTATAGAAGGGGGTAGTAGGAGGAGTCCATTGGGTTACCTGCCCATTCCTACCCAAAGCAAAAAATCTTGATGGCCCCAAGATCCCCCCTAGCCTTCGAGAATACCTCCATCAAGTTAGAGATAGCCATAAGAGTTTTTGTTGCGTTAATGGGCACTTGGTTGAAAACAAAATCACACCGGGACTTCCAAATATGCCAACAGGTGAAAACCACACACGCCTGCACCCAGGATCGATTCACATTGGACCCCAGATTGAAGATGAATATAGATTGCAGCCACAGCACCCAGTTTGTGATACCTCATCTATTAATTTTTTACTTTAAAGCCCCACCAAACCAAATGGATTCAACCTAGGGACATAGAAGTAGAAGATGCTCGATTGTTTCCTCATGACAGCAACAGATTGGGCAAATAGGGGTGGTGGAAGATCACCTTCTACATAAAGTAGCCATAATTGCAATGGTCTCATGCAAGGTATTCCATAAGAAATAGCGCATCTTGGTAGGTACCTCAACCTTCCAAATTTTTTTCCACACCCACTCCGAAACGGCACAGGAGGGAGAAACTTCCCTCAATGAGAAAGACCGCAATTGTAGCCAAAGATACCCCGACCTGACCGAATATTTAACATTTCTGCATGCAGCCTACACCAATCGATCCCTCCCACGCGGAATCCCAATAGGAGTGTCCAAAATTGCTAACTGTTCCACTGAGGACAGAAAAAAGATGGAGGAAATTAATATCCCAATCCCAAGTGGCCGGACAAATTAGAGAGCTTACACAGGTATTTGTAGTCACCGCTACCCCGCTAGAAGAAGAAGGATGTCCCAACAATAAAGTAGGAGCCATCTATCGACCCAAACCCAAACGCCCTCACCACCCCAAATCTACCAATGAGCCCCCTGTAATAGCAACTCCCACCCCGCCAGAAGGGTTGTCCAAGCCTAAGAGGCCCGACCCCCCTTTCTAGCATCCAAGAAAGAGCAGTTTGGGAAATATCGTGCCTTTAGTACCATCACCCAAAGTGATTCAGGTTCATTAATCAGCCACCAACATTGTTTGGCAAGAAAAGCATCATTAAAATCATGAAAGCATCTAAAGCCCAGACCACCCAACCGTTTTTGGAGCCCCAACATCTACTTCGAGACCCATTGGATTTTCCTCCCCCCACCCGTGTCACTATACCAGAAACTAGCAATCACGGCATCCATTTCCTTGCACACTACTGCAGAAAACTTAAAAATATTCATAGGATACGCAGGAATAGCTTGGGCCACAGCTTTAATTAAAACCTCATTCCCTCGCCCTAGATAGGGTGCTTTGTTTCCATCCCTAAAGCTTCCCCAAAAGTCTCCCTTTCACATATACAAGTCCCATTTTCTTCAATCGACCCCAAACAGCAAGGACACCTAGATAAGTGTCCGGGTTGTTCACCACAGGCATACCAATGATGCCACCAAGCTCAGTGGAAACTGCGTCCGGAATATTTGCCCCCAAAGAACACGCAAGATTTTTGCAAATTAACTCCTTGACCCAACGCCGAGCAATAGGCCTCAAGAAGGGAGACCAAATTCCTGCAATTCTTCCTATCCGCTTTTAGAAAAACCAAGGTATTATCCACAAACAGAATATGGGAGATTACGGGCCCCCCCCTCCGACGCCCACATTCATCTTTACCTTATCCAAAAGTCTCTTCTCAACAGCTTCTTGTAACATTCTGGATAACACCCTTCCAATCAAATGGAGACATGGGATCACCTTGCCGGAGCCCCCGCGAAGGAGCGAACTTGCTACTAGGCAGCCAATTGAGGAAGACTGCGAAGTTTACCGAGGTCACACATTGCATAATAAGCTTCCTCCAAATGTCACACAAACCCATTTTCTCCATAACAACATCAAGGAAGTCCCACTCCACTCTATCATAGGCTTTTTGCATATCTAGCTTAATGCCAAGCTCAAACTTGCATTTAGTTTTTCTCATTTTAAGGAAATGACACAATTCATGAGCAATCCCAATGTTGTCCTGTATTTATCTACCCTCCACAAATGCATTTTGCGAATGAGAGATTAGGTTCGGAAAAATGGGTTTTAGTCTGTTAGCAAGAACTTTTGAAAGTACCTTGTATGAGTAGTTGCATAGGCTTATAGGACGAAACTGTGATACGGATTCCGGGTTCTGCACCTTTGGAATCAGCACAATATGAGTAGAGTTTAGCTTGCTTGGGTTTTCCTGTCCAAGAGTCAATGGTTGGATCAGATCGTTCACATCACCCACGATATGCTCCCAAAAAGACTAATAAAAAACCCCTGAAATCCATCTAGAGCCTGAGCTTTGAGACCTCCCATGTGTAAAATAGCAACCTTTACCTCCTCTTCCATAACCGATGTTGTGAGCATCAGGTTCATCGCCTCAGTGACAGACAGGTTTAAGCAATCAAGCAGTGTCCCCCAATTCCTAGTGCCTCCCGATGTGAAGGATTTGATGAAATGGTCATCCATAAGTTGTTGGACTCGAAATGGGTTCTCTACCCAATTTCTGTTTCCGTCTTTGATTTTTAACACTTTGGTTCTCCTACAATGATGAAGCGTAGACTGGTGGAAAAATTTAGTGTTTGCATCCCTCTCCTTCAACCATTTCACACGAGACCTTTGCAGCAAAAAACTCTCCTCCTGAGCCCATAAACCATCAATCACTCTGGATTTTTCCCTTATCGCCTTACTGTTCGTACCCCAGTTTTTCTGCAACTCCCCAAGTTAGTCTAAGAGTACCTGAATATGTCTTCCCTTTTTTTAAACTTGTCCCGACTCCAACGAATTAATTAAGAGCGACAATTATTCAACTTTTTCAGCCACCTCACCAGGGCACTCCCCTCCTCCTGCCTATCCTAGCACCTTTGCACTACCTCTATGCACTCATCCTCCTTAGCCTAAAAAGATTCAAAGCGAAAGACATTCCTCCCTCTCCTAGTAGCCAGATCAGATTGTATGGCAATCGAACAATGATTAGAACCAAGGATCGTCTAATGAGTAACCGAGGTGTTCAGCCACATATCCTGCCAAAGCCTAGTGATCAGCCCCCGGTCCAACCGTTCTTCCACCAACATCCCATTTCTCGTGCCTCGCCATGTATAGGCACGACCATTGAAATCCAAGTCCATCAGCTCCATGGCATTCATGTACTCCTCCAAGTAGCGGGCCTTATTATATAGCACCTCTGTCCCACCAGATTACTCAAAGTCCTAAATGAACTCATTAAAGTCCCCTCTGCAAAGCCAAGGAATGTTTGAGGGATAAACATAATGATCCATCCATCACCAAAATTCCTCCTTCTCACGTCTATACGAGGTATCGTAGACTCCGGTGACCAGCACCCACCTCTGATCATCAACCTCCTGCACCCGAGCATCGATTACATGTTTGGAGGAAAATAAAATTTCCACATCCACATAATCATCCCACCACAAACTTAGGCCTCAGGCCCTCCCGATTAATGGTACATTAAAACCACTCTGATAGCCTATACGCCTCATAACTTAATCAATTCTATGATCTTTCATTTTCATCTTCGAAAGAAAGATCATAGAGGGTCTCAACTTTCTTATTTGCCTATTAAAGGCCTGAACTACCGTGTTCGACCCAAGACCATGGCAATTCCAAAAGAGGTGTATCATGGAGAGCGTGCGGCTATTATGGGCCAGTCACCACCACCCCTAGCCATCCTGCCCGATTTCCTAGCCATAATCTCATTTTTTTTCCACCTCAAAGACCTCTTCCATGTACTCCCATATATCTTGGTACTCGATTGGGACATCCTGTAGTTCCTCCTCTGTATATATGGCTCGCTCCACCATCAAGCATTTCTCCTTGATGTTTATACCTCGTAGCTTTGCTGTCATCTTCCCTGCTTTCGCAACCCTTCACCTTTTTCTGCGGAGACTACATCAGCTCCAGACTCTGCAATTCCGCTCCCTTCTTCGCATGGATATCCTTAGTTTTTCCTAAACTGGACCCCCTCAAATCCTCCCTTTGTGTCACCAGAAAACTCAGGCCCGTGTCATCTCTACATATCAGGGATTAGTTTTCGTCACTTATTTCCTCCAGAGTCACCGTCTGTCTGCTTACCATCTTCCTAGGTAAAACAAAATTATTTGTTTAAGTAAACATTTCCTATCCGGTGCTCCAAGAGGTCTGACTACCCCCTGTGAAAGAAACCAATGGTGGGTAAGCTCTTCGGTCCCAACCAATGATCGTGGCCTTCTATGCCACATATTCCTCCCTCGATCTGATAAAGATGACCTCTCTTTCGGTTGAGGGTTCAGTACATTACTGTTATTATCCCCATGTCCCCCCTCCTGACCCAGCAACATGAGTATAAGCCTGAGAGGAAGGCAGAGTATAACATCTTACAGCCCTCGCAAGTCTCCTATCTCCCTCCCTCCTAGGGTCAAGGGTCTTTTGATCTCCACCATATCCCTGGTTCGCGCAGCTTTGGACCACTCGTCATAGCTTGCTGCACCTCCCTTTTTGGGCTCGAAAGAGCACTCAGTGTTGGTGTGGCCTATTTGTCCATACCAGTAGCAAAAGTCTTGTAGGCGCTCATAGCGAAACTCCACCCACATATCCCTGTTATTCTCCCTTCTTAGCCAACACTCATTCACTAACGGATTCGAGGTATTGATATTGATCTTCACCCTTAAGAAACCATGCACCTTTCAAAGGTCCTCAAGTTCGAGAAACTCCCTTGTATCCTTCGTTAGACGCTGAATGTTAGACTCCGTAGTAAGACATAGGGGAACCTCTCTAATCTAGATCCAGACAAAGATGATCTCCATACTTCTTCTAATGCAAGCTTCGTGGGCCACATATTAACGGAGAAGTTTTGTTTCATCACAACCCACGAGACCTGCTCAATAATCTTCGCTGCAACACTTTCATCTTTCACCGTAATGATAAAAGTGTTATCTTTGAGCCACTTGATTTCAACCTCCCCAAATTCCTTCTAGGTAGATCTGAGTATATTCCTGACTCCCCACTTATTCAGGTTCCTATTAACTAACGTCGTACCCACCAGTTTCACACCATGCTCCATAGATGACAAGTCCATTGACTGCTCCAAGTGGACCACTAATTCATCCACTTCCTGATATGCCATTCGTCTCCTAGTATGTCTAGTGGGTTGACTGGTACTCACAGAGGTAAACGAGAGGTAAATAGTAGAATCCTTCTCTAAGGTTTCAGATGGATAGTGAAACTTCTTTTTTCCCCCCGCTTGGGTCCCCAGTGTCTGATATAAGGAAACCAGAACTTCGACAAAGGCCGTTGGAAGAAAGTACCTTAATCTGGTGAGAATTGAATTTCAGATGCATTTAGTTGTTAAAACGCAGGTAGTTGTTTCCTCTGATTCCATATTTATTACCAAGGCTGATCTGGACCACATAATCCTTTTCCTTTTGCTGGGTCTAACAGATCCACTTCTCTCCATTATGTTGCTACCAACCATCAGAGCAACTACCAGGGGGCCCCACACCCCAAAAAATCGAGCTTCTTTAATCAGATCTGGGAATTTAAGATGGTGGGTAAGAGCAAGCCCAGCGTTGCTGGGTGCTCGGGGGACAGGCCAAAGAAAAGGGGCCCGAGGCCCTGTGGACCAGCTCTAGCGTTGAAGAGCCCGAGTGGAGGTGGAGGCCCGAGCTCCGGGCCCGTGGAGAATTGCCAGCCCGAGAGCCCGAATGGATGTGACGCCAGCGCTGAAGTCAACCTAGCGTCAGGCCATTTTTAATTTTTTTTTCTGTCAGGCACATGCATCTCACTCGCGGGTGGGGGTGTGTCGCCGACACAAAATCAGGAAAAAAAAAAGTGTTTTTTCAGTTACCGTTGGGAAGCCACGTGGCTTCCCACAGTTCGTTCGATCTCAACGAATCTTTAACTTGGACCATTCGATCTCAACGGTAAAAAAAAAAAAAAAAAAAAAGTCTTATTTAATATCCACCGTTCGATCTGAGATCAACGGTGGATATTAATATGCTTTATAAATAAAAAAATAAAAGAAAAAATAGTTTTAAAATTAAGAAAAGTTACCGTTGTGACACGTGGCACAATCTGGAGTGTTGAAATTCAAATTTTTTTAATATCTAACGGCAGAGATTAATTAGTTAAATAAAAATTAAAAAAAATTGTAAAAAATTTTAAAAAATTAAAAAAAAAAATCTAAACTTTTTTTTTTTAAATTGTTTTTACTTTTCTATAAATACCTTCTCATTATCATCTACCTTACATAACAATTTCATATTTTCTCAACTACTTTCAATCACATTCCTTTCTTTGTCTTAAAGTTTCAATCCATTTTTTTTCAACAAAATGACTACTGGTGCAGGTACGAATTGGTCGCTTCTTGAAGATGTTGCGTTGTGTACTAGCTGGGTTGAAGTTACTCATAGTTCGCTTACGAGTAATGAGATGCAGTTGCTAGAAATGTGGAGTCTTATTCATACCAATTATCTTGAGAAAATTGGTGGGAAAATAACCAAAGAATCGATGTCTAGTCGTTGGAAATTACTTAGACAATCGTTTAGTACGTGGAGAGACGCCTTGGCACAAGCTAGTAGTAATATTAGAAGTGGGGAAAATTACTCGGATCAGGTAACAATATATAACTTATTTGATACCCAAATTTACATTATAATTATTTGTTTGTATTATTTATTTGCTACATACTTACATTATAATTATTTGTTACTTACTTACATTATAATTATTTGTTTGTATTATTTATTTGTTACTTATTTTCATTATAATTATTTCTTCTCCCGCATTGCTTAGGAACTTCAAGCACAAGCTTGGTACGCTGCCAAAACCAAAAGCAAAAATAAATCATTCAACTGGTGGAAATGTTGGAATATTGTCAAAGATTGTCCTAAATTTAGAGTTGTGCCAGTCGGTCCAGAAGTGCACATGAACAGCACCCCTCTACACTCTACACCCGATCATGTTTCGCATGTTCATGAAGATGATGCAGAAGAAGTGCTCGAAACGCCCCTCCCTGAACAAGCGTCAGGTTCGACCCGTTATCTAATTAGGCCTCAAGGTAAGAAGGCTTCAAAGAGAAAAGGGAGTGCTTCCAAGAATGATTATGCAAAGTTCATGGAAGAACTTACTCGCCAAGGTGAATTGAATTTGGCGCGGGAATTGGCGAAATATGAGGCTGATAAGGCCAGAAATGACACAAAAGCTGTAGCTATTGAGAGAGAATTTCAGGCTAATGAGAGAGAAAGAGAGCTACTTAGGCAAGAAAGGGAACATGTTAGAGAAGAAAGACGGGCTCAACGAGATCGTGAGATTATGAACACGCATTTAGAAGGGAAGTCTCCAAATTCTAAATTTTTTTGGAAGTCAGAGAAAGCGGACGTGGTGCGAAGGAGGCGTGCAAGAGAAGCGAAAGCAAGCCAAGATGGTCCTAGCACCACAAGAGAAGATCATCCTAGCACCACAAATTGGTTAAGTGATGATGAATAAGTAGTTATTGTAATCGAAGCCCATAATTTTCCAATCACTTTGGGTTGTAATTTATTATTTATTATTGAATATGGTACTTTATGTTGTTTCCAATTTATTGAATATTTATTCAAATGAATTTGGTAAGTTATTTATACTAAGAGAATATTTATTGAAATGACAAAAACACACCAAATAAAATTACATAAGCATACTGAATAATAAAAAACTCACTAAAATAATTACATAAACATACCAAATAATAAAACACACCAAATAAAATTACATAAACATACCAAATAATAAAACACATCAAATAAAATAACATAAACATACCAAATTAAAAAAAAAACACACTAAATAAACTTAATTATCTTCAGCTTGTTTCAATGCCCACTGGTGCTTTATCAAGTCAATTTGTTGGGCATTGTGCATGTCTGGCATTTGAAATGCAGTATATCGTTGAATGAGCCTTTCATTGTAACGTCCATCCCTTTGTAATGGCTCATGTTGCACGGGCTCATCGGTGGCGTCATGAGCACAATATATACGTGTTCTTGAATTATTCATCGTGTATGGCTCATATTCATCAACGGCTTCATAATCGTACTCATCTTCCACAATCATGTTGTGAAGAATGATGCACGTCATCATGATGGATCGAAGCGACTCTACATCAAACAATCTGGCAGCACCCCTGACGATCGCCCAGCGAGCTTGGAAGATACCGAAACAACGCATCCTTCCTGCACCCCTCTTGACAGCTTGCAAAGTGTTTTTCCTTTGCACTTCGCGGACGTGGCACTGTTTTGACAAATGTTGACCATCGCGGGTAAATGCCGTCAGCTAGGTAGTATGGCCCGTCATACATACGTCCGTTGACCTCATACGTGACTTTTGGTGCCTTTCCTTGCAGGACATCATTGAACACTCGGGATTGGGCAAGGACATTGATGTCATTTTGAGCTTCCAGAACCCCGAAAAAGGCGTGCCAAATCCATGTATCAAAAGATGTCACCGCTTCCAGAATGATACTTTTTGCTCCTTTTCTGTCCCCATAAGCGCCTTGTCATGCACTTGGACAATTTTTCCACGTCCAGTGCATACAATCAATGCTTCCAATCATCCCAGGAAAACCACGCATCTCGGCCTTCTTCAGCAGCCGTTCCAAGTCCATGTTTGTAGGTTTGCGGAGGTACTCAGCGGTGTAGATAGATTCGATTACTCCGCAAAACCTCATCAGGGACTCAAGAATGGTTAATTTCCCCATCCTCGTTTATCTCATCCACTTGGTCTGCAGATGCTCCATATGCAAGTATCCGCAAGGCAGCAGTAATTTTTTGCTGAGGAAGGAGACCTATAGCACCAAAAGCATCCTTCTTTTGCACAAAGTAAGAATCATGGTTACAAACAGCAATCATGATTTTGTTGAACAAATGTCGTTCCATTGTAAAACGATGTCTAAAGTACGTATCAGGGAATGCACTATTAGGGACAAAATAATCGTCCAAGAGTTCCATACCTCGTCATTGCCTGCTTCTATCAAGGTTTCCGAAACGGCTGGGCCTGCAGATCTGAACCACAGCTTGGATGACTCGACGGGAATGTAAGGCTCTGCCCATTCTTACTTCGTCATCTCTCCTTCTACGCTCATCATCTTCTTCCCTCTCATTTTTTGCCCCTGGTGATTAAACATTCCTTCTGATTGGTTAAACAATTCTTCCTCTTCTTGATCGAGTTCCCACATCATCCTTGAGGAAGAAGAAGACATTGTAAGAAAAAAGCAAAAACTATGAATAATGATACAGATTTTTGTGAAGAATGAAGCAGAAACTATGAATAATGATAGAGATCTTGAGAAAATTGGTGTGAGATTTGTGAGGGTGGATGGTGGATTATATGGAGGATTCAGAAAGGATTAGGTTGTACATAATGCCACGTTGCATGCCGTCATTCATTAAAAATCTGATGGAAATCTATCCTCAAAGATTGTAAACAGATTATGACACGTGAGACGACGTGATTGGTTAATAATCTTATTAGAAATCCATCACCAATAATTATATTTTCGGATAATGACACGTGGCATAACGAGTACGATTAAAAAATTTATCGAAAATCCATCCCCAATAATTGTCTTTTCGGATTTTATGACAATGGTGCAACGACAACAATTAAAAATCTTATCCGAAATTACAAATAAAATTATTTTGTATTATTTAATAATACTTCGGATAATGACACATGGCGCAACGAGAACGATTAAAAATCTTATCCTAAATTACAATTAAAATTATTTTGTATTATTTTATAAATAAAAAAAATACTAATATTTTATTGCCTATTGCCAGGGCTATTGAAGTGTAACGGTGGAGATGCAAATGCTATTGTCAGGGCTATTACTATTCATTAAGGGCAGTTACTGTTCATAAGGTGGATTGAATAGTGCATAGCCTGAGGGCTTCAACACTGGAGTTGCTCTAACAGTTATGATGGGTGTCGTGAGGGGAAACAAGGTTGATGGCGTACAGAGAGGTTCAAGGGGAGTAAAGGCTCTGCAGATCACAGCAACGGGTCAAAACCGTCAGATCTGAGGTTTTAAGGATGGTTTGATCAACGGGAAACCGAAGCACACCCACGGAATCACTCCGGGGAGAAAAGACTCGCACTCAGGCGGACTCTCACAGAGGAGAGAAACAATGTTCCTTCCGGCAATTTCAATAACTTTAACTAGCACCATTCTTTGGTGTGAAAAAGGTGATTGGCCTTTTGTTGTTAGAGAAGCAGAGAGAACTGCCGAGAGCCCCAAAAAGAGTTGCTGCTCCATTTGTTAGCTATCACTCCATCAAAGATGAGTTGTTATAGGTTTGAGTTATACTGACTGTGGCGAACCCTCGTTAAAATTGTGGTTTTTTTTGTTTTGTTTTGTTCTTGCATTTCATTTGGTGTATTTTTTGTGGGTTTGCTTGAGTTGGTTTTCAATTGGTTTTGGTGCTGTTTTTAGCACAACAAACCCGCAGTTCATTTCTATATACATCATCGGCAACTTTCTCTCAGCGCCTCTTCTCCTCCCACTAAATTTGCCCACCGCCTGGCAAGCTCTACATCGTCAAACCCGCGTTTTCATTCTTCCCAAACAGGAATTCTGGAGCGCAAGCATGGCAGTATAACCCCAAACACGAATCCTTTGGTTTGACAATTATTCGCACCCAAAAAGAAGTGAGCTACGTTTGATTTGATTTAGTATAAATTTGTGCAGTTTCAAAAATCAATGGTGTAACATACAAAAATTGAATTTTGCAAATTACCCAATATTAAACTTGACAGCCACAAATAAACCCTAATTCCTCCTAAAACCCTCGGCGGCGTTGGAGCCTTCTCCCTCCTCGTCCTCCTCCAAATAAAGCTCGGAGAAATCAAAATCCTCGCATGCCCAAATCCCTAACAAGCACGCAGGAGGACGCTATCAACCCTTCCCTTCTCGCATTCAAGCCTCGCCAAGTTCTGCTCGCAAACCGAGACATGAAGCACAGCAGGCCTAGTAGCTCTGCCGATGGAGCCCAAACTCCGAGTCCCGACCAGAAGGGTCAATTCCTCCGCGCCGTGGCTTGGTTCCTGGAGCAATGGGTTCTCCAGAACCTTGAAAAAGTTCCTCTCAGAAGCTGGAATCGAGGTGGGCACTTGTCTATTTTCTGTTTGGTTGTCTAGAAACGGAGGAAAATGCAGAGCATATATGACTTTTTATTGTTGCATTCTCAGATAGTTGTTTCGAACGACCGATTTTGAAAACTCCCTAAATGATCAAAGCATTCTCTATAGAAATTTTAACTGTTTGTTTTGGATCTTAATTAATTAATCCAGTATCGATTTTCGTAGCCGTTATGATGTTTTCCTTGGCCTGGTTCATATCTAATATGATTGAATAGTAATGTATTTGTAACATTGTCCCAGAAGATGGAGTTGGACAGTTCCTTAATGAAGGATTAGATTTTATACACTGTAAATAAATTTGTACTGTATTCTGTGGTTGATGTTGAATTGAATTCAAACTTGGTTATTGACCTTTTTGCAGAAAAGTGAAGTTAAGGACTCTCTCTTGGATTTGGGAGAAATGTACTGCAAGTATTCTGAGATGTGGTAACTTGACAAATGCTTCAACTTTCTTTTCTTCTCTTAGTGAATTTTTATGAAGACACTAGACAGTCATCAATTGTGGTATCTTCTTCAATACTTTTGAAATGATTCTTTAAATCATTACACACGTCCACTTATAGTATTCAAACGGTATGAGTTTAATACAGATGATAGTTTTTGTGTGGCAACTTAAATTACGAAACTTTTGTTTTCTGATTTTTTGTAAGTTCAATGATATGGAAGTAGCAAGAAGGACGGTGTTATGCTAATATTTCATGGCATAAATATTTGGGATTAGATGGCGATAGATTTTGTTTTAATGCTTAAGTAGTTTTAGATTACAAGATCATATTTTAAGCAATAGTTGTCACATACTTGTGGTTTTAGAGGTTATCTTAGATTTTCGTGTGCCATTCTAGAATCATGCTGATGGCAATCACTGGCATGACATCCAATGGGAAGAATCCCGATGCTGTCTGGCAGAATGCCATAATGCCTCAAATACACTTGGTGATCGTAGTGCTATTTAATTAAACATTAAATTACAGTCTCTATTCTAATTTGACCTGCATTTCTTTGTTATGTAGTAGTGGAGGCACAAATGTCCACAACGAGGATAAAGGTATGTAGGAATTTATAAATTTGCTTGCTTTCCATCGTGCATGAAGACTCTCTCCCCAGCGTATAAGTATGAGTCCCATGATGCAGATATGTTCATTATTTTTAGGTCATGAGGTAAAGTTCCTTGAACCTTACCCCATGTTTAGTTTTCGTCCCTAAACTCCCATATTAGTTTTTCCCATCCTACTTAACTATACGTCGCATGATTGGCCATTCCGTCAAATTTGTCTTCCTTTCTTTCAAATTTAAGGGTATAGTGGCCTTTTCATACAGAAAAAAAAATTCAAATTTATTTAAAAAGGGGAAGAGCTTGGCTCCTTAAGGTTTGAGGAGTTCCTCCTCAAAATACTTCGCGGCCTATTCACAAAATTTCGTACTTCTGATCGGAATCGTTCATATTATAAATGACAATGTAAAGATCATATCTGCAAAAAATCAATTAAAACTAAGATTGTTTAGTCAATCCTTAAGGAGTACCGATCATAAGCACGAAGTTTTGTAAATAGGTCACAAGGTCTAGTCAATCTTTGAGGAGCCAAGTCTCCCTTTTTAAAAAATTCATTTTTTTATTTTTTGATGAAATTCCTATTTATCCCTCAACTTAACAAAAAAGTTGTCGGAGTTAACGAAAAGGGCTACTAGTGCAACAAATGACATAATTCGAGGACGGGAGAGACTATTAGTATTGTTCAAGGACAAAACTAAACTCGTGGTATAGATCAAGGACCTTTGCTACAATTTGGCCTTATGTTTATATTGCTCTTATGTTAGTTTTTTTAATTCTGCACAGTATTTAAGGATACCTTCCACTTGCAGGTAAAGGCTGATAAGTTATCCCAGGAGGCAAAGAAGTCCAAGATAGCTTCTGGTTCTCTTGCCGATGCAGCAGAAGAACATCAATCAGAGCAATTTCCTGGTGCAACTGGAAAAAAAAAAAAAAAAAAAATCAAAGATGCTGTGCCTTTAAAGGGAAATGATGTTGGTGATTCTGAGGCAGAGAAGAAACCGAAGGATAGGAAGAAAAAGAAGACCAAGTCAAGTACGGATTCTGTCAGTGCTGGTGTAGAGCAGCATGGCTTGGAAGGAAAAAATGATGCAAATGAAATTTGTAAATCAATTGCTGATGACAATCCAATGGATCAGAAGAGTGTCAAATCTAAAAGTAAGAAGAAAAAGAAAGATGGTTTGGTTTCTGAAAGTTTAGGTGGTGAGAATGGGAAGGCGCTTAGTATTGGAGATATGGATGGAACTAGTTCTGGAAAAGATGATTTCAAGATATCAGAAGCGGATGCTACCGATAAGGAGAATAAATGTTCCGAAAAAAGAAAAAGATTAGTTTCTGAAGGAAATGATACACAGCCTACTGACAACAAAGAAGATGAAGAATCCAAGCGCAGAATGGTAGAGGGTTCAAAAGCATCCAAGGGAAGTGAGCAACTAGTAAATAATGATGCATCACAAGGAAAAGCTGAAAATTTTGGTGAAATAGAGAAAAGGGCCGAGAAGTCTTCGAAAAAGAAAAGCAAGAAGCAACTCAACGGTTCAGCTGAGGTATTTCCTTGATCTTTATGTGTGATAGGAACCATTTGAGATGTGAGTTATTCATGCAGCCTCTTTAGAGGTTCTCTAGGTTACATGTCTTGTCAAACGCATTTTCCTTCCATTATATATGAAAATAAATGAAAAGCTTTTCTCATATTGAACTCTTGTTACTTTTGATTCAAGCTCTTTTGTTTTGGAGGCGGTTTGAAGTCGTATTGTTTTGACACTTCACTTTGTCATTTCAAATGAGTTTGTTCTTGGGAAACTTTTTCTCAACTATTATTGTGTTCTATATTATGGATGAATTTTGGAACCAGTAAAGGGGTAGAGTTCAAGAAGTACCTTGACCTTATTAGATGGGGGAGGGCGAAGAAGCTAAGACATAAGGGTAGAGTTCAAGAGAATAGGATGCGTTTAGGAATGTGGAATATAGGAACCCTAACAGGAAAATCTATGGAAGTAGTGGAAGTTATTGTGAGGAGAAGGATAAGTATTATGTGCCTCCAAGAAACTAAGTGGGTTGGTCTCAAGGCAAAGGATCTTGAAAACTTAGTTTTAAAACTTTGGTATTCGGGCACAAATAGAATGAGAAATAGTGTTGCCATCATCGTGGACAAGACTCTGACACAAGATGTTGTAGACATCAAGAGGGTAGGAGATAGAATTATGGCAATCAAGATTGTAATAGGACAAGAACTCATGAATGTGATTAGTGTGTACGCACCTCAAGTAGGGTTGGATACGAGTTTGAAGGAGAAATTTTAGGAAGACCTTGGAGACTTGGTGCAAGGAATTGGTCAGACGAAGAAGGTATTTATAGGAGGAGATTTAAGTGGACATGTGGGCAAGGAGACAGGCAACTATGGAGTATTGATGGTGGTCATGGTTTTAGGGAGAGAAACAGGGATGGGGAAGCCATCTTGGGTTTTGCAATGGCATAGAATCTCTTCTTAGCCAATATGTTCTTTAAGAAGAGAGAAGAACATGTGATTACCTACAAGAGTGGGTCTTCAAAAACACAAATAGATTTTCTTCTAATGAGGAAGGGCGATTGTATAACTTGTAAAGATTTCAAAGTTATACCGGGAGAGAGCTTGGCTAATCAACATCGCTTGTTGGTGATGGATGTACATATCAAAAGAGGGAGAAAAAAAAACAAGACCAAGACCTTGAAGTGCCCAAAGACTAAATGGTGGAATCTAAAAGGAGAAAAACAAGTCATTTTCAAAGAAAAAGTAATCACCCAATGCATTTGGGATAAAGAGGGGAAAGCTAGCCAAATGTGGGATTCCATGGCTAGTTGTATCCGAAAAGTAGCAAAAGGGGTATTAGGAGAGTCTAAGGGTTTTGCTCCACACCAAAAGGAATTTTGGTGGTGGAAGGAGGAGGTACAAACAAAAGTTAAGGCTAAGAAGGAATGTTGTAAAGCCTTATACAAGGATAAAACCGACAAAAACAGTGAAACCTATAAAATAGCAAAGAAGGAGGCGAAGAAAATTTTGAGAGAAGCAAAGCTAGTGGCTTTTGATGATATGTACTAGCGATTAGATACAAAGAAGGAGAGTTGGACATCTATAAACTAACTAGAGTAAGGGAAAAGAAGACAAGAGACCTGAACCAAAGGTGCATCAAGGATGAGAATGGAAAGGTTCTTGCTACAAAGAATGCAGTCAAAGACAAATAGAGGTTATTTTCATAATCTTTTCAATGAAAGTCATGAAAGGAGTACTTTTTTGGGAGAGTAGAGTAACTTAGAAGAGTGTAAAAACTATTACCGCCGAATGTGGAAGGAAGAAGTGGTTGTAACTTTGAAAAAGATGAAGCATAGAAAAGCAGTGGGCCTATATTATATACTGATCGAAGTATGGAAAGTCTTGAGAGAGATGGGTATAGCATGGTTCACAAGCCTTTTTGATAAGATTTTGAAAACGAAGAAGATGCCAAATGAGTGGCAAAAGAACACTTTGGTGCCTACCTACAAGAATACGGGCGACGTACAAATTGCATAAACTATGTGGGTATTAATTAATGAGTTATACAATGAAGCTCTGGGGGAGAGCAATTGAGTGTTTACTAAGGCAAGAGACACGAGTCTCGGACAACCATTTCAGGTTCATGCCAGGACGATTAACCATGGAGGCAATCTATCACTTACGAAGATCTATGAAAAGATATGGAGATATGAAAAAGGATTTGCACATGGTCTTTATAGATTTGAAAAAAGCATATTATACCGAAAGCTTCCCCATAACTATAGGGTTACATCAAGACTCATCTTGAAGTCCTTACCTTTTTGCATTGGTAATGGATGAGTTAACTAGACATATTTAACGTGATATTCCTTGGTGTATGCTTTTCGCAGACAATATAGTGTTGATGGATGAAACTTAGGATGGAGTAAATAGGAAGCTTAACCTTGGAGAGAAGTGTTGAAATCTAAAAGTCTTCGCCTAAGTCGGTCAAAGACAGAGTATATGGAGTGAAAGTTCAGTCTGAACGAAGGCTTAAATGAGTTAGGGGAGGATTGGAGATCAGGAAGTACCAAAAAACGACCGTTTTCGCTACCTAGGATCTATCTTGCAAAAGAATAGAGAGTTGGATGGAGACTTCAACCATAGAATACAATTATACAAGCTGGATGGATGAAGTGGAAGAGTGCATCGAGTGTGTTGTGTGATCGTCGTAGTGTGTTGTGTGATTGTCGTATGCCATTAAAGCTCAAGGGAAAATTTTATAAGATGGCAATAAGGCCAACAACGCTTTATGGCACGGAATGTTGGGTGGTGAAACATCAACACATACATAAAATGAGTGTAGCGGAGATGAGAATGCTTTGTTGGATGTGTGGGCACACGAGAAAGGATAAAATTAGGAATGAGAATATCTGAGGTAAAGTAGGAGTAGCTGAAATTGAAGGAAAGATGAGAGAAAATCAGTTACGGTGGTTTGGACATGTGAAACAAAGCCCTACAAATGCTCCGGTTAGAAGATGTGATTACGAGACAGACGTTTAGAGTTGAAGGGGTAAAGGAAGACCTAAGAGACTTTGGAAAAGACTTTGAGTACCTGGATCTAACGGAAGACGTGGCACAAAACCGAGCGCAATGGCGTTCTAGATTCATGCAGCCGATCCCACTTAGTGAGAAAAGGCTTTGTTGTTGTATATTATGCATGAGTTTTGTGTGTGGTGCTTTATGCTGTTGTTGGATTGATGTTTGTTTCCTTTTCCTTATTTCTTTATCTCTCTCTTGCGCTTTATACTTATGTAACTTCAGGTTAAAGTTTAACCAATGTTGATAAATGCTGTTACCGCAGCCAAAGACCGTTAATGCATTTCATAGGGTAAAAGCTGATGAGGTGGAATTTGTTGATGAGAAGCTTCAAGATAATTCTTACTGGGCAAAGGTGTGAGACTGATTAGCTTCTGTATTATTTTCTTGTACTCCGTACTTATTTTTGTCCGCTAATTTCTCCCTCTCAATTCTGTGCAGGATGGTGCGGAGATTGGCTACGGTGCAAAAGCACAAGAGATTCTAGGGCAAGTCCGAGGAAGGTGTGTATTCTGATTGCCGCATTGTTGTATGCTAAACTGTTTTATGCTCTTTTGAATTATCATCTTTCTTTTCCTTTTTGGAGTACTGCTAGTTAGATAAACAAAACCGACACTCTGATACAGGTGGCTCCCACATACAATGGTAGGGCACACCTCTGTTAGAGAGTGGGTCAGGTTTTTTGTGTCCAAATTGTTGTTTCCTCTTGTATTGTTAAATCTTATAGGTCTTTGGCTGAATTAAAACCGAAATAAGTTTGCAGTTTGCACCATAGTTAACTGGTGAAACCTTTTATGTTTATATTAGATAGCATATATAAAATATAGTAATTATGATTTTAAAGCACCTTTGAAGCTTAATGGATTGCTACATGGCCTACTATTTTCATTGGTACAAAAATGTTTGTAATTTTGAAAAAAAAGTGCACATCACTGGCAAGTTCAAACCAACCTGCCCATTGAATTGAGTTGTGCCTAGGCCAGTGTAGTTGATATAAGGATTTCATGTGAATGAGTGTCAAGATAAACAATCTATATATATGCAATCGGGTGGGGATGGCACCAGTCCTCGATAAAATGAATTGGAGGAATAATTGTTTAAGATGGTTTGGTCATGTTTAGTGAAAGGCTTTAAATGTAATAGGAGTAATTTGATTTAAGTTGGAGTCAGGCCGTGCAAAGGTTATAGATTGACGGACAGTTAATTTGGGTGTTAATTGGGTAAACAACTGGTGGGGCTCATAGTGAAACCAAAAAATCATCTAGCTGACTTGTAATCAAAGCTACATTTAGATGTCTCTAGTGTCTTAATTCATTTGAACGGAAACCCCTCATATTGCCTTGGAAATCAACTTGGATAAAGAATGGAATGGGGGTTCAGTAGATTAAAATGTTCCGAGAAGACACCTATCATCATACTAGAAGAGGGAAAGGATTAGGGGTTAGAGGATCGGCTGTGAAAGATATGACAAACATAAATGGTATAAATCCTTCGAACATATTGTCTGTTAGGAAATAATTGTAATGTAATATACTGTTGAAAAAATAACATGTGACTTCTATGAATGAATTTATTTTATTTTATTAATCAAAATTTTAGGCCTTTCCGCTTTTTCTAATGTACAAGTTAGGGTTAAGCTATTTCCAGAAATAACAGGGATAAGCATCCACCTCTCTTTGCTCTCTCTTATTTCTTCACCTCTAACCATCCCTCTCTTTTTCTCCAGTGGACCTCTGCTATAGGGAATTTGGTTTTATTGGGGAAACTCTGATGTATTTCGAGTTTCAACTAATGTACTGTTTTTGAGCGCCTGTCTGCAACATATGGATTCTATGGCTAATAACCCCACTTCTCTTGTTTGTAATCCAACACTAGTGCAAACTAATTTCCAGTCACAGTTTCGCAAAAACTGTCGCCCAGGAGGGCAGGACTCTTGGATTAATTTTTTTATCTGTCCTACTGGAGTATGGAGAAAAGGTTATATTTCTGGTGTACATAAAGAGCTGAATGATTTGGCACTCTTTGAACATAAATTTTGAAAAATAAAAAGATAACTAGTGTCTTTCATATTGCTATTGAGCTGATTGTGATGCTCCTGTTGAGAACCATATTAGACTTAAAGCTTTATGCCCTTCATTCTCAAACGCACCATGTGCATGCACTCGCTACAACGTCTTGTGTTCTTTTTTTTCTTCAACAAACGATAGTATCTACATTAAGGGGGTGGGCAAGTGGGCCAATTCTTAACAATGGGCTTGCCATAATAATGTGGTTTAATTTTGTAATCTAAGACCTCTCACTTACAAGTGAAGAGGAATACCACTAGATCATAGTATTAAGTGACTCTCTAGGCACTTGTTTCTTAATTATGCTTTCCATTGAATTTGCAGGGATTTTCGGCACGAAAAGACCAAAAAGAAGCAAGGGTCATACAGAGGAGGGCAGATTGATCAGCAATCACACTCGGTCAAGTTCAATTATTCTGATGAAGATTAACTGGAAAGTTTCCTTAAGGCACAAGTCAAGAACCGTATTCACTAAACATCTTCCTGGACCTATCTATTTATATTTCCAAAAAATTCAACCAAGGGCCCATTTAGAGTTTTACAAGGCAAAATTTTTGAAATGTCATTTGAATTTATATACTTTTATCACGTGAACTAAAATTTTAAGTGACTTGTCATGTCAACTTTCTAAAACTATCAATTTGTCATATGCTCTCAACTCTGTTCGGTTTTCGATCCAAACAAGTCGTGTACGTTGCACATGACTTGTGTTTAGGCCTGTTAATGACTTTCAACACTTCACTCCCTTCTAGAAGCCTTCTAGAAGGTTGCATTGGACGAAACAAAAATCTAGAGTTTCTACAAACTAAAAATGAAATGATTATGCAATAGAATACTTATTTTTATTCTAAAACAAAATGAAACTTAGTATAATGACATGATATAATTTTGATCGAGTTTCTTTTCAAAAGTATATAGTCCTCAAAATATACATTGTTTTTACAAAATCATTGCTTGTGGTAAACAATGAAATGAAGTTAAAATGAGGCCAATTGTTCGAAAGAACCCTAAAAACGAGTTATGTGCAACTATTTTGAATGAAAAGCTTAACGATGAGTCATATTACAAATTGAAAAAAAAAATGTATAAGTTCATATGATATTTCAAAAACATTCCTCATTTGTAACTCTCTTCTTGTTCTCGATGGGATGAGCCAATGGAAGGCTAGCTCCAGTCCGTTGATACTAATTTTCTCTTAAATTGTGGTCCGAAGGATGTACGATAAAATATTTATGTAATGAATTTAATTTATTTGTTCTTTTTTTTTTTCTCTCTTTCTTTTTGGGGCTAGGAATTGTTAACTCCAAAGACTCTTGGTTTTCAAAAATTTGTCTCTCTAGGAAAATTGACTGGTGCTTCGTTTTTCGCATAAGATGAACTTATCAAGGAAGTTATGTCCTCACAAATATAGTAATTGCTATATGAAATTATGTTTACAGGCTTGTTTCGCATTTTTATACGTGTTATTGATGGAGTGTGCAACCGCACATGAAAGCTTCGAGCGTAAAGATAAATGTTCTTAAATTTTAATCACTTCTTGGCGTAAATATATACCCCCATTAACCTCCTATCGCCTTTCGTCAAAAAAAAAAAAAAACCCTCGTAATGAGCCCAATTAAGAGTTACTTCTTTGCCAGCCCAATGACCAAATTGTGATTATACCAAATCATTGCTAAGCCCAAATTGGACTCAATGGTAACATTTGATAAATGACAAGATGAAATTTCACAGAGCTTTACCACAATCTTAACCAAAGCTAGGTCTAGGAGTACTGCCAAAAGTGAAAAACAAAGCATTGAGTAATCCGAAATTGGAGAATAGAAACGAGTTAGAGTTTGATAGATTTTCGACGTCTCCACACATCGCCCATAGTTGGGTTTGATATTTCTGTTGATGTATTGAGCCCGATAGTGTTAGGATGCGAGATGGCATCATTTTGTGGTTACAGTTAGAGTCGAATATTAGTATAAATAGTACATTACAAAAGAGGAAAGATAATTAATAAAATATTGATTGTTTGTATTGTTGTTCTGCTATCCCATTCCTGTGCAATTATAAAAGACGTAAAGTAAGGTTCTAACAGATAGTCTCATGTGCTATCACGTCTTTCAATACGTGTTGTTCACGTTTCTTTCCCTTTTAGTTAGGACAAGTCACGAATTTCACTTGAGTGACGACAAATGTGGGCGGGTTTGTTGATGATAGGTGCAATTTCTTCTCGTAAATAGTGCACAATGACTTCTTGTGCACACACAAGTATTGCACTCTTTAAAGTACAACTTTTTCGTTTGTATTTTCAAAAAGTAAGAGTCCATGATGAATTTTTAAAGTTTCAATATCAGCAGCCTAAAGAATTTGCTCAATAAACTATGCTTATTTTCTCAGTCAAAATTTTTAAGAAAAATTAATGAAAAAATGTTGAAAACTTTGAGTTTTAATGATAATGACAAAATAAAAGGTAAAGTTAATAGTACCAGGATTGACTTTTTAGTGTAAAAATATGATTTTTCGTTAAAATGAACAGTACCATGGACTTTTCATTAAAACTCTCAAATTTTTAGTATTTATGTCTATACCCAATTTTCCACCATCAACCCATAAATTTGACGTCGTTAGATTAAAAGAAGATGAAGATGATTTTTAATAACTTTTCTAGATAGTATTATAGTTTATAGTTTTAATAATCATAGTATTATCTAAGGTGTTATTGGAATTATCCCGAAAGTGCTTGAGAGTAGGAATAATTAAAGAGTCCAATGTTTCATGCAATGAGGACTCATCTTGAGGTGACGACTAGATATGTGGTGCATGCAATTATCTCTAGTAGTCTCGAGATAACCAAGTATAAGACTTGGACTTGATCATGAGTTAAAAAGAGATAAAGGGACGGATTGGCCATGAGGAAATTAAAGGTAATTCTAACTATATTAAGATAATATTTCAAGGAGTTGCAATACTATCAGACTTTACAACTTGAACATCAAGCAATTTATTCCTATAAACACATTCAGGTTTGGTTGGCAGTCAATGGACGACGACCGACTAGATAAACAAGATTTCCAGAAGCAACCAATGAAGGCGACTGGCTAGATAGACGGGGCTAGATTTGTGGAGTTAGTTTGCTTTAGGAATCTCGACTGACTAGATAGACGAGGATTTTCTTTGAGTCTGTGGATGGCTATTTATCTTAAGTCTCAGTCGGCGAAGACGTCACTTCATTAGCCTTCTTAGAGAAGTGAGGTATTCTATAATTGGTTACCTTCAGGTTACATTATCAACTTTTACTATTAAGACACTCATAACCCTTGAGTACCTTTGCCCATATTGTTTGATACCGATTCGGTGGACCTATAATTTCATCAATATAATTGAGGCTTTGTTTCTCTCCAAATATCACTCCTCACTATGAATTTACAACCATCTACCCTTGCTGCTTGTTTCATTGGGTGTCTCTTCTTAGGATCTCCTCCAGATGTGTACTTTGGTGGTTCTAGTGGCTCGTAGCATTTAAAGTGCGCTTTGCACTATTTGGTAGGATTATGGGAGTGCTCTCAATGCGGGTAGCTTGCCTACCCCCATTCCCTTTTCATCCATTTAGTTCTTTGGCCTTTATTTCGGGTGATGGCGACGGATTTGCGGTGGCGGTGATGCTGTTTTGGTGGAGGTGGCTGCTTTACGTTCTCATATCTAGGCTTTTCTGGTTGTTAATTGTGTTGGGTTGCTCTTTTTGGGCCAATTTCATTGTAATTTTCTTTTATGGAGTTGGTCTTTTGTTTGTCTATTCTTGACTCTCCTTTTGAATTGTTATCACCTTGTACTATCTTTCTCTTTTAATGAAATTTACTTTGATTGGCCAACAAAAAAAAATAGTTAAGGCTGCTGAACTCGGTACATAGAATCCAGAACTTCATAGTGATTTACATAATCTTATCTTTAGGTTTTAGAACTCAAGGCCGATGGTGTTCCTTCCTCGGCCAGACTCGCTTGATTCAGAAGGTAAGCTCGGTGGCAAATTGGCATGCCCGCATCAACATTCAAACCACCAAAAAAACGTAATTAGCTACTAATTATTTTGTTTGCGCCCTGCTTAGACCTTGTAACTTTTAGAGTCGAACAAGTTAACATTCACTTGACTTTCTTCTAGATTCTTATATGCCGTTGGCTTTCGACAAAAGGAAAACGGTAACTTATAAAGATTACATTCGATGCATCCTGAGAAAGTAATAGGGCTTTGATTCTATCTTATTTTTAACATCTTATGCCTTATCTGTATTCATGTGTCTACATTGCTGGTATGAATTATTAAAAGAACACAGATACTTTAATTTTTTCAAACGCAATTAAAGATATTCTTACCAAAAGCAGAAAACCTTGAAATTCTTGTACATTCTATATATATATATATATATATATATATATGATATATCCCTTGCTTTCATTTGAAGCGAAGCTTGGAAGTTGAATTATATACAAAGATACTTTTGTGGGGATTTGGGGAGGACTTTGTCAACCAATCACTATAAATCCATAGTGTGAATATGAAGCAAGGGACGCAAGTTTTCTTAGAAATTTCAGTGTTGTCAGTGCAGTTGGTTAGTAATATTTCAGTGTCCTTGGTGCAGTTGTTTTGAAATAGCGAGCCCATAGTGTTGGAAAAAATCAAATAACGAGAAAAAGAACAAATTAATTATAAATTTTGACTATGTTTATTGACTAAAGAAATAAGAACACTATATATTTACCAAGAACATTGCTAGACTAGATTTCTATCAACTAAAATTACAAGGTGTATTTATAAAAATTGAAATCTCAACAAACAAGAAAGCAATCGCAAACCCTACTAAATTATAAGAAAATAATCATAATTTATCCTACTAAAAACACTAATACAAAGAATACCAAAACTCGCTAACTTCAAATACACTAGATTGCTAACTTTTCCAACTCAAAGTAGGTTACAAACTTTAAAGTTAACCATGTCCTTGTAAGATTCAAGCTTTTTGGAGCTTTAGGCCAAAGTAATTACTTTTTTTTTTTTTTTAACAAACGATATTATCTATAAGTGGAGGAGTGGGCTAAGTCTTATAATAGGCTGACGATAATGTGGTTCAAGTTTGCCTTTGGCGAAAATTGAACCTAAGACTTCTTACTTATAAGTGAAGAGGAAAAATGAATACCATTGTACCATATTAGTAAGTGACGGACAAAGTAATTACCTTTTCATCTATATATATACATTTATATATTTTTGTGTGTGTATGTGTGACATTTTCTAGTAATTGGATTGTTTAAGAGTTCGATAATCCTGTAGGTATATTTTAAGCTATAGACTCATCAATTCTAAAGGGTAGTGATATCTATACACTTCTTTTTTCCTCATGCACATTCCTACTTTTTTATGTTTCTTTTTTCTTTTGTTTGCTTCGATTGAATAAATCATAACATAATCAAATGACAAAATATGCACGAGGAGAAATAGAGTATGCATAAATCTTTTCTTTTGTAAAATTAGAAAATAAAATTACCAATTAAAATTTTAAAGTACACGATCAAATTGTAAAATGGATTAGACGTCTGCACTAACTTGTCATTAGAAGAAATGTTAAAAGACAATTGTGTTTAGGTGCTTGAGTATGCATTATATCACCCGGATGCACATACGGCTGGAAGCCCCTACTTCCTAGTAGGCTTCTTAGTTATTTTCTTCCATGACAATTTCGAAGGCACCAGCAAATAGGATCGAATCGATAAATTTGTAGAAAAAGTAAAAGATTACTTTGAGAACAACATGGAAGCTTGCAGATGTTCCAGACAATAAGTAGACAAGCAGGCAATGTGGTTGTTCTTGTTCGAGAAGCAGCTCAACCACTCTTTTATAACTTGATGGGGTTTGCGTCCTAGACTTGTTCACACAAGGTTAATTAGAAAGCGGAAGATGAAAAAGGAAGACTTTAAATATTTGATTCCTATTCTTGCTAATACCGAAGTCTTTTGTGATAAAACTTAGCACATGATGGATTGTGCAAGTAATAATTATATAATTATCAAATTGTTAATAATATCGTTGTTGTTAGAAATGAGCATTTGACCCGTTTCCCGGATAATTCAACACAAAAAAAATATCAAACACCATCAACAAAATTGCCCCCACCAATTTGGATGGTTAATTAGCAAGCAGAAGATGAACTGAAATTATACACAACCAAAATTTGGACCTGTATAGGATTATAACCATCATTTTAATTTTATGATAATTATAATTAAAAGTTAATATAAAATTATTAATATATTATTAATGAATAAAAACTTCCTCATATAAAGGAACTACACGCCAGAGGTTCTACTCTTACAGAGCTCCTCCAAAATCTACAAACCTCTCCCCCTCTCTTTAGCGTAGGCAAATATCGTTTGCTCAACAAAAAAAATCTGCAAACTTAGTTCAGCATTCGAATGTCCACTAACTCACTGGAATTGCCCAAGATGCTGTCAACATAATGTAAACATGATATATCAATTAGATAAAAGTTCCATATATTGGTACGAAAGCAATCAGATTTTCAGGAGATTATGATAGATCAATCATTTGTTCAAACCCAGTTTTGATCATGCAAATATTTTTCAAAAACCAATTCAACAACCAATTTAATTAAGCAGAATTACAATAACAGGATCAAATTGTAAGCCACAAAACAACCAGGATCATATTCAGCGGAATTTTTTCAACGGTCCGAGCTTGCAAACACAAGCATTCAAATTTCAATTAAAACCACTGAAATATATTTTTCATTTCCTTACCTTTCCCACCAACCAAACAGAAGCCAAGAGAATCTGAAAACCCAAAACCAGAAGAAAATTTCTGATCAGCGAGAAAGCAGTTCTGGTTTGAGAGAGAGAGACAAGAAGAGAAAAGCTAGTTTTTAGTTATTAAGGGTATATTAGTAATGATATATCAAATTTTGGTTATAATTATTATACATTTAAAAGGGTAGTTATTATTTTATTCATGGTCTAAATTTTAGTTATTTTTTCAAATATCCCAAATTAGGTGGAGTCATAAATATCAGAGTTGTTGAACAATTTCCTAGAGTATTATACTATATGGTAGGTCTACATGCTGCTTAGAGAAATTTTATTGGTTAAATTACACTTTATCATCTTAAGTTTGAGGTCAATTTTAATTTTTTACATCTTTAAAACATTTCAATTTCATAGCTCAACTCTCCTCCACTTTATTCACCTCCGCTCTCATCCAAAAACCCACCCCACCCCCACCCCCACCTCCACCTCCCCCGCAACCCCCCACCCCACCCCCTCCAAACTCTCGCGAAATTCTTCTTGAGCTCACGTTCTCCGATACCAATTTTGAATCGTCCGAGTTGACTCACGAGGCACTTGCGCTTCTAGTTCTATTCCCACTCCCTGAGTCCGACTGCGCTACTGTGGCGTCGGATCTGAACCGGGTCGCCTACCTGTCTCACCTTGTGTAGCACCCCTCCATGGAGGTCCGAGTCAACTCGGTGGTGTTAATCGAGAACGTCCTAGTCGGGTCGCGAAAGGAGGAGCTACGAGCGCAGGTTAGGGGAGCAGGGTTCAGATGGGGGAGAAAGGTGAGTGGGTGCCGAGCAGAGCTCAAGGTGGTAGCTGGGGTGGGCGCCGACGAAGGCGGATTGGAAGCTTTGGAGTCGCATAGAGAAGAAGAAGGTGGGTGCTAGTTGTAGAGAAGAGAAGGGTGGGTGGTTGCAGATGAGAGAAGGGAGAAAGGGGGTGGGGAGGGGTTATGCGATATCAAATTTTTTTTTTTTTTTAATTAAATTTTTTTTTGTCATGTGGTATAAATTTGGCAGCTACGTCAGCTCTTAACGGATCAATGGATAAAAAATGTAACGGATGTATTATATTGAAATAAAATAGTACATGAGGTATGAAATTGAAATGTTTTAAAGATGTTGTAAGAAATTAAAATCGACCCCAAACTTGAGGTGGTAAAGTGTAATTTACCCAATTTTATTTGAACTCATATAATTTTTCTCTACACTCAGTTTATTCCAATAAATCCAAATTTATTACGTAAACTGCCCTAACAAACCCAATTCAATATAAATTTATCTTTATGCCCATTTAGAAAATAAAAACATAAAATCAGTATTTTTGCAACTCATTCAAAGATTAAATAGAACAGTATCTCTCGTATATTTGTCTCGTGCTTAATTCTTCTTTTGCTGCATATTTGTCATTACTTGTATTTATCTATTGGCATTTGTTTGGAAGTTGGGGTTCATAAAGTTCTTGGTTCCCTCATATGCAGTCAGTCGAGACTGTTTGTAGTCAGTGGAAATGCTTTGAGGGATTTGCATGGGTAAAGGCTTATTAGCAAGAGACAATAGAAGTGATTATTCATAAAATTCAGTTTATTTAGTTCAGTAAAGTTTAGAGAAATCAAGGGCCGAGATGTTACCTCTGAAATGGTCGAATCCCAAATTTAATTTAATAATGTCCGTGTAATTCATCAAAGGTAAAGGATGGGCATGAGCTTTAAATTGGAAAGCTTCCCAATATTTTCACTGATGGGACCGAAAATTTTATTCGAAGGTAATGAAATTTCTTGAAGTGCTTGAACATTGTAGATATCATTAGGAAGGGACCTTGACACGAAATGATCACCAATTTGGAACAGTTTCTTAGTCCCTATGAAAGGATTGTTGCAATATTTCTAAGGATCTATTATGAAAATATAAAGTGGAAGCAACGGAAAGTAAATTATTTCTTTATAGTGTTAGCGTTCAAAGCAAGATATAGTTGGAGGCCTATCCCCAAATATAAATAGACAAAAAAAAAACTGATAAATATTTTCAAAAAATAAAAAAATAAAAGAAAATCTCAACGTATCTATCAAAGCATTTTCAATCACCTTCAAGAGCCTACAGTATTATTAGTGCCTACATTCTTTAGCCCTCAACGTTGCTTAAATTGATATATACGCTCCTAGGACTTTGAGTACATGTTAGAATGAACGTATGATAAGATTGCATGATGGTAGAGTTTGATTATTGGGTGTGAGTTTACTGATAAATTTTAGTTTTATTGTTAATTTAATCTTATAATTGATGGTAATTATGTAATAAAGGTAAAAAAGATAATTTACATTAAAAGTTTAAATTGAGTGTAAAATAAGGTCATATGAGTTCAAATTTCCCCATTGCTTATCTCATCCTTACGGGAGATATTAGCAATCTTCCTTTTAACTATTTTTTGCTATGTTTTAACGTTCTTCTTTATGGGTACAATCATGTAATATTACTTGATGATTAGAACTATTTAGTTTCTATGTTACCATTTTATGATCAATATATTCAGTAACAAAATTCAACAAAATAAAAAAAATATTTAATTGTTTGATTAATGTTGTCATGATTTTATTGTTTAACTAAAGAACATGAATTCATATATTATTGAATAACAAGTTAGAGGACTAGGTGATTTTAAATTTTGCTAAATTTTTTTTGTAAATATAATTTTTAAGAAGTGACCTAAAACAAACAATTTAAACGTACGCAGAAAAATTCAAAAGAGAAGATTGATAATGCTCTCTGTCCTTGAGTATCCATTTGTGTTTGGATAATGCTAGAAAGATCAAAATTTTAAACTAAATTTGAAAATTAAATGATGTATCACCAATAAAAAATAAGCACATTAATAAACATTTAAGTAATAATTTAATCATTAACAACTAAATCATTTAGTTTATAAAATGTAGTTTAAAATACTACTCTCCCTATCATACATTTTGTTTACTCTTTCTTCTTTAATTTTAACACATTGTCTTCGTCTCATTAATTGTCAAGTGTACGCAATGCTAGCCAAAGCATCCATATCTACATGACTTTTATAAATTAGGGTTTCACATGACGAGATGAGTGTGACAACCCGTTCCTAAAACTTTAAAACGTACGCATGAAAAGACGATTTTGCTCCTAGTGTGATTTTTACGTTGTGTGGTTGTTTTGAGTTGGTGTGGCTGGTTGTGGACCACACATACACTCTCCCATATTTTCCCTCACCCTTTCCCCTATCCCTGCACCTGTCCCGTGCCATTTCCTTTCCCATTTTCATATCCATGTGTACGGACACACTCCAAAACCCATGTAATCTTCACAGATCGAAGAAACAAAGTACATACCCATGCTTGTGAGGTCCGTAGGAGTTTAACCATACCCATTTCAGGTAAGGATACCTTCGTTTTCATGTCGAACTCGGGATACCCGATTTTTGGCACTGTTCATGCACACGTAAATTCTTATGTTTTTGGAAATTTCAAGCTTGTAGGAAGCTTGGTGAGGTCCTTAGGAGGCTCGGGGTGGTTCGTTTGAAGGTTTTGGACGTTGGGATCGTGAGTTTCGAGGTTGGCCGAAATTGGGGGTATTTTCCCGGCGAGATTTCGTGGATTTTAGCACTTGAAAGTGGTATGATCTTGTTCCCCTCGTTGTAAGCTTCAATTTGGTACCAATTTTGTGAAATTTGGTTGAAAAACGAAGAAGATATCATGATTTGAAATTTTCCCGATTTTCCGGCGACGGCACTGGAGCCTCGCCGGAGAAGACGACGGAATATTCCGTCAGTTTGGACGGAATATTCCTAACGCCGTTGATGGAATCCGTTAAAGTTAACGGAATATTCCTGACGCCGTCAGCGTGCCAGGCACGTGCCTGAGCGTGGCCGGCGCGTGGGGGCGCGTGCGGCGGTGAAATTTTTTTCTAAAAATATGGGGATGTTCCTGAGGTTGAGTAGATCACGTTGGTGTATTCATACACCCCATTTGAGCATTGTATGAGAAGTTATTTCTTAAGGTTGGTTATGTGCTTTAAAATTAACGTTTTTATAGTTGTTTCGCATATAGGTGATACCTATCCCGAGGACGAGCGTGGTCACTCAAGGCAGGGGGGTTACGACCCTTCCACATACCAGTGAGTGGGCTTTTGGTTTTCCGTATATACCTATATACTTATACTTTTCCCAGAAATTGATTTAGAACGTTTATTCGTTATATGCCATGCCTATAGTTTGCTATTTATTTACGCATTACGAGTTGCATATGTTTATATATGTTTGGTGCTGCGGACGCACAGGTAAGTACCAGGTGAGTTATGATTTATGTTTACATTCAGTAGTGATTTGAGATGCATATAGAGAGCTCATAACCTGCACCCCCGGTGTTAGTGCTCCCGCCCAGAGTTGGGCACAGTCCTTCACGTGATGTTCACCCCCACACCACACGCTCAACTTGGATCCAAGTTAGGTGCACAGTCTTGTCGTACAAACCACTTTAGGTGGTTCCGACTCGTAGGTGACCTGCGATTATTCGCCCAATCTTCACGTGATCGTAGCACTTGAGTGTATATATATATATATTACACCCAGGCTTGTCGTACAGACCACTTAAGGTGGTTCCGACTCGTGTGCAGGTCTAGTTAGTGAGACAAAGATTTGAGCTCTAGATTCAGCCGTACAGGTCACATTAGGTGACTCCGGCTGACAGATTATGTGATATTGATGCGATATTACCTGAGCACTTGCATTTTTCTTTGAGGTTTTGGCATAGCATATTCCTGAGCATGAATTATGTATATATATGTTATTTTTTGGGAAGTATACAGGTTTTACGGCGAGGGGTTAGAACTTATTTATTAAATGGTTTTCGAAAAGCTTTGTTTTTGCCCACTCACACCTTTGTTTTGCGCCCCTCCAGGTTCTAGTTGGCTAGCACGTTTGGTGGCTTCCCTGAGGATTTCCCCGGCATATCTGACAGACCACCACAAGTGTAGGACCACCTTCGGGTGTGCTTTTGTTGTGTTGTTTTCTTCTGGACTGCATTAGGCTTTCATGCTCTGAGCCTAGCGTTCACACTTACGCTTGCACTTGTTCATTTTTACCTTGTGTAAAGCTAGTTTTTATTTATTCGTACTACTTTTATTATTATTATTTTATTAGCTTCTACACTGTGCACATGGTTACGTCATTTCCACGTGACGGCCAACATGCCCTGATCTAGATCGGGGTGTGTCAGTTTGGTATCAGAGCTTAACCCTAGTCGTGGTGTGCTGACGAGGATGTCGGGTCCCTAGGGGGGTGGATTGTAACATCCCACATCACCCAGGGGAGTGATCCTTATATGTATATTCCCATCCCTACCTAGCACGAGGCCTTTTGGGAGCTCAATGGCTTCGGGTTCCGTAGGAACTCCGAAGTTAAGCGAGAAGGGGGCTAGAGCAATCCCATGATGGGTGACCCACTGGGAAGTTGCTCGTGAGTTCCCAAAAACAAAACCGTGAGGGAATGGTAAGCCCAAAGCGGACAATATCGTGCTACGGTGGTGGAGCGGGCCCGGGATGTGGTGGGGGCCTGGGCCGGGATGTGACAATGAGCCTGCTGCAAGAAAAATGTGTCATGCCATCTGCATCTTCTGCTACAAACGAGGTAGGGAGAGAGGTTTGAGCACTCGAACGTCAGTCTCCTTCGGATGAGGGATTCCTCAAATAAGCTTATTTGAAGAGTTTTTGTAAGCCTCATTCTATATTTTATTTCAGCGATTCAGCTGTTTATCATTTAGGTTTTTCTTTAAAAATTATCTCTAACAAAAATCACTCAAATCCAAAATTATTTGTCAGTTGGATTAAATAGTAATTATAATAGTTTTTCTTTGAAAAATCGTATTCGTTCATTTTCTTCACTATAAGTGGATGTCTTAATAATTTTGGAGTTATTTAATTTTTTGTAAGCAATGATTTATGAATGATGAACTAAAATATAAATGATTTGGATCATTGAAAAATGTTATAAAATGAGTATCACAATGTGTCTGTAAAAAAAAAAAAAAAAAAAAAAAAAAAAATTAATTGAGGGATCCTTCAACGTACGGAAGAGGACTACATATATATACACACACACGGGTTAGGATATGGGACATATGCTTTTGACCCACATTTTGACACCCATTTTGTAGGATTTACTTCGTAATGTATTTCAACGATCCGAACCATTTATATTAGGATATAATAACTCATTTTGTAGAGCCCACTTCGTAATGTATTTACAACGATCTGAACCATCTATATTTTAGTATATCATTCATAGATCATCCTTGCAAACAGTTAGACAAATCTAAAACCATTAAAACATAAATTTGTAATGGGGAAAATGAATAAATATGGTTTTACAAAAAAAACTAAATTTACTCCTACATTCATATGGTTTCAAATTTGAGTGATTTTTGACAGACATGATTTTTGAGGGAAGATCGAAAAGATAAATTGTTCTGATCGTTATAATACATTACAGAATAGACTTCAAAAAACGTGTGTCAAAATGTGTAGAAAGCGTTTGTCAAACATTTCACTCGATCAACTATATGTTTTATACATTTGTTTAGGCCAAGATGGATTGACCTAAGGACCATAATTCTCAGCCCAGTAAATATCCATCAGACCAGTAGGATTTTGGCCCATGAAAACATCTGTTTGACTGAGTCCTCATGAAAGTAGGATTATGAAAAAGATTAAGTATAAGGGTGGCTCGGTCGAGTCCTACACACATGTAACTGCCAAGGATTAGAATAAACCATGAATAAATATGGATTATCCCAGGGATCAAAATGCATACATGATCAGATAAAGATGGATGAATCTCATAATGAGACTAGATTCAGAGTCCTATTGACAATCAAGGAGACCGAGACTAGATGAAAATGAAGTTTTGACTAAGAGGGGATAAAAGGAATATTCAAGCAAATGTTGAGCAAACACAGTCCTATTAGGACTCTACCTCATCAAACTTGTTTATCATGGAAGTCTTGCCTTTAAATGGAAGAGGCTCTGCAACATTGAAGGTCCCTTTAACTCAACAAACAACTCAAACGCTCTATGAGAAATCCCTCGCTCTGCGTGAAACTCTTCTCACACTTCTTGAGAAAAACACTAATTATCTTGACCCTCCCGTCAACACATCTTTAGTTTGGATAACATTGTGTTAACAACCGGTGACATCTTCAGTTTGGACCAACAATATTAGATCCGTAGAATAAAGCAATCAATGAGCATCTTTAGTTTGTACTAACAACAATAGTTCTAGTAAGTTGGTTATCTATCCAATTATCTATCCAAGTCTTGGCTGGAGAAGAGTTTTTAACTTATTCACCGAAAGAACTTACTTCATTAGCTTCCAACGGAGTAGAGTGTTCTATAATTGGTTATTCTCAAGTGCATTTTGCAGTTCGGCATTTAGACGGTGGAACCACGTTCACCATAAAGATGCTCACCTCCTTTGAGTACCTGTGTCCCTACAGCCTGACATCGATTTGGCACACCTATATCTCACGAATATATATAGTCGATCCAGCTGAACATAGTGCATGAGATCCTAAATTTTGCAATGATCTAGGCAACCTAGTCTTCAAGTTCTAGAACCCAAGGCGAGATGTGTTACTTCCTCAACCTTTACTGCTCGAGTACATAAGTCAACAGTGCATTTGACATCATCACAATATATATTCTACTTGCCCGATCAAATTCAGTTGTAAGTTGGCATGCCCGTATTCACAAGAATGATGTAGTGAGCTCATAGTTACTCAGCATGCGCGCCACATGGACCTTGTACATAAAATGTAGTAATACAACGTGTGGAACACATTAGTGAGTTTTGCTTATATTACTGTGTACAAGATTGTACAAATAATTTTGTTCCTTTTCACCTTCATTAAATAAATAAAAAAATCTTTTGCATTTGCTCACCCTATTCATAGTAAATAGTACCTGTTTATGATGAACTCTTAATTTAGACTACATATTCATGACGTGAGAGCATGTTAGACAGTATAATTGTTGGTCTGATGATATGTTAGAACATAAACATACATTCTAAAATCAATTAGCACTTATGGAGAGATTTAAAATGTTATAAGCATTTTTAATATGTTACTTGGTCTAATGCTAATGTTATAACCAATTAGCATTTGCTAGACTTTTATCATTGAGTCATCCAAATGTATATAAAAAAAAAAAAATGAAAGAATTCATCATAAATATGTTACTTGGTCTCATACTGTCGATTTGTTCCATACTTGAATGCATAAACCATCTATATTGGAATGATTTTTTTTAGGGATGATCTTTGATTGAAGATTAAGAAATTAAGTGGTTCCGATTATAATGGTGAAGATATGTTATTTGCATGGGGTAGGAGGTGATCCGCATGTTAGGATTGACAGTACTATTGGATAGAGAAAATCACAAAGTAAATTAGAAAGATAAACACCAAGGATTTACGTGGTTCGGCAATTTGTGCCTATCCACGGGGTAACAATCAATCTTCCGTTAAATCAAAATAATGGGTACAACCAAAACAATCTTACCAAGCCGAAGATAAAACTTGATGAATATAAGAAAGTATAACACACATTCTCTAACTAAATCTCACTCACACAATTTATGATGAAACACTCTCACTCTCAACCTTAGCGTGGAACAACTCTTAGAATACTCTCTCTCTGTCTCTCTCTCTCGGAGTGGTATGCTTGCTTTTGGATGATCAGCAATAGTGAAATGCCACTTCTATTTATATGCATACAGGGAACATCCTACTGAGTCAAAGAATTAACTCCATCACTATCATTGGAAGTCGAAATATTCATGCACCATCCAATGCATTGGCCTTGGAACTTCATATATTCATGCACCACATAGAGTTCTCATGTTTTGATTAATCTTATTTGTAATTCCAATGTATAAGGTGAATGAACCAACCATTACATTCCTTTGAATGTAGTATTCTTCAACGAATCATTAGTTCTCTATAGAATTCTAGAGATTCCAAACCATCCTTCATCATGGGATGGAACCATGGTATACCAACACCATGTATTATCACGTATATGTAATTATTTTTTTTTTCCGCTATTGGTTGGTTGCAAAAGGATGAGAAATTTTGTGTGCCGGGAACACCCTGCCACGTGATGTTACCATTTCACATATTATAATATGAGGGGATAAAATGAGGGATAATAATTCAACCCCATTGAACTTCATAACTGTTCGAATGGCGCAAATTTGAGGATGAAAATTCGGATTTTGGATATGGAAAAAAATCATTAATATTATTCAATTAGGAGTTTGGATATGGTTATAGGGGTCCCCAATCCGTATCTGTCCCCGAATCCAATCTGAATATAATATTCTCAAGTATTTAAATGATTTAATAATTTGTTTTGTCTTTCTCCCTTAGTGGCTGTTATATTTGCTTTTGTCATCTTTTTTTTTTTTTTTTTTTTCTCAGGACAAATTTGCCTTAATTTGCTTTCATATTTGGCTTATAATGAACATCTGAAGAAAATATTGTTATGTTTTTTAAGATTTGAATGTGGATATTTAATGACGGAATTAGAATCCATTAAATTCTAATGTGTTAGTTGAACGAATAATTATTTTGCATTGACGAAAATGGATATAACCATTAACCGATGAGAAATCCGTTACCCCGTGGGTATGGTTATGGATAATCCCCGATGGTTAATTTCCGGTTATGAATATGGTTAATTTTCGTGGTTATAGGAATAGATATGGCATTTCCATCCCCAAACCAAACCTTTGTCATCCCTAGACAAAATATAGTTCATATTATATGTACATATTTATAATTTGAGTAAAATTATAACACTACGTTGTAGTGTCAAAATACCATCATGTAAAAAGATTCATAAAACTGTTCTTTTCTTTTTCTACCAAAAAGAAGAGGATATAAAAAGAGAATTGTTATTGGCACTCCAAAATTCTTATTTTACACTCCAAACTTTATATATTTAGAAAGAAAACCACATTTTGAGAAGTGCATAATAAGATTTTTGGAGTGTCGATATTCCCAAAAAAAACTGGCCAATTTAGTTATTCGTTAATTAAGCAGAAACACTTCAAACATATTTCATTTATTTCATCCATCTAGTAATGATATATGATAATCTATAATATCCCAGAAGACTTGGTAGTAGGGGTAGGCATAAAAACTGCCAAACCATAAAACCGCATCGAACTGTATGGAAAAAACCGAAAAGAACTGCGTTGATCGGAAAAATCCACTTTGAGTCAAAAACTGAACCAAACTAGTTCAAACCTGTTCCTGTTTCGAAGGAACAAGAACCGATCGAAACCGAACCAAACCGTTTTACTAATAAATAAATTATATATATACACGTGTCATGGTTTAATAGGTTGAAAAATTAGTTTCAACAAGTTGCAAAGCAGTGAATCCATCCCAATTAGGGCTCACCCTTCCTAAAATGTTTTTGCTTGCTACTGCTGCCAATATCAGGGAACCACTATCAGGAGACCGATGCTGCTTAAGTTCTTCTTTGTTTGTTGACCGACCAATGCATATTTCTTTTAATTGTCTCTTTTTGTTAACTTGGTGCCACTACCAAAGACATTTGCATTAAAAAGGATTTGTGTTGTATGCAACTTTATATAATCGTTTTAGAAGACGTATTTGAATGCATGATGATTTGGTGTTTAAATAATTTAGTATTCGGAACCGTAAACCGGCAAGAACCCGAATCGGAACCGGTATAGACTAAAATGTACGGTTCTAGTAATAAATTTAAGCGAAACCGCACTAAATCGAACAGTTGATATTTTCCGGTTCCGGTTCCAATTTAGGTGGAACTGCACAGTGCCCATCCCTTGTGCATAACCAGAACTAGTCTTGTGGAAATTTTAGGGTACTAGAAGAAGAAAAAACATTGATGAAGACCAACCACCGAGTAGCCGTTGTCTTGCCTGCAAATGCAGGCTGGATGTCAGTGGAAAAATAATAGTCCATCCCGGCCGTATAGCTTTTATTGTCATCAAGTGGAGTAGTTGTAGATAGAGATGTAGAACTTTTTTATAGACACTGCCACGACCACTCGATTACCAAAAGGGAAATTACCAGGAAAAGACGCTAATACAAGTGGCGCGCGGGGTCTTAGGATTGCGCAAGGATCACGCGTGGAAAGTTTCATTCGATAACTCATATGAGAGACTTGCCGGAGCCGGCCGGTAATCGAAAGCTAGAACATTGTAATACTGCTATGTAGATTATAGGGATGAATGACCATTTTTTCTACCAGATATCGGCAATCTAGAGTACTATGGTAAATAACTTCAGTTAGATTTTGTTGATTGGTGCTCCGTACGTGTCAATGCATCCAACATTTGCAAAGGAAACCTGCATATATACTTAAGCTTATCTACTCTGTCTCTGATTTGTAATGCAACCTCAATCAAATGAAGCTTGTAGGGCAAGAAAATTACGTGTTATGCTCTGGCCTTGTCCCCCCGAACTTAAAGTTTGTTCTACTTTTCTACATCATATCAAAAGCTTTCCGTTGAGCTGAAGACTACTGTATACGTACATATTTATCCATATCCACTATCTAGCATGTATCTGTATTTGGATATGTTGCCCCCAAAAAAAAGAAATTTATTTGCATATGCTAATCTCAAGAGATTGGTGGAGTAAAAATCGAGTAAAGGTTTAGAAACCTCAATCCCAGTTCGAATTCCCATGAATGCTTTCTTTGGGCCAACCTGCATCAATTAGTGTGTAATATTTCTTTATTAAAAAAAATTATTTGGATTATGATTAGGGGAAGTTCATAACCTTATTACCGAGCAATTTCAGTCACATGGATTTCTTTTTTTTCAACCTGCTCAGAATAAAGAGAGATATTAAGTATATTTAGTGACTTCGTTCGAATTCATTCATTTTTGCATCTGTCATATTCGATGACTTAATGTTCTACCTTGCTTGGAAAAACTAAAAGAAATCGAAAGAGCTTCAATATATCGATCCCTTTGATCTTCACAAAATTGCTTTAAACGCATGCATGCTTTGGGCCAGATGGCAGCAGAAGAAATTATGGAGTTGTTGGTTTAATTTGGTTACCTGTTAATTAGTTGTTGATCTATCATTAGCCAGGTAGGAATTGAAAACATATCTACCTGCTGGGTCCTGAATTATGGAGTGTAATGGCAAGTCTTTAATTCTATTGTCTTTTAAGGGTTTTTCTTTCACTCATTTTTTCTTGGAAAGTTCCTACGATTCCGAATGATGTATATATCTTTTAATAAACACATCCTGTTATATAATTAATCCCTTTGGGCAAATTTCTGACGTCTTGGATTTATATATATGTGTAGTACAGAGATCATGTGGTAGTACAAAAATGTAACAACAATAACAACAACAACAACAAAGCTTTATCTCACTAAGTGAGGTCTGATATATGAATCCTAGAACGTCATTGCACTTGGTTTTGTGTCATGTCTTCCGTTAGATTCAAGTTGTCCAAGTCTTTTCTTAGAACCTTTGTTCAAGTCTTCCTAGGTCTTTCTATACCTCTTTAGCCTTGAGACTCTATCTCGTAACCGCATCTTCTAACTGGAGCGTTTGTAAGTCTTCATTTCACATGTCCAAACAAACAAAAATATATAGATTTGTGGTGATGAGTGGTGACTGAGTTGGACTTTTGTTGGGCAACTTCCGGGAAAGTCAGTAATATCTGGAGTCCAAATCATATTACGACAAAGCCCATCTTAAGGTCCACACATGTCATCCTTATAAGTTGCACTACGTTTGATGCCCATCGAATCGGATTACACAAAGCAGATAGAAAAATATTATTCTCAGATCGAGCGAAACGCGTTTTGCCGTATATTTGAATCATTGCAAGTCCGTCAGTATATGTGCAAATAAGATATTCACTCGTTTATGGAAGATGCATGTCTTGAAATTGTTGGGAGGAATATAGATTGCTGCAAAAGCCCTCTTTTTACACGTATGTATGTGCTTTGATGCTATCTTTGTTTGTCAATAAAGTTATGTTCTTTTACTCTATCTTCTTGAAGTTGTTCTTCTTCTTTTTCGACATATGGAATAGAATATCAAACATAAGAATATCTGATCATCTGATCTTTCTGCACTTTCCCCGGAGGCCAGCTGATTCGATCTTTTAAGTTCAATTTCCTTCTGGAGCAATATATACACGAAGTTTCTTGGAAATTTCCTTCTATTGGTTTCTCGCTAAGGTAGGTATATATATCTTTTCCAATATATATTTTTTGCAGTATATTATACATGTTTTTCCTTTTGCATTAATGCAAATTTGCATTCACTTTGGATGGGAAACGAATAAAAAGAAATCAAATCCTCGCCGCAACTTCATATTTGATTCTTAGCAAATAGTTAGATGTCTAACGGGCGGAATGCAAAATGCAAAAATTTCAAGGAACAAATTTTAAGTGGATGTAAACCATCATTTTGGCTAAGAATGTATATAAAAATATAATTAAACATACATCTTTAAAAGATGGGTTTGTTAATTATAGAGAGAAAAGTAAAACAAAGGCATAAGGTTAATGTTTGCATTCCTCCCTTACAGAGATGAGTTCGTTCCTTCACTTACGTATGACGTATTTTTACTGTTTCACGATTGGAACCGTTCTATCTCTTAATCTTCACTTGAAGATCGTTCCTACAAAAAATCATTCAAATCAGATATTGTTTAGTATGTATGAAATCAATAAACAGTTCATCATGAACATGCAATTTGGTACTGACATTGTTGATTTATTTGATACATTAGATGATTAAACGATATCCGATTTAAATGAATTTTAGTATGAATGATCTTCAAATGAAAACTAAGAGATTAAACGGTTCCGATTATAAAATTTCTACAATGAAGATACGTTATTTGTAAGTGGTAGAATTTGCTCATCTCCTAAGAGGAGAATGCTTTGCTTGTATTGTCCAAGATAATAATGCCAAACATTACTTGATCCTTGTTAAAATTGGCTGTTGGTTAGAGGCTTAGAGCTACTCAGAAACTAATTGAGACGATGTTGTTTAGAGCTACTCAATTAAAGTTCACAGTTTGCTCAACACATGGATTTTGGGATGTTGATCCCATGGAGCTTAGTGGTTTTTTGCTTTAGGCTCAGTGAACATATATATAGTTAGTTTTATTTTATCCAATATTTATGTGGTTTCAAATTAAATTAAATTTTTGCATTCATTTTTCATTTGTGTGACTATTTTGCCCATAATAATAAACATGAAATTAAATTGAAAATTCCTAATTATATGTTTTTTTAATTTAAAATTTGAATAATATGATTTGCACTTGAAAAACATTCAAACAGATCAATTAGCGAGTGTGATAACTACACAACTATTTACCTTTGATAATTATGTCTATAACACTGCAAAAAAAACCTCGCCAGACAAGTAAAAGATGTTTTCATCGCCATAAACTTTTAACTGACACAAGTTTATCGAGAAAGATTAGTCGGATAAAACCTGTCACTCGAAGTCTTACTCAACGAAATATCTATTTCGTCGGCCACAACAAAGTTAGACCGACAAATGTATTTGTCGGGCAAACATGTGTTGACCGTATTGACTTGACGAAATCATCTTGCTAGCCTAGGATATTTCGTTGCCTAGAATCAAATAAAATAATGTTATAAATTTGACCTGACGAAAAAGTTGTTGGGCTAATATTTTTTAAAATTTTCAGAAAACGTTAAAAAAATATTTGTAATAAATAATTTTTAATTCTAATTATATTAATTTAAAAAGCTATAATTAATGACAACTTTAAAATTGTTATTTAATTACATTCAAAATAAAATTGTCCGTACAATTATGTTAAAAAAACTAAACATATAAATGTAAACTACTCTGGTGGGTGCTGAGGTGGCTGGGGGAATGGCTTCTGAAGGTTGCTCAGGGGGTCGGGAATGCTTATACCATAAGCTGACAAGGATTGGCTTACTCTAGCAAAGTACATGCACATTAATTTGTGCACAACAGCTTCTTTCTGTGCCACTTCTTCTTTTTGGCGCTCAGTTTCTTTTATTTGGTGCACTAACTCCATCTCTACATGTTGAAGTCTGGAATCAGTCTTAGTCGAAGGATATAACTTACTGAAGAAGACGACCTCTGAAGTCTTAAACCCGACTTGCTCATAGGCCACGAAGTTCTTTGCCTTTCCATCGCCTAACCTCATCCATCAATAATTGTAGATACACCTTTGGATTACATATCAGCTTCTCCATAGGCACGTCTGGTTGCTGCTAGGAGAGTAGGCGAGGTACTCGTCCTTCTTTAGTGTCATAAAAGCCTACAAAAAACAAAGGGGAAATCAATTAAGATTTTCGATCATAATTTAAACCTTATTTGTTGTAATGAAATTTACAATTAAATCATAGAAAAGAATACTTACAAAAATACCGTTCGCAATTTCGATGTCATAATTGGCATGTGTTTCCCCCCAAACATCCACCTTCGGGAAATGTGAACCAGTAGCTCACCATTCCTCAACCCCTGATTTTTCTGTAAAGTAAAACATACAATTAAACATTACTAAAGAAACATAAAAATTGAACTAGAATTAAAATGGATTTGGATCCCATTTGGATCCAAATTGTGGGGATCCTAGGGTTCCTTACATCCTAACTGTTTATCATACATCGTGCGGTAGCCATAAATTATTTTTAATTTTTAATTTAAAGTTAAACATAAATAGTACCTAACGAAAACTGACCGCACAATGTATGATGAATTACTAGGATGTGAGGATCCCTAGGATCCCCACAAAGAGGATCCGAAGAGAACCCTCATCCAATTAAAATATATATAAAGCTTACCTGAAATTTTTCACTCTGAAAATGAGTACACATCCACTGTCACTCACCCATCCCCTCCACAAACTCCTCATTCCTCAAGTGGATCTCTATGAGTTGTCTTAGGCGACACACAAGTCTGGTAGTAGATGTGTAGCTCGTACTTCCACTCTTTATACCACTCCTTCCACATTGGTCAATTTACTCGACACATGCCTTGTTCATCATATCCACTCGAAGTTGGCCTGAAATTCTAAAAAAAAAAAAAAACAAATTTTTTAGTTAAACCACATTAAATAAGTAAAGGAAAAAATAATAATAAATTAAGAAAGTTGCACACTTGTCGAGCAGTCTATCCATCTCGACACAGACCTCAGGGTTGTGCGTCTTCCAGGAATCAATGACCATGGGGCATTTGGTGTGGATGATGGCACCCATGTCGTGAGTCAACAAATTGTTGGCTTTGTCATTCACTCATCGGTGACTCGAGAGGTATCCAACCCAGATCAGCTTTTATGTGACCCGAGTAATCTAGTTGCTCACCAACACCCTACAAATCACCCATCCCCCATTCATTGCACAGTCGTCGAATCGGCCTTTACGCTAGGGTTGCCTTAAGCAGGTGTGGTAAGGATGGGGTTAGGTTGCCAGAAGCTCATGGCGTCTGCGACTTTAGGGGTGCCTAGTAGATCGGACCACCTGCCTTAATGGCGCCGGCAAACGACTTAGCGGGGCCATTAGGTCTCGCTGGCACCCTAGGTGGCGCTGGGGGTTAACCTCTCACTCTGAGCAAATGCGAAAGCAGAATGGCGACCACTAGTGATTAGGCGCGAAGACATATGTGAAAAAAAAAATTATTACTTTCCTACAATTTCACAAAATTTTCATATTTTCCTGCAAATTTCACAAATATCATTCCTACAATTTCACATATTTCCAAAATTTTACCAATTTAAACATTTTCTTACAAATTTCACAAATTTTCATACCTTTATACTAATATTTCACATATTTCTACAATTTCACAAAATTTTCATATTTTCCTACAAATTTTGATAAATCTCATAAAATTTCACATATTTCTAAAATTTTATCAAATTTAAACAGTTTCCTACAAATTTTCAAAAATTTCCTACAATTTCACAAAAATTTCTCACACCCCACCACCACCGTACCCACCCTCCCACACCTTATGCCACCACCGTAGCCATCCTCCCCACACCACAACCACCACCGTACCCACAAATCACACCCTTACAATCCTACCAATCATAACAAATCCTAGAATAGTTTCGAAATAAAAATTAAAATAGAGAGAGATAGAAATCACTGACAATGAGGTCAAAGAGAGAGCATAGAGTGATGGTGGTGTAGCTCGCGGGTGTTGGAGGAGAGAGCACATGGAGCAAAGATGGGTTAGATGGAGAGACTGAGTTGCAGAAAGAGAGATTCCTAAGAGATTTGCTGAGGTTAGAGAGAGTTGTGTCTCATGAGTTGCAAAAAAAGATACAGAGACTGAGCGGCATGAGGAGGAAGACAGAAGAAGATTCTGGGGTTACAACATATTGGACCTTTGCCCGACGGAAGGTTCATCGGGCGAAGGTTTTTAAAATTTTGACACGTGTTAAAATCCCTAATTTTTTATCAGGCAAACCCTATTGGTTTGGTGGGCAGTGGTTGCTTGAAGTATTTAATTTCGGTAAAATCATTAGTGGAACATAAAGTTTGCTCGACGAAATTTTAGAATATCTTGTCTGGTTACCTATTTTTTGGGGCAAGTTTGAATTTTTGGGAAAATTTTGAGGGCAATTTTTTTAATTTTCCTGTAAAAATTGTGCTGTGACTCGACCAAACTTTGTAAGTTAACCCGACATATAAACAAATTTCGTAGGCCTAATTTAAAAAAAAAAAAAAAAACAATATTTCTCAAATTTGAACATTAAATTCAAATGATTCAAAAAGTCATCGAATTTGACGATCATGTTATTTTAGTGTGTGATTTTACTCTCAATTTTTGGTCTTGTCAAAAGTGGAGTTAAAATGACCATTAAATCGTGATTTTTTTCTTCTCATTGTCGAATGATTTCGTTCTGTTACCTATCTCCGAACGTTTTTTTTTTTTTTTTAAATTTTTTGATTTTTGGCGTACGAGATCTTGAAGTATATGCAAACATGCTTGATGGTTGGATCATGGAAACTAGTTTAATTTTGTATAATGCGTGTCTCATCAAAAGAACAGATTCTCAAACACTTAGAGTTTATTCTATACTTTCATTAAGTAGAATGTAAGCTTTTGTTGTATTCACTAGTGTACATATTTTAAATTCATGATTGGGTTCGTTCATCGTATTCTTCTAGGGTTGGGGATTGTATTTGTAAAAAAAATCATCAAAATCGAAGTTAAAACGATTGTTAAATCATGATTTTTCGTTTCTAACCGTCAAACAATTTCATCCCATTACCTAATCTCCAGACATTTATTTTTGGTGATTTTTGGCCTCTAAGATCTTGGAGTATAGACAAACAAGTTTGATGGTTGGATTGTTAAATTAATTTTGCAGCCATATGGTTTAAAGCTTTGGGGAATTAGATTTTACCAGAATAATGGGTTTGAGTGAGTTGTAAAAATGGAGGAAGAAGAGGTGTTTATAAAATAGATGTGGAGATGAATCCAACAGTAGAGATTGAAGGTAGTATTTGTTGGGGATATGTCTAATCATGATGGTGGTATCCTCTCCGTTTTCTTCAACACGCAAGTCATCTGAGTAAACCTTCGTCATCACCTTCTTTGCCATAGAATAATCACTCAAGTATTCCACACGGCGATCCTTATATTCTTTCCAACTACTAGTTTTAATATTACCATATAAATCTTATAGCTGCTATGAACCCCCACAATTGGCTTTAACTTCTTCTTCTTGCACTTAACTCCTTTGATTTTTACCACCAATGCTACTCCCTAGACCTCCATAATTGAAACAAATAATAGTGGCAGTTTGATGGAAATTACTCGGGAAAGGTTGGTCATCCTAAACCTTAAAACCTAATTAAGCCTTTACGCAATGGAATTTTTCAAAGTTCATCTGGCAAGATTTGACTGGCTTCGTGCCATTTTTTTCCCTTGACACCAAATGTTTGCCTGACGAACAACGACCTGCCCTACCAAATTACTCCATCGTGTAAAAGCCTCTGAAAAACCAAAGCGTTGCCCAACCAAGAGTTAATTTTTGTCGGGCGAAGAGAATTTACCTGACAAAAAGCCGGACTAATCTTAGTAGGGCAAATGGTATTTTTGGCACTACAACAATTTTTTTTTTCTAAAATAATATAATGTCCATATATGAAAATAAAAACTTAACATCTTCATTTACTTATAAAAGAGATATGAAACAATTATACATATGCTATCATTATCTACCTATTGTAAAGATACATAAACAAATATGTACGTAGGGTAAAGATATATAACTAAACACTATGGGTTATCATCATAACAAATTTCAAGACATGTAGGAGCAGAAAAAGAAATATATTGCATGTAGTGCAGGTTATCAGCTTATGGGGCAGATTGGGAATGAAATTAATGTTTCTATCCATCTTTAAACTTAGGGGCAGATTAGGAATGAAAAATAAAAGTATTTATTTCTGAAAAAATGAAAGTAATAATAGGTCATGTAGTTGTCAAGGGGTTTAAAAAAATGATATTTTTTTTTTCGGGGTTTCCCTAAAATACGCTTGGAAATTGGGCTCAAATCAACTTTTCTAAGGGGTGATTTGTTAAGGACTGTAGTAATAAAGATTCAGTTTGTAATAAACCCTAGAAATAGGTAATGTGTGCTGTGCATGGCTGTAATAATTAGTTGAGAGTATTATGACAGGTGGCAAGTTAGTTAGAAGAATATAGTTATGTGTGAGTAGGAAAGGATGTATATAAGTAACACAATTGTAATCTATTTCTGTTAAGAAATGAAAATCAGTTTCACAACATGGTATCCAGAGCCTTCTGTCTAACGACTTCATCCTGATTCCCGCTCCCTCTCCTTTTTTTTCGCTGAGATTTCTTCCTCCCTAAGCTTTCCTCTTTCTCTCCGAGCTTCTTCGCTAAGCTTTCTTCATCTTTCTTCCATGGCGACCTCGGCTTCTCCCTCTTCTGAAACGGCAACACCGGTCAATCCTCAAATTTCTGATCCTAGCTCAGGAACAAGCACTACGCCTTCAATCACAATTCAGAATATCGGATCTATGGTGCCGATCAAGCTAACCACCACCAACTATCTCACTTGGAGTGCGCTCTTTGCTCCGATCTTCCGTCGTTACAACCTCACCGGAATTCTTGATGGATCTGTGCCTCCTCCATCACAGTTCCTCTCCGATGCTGCTGGACATTCGGTTCTCAATCCGGCATATGTCTCTTGGTTTGAAAACGATCAGAACATCCTCATCTGGATCAATTCCACCCTCTCTGAATCGATCATTCCCTACACTGTTGGAGTTACGAACTCCAGAGAACTTTGGGCTAAGTTGGAGTCAAGACTCGCTGCAGCTTCTCAATCGCACATCCATGAGCTTCGATCCCGTCTTCGTTGCATCTCGAAAGGTGATTCCACCGCTGCTCAGTATCTTCAACAAATTGAAGCGATCGCAGATGCGCTTGCTAGTGCCGGAGCTCCGGTTGAAGATTCTGAGCTCATTTCTGTTACACTCCATGGATTACCACCAGATTATGACTCATTCGTTGATGCGATCCAGTTTCGGCTTGGCTCCACTACAATTGATGAATTGCACGGTCTTCTTCTCAGTAAGGAGATACAGTTAGCAAATCGGAAGAAAACTTCTCCTCCTGTGCAAATTCAGGCCTATAATTCCACTGCCGGAATTCTTCCTACTTCAACCTCTCAAGCCTTTGTTGCTCAAGGTCGTGGCGGTGATCACAATTTCTCTCAAGGCCGACACTTCTCATCTTCAAAATATGGTCAAGGTCAAGGTAACTTCAGATCAAATAACTTTCGTCCAAATTATTCTCGTAACAACTCTCAGCGTTACACTCGTGGTGGTCGAAGCAATTTTACCTCGTCTGGCCGAAAGAATCCTTGTCAAATCTGTCGACAATTTGAGCATGATGCTCTCGCCTGCCCTCAGCGCATGAATCCACACTACTCCAGTGCTTCCCTTCCTTCTGCTATGGCTGCACATGCTCAGTCCTCTTAACCTAACTGGCTTATTGATTCTGGCGCCAGTACTCATATGACAAATTCCTACACCAATCTCCAGAACCCTGCGCCCTACTTCGGTCCTGAGCAGGTCTACATTGGAGACGGCAAAGGTTTGCCTATTCTCCACTCTGGTTCCTCTACATTACGTACTCCTAATCATCACTTTCAGCTTTGAAATGTGTTGCATGTACCTGATTTGAAACAACATCTACTTTCTGCAAATCAGTTTCTTGTTGACAATTGGTGTTCTATGCATCTTTATCCTTTTCACTTCATTGTGAAGGATATTTCTTCGGGGAAGATGCTCTTTAAAAGTCCTGTAAAAGATGGCTTTTATTCATTGCAATCCCAACCTTCCAGTTCAGCACTCAACTCTCACAATGTGTTTGCTGCATCAACTCATGCTTCTCGGACTCTATGGCACCATAGGCTTGGCCATCCTTCACTACAGACACTAAATAAGTTGGCTGCCAAATCTTGTATTTCTGTATCTAGTGGTTCAACTAATTCCTTTTGTAATGGTTGTGCTTTAAGCAAGAACTCTAGATTACCATTTACCTCTGTACCGTGCCACACAAGTAAGCCATTAGAACTCCTTCATACAGATGTTTGGGGGCCAACGCCTACTACTTCTTTTACTCAACACAGATATTATGTCATCTTTGTCGATGATTTTACTAAATACTGTTGGCTCTATCCTTTGCAATGCAAATCAGATGTGTTTTCTACCTTTGTCAAGTTCAAAACTCTTGTTGAGACCTTGCTGCACACTAAAATTGTTGCTCTCAGATCAGACTCTGGTGGGGAGTATCTTAGTACTTCATTCTCCAATTTTCTAGTCACACATGGTATTCATCATCAGCTTAGCTGCCCTCACACTCCCCAACAAAATGGTTGTGCTGAGCACAAGCACAGGCACATCGTTGAAACTGCTCAGACATTATTAACTGTCTCCCAGGTCCCTCATGGTTATTGGGATCATGCCTTTTCCACTGCTGTGTATCTCATAAACAGGTTGCCAACTGCCTCTAGACCATCTCCGTGGGAACGTTTGTTTCGAAGAACACCAACTTATACTACGCTCAAGGTTTTTGGGTGCAGTTGCTTCCCATGGCTGCAACCTTATTCTTCTTCTAAGATGGATCCCAAAAGCAAGCAGTGTGTGTTTCTTGGCTACAGTCTCAATCATCGAGGTTACAAATGTCTCGATCCTACCACAAACAAGTTGTATATTTCCAGAAGTGTTATCTTTGATGAGGATAGCTTCCCTTTTCACAACCTTGCTGCCTCTCAGTGTTCTCCTCTATCAACAACTTCCCTATCTTCCAGCACCATACCTACTCACCTTACCTTCACTCAACCCATCATCAATCCTTCCCTTCCACAAACACGGCCATCTTCACCTCCTTCTCACCCATCTCCACCATTTCCTGTCTCTTCTCCATCGTCCTCATCTTCGCATCCATCATGTGTAGTCCCACCTAATACTCATCCCATGCAGACCCGGTCCAAATCCGGTATTCACAAACCAAGAGCATTTTCTGCCACTAAACACCCTCTCCCTTCACATCTTTCTCTTGACTTTGTCCCTACCACCTATCTTCAGGCTTCTAAATATCCTCATTGGATTCAAGCCATGCAAGACGAGTTTACTGCTTTACAACAAACTGGCACTTGGTCCCTCATTCCCCCAACCGGCCACCAAAACATCGTGGGGTGTAAGTGGGTTTTCAGAATCAAACGAAAACCTGATGGTACCATTGATAGATACAAAGCTCGGCTAGTCGCTAAAGGATTTCATCAACAGGAAGGACTGGACTATACTGAGACTTTTAGTCCCGTAGCCAAGCCTGTGACTATTCGCATCCTTCTCACCCTTGCTGCTCAGTTCAACTGGCCTCTCAATCAACTTGATGTCAGCAATGCATTCCTCCATGACACCTTATCCGAATCTGTGTATATGCAACAGCCTCCTGGTTTTGAGGACATTACTCATCCCAATCACGTGTGTCACCTGCACAAGTCCTTATACGGCCTTAAACAGGCCCCTCGCGCTTGGTATGAGAAACTCCATGCTGCTTTACGAACCCTTGGTTTTGTTGGCTCTCAATCCGACCATTCCTTGTTTGTCAAAAAAGATCCACTGGTCTTTGTGTTAGTCTACGTCGATGATATTATCGTCACTGGGCCATCCATTTCAGCATGCCAACATGTTATATCTCAGCTCAGCTCCCTATTTCCCATCAAAGATCTTGGTGCCCTTCACTACTTTCTGGGTATTGAGGTTCATCGATCCTCTAAAGGCATCTTCATTACGCAAACCAAATATATTCTTGATCTTCTCAAGAAAGCTAACATGGATGGCTCCAAACCCTGTGTCACTCCTCTCAGCACTGCAAAGCTGGACCATTCCTCTCCACTTCTTGACAATCCTGCAGAATATCGATCCATCATCGGTGCTCTCCAATATCTCACCTGGACTCGACCTGACCTCTCATTTGCTGTCAACCTTGTCTGTCAGTTCATGCACCGTCCTCGCCAATCTCATCTTCTTGCTGTCAAACGGATTCTGCGATATCTAAAGGGTACCATTGAGCTTGGTCTCTGGTTCACCAAATCCCCTTCTGCACCTTGTCTGACAGCTTTCTCTGATGCGGACTGGGCTGGTTGTACGATTGATCGCAGATCAACGGGTGGCTACTGTATATTCTTAGGCTCATCCACCATTAGTTGGAGTGCTAAGAAGCAACCAAATGTTGCTCGATCCTCAACAGAGGCCGAATATCGATCTCTCGCCAATACTGTCGCCGAGATTACTTGGATTTGTCAACTCCTTACTGATATCGGGTTTGCTCTTCCTTCCACTCCGCAGCTTTGGTGTGACAATCAATCAGCCATCTCGCTTGCTAAGAATCCTTTGTTCCATGCACGCACAAAACATGTTGAACTCGACTATCATTACATTCGCGAAAAGGTGTTATCGCGCACTATTACGATTCACTTTGTTCGCACTCATGATCAACTCGCTGACATCTACACCAAATCTCTCTCCAAGGACAGGTTTCTGGCTTTACGATCCAAACTGTCTCTTCGAACTCCTCGCTTCAGTTTGCGGGGGGATGTTAAGGACTGTAGTAATAAAGATTCAGTTTGTAATAAACCCTAGAAATAGGTAATGTGTGCTGTGCATGGCTGTAATAATTAGTTGAGAGTATTATGACAGGTGGCAAGTTAGTTAGAAGAATATAGTTATGTGTGAGTAGGAAAGGATGTATATAAGTAACACAATTGTAATCTATTTCTGTTAAGAAATGAAAATCAGTTTCACAACATGATTTAGTATAAAATCAATAAAAAGTTACAATGTTAACAGTATATCAATAATATTTATATTAATTAGAAATAGGTCAATCGTATATTAGGATACTTAAATGTATTTAAAATAAACAAAAATTACAAAATCTGTCACTACAGCTGACATCTACTTCAACTAACACCCCTTTTCTCATAGTTTTTATATTTTGGAATAAATCGATACGGATTCAGACACTGTAACACAATGTCTATTTCCTTATTCTATTTGTTTACATTTGGATTCAGACACTGCAACACAATGTCTATTTTTTTGTATCGTTTTTTCCATCACTCAAACGCCTCCTACATGTTTTTTTTTACATTTGGATATAGACACTGCAATGTAATGTTCATTTCCTAATTATATTTTTTTACTTTTGGATTCAGACGCTGCGTTGCAGTGTCCATCTCCTTGTTTTGTTTTTTATCATCACTCCCACGCCTCTTACATGTTCTTTTTGTTATTTATTTTTTATTTTTACATTTGGATTCAAATACTGCAACACAATGTTCATTTCATGATTTTGTTTTTTATTTTTGGATTCAGACGTTATGTTGCAATGTCCGTTTTCTGGTTCAGTTTTTTCCATCACTCACATGTCTCATATCCTCACACGACTTCTCATTGTTACATTTGAATTAAGACATTGTAATGTAGTGTCTGTCTCCTGGCTCTATTTTTTAGATTTGGATTCAGACACTGCAATGCAATGTCCATTTTCCTGGTTCCGTTTCCTTGAGTTGAGCAGACTCCTCCATGTAAACGAGGGGGGGGGGGAGGGAGTGATAGAATATTCTTGTTCTAACTATTTATAATATCTTAAAGGCCATATGACATTCATAGAGAGAAGAATAAAACAGTCAAGTTCTAACTATTTATAAAGAAAGGATAGAAGAGTCAAGTTTTAACTATTTATAATGACTTAAAGCTCATGTGACATTCATTACTGACAAATGCCTAGTTAATAAAAATATATCCTTGATTAAGTCCAAAACAAAAAAATATCATTAATATATGGCTAAATAGTAAAGTTTTATTGATTTTTGGCTAATCTTTACATAAAATCCTTGGCACAATATTATTTAGATAAAACGCGACATTTATCTAGTGATCGATTTAAGTGTCAAAAGTTTTAGACATTTTAGCAGTCCAGGAGTGATACTGTCATCAATTTAATAGATAATAAATTTTGTTTAGAAAGTTTAAATTTAATTAGTAATGAAACCATTCAATATATAGGAAATTTAACTTTCATAATGTTACCGATATGATTAATGATGACATCCGCACCATCTAAATTTGGCATCCTGTCAACGCAAGTCTTGATGATCATATATATATATATATATACATATATATTAGAGTTCACTCTTTAAAAGCTTTAGTTTTTAAGGCTATTGGTTGTCTAACATCATGATATTTGGGTATGCTTTGCAAGAAGGTAGGACATGTGGGTTTCGATTTATGATGCCACTTCTTTGTTGGTTTGCATGGTACCGTGATGAGAGACTCCACCTATAAGTTTCTCTTTCTCTCTCTCTCTCTCTCTCTCTCTCTCTCTCTCTCTCTCTCTCAGTCTGCTTCTCCAAGTGCAAGACGAATTTGCACGCAAGAAAGAGTATTTAAGCTTGATATTCATCGGCGGCCGTTCTCACAGCTTAAGCTTTTGAGACCATTGTCGCTTGTCTATCAATTTAAGTCTTAATAACTTTAGTTTTACCAAGTAAGACTAAACTTAAATATAAGCTCAACTTACCTGGAGATGGTGAAGTACATTCATCGACAAAGAATCAAGACCGTCTTCTACGTACTCTCAACAAACTAGAATGTTTTAAAACCTAAACCTTAACTAATGAGAATCTTTCAGAATAAAGAGTAACCTAAAAGATTAACATCAGAACAGATTACTTGGACGTCAAATCATGCACCCTAAGCAGTGCCAAAACCAATTGACAAGCAAAGGTCACCCCACCTACAGCGCACACAGATCGAAAGAAACTGCTAGAACTCCCTTTCCACTTATAGTATATATGCATATCTATCAAAAATAAAATAAAATATACTATATATGCATATATGACATAGTTGTTAACTATAAGGAGGTGAAAATCAAAGCCAGCAGACACTACCAATTGATTTAGCTGATTTAAGTACCGTCTGCATGAAAGGTTTCAGGCCGATTCATGTACATTTTTGGTTTCGAATACTGCAAAGTTATTCTTTATTGATTTAATATTACTTTCTCTAAATTAGGAAACGTTTTTATTAAAATAAGCAGATTATTGCATCATTTTTATATCTTTCCACCTAGCTATACATGCACAAATTCCTTTCCAATCCACTGCAGCTAGAACTTTTTTGGAGTTAGGTTCCACCCTAGATATTTTAGCTTATATACATAATTGCTGCATCCAGTTTACATTAGTCCGTTTTAATTGCAGTTTTACACATAAATACTTAATTACTGGAGATTACTTCAGGCATGCGCAGTACTCTTAGAGAAGAATAATCTATATACATGCATGCTGGATTATTTAGTAGAGGGAATATGAAGGCCACCTCAATTATATGTAACATCTCAATCTTGTTGACGATGCGGAGATATTGATCAGGCATGCGCAGAACAACACTTCAGTAGTAGCTGTTCTGGATATTCTGCAAATTTCAGGTACGTATTATAATTTAGGGTTCTTTAGATATAAACCCTTGAAACTCCTATTTTCCAAATAAAAACCCATCTAAATTTAAACATTCAAATAAAACCCAAATTTCAAATAGCCTACCATGTAGACAAATATATGACCAACTATTACAATACAATTACAACTTATGCCATAGAATCCTAATTTGGTCAATAAATGTTATTACTCATCCTAATTATGATGAGCAATTAAATCCATATGGATATTTTACCTTTCTTGTATCATAAATATTAGCAACATATATAAATTAATTTACCAAATTTAAAAGAGAAAGACAATCTTGTACGGAAAAAATAATATTGTTTGAATTATGTAATTACCTACATACAAATTAATTTACCTACTTATAAAATATTATACTAATTTACCTACTTATTAATATTATACTAATTTACCTACTTATTAATATTATACTAATTTACCTACATTTAAATTAATTTACCTATTCCAAAAAAAAATAAAAATTAGTGATATTAGATAATGTTCGAATGTTGTGGGTTTGTGCTTGTAGGCAATTAAATAAACTTTTAATCTAATGCACATAAATCATGTAGGTAAATTAGACCATTTTGAAAGTAAACTAGACCCTTTAAATTTTGGTTTGATGTAATAGGTAAATTAGACTATTTTGTAGGTAAGAATTGTGCGGAACATATAGCTTTTGTTTTGTGTATTAGGGATTGGAATATTAGCCGAAGCTGTTTTAGGTTTATTGTTGTGTTGGTAGGTAAATTAACTTATATATGTAATGCACAAAATTATGAAATTAGTATTATTATTTTTCAATTGGCACGTTATAACAATTTGAAAGTTAATACATTGAATATACAATGAATGGCATGAATTATTTTGTAAAATATATAAAATTAATTAAATGGATATAACAAGTAACTGATCCAAAAACCCCATCAAAGTATTAATAGGGGTAGTTTAGGCATTCGAAAAATACACAATTTGAAAAGTCAAACTTAATTAAAGAATTTGTTTAATTGGAGGGTAGTCAATGGGTTTTATTCAAGAAAACAAAATGAGATGGGTTTTAGTAGAGGAAAATATAGTTTCAAGGGTAATATTAAAATTTCAGTATAATTTATTTATCTTTGCTTTCATTTCATTCATATCCAGAAAAAAAAATATACGTATCAGATTCAGACCAAGCAAGAAAAATCTAATAAAACTGCCACAAGTCATCCCCATACTCCTTATTCCAAGGTACAAAGTTACTGTTCCAAATTGCCACAGGTCATCTCCATATGCTGCCCCGCCGTTTGCTTATCGAAACTTTCGACAGTCAGCTCTGCCCTTCAACACGTCAACAATCTATCAAACCTTATCGACATCAAAATATAGTATAAACACAAGTGTGATCAAGTCATGAATAGTGATGTTACAACCGGGTCTACCGTGTCCTTTTGGCCGACTCAACAATCTTTCCATTGCTGCCATAGTTTTCTACACCTTTTATAGGACTTTATTTTCTTGCTGCCATAGTTTTCTACATTTTTCAGGAGTCACTCAACCAAATTTCTCCCTGGAAATATTAGCACCCGTTTTTAGAAAACTTTTATTAGTTGAATTATTGCATCATGACCACAACGGAGAAAAATTATTGTAGGTAAAACTTGAGCATCACCATTGATTCTTTCCTTGCTTCCAACAAACACCATGTAAATTCCGACCTCACTTGCAAGAAAAAAACACGATCACCTGATTCGATTCTTTGCTTCCAAGAAACATCTTCCTAACTTGCTCCCTAATAAGGAAATTAATTATCCCACAGAAAAAGGGAAAAAAGAAAGAAAAGAAAGGTGAGCAAATGAAAACCAAAGGAATCAGAAAACGCACCCCCACGTACGTCTAAATCCAAAACCTCTTAAGCAAATGACACAACGTGCTTAGGGTGACCCCCCACCGACTCTTGAGGTCTCCCCCACCGCAACTACCACCACGCCGAACCATGTGTCATTCGCAATCACAAACGTGTTTCTTCACCAAAACTCCCTCACTCGGTCACTTTTTCGTGTAGGCAACAATAGTACTACATGAATGGGGTGAGGGAGTGGACGTCTTATAACTTCTCATTTACAACTGAAGAAGAATACCATTAGATTATCTCTTATCTATTTACTTATCGTCTTTTTTTTTTTTTTTTTTTTGTTTTCGAAAAACTAAAACTTCAGTCGGTCACAAAGATTCTTGACTTGAGCACCTATCTCTTGTCTATCCAATTATCTTCCCCTTTTGTAAGCTAAAACTTTCACTTTGATTGAAAGATTATTGACTCGGGTGCTCGTTTCTTATATATCCATTTGTCTTTTTTCTTCATAAACTAAAATTCAGTTTTCTAACCATTTGATTTGTGCATGCAAAAAAACGCATAGTGCTACTCTCTAAGCATCCATTATAAGGTATACGCTAGTGCTATTCTTTAATTTAAATTTTGTCATGAATAAGCCGACGTAGATGATCAAGAAAAATCTACATAAATTAGAATATCAATACACATGTCGTGGAGAAGAGGATATAATCTAGGGTCCCGTGGAGAAGGCTTAGTGGAGAAACCCTAATTACCTTTTTAACCCTTTTCCAAAATATCTTTATCTTCAACCGACAAAAATATTAGACTACAGAGTCGACAAAATTTAAACCCAACCACGATGTAAGAGACCCAACCACGATGTAAGAGCAACACTTTTCTCTACTACGACCGTCACTTGCCAAAATATCTGTTTTTACTGTGCGTGGTTTGCTAATATTTTTTTTTTATATATTCTGAGAGATAAAATAAAATAGGAAGGGACGGAGGGAGTAGGAAGTTGTACGGCAGAGTCTCGACTGTACAAGTGAACCCCCTATCCAGCTCTTATAAATTGTAGCCAAACATTCCGGGTTTTCGTTTGGAACCCTAACGTCTCTGCCAAGTGCGGCGGAGCGAGCGGCGGTTCCAGATAAGTCTTGAAATTTCGGACTGGAAGTTGCACTAGTTTTTAGTGTGACGAGCATTCGAGTTTTCGAAAATTTGAAACGAAATTAGAGATTAGAAAGCTGGAAATTGGGTTCGGGGAGTGAGAATTTGGGAGCGTGAGAGGGGTTTCGAGTGGTTGTTAGGGCCCGGTGGTTGAAGAAACTAACGGCGCCATCTCTCCTGCGACAGGTTTTTAACGAACGATGAGTCAATCGAGAGGCTCACGGGCGGATTTGGAGGCCGGCGGCAGCCGCTCGGGCGACTTGGACGACGAGTCCTCGTCCAGTCCTTTTGACATTGCCAGAACTAAGGATGCTTCGGTCGAGCGCCTCAAGCGCTGGAGGGTATGCTTTCCAATCTATATAACATTTTGCAGTTTTACAGTCATTTTTATATGTATTTACACATATATTGTTTTGTTTCTGCAACTTGTTCTTCATCTCTGTATGTATGGATATGTATATGTTTATGTTGTTTTGCGGGTGTATTTTTGGTCCACTGTTCTATCTGTTTGTGTATCTGTAATGTCGGTATTCTGTACCGGATGGTAAATATCTATTATTAGTGTAGTTGCTCCCTCTATGTGAATAGATTAGTCTCAATTTTTCAAGAAGAAGGGAATACTACTTTCCGAATTTGTGTTAGGTTTAGTATGGCCAGGGTTAGAAGATTAAACCTATAAAGTAGTGTTGTACAGTTGAAAGAAAAATTGGAAAATTGTTGGCAAAAAGTTCTACGAGTATCTTTTTTGATATGGGACTCGTTTTTAATAACAAAATCAATAGAATTGGAAATATCTTTTGGGTGCGTAGTTTACATTGTTACCGGAAATCATTTATTTTGTTCTATTTATTTGATCTGATCTTTTTTATTGACCCTTCTGGCTGAACTATGTTTTGTTTTGTTGTAGCAAGCGGCACTTGTGCTGAATGCTTCTCGTCGATTCCGGTACACCTTAGACTTGAAAAAGGAAGAAGAAAAGCAGCAGACGCTAAGGAAGATTAGAGCCCATGCACAAGCCATACGAGTAAATCACTTCAAAATAAATGTGTCTTTAAGTCACTCGTGTACTATCACTATCCTAACATATGATTTTTCTTTATTTTTAAATAGGCTGCATATCTTTTCAAGGAAGCTGGAGACCAGCAAGTGATTGGTACTTCTTTTTCTTTATTCCATTAGATTTTTTGTAAATATTATCCGCAGAAAAAAATGCAACATTATTGTAAATATTCATTTTCGTTGTTTGAAGGGTATTACCCTGTTTGTTGGGTCTAATCCTAGGGCGGTATGGCAATTTTTTTGTCATGTTCTGTTCATTCTGGTTCATTGTCATTTAGATTGTAGTAGGATTTGTGAGGTTGCATTCTTGTTTCATTTTTTTAGGATTGTGTTTTAGAGATCTCTCTCATTTGCTCCACCATCGTGATGCATAAATTCTGGTGTGGAAACTGTTCTCTGTGGTAGTTCTGGAGTTAACTTGTTGCTTCTTATTTTTAGGAGTCGTAGTGCCAAAACCAAGTTCTACTGGCGATTTTCCAATTGGACAAGAGGAACTAGTTCCAGTGACGAGGGATCATAATTTTGCTGCTCTTCAACAATATGGGGGGGCAAGTCCACCACATAATCTCTTTTGTGATCTGAATTGGTACATCAACACTATTGCTTATTTTTGTTCTGTTGTTTCCTTACATCAGGTCACAGGCTTAGGGGACCTATTGAAAACAAATCTCGACAAGGGAATTCATGGAGATGATGTTGATTTACTAAAACGGAAAAATGCATTTGGGTCGAACACATATCCTAGGAAAAAAGCAAGAAGTTTCTGGGTAAATTTGCTACAGTTGTGAAATTTTGAAGTTTCCATTTTTGGATATAATAAGAAAAAAGAAGAAGAAAAGTTTGTGCTGTTATAATATATTTCTTTTTTCTTTTGTCTGTCTGATAGAGATTTCTTTGGGAAGCTTGGCAAGATCTTACTCTGATCATTTTGATGGTAGCTGCAGTGGCTTCTTTAGCGCTGGGTATAAAAACAGAGGTGAGCTGGCATTGGCTTCTTAATAGCTTCATCCTTAATGAGAGTAGGATGTGAAACTTTTAGGGTGTTCTTATGAATATCTGCTATTTGGGGTGATTTTTATATTCTGATAATGTCCTGTTTGTTTTGGAGTCTGAGTTGTTGTTGTAGCATGATTTGTCTTTTCTTAAATAGTGCAGATTTTGATTGCATGTATTGCGAGGGCCATGGTGTTCATTATTAGAGAAATGACCTCTATCATTACCACAGATATAGTGCTTATATGGTTGCAAATCTGTCACTTTTTTGTGGGAATGTTGATGATTTCATAATCATATTTGGAGAAAAGTGATATCACAAACCCTTGTGAATCTCATTTTATTTATTCATTTTAAATACGAAATTTGTTTATGGTGTTCGTCTTATGCATTCTTTGAAGCTTACAGGGTATAAAGGAGGGATGGTATGATGGGGGCAGCATTGCTTTTGCAGTTCTCCTTGTCATTGTTGTTACAGGTATTGAGTTAGCATGTTTATTCAATGATGTCTAAAATGTATATATTTGATTGTCATTTTTGTTTCCAACGTTTTAGTTAATTTGCTTGTAGGGGCTGGTGTGTTGATGTACCAGTCAACTTGCTTTAAATATTAGGCATATATATATATATATTATAGATGTCTAACAGTTTTGTTTCTTTCCCTCTCCATATTCAAATAAAATTCTGTGAATATGCTCAGCAAGTTTTGTACTTATTTCCCAAAAACTAATTTGAGTGAAGACTATTCATGGTGGCCAGAATACATCAATTCCACATTTGAGCACATTATTTGACACTAAAGCCTTGAGTTCAAAATTTATTCATCTTTTCTATATATATGTGTGTGTGTGTGTGTGTGTGTGTGTGTGTTTGTGTGTGTATATGCGTGTACACTTATATATATATATATATAATATCTGCCATTATTAGAGCGGATGCTATGCATGTCACTCGTAGCCGTATATGGGCTTCTTACAAATTTGGATGATGTTTAATCATTTATGCTATTTTGTGGGGTGTTTAAGCATATGTCAATCATGAGCTTATACAAGTTCATTACTTGAATTCTAAAATAAATGGGAGTTTCTATTAATCTGAAGTGGTACACACTCATCAGTTTTTCCTATATTTTTTACCTGCAGCCGTTAGTGATTACAGACAATCTCTTCAGTTCCAGAATTTAAATGAGGAAAAGAGAAATATACATTTGGAAGTGAGCTTCTGGTTCTCTTCACTGTCAGTTTATGTGAATTTTATTTCTTCTCATGTGCCGATATTTAGCTTTGGAGGTAATGTGCAGGTCATTAGAGGTGGTAGACGTGTTGAGGTCTCAATTTATGATCTAGTTGTTGGTGATGTTGTACCCCTTAATATCGGCGATCAGGTATGCGCATTTGTCAGTAAATGTTTCATGTATATTTCGCAGTTGCATTCCAATTGAAAAGTTTATTAATATTGTGATTCTATATGTAGGTCCCTGCTGATGGCATTTTAATAACTGGGTACTCACTTGCAATAGATGAGTCGAGTATGACTGGAGAGAGCAAGATTGTGAGCCTCTATACATGTTCTCTAGCCTTGTTTGAACACTGACCATTTATTTTCTGTAAATCATATGATGTATATATTTTCCTTTTTTCAGGTTCGCAAGGACTCCAAGGACCCATTTCTAATGTCCGGCTGCAAAGTAGCAGATGGAAATGGTACTATGCTGGTAAAGATTCCAATCTCTCTTTTCCTTTTCCCATGATACATATATAGATTCATAATGGTTTTTCTAGAGTCAGTCAATGCAATATCTGAAATCTTTCTGGGTACTGAAACTTTTTTTTGGGAGGCTTGTCTTTATTTGCTGCCCTTGTAATTTTGAAATAGAACTGTCAATGTTTTAATATTATTATCATTGTTTCTTAAGGTAACTAGTGTTGGGATTAATACTGAATGGGGAATGCTCATGGCTAGTATTTCTGAAGATACTGGTGAAGAAACTCCTTTGCAGGTCAGCGATGAACTTTTAACTTGAATATTTTCATTTGATGTATGGAATTATGTACTCAAACATATACATCTTTGAATAGGTGCGTTTGAACGGGGTTGCGACTTTCATTGGTATTGTTGGACTCACAGTGGCTTTTCTTGTCTTGATAGTCCTGTTGGTTAGGTATATTCCGATCTTCACTAGTGACCCCTTCTCTATGACAGTGACTTGATTTATGATAGAGTACTATCACTAGTGACCCCTTCTCAATGACAGTGACACTTGAACTTGTGCAGATACTTTACTGGCCATACAAAAGATACAACTGGAAAACCTCAGTTTACCGCTGGAAAGACAAAATTTGGAGATGCCTTAGATGGAGCCATTAAAATTGTTACTATTGCAGTATGTCAATAACTCCTGTGTTGTTTTCAGTAAATACTTGCCCGTGATGTTTCATTGTTTACCTGATTATTCAGTTTAAATACAAGCGTTTTTGTGAATTTGATTAATCTGAAAAATGTTTTAGGTCACCATTGTGGTGGTTGCTGTTCCTGAAGGGCTCCCTTTAGCTGTTACCTTGACGTAAGTCTGCTCATTGTTTTGTGCTAAACCTGTTTTTCTTTTTCTTTTTTTCCTTTTTAATTTCACCCATGTGTTACACTGAGTAACCTGCTATCAGAAAAATGATTATTTCGATACTAAGTTTTCTGTACAATGTGTTGTGGCCCTGGGCTCCCCGCAAGCCAAACATAAAATATAAAACTATTCTTTTATCTTCTTTTGTAAAAGGATACTTTTTTATTGCACACATTCATCTTTCTACGTTCCTCATTCCTTACTTTTCCCCCTTTCATTCTTTGGCTATGACACAGGCTTGCCTACTCAATGAGAAAAATGATGGCAGATAAGGCCTTGGTAAGTCTAATTGTCTTTCAGTCTTGTGCCTTCATAGATTTTTAAGTATATGTACTTTTCTTAGGGTTAGCATATAATAATTTTGGGACAATGGATCTCTAAATGAAGGTGCGGAGGCTGTCTGCATGTGAAACCATGGGTTCTGCAACTACAATCTGCAGCGACAAGACTGGAACCTTAACATTAAACCAGGTGGGTATAACTTACACTACAATGAGGTTCTAAATGGAGTTCTAAATGCCCAGTTTCTCTTTCATTGTAAAATATATGACGGTCGAGGTGTTGAGGTCTCATCAACTAGGCTAGTTCAGATGAAGTTAGTTTGAGCGTTCAAATCAGCTTAAGTGTTGTCTCACTAAGAGAAAATTTTAGTCAATTGGTGTGGGTGTTTTGAGATTAAAAAATGGTGGTGGGCGTGAGCAGAACAAATGTTATGGACATTTATTTCTAATTGTCTCTCTTGCTCTCTCTCCCTCTCATTCTTTTGTTCTCTAGCTTAAGATTGCTAATGAGTGATATTTTTCTCTACATTTCTTCGAGTATAGATGGCTGTTGTTGAGGCTTTTACGGGTGGGAGGAAAATTGTTCTCTCTGGCGATAAGCCAGACTTGTCTCCAATGCTATCATCTTTGCTTATTGAAGGCATTGCATTGAATACAAATGGCAGTGTTTATATGCCTGAGGTATGCTTAAAGTATTTGTGTTGCTTTCTTGTTAAGATTTTTAAGCAGAATATTGAGTGGTGAAGGCTTAGGTTCAGTAAGGTTGTAATTTGCTGTTTCTTCCCTTTTGTAGACTGGTGGTGATATAGAGGTTTCTGGATCACCAACTGAAAAGGCAATTCTGCAATTGGGAATCAAGGTTCTTTCATTTGGTTTTCCAATTCATGTATCTTGCTACTGCTCATGGGTTACTTCGTCCCTTGAACTCACCACTAATTATTGATAACTGGTTTGCAGCTCGGAATGAATTTTGATGCCATAAGGTCTGAGTCTTCACTTCTTCACGTGTTCCCATTCAACTCTGAGAAAAAACGAGGTGGTGCTGCAGTTAAATTGGTAGGGAACTTAAGAATCTTACCTTGCCACACTAAGAGTTCTTGATTATATGGTTATATTATGCGGATCTTAAGATAGTACGTTTTGAATTTTGTTTTAGTAGTTATGTATTCATTATTGTGTTTTATTTGTTACCTTCCTGGTTGCAACAAACATATCAGGAATCAGGATGATTTTAATATTATACGTTCTCTTTTGTAAAATGTCTTCATATATCAGTTACAGTACATGGGGAAGAATATTAGTATTCATTGTTTATAACTTCTTTTGCATTCAAGGGAGCTGCAAGTAATGGTTGATTTCCTTTTTTCTATCTGTACAGCCCAATTCCGAAGTTCATATACACTGGAAAGGGGCTGCTGAAATAGTCTTGGCCTGTTGTACAAAGTACCTGGATCCAAATGACAATTTGGTAGCTATGGATGATGAGAAGGTAGGAGAAAACTTTGGCTTTTACGTAATAAAATGATAGTTAATTTCTGCATCTTCTTTAGTGAAACACTTGTATAATACAGTCTATTTTTTCTTCCTCTAATTTAGTCATTCCTTTCCAGCTTGAGATGATTTTAACACCCTTTTAATTTTTTGTGATCGTGCAAGACATTATAACCTTCTTTTAAGCTTAAAAGACAAAATTTGAACTTGTACAAATTATCCCTAATATCAATTGTATGAATCTTGTTCCTAAACTTATTTTCTCACTACTTTTGTGTTCCTTTTATGGTGACTTTGAACTTTGGAAGTTTTTGTCTAATATTTCATTTTAATGAAATATGCCTTTGTCTGCAGTCAAAAATTTTCAGGAAATCAATTGAGGATATGGCGGCTCGCAGTTTGCGTTGTGTTGCCATTGCTTATAGACCACATGAATTGGAAGATGTTCCAACTGATGGACAACTATCTGAGTGGGCATTGCCTGATGATGACCTTGTCTTGCTTGCTATTGTTGGTATAAAGGTAGTGCGTTCATAAATTTAGACATTGTATTGCTAACTTAGATGAGGAGCATGTAACATTTAACATCCTCTGTTCTAAGCTGATATGTTGCTTCTTTTGGCACCTTCCAGATTTGCATTCACTTGTAGTTTGTTTAAATTTATTTAGAGAATTGAAAAAATTGCAGGATCCTTGTCGGCCTGGGGTGGGAGATGCAGTGCGACTATGCCAAAAAGCTGGTGTTAAGGTATTATTTAGTAACATCTATGTGAATGGTCTTTCGGATTTTTGATCTTCATAAAAAGGGTGTTTATTTTCAGATTAAGAGTGTTTATTAGGCCGGAGAGAACAGAAAGGGTTCAGTCCCCAATTTGTAGAAAGCCCAAAGATTCTATGCTTAATAAGTTCAGCTGTCAACTTGTATAAATTGCTTGTTTATTGTGCAACAATGGTAGATCAACTTGCCTCTATGTTTTTCATAGGGCTGTCCTATGCATGTTTATTTATTATATTGTTTTGTAGGTTTTTTATTTTTCTTTATATTTTTTCAGCCTCCACTTGCTCCCTCAGTTCTTTGCTCTTAAAAATTGTATCATTATTTTGAGTTTTATACACTTGGTCTAAATGCAGTTGTTTTTGCACTGGTTGTAATGTCATTATGTGTCAATGTATGTCCTATTATGGTTAAAATTTAGTTAGGTTCAGGTACATATCTGTATCTGTAGTTTAGTCGTACAGTAACTGTAAATCAGAAGAATCAATTTCATTTATAGAAATTTGGTAGTGTTTAAATATTCTTTTCATAAATTATTTTCTGGGTATCATTTTAAATATTGTTTGGAGAAAGTGAACAACTGGATGTTGTATCTTAAATTCTCCTTCCAATCTGAGAATTTTGTAGGTGCGCATGGTCACGGGTGACAATGTTCAAACTGCGAAAGCAATTGCTATGGAATGTGGCATACTTGCTCCAGATTCAGATGCTACCGAGCCAACACTCATTGAAGGAAAAGTTTTCCGTGAACTTTCGGATAAGCAGAGAGAAGATTATGCTGAAAAGATTTCGGTATGATCTGAGTAATTGGATATCTACTTGTATTTACTTGCATATTGTTTCTGGTGACATATTTTGATGATTGAAGTGTGAACACCAGATTTGAGGAAAATTGGTTCTTTTTTGTGTAATGTACAGGTGATGGGGCGGTCTTCCCCAAATGACAAGCTTCTGCTTGTGCAAGCATTGAGGAGAAGGGGTCATGTTGTTGCTGTAACCGGAGATGGCACTAATGATGCTCCTGCACTGCATGAGGTTTGTCAAATGTTTTAACTTCAGTTTTTGTTTGTTGTCTTTTTTGATTTTATTGTAGCAGTCTAATGTGTTTGAATCCCTGCACTAGTTTTGTAGCGGGTCATTTTTTGTCCCTTTTAGCTGTGGTGTTAAATGAGTTTATGTTCTGATGGTTTTTTTTCTTTTGGAAATAATCCACATACGAGTTCAGGCGGACATTGGTCTTGCAATGGGTATTCAAGGGACTGAAGTTGCCAAAGAGAGTTCAGATATCATTATCTTGGATGATAATTTTGCTTCAGTTGTGAAGGTTAGTAACTGTATGAACATTTTGCAGTTTTTCTTAGTAATGTCGTTGTCTATTGTATTGTAGCACTCTGTTCTATCTTTCTGTTCATAACTCCTTTCTTTAATAGACATGTTGTCTAGTGCTTTAATTAATCAGTAACATAAACACAAGCTCATTCTTTTAACTGGACTGTAACAAAAGTTCAGGTGTTTCATTCGGTAAATTCCATCCAACGGATGATACATACTTTTAATTAATTTATTACTTTGTTCACTCTCAGTTCTCACTTCTAATTTTTCTTGCATCCCCCTCACCCTTCAGTGAATAGGATAGCACTCAGTGTGCATATATGGTGTCCAGATGTATAACTTTTCCACATTAGGCTCGCATGCACTGAATTTTGCTTTTTGTTTAGTCATACAATTGCAGCAAAATAGCATATAGAGTGCATTGTCAAGAATATTGCTTCAATAAATTGATTCACTGCTAGACGAAAATGGCAAACAACTGAGAACATCAGTGACCTATTCATCCTCAGTACCACAGCGTCACTGAAAGAAATTAATGCCCAGAAAACATGAGAATTTGAAAAAGATTGAGATTATAACTGATTAGCCCATCAAAGCAATTTTATGGTGGTTTAGAACTAGAAATCTTTGGTTCTGCTTAGGTAGAAAAGGCATGACAAGTCATGTTGTGAAAATGGTTTGACTATTTCTAGAACCATCCAAGAAATCATTCGTCTTAGCCTTCCAATCTGGTCTCTTTGATTTGGGAACCATTTATACCTACAGGGAGGGTTTGTTTTGCATTGTGAAATTGGTGTTATCAGGCTGAGAGATCTCAATAGCTTTGGAGATGGCTGAGAGTTAATTCCTAGAACATGAATCTAACAGAAAATATGTTGAGATCAATGTATTAAAAGCATGAGGTGTGGGCGAGGTGTCCGAGGGATAGCCCAGTCTAGGAGCCTCACGGGACCTAAATTTTTTAATATATACACTGAGCGTACACATATATTACATTAAAAAAAGGAAGATTATTAATCAATAATCACCCTAAGCATACACACATATATTATAAATACACACACATATATATACATATATATTATATATATATATATATAAAATAGAGGATGAAAAACACAATGAGCACACATATAACAATGCAGACAACACACATCCATTATATAAAAAAAATAAAAATCAGAAAAAAAGGCAAAGAGATGATAGTGCAAGGAAAAGGTATGAGGCAGTTAAAACCCTACCCAAAATTTGGGTTTGGGAGTAAAATTAAAAAAAAAAAAAAAAAAAAAAAAAAAATAATCCCCTGAGGTGCGCCTAGGTGGCTCCGGCAACGCCTTCCGCCCGCTCCCTCAATACAGAGGTGGCAACCCTCAAGCCCAGCCTCACAGGGTGCCTAGGCGTGCCTTGAGGCGAGCCTTTTAAAACATTGGTTGAGATCGAAAAGTGGGAAAGAATAAAAAGTTGATTAAACAAAAAAAGCAGTTGTTTAGGGAGTGTCAGCATGGTGACAAACTGACCGTATGTGTATCTATCTTGGTCTATATTTTCATTATTATTTCAAGTGCCGATTCAGAAACCCAAATTTGCTAATCTTTAACAGTGTTTTGTTTTTCTAATGGTTGTAGGTTGTTAGATGGGGTCGATCTGTATATGCAAATATTCAGAAATTCATCCAATTCCAGCTTACAGTCAATGTTGCAGCACTAATTATAAATGTCGTGGCAGCCATTTCATCTGGTGACGTTCCACTAAATGCTGTTCAGGTTCTGATCTCTCTTTCTCTCTCTCTCTCTCTCTCTCTCTCTCTCTCTCTCTCTATATATATATATATATATATATATCTGTATCTCTATCTACACACACACATATATCTCTCGCCTCCATGTGTACACCTGTGGATGCCTTTCTTGTGCTTGGTGCAGCTTCTGTGGGTGAATCTTATCATGGATACTCTTGGAGCTCTAGCATTGGCTACGGAGCCACCTACAGATCACTTGATGGACAGAACCCCTGTTGGTCGAAGGTAAGATTTCTGTGATGATGGCTTCTTTTTACAAAACAAATAATAAAATAAAATCGCTTATTATACCAAATATGCTGTCTTAATCTTCGTTAGTCACCTAAAGTTTCTGAAAAGTTGTGTGCATCTTGTTTTAGTTGATTTAACAATATCATTTCTTCCCTTTTTTTTATAATTATTTTGTCATGCTGTTTTGGATAAAGTTCTTGTTTTCGTAGTGCACCGGATCTCTACCCTGAAAAGGGAGGCGAGGGAACAAGACTTGATCTTTTCTATGACAAAAATAGTTACAATATTTTGTGTCAAAGTGTGTTTCTGTTAGGTTTCCTTTTTACCAGTTACATTTATCTTTCAAGTCCTTGTCAACAAGTCATTTTGACAATGCTTACCATAGCCATATATATTTACATGGAGGAACTAAATTCTGAAATTGCAAGGCGTCAGTGGGATTGCGAGAGAAATTTCCAACTCTTTTTTACTGTGTTTTTGTGCACAGAATCTAAAAGTATAGTTTTATTGTTTTGAATGTGCTTGCCTTCTTCTTGGCCCATATTGTTGGATATTTCATGTCATTAAGCAGTCTATTTGCTTTTGGGATGGTTATAGTAATGAACCTATGGTACAATGTTTTACAGAGAGCCGCTCATAACAAATATAATGTGGAGGAACTTGTTGGTTCAGGTACATGCGTTTATTAAGTTTATGTAAATTGAAGTATTGGTGCCCTATAACGTGTATTGTCGTGCTACATACTCTACATTGTCGTTTGTATATTTGATATATTGTTCTTGAACTTCAGGCTTTCTACCAAGTCACTGTCCTACTTGTCTTCAACTTCCGAGGAATAAGTATACTGAAGCTGCATGGTCCCAATGCTACCACTGTGAAGAATACTCTGATATTCAATACATTTGTCCTATGTCAAGTAAGTCATACCTGGTTAATATTAAGTAGTCTACGTTTGTTGTATTTTTTTTTCTGGTGTCCTTTGTCAAGTAAGTATAAGCTTCTCACTTCCGAGTTTTCCTATTAAGTTCTGCACTAAGTTGCTACTAAAGTGGATTTGTCGAAAATGATATGCATCATGTCAATTCAGCTCTAATGGAATATTGTATGCATTTCTAGTGTTGTTTACCAATTGGTTGAGGATGAAGCTACTAGGGTTTATTCGTTTGTATTTTTAAGTCTGATTTATCAAAAGTATGTCTTTAATAAGTGTAATGTTCAACATACAACGTCTTTAATAAGTGTAATGTTCAACTTGCAGATTTTCAATGAATTCAATGCTCGAAAGCCCGATGAGTTCAATATATTCCAAGGGATAACCAAGAACTTACTTTTTATGGGAATAGTAGGAGCAACTCTCGTACTTCAGGTGATAGTTTAGTGCTTTTGTTTTTTTCATGTGGCTTTGGTGAAAGTTTGCATTTGTTTACACCTGGCTTTGCTTTTCTTTAGATTATCATCGTCGAGTTCCTTGGGAAGTTCACTAAAACAAAACCCCTTACTTGGGATCTTTGGCTGATTTCAGCTGTAATAGCTTTTATCAGGTGAGTTGGTGAAGATACGTTTAAAGTTTGATTGACGTTACAATGATATTTATTATTTGTCCCAAACGAACCTATGATTATGCCGTGTTTTGTAAAATAAGTAAGACACTCTGAGAGTGTTTAGTTTTCTTCTGTTTGGTTGACACAACACCTCTCCGTTGCAGTTGGCCTCTCGCTGTTGTTGGGAAACTGATTCCAGTTCCAGAAACTCCGTTATTCAAGTATTTCACAAGAATGATCCCTTGGCGAAGAAACAATTCAGAGGTAGGAGTTCTTGTATATTTCGCTTCAGGATTAAAATGTACTAGTATATTCCGAGCCCGTGATTAATAGTCACCTGCCCTTTCGTCTTTCAGGCTAGTCAGTAGGAAGTGTGAAGATATATTGCAGTTACAGAGGCGGCTTCATAGCTTTCCGGGTCTGCATCGTTCTTTTTTCGGTTTTTGGCTAACAACAGATAACATTTCACAGAATCCACGAACTAATCATGTGTTAAGTAGGGAATGTACTTTTGCAGCATTCAGCTTTACAGAAGCAATAGTCGGTTTGGTCTCTGCTCGCTGGAATTTACTTGTGCGGTTTATGTACCTAAAGAGTGATCTGGGGTTTAATAGTTTGACTTGTTTTCGAATGTTGGATGTCTGTAAAAAAGAAATATTTAGACCGTGTGTCGCCTTGCAAAATACACTCGGATGTAATGTATACAGTATACCTCCGGTGTAAATATACAGATATACCTCCGGTTACACCTACGAATTCCCATTAGGTACACATGCGACATTAAGGACTTAGAATAATACCTCCTCTAAAGAGAGTGAGAACCCAAAGGCAATGAGTTCATCATTCTGTTAGGCTCTTGTGAAGCAGGCAATGGAAATGGTGCATGGCATTCTCTACAGTCGGGGCGTATCTACCGATATTGTACGTGGGCGATTCCAAACCTCTTTGAACGCCTTCACATAACATGACATCTTCCATCTGTTGAACCAGTTGTGAGTTAAGCGCGGATAATACAAATTACATTCTATGAACCAGGAGCGAACTGATTATACCTGTACTCTTTCACTGTCTTTCAAACTTCTCTCTATAAAATCTGTGTCATCCTGAGAACCAAAAGATCAAATAAACAGAAGACAGCACAGCAGAAATCAACACGACGAAACAATAAGTATGCTGCGTGCTGTGCGAATCTTAATTGGCTCTTGTGTGACTTCATATTACTTGGAAGGAGCAAATCAGTTAGCGTGCTATGACATTTTAAACATCAATTTTTCGACGACAGATGATTGTAAGTTTATACGACATTAGAAACCTTCAATTTTAAACGTAACCCTAAATAATTCGGTGTGAAGACCACAGTAAAACTGGATAACGACATCCTAACTTAATATTGTGGATAAGAGAGACATGGATTATCAAGCAGAGTAAATTAAGTATTACCTTAAGAGAAGCTTCAATAAAGTAATCAAATCTCACTTGACATTTCCGTGGTCCCAGCGGCAATACTAGATTGGTATCCATCCAAGGTCCATACCTATGAGAAACCATAAAAAGCGTAGTTATACGAAGTTCATTGAAGAATTAACTTAGTACGAGTAACTAATGTAGCAATCATTGCACTTTAAGTCACTGATCAATTACCTATTAATCATGAAATTTGGATACACGAAAGCATACAGCGCTTTTGACCCAAGCCGATCAAAATCATTTTTTCTTTCTGTCAAGCCGCTTTCACACTTTTGAATGCTGACCTTTTCATACATCTATATAACCAACAGCAATACGTCAGATGCAAAGGCAACCAACACTGAAGCAGAACAATAAAAAAATTGAGGACCAAAGACAACGTTACTAGATGGATCTATGCTGCAAGAATAAAAGCTCTTTACAGAACTCCAGATAATGAATCCTTGGTCTGATTGTGCTCGAAGAAAAAGTCGTGTAATCCATAGTACAATTCCAAACACCTTCAGTGTTGTAAATAGAATTATTTTTGCAATTGAAGTACATATGCCAAGAAGAGTTGTTAACGGAAGCATACTGTGGTAGAGTAACCGTCAAGATTAAGACCAGATGCAAGGCCTTTATGTGCATAAGGCACGTGGTATCCCCCATCTAAGTAGTTGTCACAAAAGACCTACAAAAAGAAAGAGTAATCAGTTGTCGACTCCTTCATCCTAAACAAGGAGTCATTAAAGATTATCATCACCACTGGAAACTCATCCAGTAAGGAAAACTTTAAAGCGAACAGGCATGGAGCATACCTTCCAGTTACATTCAATCACATAATCACGTCGGCAAACAAAACTTAATGAAGTATCAATCCCGTTGTTACTCAGTACTTCTGCGGAGCTGCCAAGCCATTCATTTTGCACACTGCCTGGATCACTGTCAACATTCTGTTCCATATTGAGAAGAATAAACGGTCCCCAAGTTGCTACTTTTAGTGGTACAAGTCCAAACTCCTACCCTTCATGGCCACACAAATCAATCAAATTATCCCTCCATATTGAACAATAGCGGGAATGTAATTGCATCCAAAATAATGTTACAACATACGTGTTCATTGAAATTCTGTATTCCAGTTATCCTAGTTGCCTTGAGAAGTGCACCATCTAACCCATACGTCCATCCCTGCAAAAGGGATTGCATGCTTAAGTATTTAATCAGAAGGTAAAACCATAGGAAAGTTAACTCGACTAGCAAAATTTTTTATAAACAAAACCCTATTTCTAAGCACTGAAAGTTTTTCCAAGATAAGCAAACATAGAGTGGCCAGAGCAGCCCATATGTAATGACGTACTATAATCAAAACCCACAAGGTAAAACTTTTGCAGCTAATCAGAGTTCGAAAAATGGATTAAAAAAAACTGTAATTTCTCTACTGTTGTAATTAGTTAATTAAATTTAATATTCTTTTCCTTAAGAATCTGCTTGGAAGCAATCAGCAAACAGCAATGTAAGTGAAACTGACATGATAAGGGCAGACAAAGCAGGACTTGCGGCCGCTTCCATACGCAAGGAGCATCGCGTGATGTCGACAGACATTGTGAAAAGCTTGAAGCTTTCCATCACCATCTTGGCATACCACAAACTCTACGTTTCCCAATCTGCTGAGTTAACAAATAAATCATAACCCAAAATCCAAAAGAAAAACCAAAAACCAAACAGAACTTAACTAAATACTAGTAAAAAAGTTTCCACCTGCCAGTGAAAAACTCCCCTGCATTACTAATCTGTTCTGTATATCCTGAAAACCAACAACCATTCAAAAGTTCATAAATTTTCATTTGGGCTTTTCTCAGGAACCAAACAGATATCAAGCAGTAAAATTAAAAGGGAAACTGCCCGAAATGATCAGTTTTCAAACCCAATTACCGAAGTGATCAGATTTTCAATATGTGTCGACATCTGATCGCTTTGTTGCTAACATTTGATTTGATTTTGATCACTTCAACAATTGAAATTCTGATTTCGGATCATTTTAGTCAATTTCCCAAGATTAAATGGAATTGGAAGCTGACCTACGGCCTGCCATCCACGGTAGAAAAGGGTGTCGAGTTCGAGAGAGTAAAAGGATGGATCGGTATACCATGAGCTGGGAGGAGTCCCTGCTCTCTCTATTGGGATGGTGGGTTCGAACTGACCCACGAGTGATGGGAGCTGGGGATTGTGGAGGGACAAGGCCTTGAAGTTGCAGACTCTTCTGGGTAGATTGGGAAGAAGGTAAGGGCTTTTGGGTCGAAGTGTTTTGGGTTGGAAAGTTGCCACAGTCATCGCCATCTCCGTTGGCTTCGAGAGCTCCGCGCGCTCAGCCAGGAGGTTTGTTCACTGCTTCTGCTTTTGACTTTATTTTTATTTTTATTATTTATTTATTTATTTTTATATGACTCCTCAAATCGGAAGCATTTCATCCTTAGTTTCAGGAAAATTAAGGGTAAATAATATATAATTTTTTTTTAACAAAAAATATTATTTACACTAAAGGACGTAGGAGTAAGTCTCACAATACATTAGTAATGATGTGATTTAAATTCATCTTTGACAAAAATCAAAGACCTGTCATTTACAAATAAAGAGGAATGTCACCATAACGTTGTATTAAGTAGCTAAATAATATAGGAATTGTTGTAGGCCTATTTGACTGAACTGTATAAAGGACAGAGAGGGAGAGGGGTCGGCGACAATAGAGAGAGAAGAAAGATATGTAATTCTGAGGCGTGTGTTGTATCACCTTGTTATGCCTTTATTTATTAGGATAGGTAGAATCATTACCTTAGTAGGATTACATTTCTAAATGGAATTAAACTACTAAAAGGAATATACAAGATACTCCTAGATATACTAGGATTTACACAATCACATTCCTAATCAAATAGGATTGCAACACTTCCCCTTGAGTGTGTAAATACTTAAACAAAACGTCGCATTAGATCTTTAGCATACGAGGTAGAACAATTGGTGAAGTCGTTGGCACAATTGGTGAATGCGAGTCTCAGATATAAGAAAATAAGTATGCATTGGCGTAGTAAAACTCACAAAATCTCGCTATGGTAAAATCCAAGGCATGGGGAAAACCCATAGACTAAGGAGAAAAGTGAGAAGTATGCATAATGTCTTAAACAAACGTCAAACATGACGAAAGTAGCGAACTCAGCGAAGTATGAACATCCCTGGATGGGTGCCTCATCAAAACCTCGTTAGGTAGCAAAAACCCAATGGGAAAAATGCTCCTAATCGTAGGAAAAAGAGTACATTAAGATCAAGTGAGTATGCTTCAGGATACTCCCTCTGAGTTAGACATAACTTCTAAATAAGAGAACTACAAGCAATTCAACTAAGATAATTTATGCATACAGATTCCTTGGACGAGCTTCTGAAAATTAGACTTGGGCAATGACTTGGTGAAGAGATCGGCCAAGTTGTCTTGGGAACGAATTTGCTTGACTTCAATGTTTTGATGTTGTTATTGTTGGTGAGAATAAAAGAACTTGCACGCTATGTGCGTGGTGTTGTCTCCCTTGATGTATCCTTTCTTTAATTGCTCGATACATGCTGCATTGTCTTCAAAAATCATCGTAGGAAGGTCAACGACGGAAGAAAGATGGCTAGTGCTTCGAATATGTTCCATAACTGCTCTCAACCAAAAGCACTCTTGTGAGGCTTTATGTAGGGCGAGAATCTCAGCATGGTTCGAAGAAGTCGCAACTAGAGTTTGCTTGATAGACCTCCAAGATATAGCAGTATCTCCAATGGTAAAGACATAACCCGTTTGAGAACGTGCCCTATGTAGGTCAGACAGATAACCATCATCTGCGTAACCAACGAGGCAAGAATCAACTTGAAGATCGAGGGGGCGGCAGCTTTTCTTGAGGATTTGTGGGTGTAGAACAAGCCCAAATCTGTCGTACCCTTGAGGTAGCAGAAAATGTCTTTAACACCATTCCAGTGTCTGCGTGTAGGCGCATTGCTGTATCTAGCCAAAAGATTAATAGCGAAGGAGATGTCGGGTCTAGTGCATTGAGCCAAGTACAATAAAGCACCAATTGCACTTAGGTATGGAACTTCATGCTCCAAAATCTCTTCCTCATCCTCATTCGGACGTAAAGGATCTCGTTTAGCATCTAGAGTCTGAATGACCATATGAGTACTTGAAGGCTTCGCTTCATCCTCATTAAAATGTTGCAAAACTTTTTGGGTGTAGTTCGATTAATATACTAGGATTCTATCCGAACAATACTCGATTTCCAGGCCGAGATAATATCAAGTTTTCCTAAGATCTTTCATTTCGAATTTCGATTTCAAGTGAGCAGCAATTTCCTCAAGCTTTGCAGGAGTTCCGATGAGGTTCATGTTGTCGACATAAAGTGCAACGATCGCAAATCTAGAATATGGCTTCTTAATGAACATGCATGGGCATAGTTCGTTGTTCACATAACCCTGACTTGTCAAATCTTCACTCAGACTGTTATACCACATTCACCCGGATTGTTTCAATCCATAGAGCGATATCCTTAATCTAATTGAGAAAGTGTTTCGTGGTCTAGAACTATTTAAACCAGTCAATGGAAGTCATTCTGGAACTTTCATGTACATTGATGTATCTAGATCCCCATAGAGATATGCGGTTACCACGTCCATAAGCTGCATATTTAGTTTTTCGAAAATTACCAAACTGATAAGGTAACAGAACGTTATGACGTCTATTATGGGGGAATATGTCTCTTCGTAATCAATCCCAAGGCATTGAGAGAAGCCTTGTGCTATAAGGCGTGCTTTGTATCGCATTATTTCATTATTCTCATTACGCTTCCTCACGAAAACCCACTTATAGCCCACGGGCTTCACATGTGGTGGAGTAGGAGCCACATGCCCAAACACCTTACGTTTCGTGAGCGAATCAAGTTTGACCTAGATTGCTTATTTCCAGTTTAACCAATCTGTTCTAAGTTGACATTCATCAACGGAACGTGGTTTAATGTCATCACTAAGCATGATGTCAGAAACAACGGTATACGCGAATGCATCATCAACAATCATCTTATTTCGATTTCAAACCTCATCCAATATTGCGTAATGGATGGAAATCTTACGATTCTCGGTAGGTCGATATGTCTCATCTAAGACATCACCGTAATTTAGAATAACCTTATGCGTTGGAATAGATGAGTAGGCAATGGTCGGATTCAAACTAGGGTCACTAGTTTGTGCCGTTTTCTTCTTCCAGGTTGCGAATCCTTAGAACCAGAAGGCTTGTCGCGCTTCAGGGTAGAAGTAGGTGATTGGCTAGCTGCTAGTGTACCTTACCGTGTGGGAGGCCGTCGGGGATAGTTCAGCCTTCCAAGACGGTGCTATGGTGTACATTAAGTACGTCCATCCTTGCAGGTGTGTTTGTAGCAGGTATATGTGATCTTGTCACCTTTGCTAGAACAGTAAAAACATTCGGCATGCTTTGAGTAATGCTTTGAAGATCTAGAATGCGTCACACTTTAGTTTCAGACTGAGAAGTATGGGGATCTAAATAAGACATATTGGGAGTAATCCACGATAATTCGTGGCGTTCTACAAGAACGTTGTGAAATCCTATCCCTGGATTTCCCTATTTAAAATTTCGTAACTCATATTTCATATTCATATTCATAGTTTTGACGCTTTCATATTTACGACGTATATTTTTTTGATAAGTAAAAGGACAAAATTGCCTCTATTGTATTAAACGGAATTCTTCATGGACGTATTTGATCATTTCATGATTTTCCAAATTTTCTTACATATTTGGTTAGTACTTGTCGATACGAGCGTGTGAGCGCAAACGGAATGTAATTTGGAGCTATAACGAATGAGTTATTAACGTTTAAAGTCGGGAGAATTTTAGTAAATTTAACCTTCATTACTAGAAAGCTCCAGCAAAATCTGGAACAGTGAGGAAGTGACACGTGGATGGCTATGATACAGAGTTGAAGAAAGAAATGAGAGAGATAGATTGAGGAGAGAAGAAAAAAAAGGAGAGAAAAAGTAGGGAAATCGACCAATCAGAAGTAGGGGATGAGGGGATATAACCAATGGGGAAGGGGGAAAGAAGGGGAAATGAGAGAGGCAAGGTAACAGCCGACCATGATGCTTTCCTCTTGACCCGATTCCAACCCGTGAATCGGTTTAGACCCAGACCCCTAAAAGCTTTGTCGCCGCTTCCTCTGATGATTTTCTGACAAATTTCACTGGGCCACCACCTGGGAACTTCTTGCCGGCCCTCATTCTTCGATTTCCCACACAAAATTGATGAGATTTGACTTTGTTTTGTTGGATGCAGCGATGGCGACTCCGAGGACACCTGGTGGCGATTCACCGTTTTCTGCAACCCTCCCTATCAATCCCCACCATCAAATAACTTCCCTTGAGCTCAGGAACAATGACCAATCATTGGTTGGAGCATCAGAGTCGATTTGAGGACGAATCAAGAAACACCTAATTCTACGGTTCATGTGAATCGAGGGTGATTTCAGGCGTTTCCTGGTTGAATTAGACTTCAGACCAAGTATGAAAATTGCTCCCCTTAACCTGTTCTACATATTTGTAAAATTTGGTAATGTTTGGAGTTAGTTGAATTTTTTGGTGAGTCAGAGTGGCCGGCCATTGTGTGCGACAGCACGTGGCGGCAGCGCTTGGGCCGAGAATCCATCGGACCATCCTAGGCTAATTTCGATGCCCTGATTCCATATTTGACATCCGTTTAGTGAAATTCCAATGTTTTAACATAGTTTCGTAATTGACCGCCTAGTTGGCCGTCACTTGATTATTATATGAATTAATGATTCGATCGTTGGATCAGCATCAAACGTTAATAAGTAATAATATGTAATATTTGAGAACATTAGGAACTGACGGATCAAAAATCTGAAGTGCGGATCTTCCTGAATTGAATTTCTAAATTTGAAAAATCAAACGTTGACCACCACTTGAATTTGCAATCGGCGGAGATCCAACTGTTGGATCGTAATGAAATTTTAGTATATTGTTCTAGAAGCATAATGTGGACTTCAAGAAGTTACGATCTGAAATCTGATCGGCGGATCTTTTGATTTAGATTTATAAGGTTGTGGACGCTACTCTCGACCTTGATTGACGGTTGGCTTTTTAGTCAACTAGCCCGATTTCTTCCAGTGTGTCGGTTATCTTAGAGTGCAGTTGAGATTTCATGAAGCTTGATGGCTTATCATGATGACATGTCTCCTTAGATTACGTGTGACTCGATTCGCGTACTAATGGCATCGTATTATATTATATTTGTTTATTAAGTATGTTTTGATTTGTGCATTGAAAATGTTTGTGGAATATGGTTTGATTTGTATGATTGGTATGATGTGATGAAATGTGAGGGCTAGTAGTGGACCGTTAACCCATTGTCATGGGGATTCGTTGCTTTGATATCGTTTCATATCTTGCTTCGTTAATCCGTTCTAAACTTAGTACTTGCGCTTTGTTTCATTTTGTTTAGCCTTCTAAATTGAGTACTTGGTTCTTGTATTGTTTCTTCGAGCTTTTGATATGTTCATTGGACTTCTGCTCGATTGTGTTGAGTGATCTGGAATTGGGTTTTCATTGAGTGGTCTGGAATCCTTCATGATCCGTGGTTCTATTGAGTGGTTCGGAATCTTATCCAGCTTGGATTTCAAGGAGTGGTTCGATATTCATTGTGCTCTGCGATTCCGTTGAGTGGTCCGGAATCATATCCACTCGGATTCCGTTGAGAGGCTCGGAATCCCTTCTATTCTAAGATTCTATTGAGTGGTCCGGAATTGTATCTTGGTTTGGATTCCGTTGAGTGGTTTGGAATCCCACTTGGTGTTTTGGTTCCATTGAGTGGTCCGAAACCCGATGTTGATGGATTTTGTTGAGTTGTCCAAAATCGCATCATTTGACTTGTTGGTTCCTTGGATTCTATTTTAGCTTCAGAGATGTAGGCTTCTGTCGAACTGTGTCGCTTTAGCCCTGCATTTCGGTGTATGATATGTGTTATTGATTGATGTGATTGTGGAACGATGTTGGTTGTGATTGTTGTTGTTATGATTAGATTCGTTGACTAATATAGCTAAAGATTATGTTGCGCTTCGTCGAATGTTCCTCGTGATGTTGCATGCCTATTGTGTGGTATTATGTTGAGACGTAGTGATTTATGTGATGATTGTTTGAGTGTAGTGAAAGACGAATTACGAATGGCTTAATCCCTATTTAGGGTACGTAAGTAGTCTAACAAGGATGTTAGATGCAGTCATAAAGTATACAAAAAATTATTATGCAGTTAGATCTCAAGTTGTGCTTTCCTCATATCCCCGAGGCAGGGTATGTTAGAGATACAGGTATTTGGTGAAGTTACGTGTCGATCCTGGACGTATGTCGGGATCGGGGCGTAACAAACATTAGGGATTTTATTTCCCCCTAACAATGGGAAGATTGTCTCATCGAAGTGACAATTCAAAAAACGTGCAGTGAAAATATCTTTTGTCAAGGGCTCTAAGTAACGTATAATGGATGGCAAATCATAACCGACATAAATTCCCATTTTTCTCTGAGGACCCATTTTGGTACGTAGTGGTGGCGTTATTAACACATAGAAAGCACACCCAAACACACGTAAATGTGAGACGTCAGGCTTGTATTCAGTAACCAATTGTAACGGTGAATGAGGTAGGATAACGGTGGGCCTCAGGCGAACCAACACAGTGGCGTGCAATATTGCGTGGCCCTAGGTAGATACCGGCAAATTGGTTCGCATAACCAAAGCCTAAGCTATCATTTGAAGGTGCCTTATGAAAGCTTCTACTAGGCTGTTTTGGGTGTGAATATGGGGTACATGATGTTCAACTTTAATCTTAACAGACATGCAATAATTGTCAAAAGTTTGTGATGTAAACTCTCAAGCATTATCCAATTGAATTGACTTGATTGGATAATCAGGGTGGTGAACCCTAAGCTTAATAATTTATGCTAGGAGTTTTGAAAATGCAACATTGTGTGTGGACAATAAGTAGACATATTAACATCAAGTCGATGCATCAACTTCCCTAGGGAGCATACTTTGCAAAGTGGATGGCCGATATAAGATTTCAAGTGATGCCCATAAGATGCTTTGAGGATACAGTGCATCATATCTCATCCGGGATGTCCCATTCGATCATGCCAAAGTAGGAGAGTATCCTGGAACCTAGCCATAGGGCCGACCACATGGTGTCTCTCAAGGGCTCGAATGGTTGTTATGTACAACCTACTCGGGAGACGTTCCAGCTTCTCGTGAATAAGCTTCTGGCCATATTCGTAAGAAGTGATATAAAGAAATTTAGAACCATTATCTTCAGTGGTTTCAACATGATATTAATTATCTCTAATATCTTTAAAACTCAGCAACGTTTTTCTGGAACGTGGAGAATATAGTGCCTCTTTAATGGTTAATTCAGTACCATTAGACAACATTATACGGGCATTTCTATATCCTTCTATTAGGTTGGATAGGCCTGAGAGGGTTGTTAGAGGTGCATTCTTGGGTATAAAGTGACTAATATAGTGTTTCTCACGCATTATGGTGTGCGTAGTTGCACTATTGGCCAGACAACTAACTTCCGTACTAGTCATACCTAGAAATAAATTAATTGAATCAGTCACATGCATAAATAAAATTTCATTCATTCAATTAATCAATTCGAGAAATAATATCCATAGTTCAAAACAAACCAAAACCAAACAAATAATTCCAAATACTTAGAAAAATTGTTCGAAAATTAAACTATAAACCAAGAAATTTAGGAGGGGGTTTGGCCACTCCTAGTGGGTCAGCCACTAGGAGTATAAAAACACCCTAACATGTCTTAGAAAAATAAAACTTTGTTCTTCCATAGGAGCAGATGCCTACTTAAAATCTGAAACCTCTAGAGTTGTAGTAGCATCTTCGGGATGTTCCACATGCACAAAGTTAGTCTCACGATGGGAATGATACTTGGTAATAGCATCGGGGTTAGCTCGACATACACTTGACTAATGATTTTTTGATCCATAGTGATAACACATGTCTATTTCAGTGGAATCTAATTGAATGATAGCTTTCCCCTTGTTCTTGAAGTTTGGTGCCTTAGGGGCAAGGGGTTGGCGCTTTTGGGTTAAGTTTCCTCCCTTGGATGAGCTTCTGTTCGGTGGACCTTAAGCTCGTGGTGGGCCTTGCCGCTCTTTTCCATGACCACGACAGGGTTTCCGTTGGTTGTGGCTGCTATAATTGGTCGCATACGCTTCAAATGCGGCGTTTGAGCTAGGAGGTCGAGCTTGATGATTCTTCATCAAAAGCTGGTTTTGCTTTTCAGCGAGAAGAAGAACAAAAATCAAATCCAAAAATTTGGTGAACTTTTGTGCCCTATATTGTTACTGCAGGACAATATTGGTGGCATTGAAGGTCGAATAAGCCTTATCCAGGAGATCTTGTTCGGTTAAGTCTTCTTCACATAACTTAAGTAGTGATTAGATTCTACAGACTTCAAAGTTGTATTCATTCACAGACTTAAAGTCTTGAAAGCGTAAATGTTGCCAGTCTTGTCTTGCTTCAGGCAAGAAAATATCTTTCTGGTGATCGAAGCGATTCGCTAGAACAAGCCAGAAGGTACGTGGATCTTCATCTGCGAGGTACTGGGTCTACAGTGCATCATGGATGTGTCTTTGAATGAAGATGATAGCAGTAGCTTTTTGAGTTTCTCCGATGGGTTCATCGTCGATTGGTTCTTCGATAGTAACTCTAAGACTCTTTGCAATAAGGTGAAGCTTCATGTCTTGAACCTGCTTCATGTAGTTTCTTCCAGAGACTTCCAAAGCGGTGAAATCGAGCTTGTTTAAGTTCGATATGTCCTTAAACAGAGTGTATAACAAAACGTGGTTAGTCATATGGAAAGCCATAGACATATGTCGTAGAACATTCGGGTTATAGACATGTAGGTTTAATTTAAGCATGAGAGCTATATGTTTCATGTGGTAAGTTTTGAACGAAAAATTCGGGTTTCAAAGGCACTAAATTCGAAACTATAGGTTCGATTTAGTTATGAATGTTCAATTCATATATAGGGGTTCTTGCAAGAACATAGAATACAATATACAATAAAGTGTAGTGGATTTGTGGATTGCTTCAGGAACCTAAGTGTGAGTGCTTCAAGATTACGAAAGATGGTCAACGGTTCAAAGAAATGAAATAATTTATTGAATCGTTAATTGCCAAAAAGAAAGCTTTAGGCCAGTAATTTTGGATTAATTGTCAGATTAATGGACTAATGGTCACTTTAATTAATTCAATAAATTGGGATCATTCGGGGTCCATTGTAGAAGCAAAAATAATTATAACATTCGGGTTAAAATTATTTAAAATGTCAAAAATTAGCATTGGATTCAAAAAAACCATAGTCCAATAACATTAGGCTTAGGTGCTGTGAGTAGGGCAAAGCTCTAAAGGGCATATTGGGCTTGGGTGGTTGTAGAAGCAGCCCAATACATGGTTGCAGGCCATGGGCAGTAACTAGGGAGCCCAGCAATAAGCTGTTAGTGTTATAGGTTGAGACTAGTACACGAGGCAAGCCTAGCCCAAGATTGGCTTGCGAGTGGTGCGAGGAAACCCCAGTCGAAGCTAGGTTTTGAGTCAATTGAGCTGTAGGGATAAGCCCAGCAAACCAAAGGCTTGCGGCGTATGGACCAAGGCATAGCAAAAGCCTCGCAAACGACAACAGGCCGTACTGGCATGGGTCGGGACTTCAGGTACGATCAAGGACAAACCCAGCTTGGCTTCAGGCATGCATGTGTAGGCTCGGGTTGGACCGGGGGCTTCAGGTCCGTGTGGTAGTCAACCCAGGCGGAAGCCTGGTTTAGTTTGAAAGGCAGCAAGCCTAGAAGGGTTGCGCGCATGGTCCAAGGTGTCAAAACGACACTGTTCCCCACGTGGCTGGGTTGCAGGCCAATGCGGTGGTTCGACGATGGTGCCACGGTGGTGCCCCAAAAATATTCCCAGTTTTTTTTATTTTTTATTTCGAATTCTAGTGTTGAAAACCCTAATTGCTTCTAAATTAATTTCGACGCTTTAACTCACAAATTCCATATAGCATAAATGCGTAATGCATGAAGAAGTATATATATATTGAAAAAATATATGAAAATATATACGATATATATATATATATATATATATATATATATAATTGAAGGGAAAATATATATAGGGTGTTCATGTATTATGAGGAATGTTTTCATGCTTCAAGGTGTTTTTTCAAATATCTTAATTTATTTTAGAAGAACCTGATTGGCAGAAAACAATTGAAGGCCTTTGAATTTGGTAGAAGAGAGCCTCCTTCTACGATCCTTCAATTCCTTAGCTTCTGGTAAGAGCGTGCTGATAACGTGCTGTAGGTTTATTTGATTGAACTGTATAAAGGACAGAGAGGGAGAAGGGCTGGCGGCAACAAAGAGAGAAGATAGATGTAATTCTGAGGTGTGTGTTGTATCACCCCCTTATGCCTGTATTTATAGTAGTAGGATAGGTATAATCCTTACCCAGGATTACATCTCTAATAAGAATTAAACTACTAAAGGGAATTGTTTGAGCCCAAAATTACATCATCGGCCTGTGCAATTGAGGCCGTTGAAATGGGCATAGCTCCCAATCGTTGGATGGAAAAATGAGGATAATTCTATTTTTTTAAAAGGATAATATTATGGTTTTTACCATAAAAATTATCTTTTAATGAGTTATCTTGACATATTCTTAAGCGGGACAGATAAGATGCAAATTATATCTCCAAGCAAGCGGAACAGTCCAAATTAATTTGGAGTTGTTAGCAGTGCATCGGATTAGAGCAGCTTGGATTTATCTTCCAAGTTTGATATCAAGTTCGTTGCATGCACCAAGCATAAGGTAATGCTAAGATAAAGATCTTGGATAATGATGACATTTAAGAAGCCTAAGGAGGCTAGGTCTTTAGGGAGGCTAGGTCTTTTTGAGATGATGATGGATGTTGTCAGACATTATCAAATCAAAAGACTAATTTGAAGATGCGATTGCATGCACGTGGCCACAAACTAAGCCTAAATAGCGTGATTTCAACCAAGTTTGAATAGTAATCCATGGGGATATTTGAAGATATTCTTGGGAATATTATTGGCAGCTTTTGTACTTCTCGGAATACAATAATACAATGTGGTCGTCAAACATACAAGCTCTATAAATACAGGACGTACCAGGATGAGAAGTCCCCTCCAATTCAACACACAACTGCCCTGCACAAACCTCTCAAACATCTTGAGATTTTTTTTTTATTTTCTTTTTCTGCCAACACATCTTCAGTTTGGATAAACAGCATTGTGAAGGCAACCGGCGAACATCTTCAGTTTGGATAAACAACACTGTTGCCGTAAAATCAGCCGACTGAGGAGCATCTTTAATTTGGATAAACAGTAATGTGTCGAGGCTGACTGATTAACTATCTAAGTCTCGGTCGAGAAGAGTTTTCGAATCCTTATTGGCAGAGGTCATCTTATTAGCCTTCTCAACGAAGTAAGGTGTTACAAGTTAATACATTCGGCATATTGAACGCCAAGTGATTTTATGATTGGATACTCACAAGTGAGTTTCAGAGTTCGGCATTTTGACGAAACTACATTTACCATCAAGACTACATCTCTTTTGAGTACCTGTGTCCGTATAATTTGAAGCCGGTTCGACGTGCTTATATTCTTACGAATATAATCACCGTGACCAAACCCGGCGCAAACAATTTGTGAACTTCGCAGAACTAGTAGCTTTGTCTTCAGGCTCGAGAACCTGAAGGTCGAGACATGTTCCTTCCTCGGTCGCAGTTGCAAGATCAAGAAGTCAGTGGCGCGTTCAACGTAACATCAACAAATTTTACTCCTCGGTCGAGCTCGACCGACGAGTTGGCATGCCCCGCATTAACCGAAGGACGTAGTTAGCTCATTAGTTACTCGGCCTGCGCGCCACGTAGGCTTGGTAGTTTTTAGGGTCAACAAGAATGTACAAGATACTCCTAGATACACTAGGATTTACATAATCATAATCCAATAGGAATGCAACATGAATTAAAATTTTACAATAAATTAAATTCATGGTCTATATGAATCTTATACATAGGCCAAATTACTAGCGTGAAAATTACTAGGGAAGGCAGGGGGTAGTGCATTAAGATTTATATAAACTTGCATCTTATGTAAACCTAGCATACAGGTCGTGTTTGTGCCATACTAGTTATCTTAACTGATTATATCGTGTCAACCCCGTTATTTTAACGCAATCTTAACAGGTGACCTGATAACAACTCCGCTCGTTAATGGGTCGTGTGGTTTCGTGTTTGGCGAATGGGTCATACAAGAAATTGACATGCCTAATATCTAGACCTGGCAAGCGGGTCGTGTTCGTGCTGTTGACGTGGCATATCCGTTATCTCAACGGATGACCCGATGCGACCCGATTCGTTAATGATTTTTCAAGAGGTGGCCCGATAACGACTTGACCCGTTAACGTGTTAAACCCGAAACCTATTATTTTCATATCATTTCATATCAAAAAAATGGGTAACACAAGAAATTGTCATACCTATTCATATGTAAGCAAACGTAGCATCTCCCAAAGCCTTCCCGGCTCCTTATTTGGCTTTTCTTGTCACCGAAGAAGGATCGTATCTTTATTTGGATCTAGTATTAGTCTTCATGCTTTAGAGCAAATACTAAGGGGGCATTTAAAAAGGTATTGTTCTTGTTTCTTTTTCTGGTTTTTATAGCTTAACAAATTAAAGTTACAAAGGAAAACTTGTTATGCTCGTCAATTCGTTATTATATACATAATAATTCTCCTTGTTTACACCTTTTTTTACTCTTTTATATTGGTTCTACATTCTATTTATGTTTTGTAGGTTGTAAAAAGTAAAGAGTGGAAAAGGAGTTAAAAAGAAAGTTTTGAGACTAAAAAAGATTTTGCAATTCCATGTCATCAGCACAGCCTCTGCAGATCAGTCGTTCGTGGATTAAACTATACCAACTCGGGATGAACCAGGAGATGTGCCACATATGCTTGGAAAGCTACGGATGTCTATTTTCTGTAGAATTTTACGGTTCGTGAATATCATTTTTCTGAAGGGAGTTATGATAGTTTTAGTACATGAAAGTCGGGCTACGTGTGAATACAAAGTTTTCTACAAATGTATATCAACGTGGCAGATTAAAGGAGGGTTAAAATTCATATTTATTGGAAGAAGCCAAAAAGTCTGGAAGCAAATAAACAAGGATTTTTGATATAATGGGAACATAATGAGACTTCAAAGCTCTTAGGAATGAAGAAAAGAAGGGTATTCAAGCGGGCTGTTACAAATGAAAAAGGGGTTTTATCCCTGATCAACGCCGCGGCAGGGCAGAGTGCAAAAACAAAATTAGAAGGAAAAAAAAAAAAAAAAAAAAAAAACCTAAAGAGAGGCAGCAGCAGCCACCAAAGAGGAGGAGGCATCCACGGCAGAAAAGGAAAAAGAGGAAGAATTAGAGCACGTTTCACAATACGTCATTGAAGAGTTTCTTCTTCTCCTTTTTATTTTATGCTTTGTATGTCCTTGCTGCCCATTCATATTATGAGTAATTAAATTCCTTAGTTGGACTTGGTTGAAGTCCTAATCATGTTTTCTTAAGTATTTTTTATACACTTTTGTTACGAGACAATTTGTTAATGCTTTAATGGTTAATTCCAATCTTATTGAGTTATTTTATGATTGATCGCCATAGAATAGCTTTGTAATTGAGTTTGTTATATAGGTAAGTTTGGATGATCAAGTTTTGTACGTATGACAAGTAACAAGAGAACTAGTTATGGTTCATGGAATTAGTATCACAAACAACCGGAATAGATACCATGTCCTAGGATTCATGTGTTTATCGATTTCCATTGTTTTATGCTTTTTCGGAGTGCAACTTAGTACATACCATGCTAAATACTTCGAGAATGAAAAGAGTTAGGTAGACACCCATGCGTAATTCATTAATTGTTTAAGGAAATCAATAACTTAAGGAGTAGATACCATGCCTTTAGGTTGACAAGTGTTAACCATCTAAATTGTCTTGTATCATCGTGTATATCACTTGCTTAGGTGAAAAAGATAATCATAATCTTGATACATATTAGTGCAATCCTCATGAGAATGATCTCGTACTTGCTTTCTATACTATGTGTTTGATCTTGTGCACTTGCAAGTTTCAAAACGTGTAATTAGTGACTTAAAAAATTTAGGTTGCTAATTTCATAACAAAACTATACATGAATGAGGAAGGGTTAATAACATTTATGTTTCCGACTTATTTATTGATTTATTATTCCTTGTTGTTTATAGACAAGCCATATTAGGAGGAGGAGGAATTTAAAGAGTTTGTGTGCAAGGGTAAATATTATATATATAAGTTCCTTTCTTTGATTATGTTTTTGAGCTAAATACACATTTGAGAAATGAGAACACATTTGAGAAATGAGAGAATGAGGGGTACAATTACACAGGCACCGAGTGCGAATTAAATACATCAACTGAAGGGAAATAACCCTAACCAAAGAGAGAAAAATAGAGAAAGAATCATCAGCTCGTTTTGCTTCCGGTTTGGCAGCAAATCCTTTTGGTTGCTCGTTCACTTTGACAAGAAGAGTTTTTATGGTTGTGGTTGCTCTCTCGCTTTGTCGACGAGAATATTTGTCGAGTCTATAGTGTATAGTTCAAATTCAACCTTTGAGCGGCATTTGTTACTCATAGTTGATGTAGAGGTTTTTGAGTTTTACGTGGTTTATGTGCCTAACAAAGGACTATAAGAAGAAAACTTGACGTTTGTTGATGATGATTCATAACAATGCTTCTTTGCTGATGATCATCAAAGGGTGGTGTGGTCATTTTCTCATTATGTGTCTACGGTAGTTTTACAGCATTTAAGATTTAGTTCTTGTGAGTGTTATTTTTTTTATGTTGGTCAGATGTGGGTTCTCCATAGGAAAAAAATTGTATCCTAATGAGTTTGTAATTTTGATGTTATAGTGTTTCTTTTGACGTGTATAATCTTTTGATTATGTTTGACAGACCTACTATATGTACGCTCTTTTATTCTTTTTATAAATATTCAGCTAATCTTAAAAAAGAATAGCAAATGTGATAAGATACGAATTTTGTCCCTTTTGAAGAAAACGTGAACTAGTTTGATTTTTAATGTTCTCAGCTTTTATCTCAAAAAATTGTCGTGAAAGACTTGTTATACAGTATGTCCGCATATTAAACTGGCTAATGTTTTTCTCAACTTTTATCTCCAAATCATCGTGTTGATAGCTCCTAAACAATGGACATATATAGGAGAAATATGAAGAAGCTTCCTAGTAATGTTTACCTAATTTTGTTTTCGTTAGTTTTTAAACTAAATGAACAGAAAAAAAGAATAATGAAAGAAATTAGAAAGTGAAAGCGATATTGACGTGTTACACAAAGTATAGAATTCAAAATCTTTTCTTAATAGGTTGGGGAAAAACATGAAAAATTCTTTCATATGGGCATCTCTATGCAGCACAAGGCGCTCTCGATCTCTAAAAAAGTGCGCCCGACAAAAAAATTCTCATATGATCCGACTTTTTGTCTGCAGCTGCTGTATAGGACTGTTCACACAGAAAAATTCTCGACTAGGAGCTGTATGACTTGGTAGTTCAAGTTCGCAACTTCATGTCCAAATCATGAACGACATTAAAGAGGCTAATGTTGTAGCATGATATCATTGCTCCTAAACATTGGAATGGATGACAGCCCAGGTTGAATAAGTCCCTGTTCTTATCATGAATGTCTATTTCTAGTGACTACGCTATACAAGGAACATAATGTACGGTTCAGAAGAAAAGCAAAGACTTTTATTTTTTTTATTTTTATTTTTATTTAAATAAAAGGGACGAAAATTACATAAAATAAAAATAAAATGAAAAACAACTCAACATGTCGCCAAAAGCAAGTAAAATATACTTCTACTCCCCCCAACTTAAAACTGACATTGTCCTCAATGTTAATATTCATACGAACAATAAGCAAGAAACACACGCAATTTAAATTGAGAGAAAGATTCAGGAAAGAATACACCTGAAGGTCTAAGAAGGCTTCAAAATTCTTCCAGCAACTTGTCGGCGACACATTGATAAACTGAAAAAAAGAAACAAAACAAACAGAACTGAAAAATAAAAGAAAATATGGGCTAGAGTAAAGAAATCGGTTCTGATAAACAGGATCCTCCAAACCAACGGTCTCATCCTCAGTGGTGGATCTAGGATTTCAAAATCGAGAGGTCCCAAAATAAAAGTTCAAAAAAAAAAAAAATATTAGACTAGTTTGGTTTCATAGCACTATTTTTTATTGAATTTGGTTCATTGAATAATCAAAATTAATTAACCACATCAAGTGGCCAAGTGGTAAGGGCGCGGATTTTGGCTCTTAAAATACAAAAAACAGGGAGGTCCCGGGTTCGAGGCTCCAATCTAGTGAGTCTGCTTGACTGTGGCCATGAGAAATTGAAATGTCTTTGTGAGTCTTCTAGGCCCCAAGAAGGGGTGGATAACCGTGGCTTACCACTAGTTGTCATACTTTAAAAAAAAAATAATAATCAAAATTAATCTCAAAGGTAATAAGACCAACAAATTCTCCTCAGCAACATAATATATCAATTAATGACTTTACAAAGATGAAATTTGTTAATGTAACATATCAAAGGTAATAAGACCAACAAATTCTCCTCAGCAACATAATATATCAATTAATGACTTTTCAAAGATGAAATTTGTTAATGTAACATATATATTACAATTGCTAGAGTCTAGGATTAAAAAACTTAAATGAATTTGGAAGAAATAAAATTAGGCAGCTAGAGGTTGTGGAACGGCAAATGGTGTTAGGGGATGGGGTAATTTGAGTTTAAAGTTGGGAGGTTGAGACGATTTGGAGGATTAAAACAAAAATTAGAAACATCTTCTTCTTCTTTATAAGCATTGTTGCATGCACATCCATGGAGGCAACAAGCCTCTCCGTTGCACCTGCCCAAATTGTTGGAGGGTCCCGAAGATCGATCACAAATGTTTCTTCAGGCTTCCAGAGAGTCCCGGGACCTCCAGGGTCCCTATGTGGATCCGTCCATGCTCATCCTGCAAGGCAATACTTTCCAAAAAGGGCTTAAGCCGCTGACCATTAACTTTAAATACATTATTCGTTGTATCTTCGACCTCCACAGCTCCAAAAGGAAAAACTCTTTTCACCACATAAGGACCTGTCCATCTAGAACGAAGTTTACCAAGAAACAAATGCAATCTCAAATTTTACAAGAGTACTTTCTGCAAAGGCTCAAAAGTTTTTCTCAAAATATTTCTATCATGGAAAACTTTCATTCGTTCCTTGTAAATTTTAGAACTTTCATAGGCCTCATTCCTAATTTCTGCCAATTCATTCAATTGAAGTTTTCTATTCAAACCGGCAGCATCCAAGTTAAAATTGAACATCTTAATAGCCTAGTAGGCTTTGTGTTCCAGTTCCACAGGCAAGTGACAAGGTTTCCCATAAACTAGTCTATAGGGAGACATACAAAGCGGGGTTTTAAAAGTTGTACGATAAGCTCATAACGCATTGGTTAGTCGGATAGACCAATCTTTACGATTTGGTCTAACCGTTTTTTCTAAAATTTGTTTGATCTCCCGATTGGTAAGCTCATCTTGGCCACTTGTTTGGGGGTGATAAGGGGTAGCCACTTTGTAAGTAATACCATATTTTTTCATCAAGGCTTCAAATGGTTTATTACAAAAATGTTTACCTCCATCACTGATAATAGCTCTAGGTGTTCCAAATCAAGAAAATATATTTTCTTTTAAAAAACACAAAACAGTTATGTGATCATTTTTCCGACATGGAATGGCCTCGACCCATTTTGAAACATAGTCAACACCTACTAAAATATATAGATATCCGAAAGAAACAAGAAAATGACCCATAAAATCAATATCCCATCAATCAAACGGCTCAATGACTAAAATTGGATTCATAGGCATCATATTTCTACGAGTTATGGCACCCAACTTTTGACAACGATCACAAGTTCGACAAAAAACATTAGTATCTTTGAAAAGAGTAGGGCAATAAAATCCACATTGCAAAATTTTCGCAGCAGTCTTTTTAATAGAAAAATGACCACCACATGCCTCATTGTGACAAAAGAAATTATGGCATTGATTTCATGATCAGGCACACATCGCCTAATTATTTGATAAGGGCAATATTTAAATAGATACAGATCATCCCAAAAGAAATTACGTACCTCAAACTTCTTTCTATCCTACGCACTCCAATGAATCGGAATTTCACCTGTTTCAAGAAAATTAACTATGTTAGCAAACCAAGGTAATTCCGAAAGAGAAAATAATTGCTCATCAGGAAAATCATTAATGGGTGTTGGTTCCGAAGAATCATCAAAAACAAATCTGGACAAATGATCCGTCACAACATTTTTTACCCCTTTTTTGTCTTTGATGGTGATGTCAAATTCTTGGAGTAAGAGAATCCATCGATCAAACGAGCTTTTGCATCCTTCTTAGTAAGAAGGTATTTGAGGGCTGCATGGTCAGTATAAATAATAATAAGAGAACCAACAAGATAAGCCCGAAATTTGTCCAAAGTAAATACTACAACAAGAAGTTCTTTTTCAGTTGTTGAATACTTCACTTGAGCACTATTCAAAGTTCTACTTGCATAGTAAATGACATACAGTTTCTTATCCTTTCGTTGCCCCAGCACAGCCCCAATTGTGTAATCACTTGCATCACACATGATTTCAAAAGGCAAAGTCCAATCAGGTAGTTGCATGATAGGTGCAGAAGTTAACATGCCAATTAATTTATCAAAAGCAATCTGACATGCATCAGTCCATTCAAAAGCAGAATCTTTTAATAAGAGATTATACAATGGTCTAGATATCGAACTAAAATTCTTCATAAATCGCCTACAAAAGCTAGCATGACCTAAAAAGAATCCAACATCTTTGATGGTCTTCGGAATAGGTAAATTTAGCAATCAATTCAATTTTAGCTCTATCAACCTCAATTCCACGAGACGAAATAGTGTGGCCAAGAACAATTCTAGATGAAACCATAAAATGACATTTTTTTCAATTTAAAACAAGGTTATTTTCTTGACAACGAGTTAAAACTTTTTCCAAGGTATTCAAACAATCATCAAAAGAATCACCAAACATAGATATATCATCCATAAAAACTTCAAAAAATTGCTCCACCATATCACTAAAAATACTAAGCATGCATCCTTGAAATATAGCGGGAGCATTACACAATCCAAATGGCATTCTACAAAAAGCAAAAGTACCAAATGGACATGTAAATGTACTTTTATCTTGATCGTTAATGCAATTTCAATTTGACCATAACCTGAATAACCATCCAAAAAGCAATAAAATGCATGCCCACCCACCCGCTCTAAAATCTGGTCTATAGAAGGCAAAGGAAAGTGATCCTTTCGAGTCACAAGATTAAGTTTTATATAGTCAATATACATACGTGGACTAGAAATGACCAGTAGGAACCAATTCATTTGTATCATTTTTAACTACAGTTAGACCAGACTTTTTCGGAACAACTTGAGTAGGACTCACCCACTGATTGTTAGAAATTGGGTAAATGATACCCCGCAGCCCACAATTTTAAAACCTCTGTTTTGACAACATTTTTCATGTTAGGGTTCAACCTACGCTGTGGGTGCCGAGATGGTTTAGCACCATCTTCCAAAAATATTTTGTGTGTGCATACAAGAGGACTAATTCCTTTTATATCAGCAAGAGTCCATCCAATGGCAGATTTATGGGCAGTCAAAACCTTAATTAACTTACCTTCTTGCGAAGAGTTGAGTTCGGAAGAAATTACCACAGGGAAAGTGCCATCTGGCCCAAAAATGCATGCTTAAGACCTGTCGGTAATGGCTTGAGCTCTAATTTGGGCTCCTCCACACTAGATGGTATGACTTTTGATGGTGGTGGAAGCTCCTCAAAATTAGGTCTCCATCTATTCACTTCTTGTACTTGACAAGAATCAAGTACAACAGCAATTTCAGTTATTTTAGTACCATTTTGTGCATCATGATTCAAAAGAAAAAGTTCTAAATCATCCTCAATTCGACTCCTCTCAAACTGTCCATGCATTGCAGTGGAAATGAAATTTACAACTTCGCATTCATCATCTCCATGTGGTTGCCTGAAAACATTAAAAATGTTAACCTCCATTGTCATATTTCCAAAACAAAGTTTCATTATCCCACTCCTGCAACTTATGTTAGCATCACATGTAGCTAAGAAAGGACGCCCTAAAATTACAGGAATGTGATTTTCAGAGTCTAGAACAGGTGCAGTATCCAAAACAATAAAATCAACAGGATAGTAAAACTTGTCTACTTGGACTAATACATCCTCAATAACCCCTCTAGGAGTTTTAATGGAACGATCAGCCAACTGCAATTTTACTTGTGTCGGCTTTAATTCACCAAGACCTAGTTGCAAATACATTGAATAGGGTAGTAAGTTCACACTAACGCCTAAGTCAAGCAAAGCACGATCAATAAAATTATTTCCAAAGACACAAGCAAAATTTGGACTTCTTGGATCTTTATATTTTGGTGGAATTTTATTTTGCAATACCGCACTCACATGTGCAGCTAAAAACGCAGTTTTTTTTTTTCCACATTATGCTTTCTTTTATAAGTACACAATTTTTTCAAAAATTTAGCATAAGCGGGAACTTGCTTAATAGCATCTAACAAAGGATTACTTGCTTAAAAAGCTCAAGAACTGCACGGTCAGCCATGTTGACAGACTCACTATCACTATAAAAAAATCTCCAAACAAAGTTTCAATTTTAGTTTCTGGATGCTTAGCAAATCTGTCTTTGTGATCACGATATCGCATGAAAATTTAAGAAAGAAAAAAGGAAAAAAAAAAAAATACAAATAAAACTAAAAATAAGCTAAAACCAACACAAACAACAACAAAAAAAAATAGAAATAAATGGAAAGAGTGTACCGGGTGGGGAAAAATTATGCGCTCCTCGCCAAATCGCTTCCTGGCAACGGTGCCAAAAATTTGCTTGCTAAACCCAAGTGCAGGTGTTGCGTAGTACTATAAACTCGAAGTCCGAGTGTTGTATTCCTCAAAGATTGTTGAAAAAGAATGCAGAATTATCAAGACTGAAACAAAGAATAATATCGAATTAGATGTAACTTATAGAAGAAAAGTTCAACAATTAAAAACACTAAAGCATCAGGGTTCCACCCACATACAACTATGCAATTTCACTATTTCGATTCCTTTTTATAACTCAACTAAGATACCAACAACAAGTGATCTCAACCGGAAAATATAGCAATTTAGTTTTCCTCATATAAAACTTCATGAAAAGTGATTTTCATTGTAGATATTCAAAACAAAACGCCCATTCAATTTCTTATAGAAGTTCCCAAATATAATTTGTACCTACGGCAACAAAACATTAAAAAATTACTCCGTCGAAATCGTATCAATCTACTAGTTTATTCAATTCACTAAAAGCATGATTGTGAAACAAAACTATAAGAAAAACATGATTAAACTTATGAATCATAACCAACATTCATCAATCCGAAAATAGAATAAATAAGAATCCATTGTAAATCCACAATGTAAAATTGACATTAAAACTCCGAAATAGAATCAAAATAATAAAACTACATACTCATAATACAGGTTTTCCCCCTAGCTTTAGCTAGGGAGATTAGTTCTCCATAAACTAAATAGAAAAGGAAAAGTCTAAAATTATGAAAGAGCTGGGCCCTTGGAAACAGTCAAATGGAGATTATATGAGCTGCTGCAGCAGCCAACCTCCATATTCTTCTCGAATAATGGTCATTGATCAACCCATTATTGATATGTTAATGCCAATCCCCATAACCCTCTGAATAATGGTCATTGAAAAGCCTTAATGCCATATTGAAATGGTAATGGCTGGCCATTTCTTTTTCTTTTTCTTTGCCTTCTCCTTTCTTCGTTTCTTTTTTGTAACCGACATAGAGTTAATCACCAATTTATTGCCTTGTGCCTCACCCTTTAATTGCCTTGTAGCATTCTCACAGTCTTGCACATTAACATTAATATAACGTCAGTAAGAAATTAAAACAAATTAGATATAAAACCTATTTGACTAGTTATACATGATAAAACACAAATTTGATAAATTACTAAAGAAAAACATATAATAGGTATAATCAAAGCGCATTAGACATGCACTTTTGAGCAATTATCAGAATCCTGTCCAATTAGTTGGCACTTAAACTTGATTACTTCATCGCTAATCCTAAATCATATCTTAATTTGACAAACATGAACACACAGTTAGTTGGCATATTTTATGTTGATAATAAAAGCATTATTCCCGGCACCAATTATGCTAACAACCATTAACGAAAAAGAATATCGAATTTTTTATTTTTTATTTTTTATTTTTTTTTGTCAAACAATATATTTTCTTAGGTTAAATGTTAGATTAGTCATTGATGGATTTTGAACTTACGCTGTCATGCAAGTCTCAACATCTTTCCACTACTGTAATAAATAACCACTTGCAAAGAATATCAGCATAATGATGATGGTTTGATTGGAAAGTCCTCGATGAATTAGGTTAAGTGCACAGCACCATTGGGATTATTGTTGAATTGTTGTTTGGTAATACACACACACACACACACACACACACACACACACATATATATTAAGAATACTTGAGATAATATTTAATAATTTAAAATATTGCCAACTAAAAAGCAGGTGTCGTCAACCATCAATCAGTGGCGAAGCTACATGATGGTGAGGAGTGGCGACCGCCCCTCCCCTTGTCGGAAAACTCGTATTAATTATAAACCATAAACGTAGCAGTTATTATATTAAAAACAAAAAATTGTTTGATAATTATTTTGTTTTCACTTTTTTTTGTATTACTTTTTAGAAACTAAATTTGTTGTACTTTATGCTTACATTGGCTTTGATATTATTGCTTACAACCATTTTGGTGGAGAGACTATTTTCTACTATGAATATTGACTCAAAACTTTGCACTCTCCAATGTGAAAGCAACCTCTTCGATTGAACCTTGCACTCTTTTGAATTTTGTCCCTCCCCTCAACAAATCTAGACTTCACCACTACCATCGATTGATTATAATTAAATCTAGCAGTACGACTTAGTGTTCTTTTATTTTTAATTGGATTAACCGTTGACAAGGTTTTAAATACCCAATCTTCTTGCATTGTATTTTTTAACCGATGAAATATCGTACCTTCGGAAAGAAAAAGTCTAAAATATATGCAGTCTATTAGAATTCCTCAAACAAGATACTTGAAGATTTCTCGTGAGGTTCACTTTACATTGCATTATAATTATCGAAACGTAATAGATTAAGGGCTAGTTTGGTATTATTGTGTTTTTATTTTAAATTGATTCTACTATGCTGTGGGAATAATCAACTGTAAAATAAAGTTGTTTAGTGTTTGCTAATTTTTTTTTTTGTAAAAATACTTTTAATAATAATAAAAAAGCAGTTTGTGAATGTTTGGTAAACTTTTATATAAATTGCTTTGATTATGTTCAATGACTAAAAAGGGTATGATATTTAATGTGATATAATAATTGTTAAAGACAATAATGTAGGGTCAAAATGACACATCCCAACCAAAGTTGAGGCTTGATGACCGTCACCCTAAGATGACGTAACCAAATGTGTAAGTGATGCAAAAATGTGAATAAATTAAAACCAAAACTAGAACTAATTTAAACTAATAAAGTGAGTGCGCAGTAGTGGGTAGAACCCATAGAATACAAATATTCAGAGCATAGATGACAAAGAGTGTGCAGTCAAAACTAGTTAAGTGCTTAGTACACAACGGGATAAGTTCCTACACTTAAATAGAGATATGTTAGAATCACCGGCTAATCTTCGTATGCCACAAAGTAATTCTGTTATCTAGGAAGGGGCGAAAAACAAAAGGTTGAGTGGGCAAAAACAAAAGTTTATAAAACACATTTATTTTTTAGAACATACTAACCCCTCGCTGTAAAACATGTATAGTTTCCATAAAATCATAGTACGTATAAGTATGAAAACAACTATAATTAAACAATAGTGCCAGACTACGCCAAACTACAATATTTCAACAATAGCATAATGAAAATAGGTTGCTCATCAATCTACGCTAGCGCATGATTCATGCAGATAGTTTCTGACATGAACATGGCTGGGGTGTAAAATATAAGTACACTCTAATACTACAATCACGTGAAGACTAGCAATAATTGTGGTCACACATGAGTCGAAGTTGCCTAATGCAACCTGTACAATAGGACTGGCACCTACTTGGATCCAAGGCAAGTGTGCGGTGCAGAGGCGAACATACATGTGAAAGACTAGCCTTGACCCCGGGCAAGCACTAACACCGGGGTGCAGCAATGATGACTAGACTACATGTATAAATATAAACTTGCCATAACCATTCAATAATTCTAGTCAACATAATAAATGTACTTGCGCATCCTGTAGGATTATTTTGGCATTTCACAACAATATAATATTTCTTATAACATATTTAATCATGGCATAGTAGGCGTAATATCAATCTAAAAACAATAATGGCATGATATGCATAATTCAATTAAAAGCATTTCTGGAAACTATAAAGTTTATACACACACACACACACACACACACACACACACACGAAAACAAATGCTCACTCACTGATACGTGTTCAGATTGTAGCCTCCTAATCTTGCTGGACCTCATACATCCTCGGGATAATTTTCACCTATACGTGAAATAACTAAACTAATAAATTAAATAGGACATATTCAAATAGGCTAGGTAAATCTCCCATACTTTGCTCAAATGGAAAGTTTGAATATAGGAAAATGATCTACACGAAGTCAAGGACCCGTACGTGTCAAGCACTTACCGGCCGGTGACCGGACACGCCCTCACGCGCCTGCTAGCCCACGGCCACACATGCCTCCACGCACAGGCCAGTGACTGACAGAAACTGATAGACGTTAGGAATATTCCGTCAGAATTGACGGAATATTCTGTTAAATGGTAACGGTGTTACCTGACGCCATTAGAATATTCCGTCAATTTTGATGGAATATTGTTTGTCTTCTCCGGTGAGCCTTGCTGTCCGCCACCGTCTAGTTCGCTGATTTCTGGGAAAATTTTCAAAATCACATAACTTGCTCATTTCTCAACCATTTTCAATGATCTTTATATGAAAATGAAGCCCATTCTGAGGAGAACAAGATTTTACCTTCCAAAAGTCCAAAAATGGATGGGAAATGGCTTGAAAAATACTCGAAAGGTTTGACCAAAACTTCAACTCCTCGAACTCGCTTGTTTTGATGCCAACTTGACTCCGAACTTAGTCTAGGGACCCTAGGGAGTTGTGTAGAAGCTTCCCTACGTCCTAAAATCTTGTAACTCGGCCTGAAACTCATCAGAGCAAAACCCACTGAGTCGGACCTTCTGAGTTGACAGGTCAAAACTCGATCATTTCACCATCGGTTGGTACGAATGGGTTTGTGAGGATGAGATGATTATGATGATGGTGGTTTTATGCTCGATCTATGAGGTTTTTAATGATAATCCTTGGTGTTGCAGAGAAGAGAGAGTCTCAGCATAGAGAGAGAAAGAGAAGATAAGAGAGAGTGAGATGATGTTTTCTGATTGGTGGAATAAGGAAGAGAGAGGGTTAGTCTGATTGATAGAGAGATGTGAAGGATGGATTTGATTGGTGGGTGAACAACAAGTCACGGATCCAATTTTAAAGAAGAAAAATGATAGGATTTTGCACAAATGAAGTCAGACGAAATCTAATGTACCCTATCGAAACCAGTGTTTCCAACACTGGAATATTAGTACACACATGTACAAATTTAACCGTTGTTAACACACTTTTATGTAACGTAACGTTTTCGTTACAAGTCTGATTCAAGCCTAACTTGGGCCCAAACGTTTGTAACAAGAAGTACTATTTAATTATGATAAAGAGAAAAATAATTTAAAGTTGAAAAACCACATCCACGTCACTTTACCAATAAGGGCACAAATGTTAAATTACATAATCGGGGATAAAATTACATGGAAAATTAGGGACGGGTCGTCGTAACCTACCCTCCTTAAGAAAATTCCATCCCCGAAATTTCAACATTACTAAAGATCATAATTAAAGAACAGACGTGGATAAAGATCTCACATGCACTCTTCTATCTTCCAAGTAGCTTCCTCAACTGAATGGTTTCTCCACAAAACTTTCACCATACGAACGGTTTTGTTCCTAAGAACTTTGTCTTTGCAGTCAAGAATCGTCACTAGAACCTCATCATAAGTCAAATCTGGATTAATCTCTAACAGTTGAGGAGGAATTACACATGATGGATCAAAGACACATCTTCGTAGCATTGATACGTGGACCACATTATGCACCCTTGACAACTCTGGAGGTAGATCAAGTTGGTAAGCAACTTCCCCAACTCGCTCAACAATTTGATACGATCCTGTGTAATAAGGGCTTAGCTTCTCTTTCTTCCTGAATCGTACAATGCCTTTCCACGGCGACAGCTTTAAGAATACCTAATCTCTAACCTTATATACTCTATCGGTTGAATGTCTGTCGACTATACTCTTTTGTCGATCTTGCACTGCTTTTAGGTTAGCCTTAGTCACCTAAATATTCTGTGTCGACTCATCCACGATCTTAGGACCAACCAAAACTCTTTCACCTACCTCGGACCAACACAACGGTGTACGACATGATTTCCTATACAGTACCTCAAATGGTGACATACCAATGCTAGAGTGAAAGCTATTATTGTAGGCGAATTCTATCAAAGGTAAACGCTTGTTCCATGCATCTCTAAACTGCAGGACTAAAGAACTTAGCATGTCCTCCAATGTCAAAATAGTTCTCTTTGATTGCCCATCAATTTAAGGATGATAGGCAATGCTGTAAAGTAATTTCGATCCCAGAGCTTCTTGAAATGCTACCCAAAATTTTGAAGTAATTATGGGATCTCGGTCAGAAATAATACTAACTGGAACACCATGATACTTGACGATTTCAGAGATGAAAAGTTCGGCCAACCGACTTAGCGAGTAATTCTCACGAACAAGTAGGAAATGTGCTGACTTGGTAAGTCGATCTACAATCACCCAGATACTGTCAGAGCCATTACGTGTACGAGGAAGCTTGTACACGAAATCCATTGTGATATCTTGCCATTTCCACTGGGGTATCGGAAGTGGTTGTAGTAACCCAAATGGTTTCTTTCTTTCCACCTTGACCTGCTGACAGATTGAACAATGACTCATGTACTCATCAATTTTTCTCTTCATTCCTGGCCAGTAGTAGAAAAGTCGGATAGTATGGTACAGTTTAATACTCCCAAGATGCATCGCATAAGCTGAAATATGTGCATCATTTAGTATTTCTTTCTTCAGTTCTTCCACCTTAGGTACATACATCCGATCGCCTTGCATGAGTATACCATCAGGCCTTCGAATCCTTAGATTTCCCCTATTACCATTTAATACTGCTTGCTTTAACTCCTGGGATTCGGAGTCATTCTTCTGAGCTTCTAGAACACGATCCAACAAAATTGGCCTAACCTAAAAGTTGTAAAGTAGAGCTCCTTGCTGATCCGTTCCCAAAACCTCTCCAGTGGATCTTAGGTCAGTTAGAAGAGGAATATGACATGCATAAAGAGCATTAAGTCAGCTGTGATATTTCCTACTGAGAACATTTGCTACAGTATTCACACGACCATGGTGATACTCGATAGTGCAATCATAATCACTGATCAACTTCATCCATCTGCGATGCCGAAGATTAAGTTCTTTCTAAGTAAAGATATACTTAAGGCTCTTATGGTCAGTGAAGATTCTGCATGTTTCCTTATAAAGATAGTGCCGCCACATTTTCAAAGCGAAAATGATTGCTGCCGATTCAAGATCATGAGTAAGATAATTCATCTTATGGGGCTTTGACTGTCGCGAAGCATACGCATTCACTTTTCCATGCTACATCAACACGCAGCCTAGACCATTTAGAAAGGCATCACTGTAGATTTTGAAATTCCCACTGTCATCGGGAAGTGCCAAAACAGGCGCATGAGTGAGATAATACTTCAACTGTTGGAAACTCCATTCATAATCATCACTCAATTCAAAATTAACTCCTTTCTTGGTCAACCTTGTGAGAGGCAGGGCTATGGTTGAAAAGTCTTTCACAAAACGTTAATAGTAGCCCACAAGACCAAGAAAACTTTGAACTTCAGTGATAGTCTAAGATTACTCCTAATTTTCCACCGCTGCCACTTTATGTGGATCCACGAGAACACCTTGAACTGATGTCACGTGTCCTAAAAAAGACACCTGATTCAACCGTAATTTTCCACTTACTGAACTTAGCGTACAATTGATTCTCCCTTAGCTTCTTCAAAACCAGACGTAGATGTCTAGCATGGTTAGCCTCGCTCTTAGAATACACCAGAATATCATCAATGAAGACAATTACGAACCTATCAAGGTACGAAAGGAATACCTGATTCATTAGGTCCATAAAAGCTGCAAGAGCATTAGTTAACCCAAACGGCATCACAAGAAACTCATAATGACCATATCAAGTTCGGAATACTGTTTTCAGAACGTCATCACTTGTGATCTTCAATTGATAATAGCCAGACCTTAGATCGATTTTTGAGAAAACGCAAGCACCACGGAGCTGATTGAAAAGATCATCAATAAGAGGCAACGGATAACGATTTTTAATCGTCACCTGATTTAGCTGTTTGTAATACATAGTCTCAAATTTCCATCTTTCTTCTTTACAAACGAAACTGGAGCTCGCCAATGGGAAGTACTTGGCTGAATAAACCCTTTTTCAACAAGTTCTTGCAATTGAGTTTTTAATTCCCTTAACTCTTCAGGAGCCATATGATAAGGAGTTAGAGAAATAAGATCGGTACCTGGAATTAGGTTGATAGTGAACTCCACTTCACGATCCGGTGGTAGATCAGGTAAGTCGTCGGGAGAAATATCCGGAAAGTGTCTGACTACTCAAATGTCTTCTACATGAGCAGGAGTTTCCTCAATCATTACTACATAAGCTAAGTAGCCTTGACAACCCTTCCTTAACATTTGCTTGCCCTCAGGGCAAAGATAATTCTGTGTTTTAGACTGCTACGTTCGCTGATAAAAGTTACCATCGGCATGCCCGGTTGATGGAAGGTAACAATTTTCTGATGGCAATTCAACATGACACGATTGTAATCTAACCAATCCATGCCCAAGATAACGTCAAAGTCAATGATATCCAAAGGAACAAGAGTGGTTGGCATTACGATATGCTCGATAAGGACGAGACATCCTTGATACTCCCAACTAACATAACAAAGTTCACCCCTAGGCATCGAAAACTCCAACTCATAACTGAGGGATATGGTTGAGTCTTTTAAGCAAATGTATAGGAAATAACAGAATGGGTAGCACTCGAGTCAATTAATATTCTAGAAAATTTGGCCAAAAATATTTTCAATGTACCCATATCAAGTCGGGGTTACCCCGCGCATCTTGCAAGGTGATGTGATTGACTCGACCCTGTGCCTGCTGTCGGCTTCCTCGACCTTTGTTTCCTTGGCTGCCCTATCCCTGGTTACCTTGACTTTGATTTGTTGGATTAGGCTGCCTGGTCGATGTGCCATTGTTGGAAGCTACATCAAGATTCTGGGACTGCCCTCCAGCATACCACTGAGCTCCGCCATCATGATACAGCATATACGGCATGTAACCCTCCTGGTATTGAGGCTAACCGCTTTGGTAGTAGAGATCAGGTGGGTACTGATATGCTCCTCCTGGATATTGAGCTATGTCACCCTGGTAGTGGTAAGCACCACCATATCCTATTTGCAGGTATGTACCAGAACCTAAAATTTGCTGGAGAGGAACTGCAGGTTGTAGAGTAGGAGGTTGAGGTTTCTGTTGATTCTGCAGACACTGATTAGCCACGTGCCCTATCTGGTCATATGTATAACATCCACTACTCCTCTCTTACACTCACTGTGATGACGGTTATTGAATCTGCGACAGAGCGGAGCACTAAAGTTGTTAGGGTTCCTCTGATTTTGAAAACGTGAATGGCCGGTGGAATTGCAGCCCCTTCACGGTGTATTGGAACTTGAACCATCGCTCGACGATCCAGAACTATTTCCACTTCTCTTAAAATTCTAAGTCTTTCTAAGGCCAAAAGATGATTGCCTCTTGTTATTATTCCTCTGGGCATTACTGTTCATCATCATCATCATTATCAGGAACATTCTTAGAATCCTCAACACGAAGCAGAACATCAAAGAATTCTTGGTAGGTAGAGCACGGAGTAGAAGTCACCAAAGAATGCAACCTCTTACGAGTCCCCTTCTTAAAATAACAGAGCATTTACCTGGAATTCTTAGCTATCTCAGGACACTAACAGGATAAGTCAGTGAACTTTTGATGATACTCTGTGGCTGACATCTTACCTTGTTTTAGCTCTGTGAATTCTTCCCTCTTCCGGTCCTTATACTCTGGAGGTGTGAATCTCACCTCAAATAAGCGTCTGAACACATTCCAATTCATGGCATCTTGAGTGGACAATGGGCATGACTCCTGAGCCCACCATGATCCAACTCCCAGATGGAAGAACCAATTTGCTGTTTCGACTCATCTCTCATCTGGAAGATTCCCTTATTGCTGCATAACTCGGAAAGTCTTCTGAACATGGTCGATCCAAATCTCGGATATCTCGGGCCCCTTATTACCGAAGAAATTATTTATCTACAAGTGGGATATAGTCTCTAAGGTAGTCCTTTGGGGAAGATGAAATGTGGGCTGAATAGCGCTGTTGATCACCTCACCTAGTTGCCGAAAATCCAGGAAGTTAGTCTCAAAAGGGACACGTGGTTCTTTACGAGATGGCATGATTCTGACATAAAAGATCAAAAATTATTAGGACCTATAGGACAAATGAGAAATGCAGGACTGCCAAAATCCGATGCTCTGATACCAAACTGACACACCTCGACCGGAGTCAAGGCATGCTGGCCGTCACCCTAAGGTGATGTAACCAAAAGTGTAAGTGATGCAAAAATGTGAATAAATTAAAACCAAAACTAAAACTAATTTAAACTAATAAAGTGAGTGCGCAATAGTGGGTAGAACCCATAGAATACAAATATTCAGAGCATAGATGACAAAGAGTGTGTAGTCGAAACTAGTTAAGTACTTAGTACACAACGGGATAAGTTCCTACATTTAAACAGGGATATGTCAGAATCACCGGTTAATCCTCATACACCACAAAGTAATTCTGCTATCTATGACCTGGAGGGGCGAAAAATAGAAGGGTGAGTGGGCAAAAACAAAAGTTTATAAAATAAATTTATTTTTCAGAGCATACTAACCCCTCGCTGTAAAGCATGTATAGTTTCCATAAAATCATAGTACGTATAAGTATGAAAACAACTGTAATTAAACAATAATGCCAGACTATGCCAAACTACAATATTTCAACAATAGCATAATGAAAACAAGTTGCTCATCAATCTACGCTAGCACACGAGTTCATGCAGATAGTTTCTGACATGAACATGACTGGGGTGTAATATATAAGTATGCTCTAGTGCTACAATCACGTGAAGCATAGTGATAATCGTGGTCACCTACGAGTTGAAGTTGCCTAATGCAACCTGTATGATAAGACTGGCACCTACTTGGATCTAAGGCGAGCGTGCGGTGCAGAGGTGAACATACACTTGAAAGACTAGCTCTGGCCTCGGGCGGGCACTAACATCGGAGTGCAGCAATGATGAGCAGACTAAATGCATAAATATAAACTTGCCATAACCATTCAATAATTCTAGTCAACATAATAAACGTAGTTGTGCATCCCGTTGGATTATTTTGCCATTTCATAGCAATATAACATTTCTTATAACATATTTAATCATGGCATAATAGACGTAATATCAATCTAAAAACAATAATGGTATGATATGCATAATTCGATTCAAAAGCATTTGTGGAAACTATAAATTATATATATATAGACACACGCACGAAAACAATTGCCCACTCACTAATACGTGGTCGGATCATAGCCTCCTAGCCTTGCTTGACCTCTTACATCCTCGGGATAATTTTCACCTATATGTGAAATAACTGAACTAATAAATTAAATAGGACATATTAAAAAAGGCTAGGTAAATCTCCCATACTTTGCTCAAACGGAAGGTTTGAATATACGAAAATGATCTACACGAAGTCACGGACCCATAGTGTCAAGCACTTGTCGACCGATGGCCGGACGTGCCGTCACGCGCTAGCTAGCCCATGGCCACACATGCCCCCATGCACAGGCCAGTGACTGACAAAGACTGATGGCCGTTAGGAATATTCCGTCAGAATTGACGGAATATTTCGTTAAATAGTAACTATGTTACCAGACGCTGTTAGAATATTCCGTCAACTTTGACGAAATATTCTTCTTCTTCTCCGGTGAGCCTCGTCGTCTGCCGTCGTTTGGTTCACTGGTTTTTGGAAATTTTTGCCGGTTTCTGGGAAAATTTTCAAAATTGCATAACTTGCTCATTTCTCAGCCATTTTCAACAATCTTTATTTGGAAATGAAGCCCATGACAAGGAGAACAGGATTTTACCTTCCAAAAGTCCAAAAATGGATGGAAAATGGCCTGAAAAATCCTTGAAAGGTTCGGCCTAAACTTCGACTCCTTGAACTCGCTTGTTTCGATTTCAACTGGACTTCGAACTTAGTCTAGGGACCCTAGGGAGTTGTGTAGAAGCTTCCCCATGTCTAAAACCTTGTAACTCGGCATGAAACTCGTCAGAGGGATCATGAGAGGATCACGAGGATGGTGGTTTTATGCTCAATCTATAAGGTTTTGATGATGATCCTCGGTGTTGTAGAGAAGAGAGAGTCTCGGGATAAAGAGAGAAGGAGAAGATGAGAGAGTGTGAGGAAAGAACAACCTTGTTCATTTGATTCGTTTGGAAAATGCATTAGTGATAATTCTAGTGCGTAATCGGCAATTGAAAACTATGAACCATACAGCCGGTTCAAAATCTTTTGTAAGAGTTCGGGAAGAATTTGTATGGGTTGTACTTTTTTAAGAATTGTAGTTAATTTTAAATTTAATATATAGTTGGTAGAAATTTTTATTTTTAATATGAAGTTTGCTTTTGTTTGTTTTTTCATTGACATATGGTGGGAATTATTTTTATATAATTTTTTAATTATTATTAATTAAAAACTGACACAGATTTTTTTATTTAGTTGTTAACTGTTACATGATGTCGGTTAGGACCAACAGTAGGTTTGATATTTTTATTCCTTAATTGTTGCTTGATGTCGGTTAGGACCGCCATCATGTCAGAATTCAACGTCGCTTCTAACCGACGTAAGTTTAGATGTCACTTTTAACCGACGCTGTTGTTCTTTTTTATTTTATATTACTTTGCTTCTTGGTGGCGGATTAATGAGAGTAACCGACATCAATACCATTTTCGTGACGCTAGCAACAGCATCAATTCTCTTATCCGACATTGCACGATTTGATGTCGGATTTTTACCAAAAATCCGACAGTAATTGGGGTTTCTTGTTGGTTTTTCCACCACCAGTGATAATGTCTTTTGTAGTAGTGTATTTTCTAATATTGCTCCAACAACTTTATCAATACGAACGGGGAGCTTCCTGATCTAAAACAGTTTATGAGTTCAATACCAAAAAAATTAACTGTTTTTAAGGGAAGTTCTTTTGCGTTGTTTTCAAAAATGATTAAAGGTTTTGAATTAAATATCAAACGGACATTAAATAATTCAACTCAGTTAAACGATTCTAAATATTGCCATTACATATTTATAACAGCTCCTTCTTACCCATTTGACAATTTTTGAAGGAAACTACAAGATGTCAGTAGTATGATTAAAGTCTAAAACATAAAAAATAAAAATAAAAAGCTAGTTGGATTTGGTCCAACACCAAGAAATACTAGGTGATAAGAATAGGCAGCAAAAAATAATGAGAAAATGCAACCGTTAAAAATAAAGAATAATGGGAACAAGCCAAAGTGGGCAACATTGGCGGATGGCCGGAGTTTAAGGGTTGACTTGATCCAAGTGGGAACATGGCCACGCAACCCCTAACCCAAAGCATCCGGCTTTGTACTTGCTGACAAACGTCATGCACACGTGTCAACTAGTACTTTCACCTCCTCCCTCTGTCTCCCTTTCTTTCCGTACGTTCTGTACGCTCTCTCCTTTCTCTAGAAATATATCCATACCTAATTTTCTTTCTTTCCAAACAAGCACGCAACTAAACACAGCACACAAACACAAACGCCTCTTCTAGTAAATTTCTCTCTTTGATTTTCAGTTTTCTCTCGGGAAGGAATTGAAGAATCTTTCTCGGGTTGGCGAAATGATGTACGAGCAGCAGCAGCAGCAAATTAGAATGGACACGAATAAAAAAGCTGCTCATGAGAGGAAGAGATCGATAGAAGAAGAGAGGCTTGAAATTGTGGATTTGAGTGGGATGTCTCTTGATGCCCTTCCCAATCCTTCCCTTAATTTGGGGACTATTTGCAAGCTTGACCTTTCCAATAACAATCTTCAGGTACGTAATTAGGTGAATCATTGAATTGTATATGCTTCCATTTTCATTAGAGGGAAAATCTTGTGTTATTCGTCCAATTCTCTCCATCATCTATCTCATAATTTGTATTATCACGTCACATCTACAAGGATATAATGTTCATTAGAAAGAATTGGTTCCGGTTATCTTTTGGTGAATAAAGGGGCATAACTTTAATAGTTTTTTTTTTTTTTTTTTAATTCTTTTTTTTATATTACTGCCTTTTAGCCTTTTAGGTATTCAGAGAGCGCTGTTCTATGTAGGTTTTGAATGAATTTTTATGTAAAAATTATATTCATATAAATATTTCTTTTAATATTGTTTCTTAGTCTAAATTTTACAGAACATACCAGAATCCTTAACAGCAAGATTACTAAACGTGGTAGTGCTGGACGTGCACTCAAATCAGCTGAAATCTCTTCCAAACTCAATTGGTTGTTTGTCCAAGCTTAAGGTTCTCAATGTTGCAGGAAACCTTCTTTCATATCTCCCAAAAACTATTGAAAATTGCAGGTTCGTTGTCATCTCTTCCTCTTCCTCTTTCCAATTAAGTTAAGAACAATTTCATTGATTAATGTTTGATATAAATGTATATGCAAGCGTCATGCCTTTTTTTTGGTTAACACAAGCGTTATCTCTATATATTTATTATTGATTTTCTGAAAATTAGGATCATGAAAAACAATAAATTTGGAATGTACCTGAAAGAATTCCCTTAATTTATTGGCACATTCTGGATGAATATACTAGTTAGTAATTAAACTAAATATGGAGGTCTTAGCCAATCCAATACAACCTTTCTCTTTCAAGGAGAGGGAAAAAAAAAAAAAACACTTGTCCGTGCTGTAAATTAATTTGTACATGCATTTTTATTTCAAAGAAAGCGATCTTATTAAGGCGAATCTTTAGCTAACAAATCTGCAAACCTCGTGGTTTGTTTGTACATGCATTCTTTTTATAAACACAAAGTGTTCTGATGTCATCCTTTCTTATATATATATATATATATATATATTGGCCCCCATTGCGTCACTTGAAATTTATTGACAACTAAGTAAACCAGAAATTAAACATCTAGTCCTTACCATGACCAGATTAATTTGATATTGAATAAAATATATAGTTAACTTTATTCAAGGAAGATCGTAAATTTTATGATTAGTTAATTTATTCAAGGAAAATCGTAAATTTTGTGATTAGTTAATTTATTCAAGGAAGATCGTTCATTTTGTGATTTGCTTTTCCTTCCAGTACAAGACGTTGTTTTCTGGTTGGTGTATCTTTTCATGTCCCAAAGGCACACAGAATGCTCTAGTACTTGAGTGAGTCTTATTTGTATATTGCCTAATTAACTTAGCAGTCAACAATTTGATCACTTCCAAATAAAACTATAAATATTTTTGGAAGTGCGTCTTGATGCGGTGACTGCTTTTTTTGACTTGTGGGAGCCAAATGAATGGTGTGGGTGAACTTACAACAAAAAAGTCAAAAGTGAAATTAATGTCAAACTGAAAATTCTAGTAACAGTTTGCACGTATCGCGCACGCAAAGACATGCTGTAACCCGAGGCCGTACAACCGTAAGCTGAACAATACAAAATGGTTAAGGCACTTTAACGAGGTCAAACCCAATACAAAATAGTTCACCACTAGCGGTCTCACAAGTTAACAAGGCACTTATATCAGCAAGGGCACCAAGAGGGAAGGAAAGAAATTAGTGAAAAATAAAACTAAAACACTTGCTTAATTGATTACATATAAGAGATACTACAACACATACTCAATTGAGATGAATAGTTTTAGTCTCTAAATATTATCAGTAAACTTGATTATATATTTTTAATCTCTAATTTCATAATACATACATACATACATACATACATATATATATATATATATATATGTATAATTGTGCATCAGACTAGATTATTGTTAAAGCCAATTGGACTGAATTGTGATTTTACAATGACTCAGGTCAATGGAAGAGCTGAATGCCAACTTCAACAAGCTGAGCCACCTCCCAGACACCATTGGTTTTGAACTCAATAACCTCAAGAAGCTATCAGTGAACTCCAACAAGCTTGTCTTTCTACCACGCTCCCTCACCCATCTTACGTCTCTGCGCGTACTCGATGCTCGTCTCAACTGCCTCAGGTCCCTTCCTGAAGATCTTGAGAACCTTATCAACCTTGAAGTTCTCAATGTAAGCCAAAATTTCCAGTACCTCGAAACCCTACCATACTCCATTGGCCTCCTTTTGTCTCTAGTAGAATTGGACGTCAGCTACAACAAGATCACAGCCCTACCAGACTCCATTGGATGCCTCAAGAAGCTTCAGAAGCTTATTGTGGAAGGAAACCCTATGGTTTCTCCTCCTCCTGAGGTGTTTGAGCAAGGGTTGCATTCAGTGAAGGAGTATCTTAGTGAGAAAATGAATGGTGGCCACAAGACTCCGCCAAAGAAGAAGTCTTGGATGGGCAAGCTGGTGAAGTATGGCACGTTCAATGGGGCCAACCGAAGCGGACCTCGAGAGGAGAGAGGAGGGTTCATCATGCCTGAGTACCGCTCAATTGACGGCCTTGCTTCTCCGAGGTATATGGGGATGTTCTCACCCCGTCGCCTCTTCTCTCCCCGTACTTACTTCAGTCGGTGAAGGGTAAAAATGTTGAAAGAAAATTAAGAAAACTACGTATGTTCATGAATCATGAGCCTTCGTACTCATGAGGATCGGGTTAATTATAAGGAAAACTAACGAAAAGTCCAAAAAAACTTTTTTTTTTAATGAAAAGTCATTTTTAATGGTATAATGAACAGTGCCAGAGAAAAGTATAAATGTGGTTTTTCGTTAAAAGTGAACAGTATCGGGAGTGTTTTGTTAAACCTCCCTTAATTATATCGTGTGTGCGAGCGCACGCGTGCGCTTTTGTTTTGGGTTGTATTGAAAATTCATGATGTTGGACGTATACATGTAGGTTATTGGGGTTTATATGCTTAGTAGGATCGATGGTTGACTTGGGTAAGCCTAAGCCCCTTGAGAAGATCACGTAGATTGCGTTAGAAAAAGTAGTGGTTTTGCAAAGTTATAGGTCTCGTATATGTACGTATATATAGGTAATGGGTTATCTGTGTTTATATATATATTCATGCATGTCTAGTCTGTAAATAAATTTCATGGGCTTCATACACAGTTTTGAATGTTTTGATAAATAAGTAACACGTGTAGAAACAGGAATATTTGTACACGTTAACTTATCTAGTTTTTTTTTTGGCTCATATATATGTTAATATAACGTTACTGCAAATTTTCTCCACTCCGCTCAGAAAGAATCACTGGCGAGTAATGTCCCCATTTGGTGTTTCTTAATTAAGAGACTGGGTAGTTTGACCAGTCTTTCTTTTTGAGTAATATTAGGGAGATACATATTAATATCAAATCATATTATTAGAAAAATTATTTGCACGACAAAATTTTAGACGACGAGGCAGATTTCACCATGCAAGTGCTCGGCTTTCGTCGCATAATATCGTCACGGCCAAAAAAACTTGAAAACCTTAGGTGACGAACTAGGTAATTCGTTGCACAATTTCTAGGGAAAATGCTGTGAAATGAAGATTTGGCGCCAATTTATCACTCAACAAACTTTTTCTTGTGCGAGGAAACCTGTGTCACTGTTTACATTTTGCGCGACGAACAGATGCCTTCATTGCCAATGTGTTTGAACTGGTCGGTGAGTCATTTATCCAGAAAAACAATTGTAAACCTTAGGCGACGAATGCTTCGTTGTGTAAAGGGTTCTTGGGATTCTTTAAAAACTCAGAACAACTCTTTTCTCCTCATTTATCTCTTCCTCGTCTTTTTCCCCAACCCCCTCTCTTTCTTCTCCCCCAACTCAAAACTTTCTATCCTCCAAACTCCAAAACTTTCTCTCCCCCATATCCTGTTCTTGTTTCCTTTTTCCTATACTTTCACCAACAACGATTTTCGATTTCCAAAAGTCTTTATATCTCCAAATAAAGAACAAATTTGTTTCGGTAATTAATTTTATTTTTTGAATCGTGTCTCATAAGTTGTGGGTTTTCGAACATATGAGAATTATAATATTGTAGATGTCCGATTCTGGTGCTGCTTCAACTGGACAGGCATCCGACAGTGAACCGATTGTGACATAAGAAGGGGAAGGATCTCGGACAGGTAATACCCAATTTTGTATAAATTTTATGGTTGTTTTTGTTGGAAAAATTTACTGCATTATTGTAGTAAAAGTTTATGAATTTACTGAGTTTGTTTATGAAAAATTTTGTTTTTTTTTTTTTTTTTTGGTAGAGAAATACAAAAAGAAAATGTCTCGCTGGGCTAGAGAGCTGATGAATGATGGGCGGAGGCGCATCAAGTATGACATGCGGCTTAAGGAATCTAAGACGGAGACGCACTATATGCTTGTGCATGACTAAGGGCCATTATTGTGGGACAAATGTCCTACGAAGTCTCGGAGGAAATGAAGAAGTATTGAATGGGCTATTAGTATTGTCAATATATTAGTAATTTAATAATTAATTTTGAATTTTTCATATAAAATATTTTATATTATAGTAAAATATTAATAATTTTTAATATTTTAATACTTTGCGCACAACAGGTTGATTTTATTATTGATGATATTGACTCTAACCTCTTGAATTACATCGATGACGTATTCAAGAGGCATTACCGGGAGTTGAAGCATCATGCCGTCCAAGGTACACAAGCACCACTACTACAATAGTTGTTTTATTTAGTTGTTATGGACGAATAAAATATTTTCTTAGATATGTATTTGGATTATAATATTTTTTTATTTAACATTTAGGGATGTTAGAATTAAATATTTTCTTAATTTGTATCCAGATTAAATATTTACTTTAAGTATTTATTTGCTTAATTTGATTTACCTTATATGGACGCTTTAAATATCTCTTTTAAATATTTTATTTCTTTAATTTAATAAAAAAAATTAGTAATACTTTTTAATTTAACAAAAAAACGTAAACAAATAAATACTTAAAAGTAAATATTTAATGGTATGTATGATTACTAGTATGAAAATGTGAGTCTGGAACTCTAATAGAGGTATTCTATAGAACTTGTATGTATTTATGACAAGATATTTGGTTATATGAGAATTTGACATTGTATATGCTTACATTGTAAAGCATACGTGTTGATGTAGGGGCAAGTTGTGTGTGAATGTGACTGCACCATGTAATAGTGGTACATGGATGATCTTGCTTGGTATTGTAGACATGTAAATTTCGTTGCATACAAATGATGCATCACAAAGCTCCACATGGCATATGACTTATCATAAATGGACAAGTCATCAATGACATGTGATACAATTCAAGCAACGGAAGCTCAAAACTTCCCCAAAATTCGGCAAAAAGGGGGAAATATCCCTTAAAATCGGCAAGGGGCCGAAATTGCTCCCAAAATCGGAAAGAAAGTTAAAGCATCTTCATAAAACAAACAAGAATTGAAGATTGCTCGCAAAATAGGCTAGAAAGCCCTATAATTCGGCCAAGCAAGGGAAAGTGGCTTAAATTAAGATACAAAACATGCCTAAATTCGCCCATGGACGAATCAAGACACAAATCAAAACCAAATCCACCTAAAGGCATGGGTTTGGAAGTCTATAAATACATGGTCCCAAGACAAGCATAAGGTTGAAAATTTCTACATTGAAGGGCCGAAATTCTCACAAAGGGAAAACCTCTGCCAAATCTTTGAAGACTAATACGCTGCCAAAGCTCTCTTCGAAAAACGCACAATAAAAGCTGAAACTTTCTTTCGACCAAAGCCAAAGCATTCCCTTGAAGAATCAACAAGCAATGTGCTGATTCCTTCAAGACTTTGTTGCAAGGTCAAAACTTGTAACGACGTTCGATTCAAGATCAAGTCACCAAGACCCTTGAATTAACAAAATCCTACATCAACACTTCCTTTGTTGCAGCTTTGAGGTAAAGACCATCCAAACATTGTTTCAAGCTCAAAACTTAAAGCAATCGTTCAATCATTCGTCCGAGATCAAGTCATTGCAACCCTTGGATCAACAACCTACACATCTACATCAAATTTGAAGAATGAATCAGAGGAAAATTGTAAACAGAGATTGTAACCCTACAAATTCATCAATACAAATCTACTTTGTACACGTGTTCTTGTTTCATTCGTTACAAAATTTTCGTGTTTACAAATTTGGCATGCTCGGTGGGACATTTCTGCCTCTCATCTTTGTCTTCAAATCCGCAAGAAACACATATAGCATCAAGAAAGGATCAAGCTGTTCCAGTAACCAATGCGAATAACAAGAACATCCTTGCCACAAGTAATGGCACTTTGGGCTTCACAACCCGAAGCAAGGCAAGAGCTCTTTTTGCCGTGCCTTCCACCCATACATCAACTTTGCTGAATGAGTTAAAGCACCCGAGGCATGAACCCGTGATCACCCTGGCCTCGATAAGAACGCTAAGGGAAGAAAGCCTCAGGAGGTACTCTAAGTCGTTGATTTCTTATGCCTACTCAAGCAGTAGCTCGTATCTCATAGCCATGCAAGTTATGACTACTAGTGCAACGTCCATCGATGAGCGACTGGCTCAAATGAATGAAGCAATTGCAAGGCTAACAAAGACCGTGGAGGAAAATGACTTGCAAATTGCCGCACTCGTCAACAGACTAAAAGTGCAGAATGACGAAAAAGTTAACCGCAACCCAAAGGTTTATCTACAAAAAAAGGAAACCGACAAGGATAAGGAGCTTCAATGGAAAAAGTCGAGGAGAAGCAGGACCAAGCAACGGTACTCATGAGATCTCTCTCTATCCAGCGGCTGCAAGAGATGATCATTAGCACAATCAAAATGCAGTAGGAAGGAAGCTCACACAACTCTGTGCTATACTCAAAACCCTACTCCAAAAAGATTGATGACTTAAAGATGCCAAGGGGTTATCAGCCACCTAAATTTATGCAATTTGATGGAAAAGACAATCCTAAACAACATATTGCCCATTTTCAGTGAAACCCACAACAACGCTGGGACGGAAGGAGACTACCTAGTTAAGCAATTCTTACGCTCACTTAAGGGTAACGCCTTTGACTGGTACACCAACCTCGAGCCAGAGTCTATTAACAGCTGGGACCAGCTTGAAAGGGAATTCCTCAACCGCTTCTACAGCACCCACCATACCGTAAGCATGTTGAAGCTGACAAGTATAAAGCAGTGGAAGGATGAACCTGTCATCGACTACATTAACATATGGCGTTCATTAAGTCTGGATTGCAAAGATTGGCGCGTTCATTAAGTCTAGATTGCAAAGATTGGCTTTCTGAAACCTTCGCCATTGAGATGTGTGTTTAAGGCATGCACTGGGGGTTACATTACATCCACCAAGGCATAAAATCTAGAACGTTTGAGAAGTTGGCAACTCGATCCCACAACATAGAGCTGAATATCGCCAATTATAGGAAAATGAGCCAATCACTGACTTCAAGAAGGACAAGGTGTTTGCTCCGAAGATGGACAAGACTGGGAAGAAGCCCACCAATGAAGCTTTTACCATCAACTCTACCCCCATCAAGACCTCTTCCGCACCCGTTAAGATTTTCTCCAAGAACAAAATGAAGTAGATGAAGAGAGGTGAGCCTTCTCGCACCCAAAACAGGTACAAAAACACCTTGAGGGAACTAGAGCAGAAGACGTACCCTTTTACTGACTCTGACATGACTGCAATGTTAGATGACTTGCTGGAAAAGAAGATGATCGAGCTACCCGAATGCAAGTGCCCGAAGAGATGAATCATGTTAACGATCATAGGTACTACAAATACTATCGTATTATGAGTCATCATGTTGGCAAGTGCTTCGTTTTCAAAGAGCTCATCATGAAGCTGGCACAACAAGGACGAATTAAACTTGACCTGGAAGACATGGTTGCAACACATACTACTACGATTACGTTTGGATCCTTCGATCCCGTGCCTCTCCAAGTAACGTTTGACCACTCCCGTTCATGATCAAGCTATACAGCACCTTCTGCACAACCATCATTGGGGGTAAGCCACCAAAATGCACCTACTAACAATGAAGAATAGTGGACACTGGTGACCTACAAAAAGATAGGGAAGCCAAGACCATAAGCCACAAAGCCAAAGGTGGAACAAAGAAGAAAACACTGTCGTCGTAACAGTAAGAAGCCTAAAAGAAACGTAAGAGCTACTAAGCCAATGTACGCCAAGGAACCTATGGAGCAAGAGCCACGCATTCTCGTCTTTTTGCATGAGTACTTCCCGAAAGACTTATTCCAATAATGCACTATCGATGTCTGTCACATGGTTGAAATAGAGATAGAAGAGCACTCAAAAGGCAAAGCTATTGCTGTCGAGGAAGAGATGACCCTCATGCCCAAAGAATACCTGATGACATACTTTAGCATTGAGGAAGCGCTACGGTTGCCCAAGGAGATGTGAAAAGCACTAGTAGCGGTCTTGGCGAGTCCTGACGACCACGAAGTGCAAGAAAGCAAAGACGAAGGCTTGAAGCTTCGGCCACATGCTGTGCCGCCCATGATGCAATCATCTTTATTGACGAAGACTTGCTACTAGGGTCAAAGCCTCACAACCGTCATTTCTTTGTCTCTGGGTACATGAGGGAGCACAAAGTCAACCGTATGCTTGTGGATGGGGGATCGGCCATACACATCATGCCAAAATCAACAATGACCATAATCGGCATTAAGGTGGATGAATTGTCCTGAAGTCGCCTTCTAATTCAAGGTTTTAACCAAGGAGGACAAAGAGCAATGGGTATGATCCGAGTCGAGATGACCATTGGTGAACTCAAGTCAAGCAAGCTATTTCATGTGATTGACACAAGAACTTCATACAGCTTGCTTTTAGGAAAGCCTTGGATCTATGAGAATGGAGTGGTGCCATCCACCCCCACCAATGCTTAAAATTCTACCGAGAAGGGGTGAAGGTGATACAAGGCGACACCAAGCCATTCATCGAAGCCAAATCACACTTCGCGGATGCCAAGTTTTGCATAGATGAAGACATGGTGCCCAAAGCTTTTCCAAAAAAGATCAAATCCACAGTAAAGCCATACCTAAGAAACAGGAGTGGCAAGCCGTGCCCAAAAAGCAAGAAGATGAAGCCTTGCTATCTTCAAGCAAAGATGATGATGAGTCTGCCAAACCTACAACAACCAAAGTGTGATGCCCTCAAAAGGACCAAACACTCTCGTTTTCCAATACGTCCCCATATCAAGAAGAAAAAATGGGCAATCGTCATTCGAAACTAAAACATGCAAAGCCAACACACAGTTGCACAAGGACGATGTAAAACTGCTCAAGACAAATGCCGTTTTACCTTTGACATAGCTAGGTGATGCTAAAGTTTCAAAGCCATCACAAGGTTTCGTAAAACCTCTTCCAAAGGGGGCGGAGCCAAGCTCTCTTCCAACCAAGAAGACCAAAGAAGGTTTTGACCCAAACGTCTACAAACTCATGTCAAAGGCTGGGTATGATTTCGTCTCATCTTCAGATCTTGGAAAGAATAATACAAACACTATCAACAACAAAAAACGTAACCTCTCTGAGACTCAAAAAAAGTTGAAGAAGCATGGTTACGAAATGACAACAACAAAGCTAGACTTGGCTTCACACCAAATACACCTGTGAAGATTTTAAGAAAAGTGAAAAACATTAGTACTCAACACATTAGCGTGAAGGTTGAACAAAATCAAGAGGAGCCTAAACCCGCTTGTCGAACGTCAGTCTTTGATAGACTAAATCATTCAAAACCTAAAATTTCAGCATTTGATCGCATTGTGGTCAAGATCAAACTTCCGTCTTCAAGCGATTTAACATGCCAACACCCCAAAGCTCTATTTTCGAAAGGTTGTCAAAACCTAAGAAACAAAGGAACACGGCTAGCTCTCATTCACGACGGTCGGCCTTGGAAAGACTTAAAGAAACCAAGAAGCCTTCTAGAAAGAGGAAGACAACGCCGAAGGAAGAAAAGCTCGACTATCTAACAGAAAAAAGACGATATTCGAAGCTTGATTCCTTCAAGGATGAAATGCCAAGCAACCTTAAAGGTTAACACAAAAGGACAACCGAAGGTAAATAGGTGCATCATCATCCACACTGGCCAATTTTCACGCCAATAAGCCCAAGAGAACGACACTAAAGAGGAGGTCCAAGATGTCTTCCACATCACAATCCAAGAAGACAAAACAGATAAAATCCCCGAGGAAGACGTCACTGTTACGTCACCATAGCTTAAGGATGGGGGGCAAGCCACGGTTGATGATCTCAAGGAGCTCAACTTAGGCACAAGCAAGGAACGGAAGCCTATCTTCGTAAGTGCACTACTAAGTATGGACAAGATCGAAAAGTACCACCAATTGCTAATGGAGTACAAAGACGTATTTGCTTGGACCTACAAAGAAATGCCTAGCCTTGACCTTATCATCACCGTGCATCGCCTTGCAGTTAAGCTTGGAACGCGACTGATAAACCAAACTCAAAGACGCTATTGATCCGAGCTCATCCTATAAATTGAAGCTGAAATTGACAAGCTAATCAATGCAGGCTTCATGTGAGAGGTGCATTACCCTAAATAGATCTCCAACATCGTCATTGTCCTTAAGAAATCTGGACAAATATATGTTTATGTAGATTTATGCGACCTCAACGATGCTTGGCTGAATGATGACTTTTCCTTGCCAAACATCGAAATCATGGTGGACGCGACCACTGGCCACGAGGCCTTATCATGCATGGACGACTCCTCTGGGTATAATCAAATCCCTATGGCTCCTAAGACGAGGAACTAACAACCTTCTGCACTCCAAAAGGTATCTACTACTACAAGGTAATGCCCTTTGGCTTGAAGAACGCTGGGGCTACATATCAACATGCAATGCAGAAGATCTTCAATGACATGCTGCACAAAAATATAGAATGTTACGTAGACGATGTAGTTATAAAACCAAGAAGAGATCTGATCACTTGAATGATTTACGAATGGTGTTTGACAAACTACGGCACTACAACCTCAGATGAACTCATTGAAGTGTGCATTTAGTGTCACCTCTGGGAGTTCCTCAGTTTCATTGTCAAGCATCATGGCATTGAAGTGAACCAATCAAAGAATAAGGCCACTCAAAGCATGCCCGAGCCAAGGAATCTACATGAGTTGAAAAGTCTACAAGGATGGTTAGCCTTCATTAGGCGTTTTATCTTTAACCTTGCCGGTCGCTGTTAACCCTTCAGTCGACTCATGAAGAATGATGCTCCATTCATATGGGATGACGCATGTCGCAATGCCTTTGAGAACATTAAAAGTTACCTGGCAAGCCCACCTGTCTTAGGAGCTCCCGTGCCTAGAAAGCTGTTCATTCTATACATTGCCGCACAAGAGGGTTCCATTGGAACACTCTTGGCACAAGAAAATAAAGAATAAAAGGAAAGAGCCATCTACTACCTAAGTAGAACTATCACTAGTGTTGAGCTTAACTACTCACCGATCGAGAAGATGTGCCTTGTCTTAGTCTTTACCGTCTAAAAGCTTAGACACTACATGCATACTTACATCATCCACTTGGTTGCTAAAGCCGACCCAGTCAAGTACGTTATGTCCAAACCTGTTCTAACAGGGCAACTAGCTAAATGGGCGTTGCTTCTCAACCAACACAAGATCATCTACGTCTCAGCTAAAGCTGTCAAAGGACAAGCGCTAGCAGACTTCCTTGCCGATCATCCAATCCCAACCAATTGGAAATCTCAGACGACTTGCCTGATGAGGAGGTGTTCTACGTCGACATCTTCCTGACATAGACAATGTTCTTCGATGAATTTGCATAAGCAGACGGAGCAGGGGCAAGAGTAGTGTTCATGTCGCCACAAAGACAAATACTACCTTATTTCTTTCGACTAAGCGAGCTATGCTCTAACAACGTCGCTGAGTACCAAGCATTGATTATTGGACACCAAATGGTGATCGACATGGAAATCACAACGCTAGAAGTGTATGGCGACTCTAAGCCCATAATCAATCAACTTTTGACTGAATATGAAGTAAGGAAAAATGATTTTGCCCCATACTTTCGGCTAGCAACCCAACTACTACAAAAGTTCGAGGCCGTGACGCTGGAACATGTGCCAAGAAAAGAAAATCAAATGGTGGATGCTTTCGCTAACCTAGCCTCAAGTATGGTGCTAGGAGAAGACGAAGCTACGGATGTGCCAGTTTGCCAAGATGGGTGATCCCGCTCGTCACTGAAATTCAACTGGATGATACAAAGTCATCTCAGTACTTCCAGTCGACACTAAAGAGTGGAGACAGCAGCTGGTTAACTACTTGGGGCATGGAAATGTTCCAAACAATCCTAGACACCACTCTGAAATACGTCAACGAGCACCTCGCTTCCTCTACTACAAAGGAACACTCTACCAACACTCTTTTGTAGGAGTACTACTAAGATGCCTAGGTGAGGAAGAAGTTAATCAAGCCATGGAAGAAGCACACTCAGGCATATGTGGGGCGCATCAATCTAGACCGAAGCTACACTTCCAGCTCAAAAGAATGGGCTACTACTAGCCAAGCATAATGAAGGATTGCCTGGAATACGCCAAAAGGTGCCAAGCCTACCAATTCCATGCCAACTTCATACATCAACTGCTTGAGCCATTACACCCTACGGTTGCTTCATGGCCATTTAATGCATGAGGATTGGACGTCGTGGGACCAATCACACTAAAATCATCTGCTGGAGAAACCTGCATCCTGGTCACAACGGACTACTTCTCCAAGTGGGCTGAAGCCATAACCCTAAAGGAAGTTAAGAAGGAAATTGTCACCTGTTTCATCAATGAGCATATCATCCATCGATATGGTGTGCCTCGCTACATCATCGATAACAGAAAAAAGTTCTCTAACCGACTCATGGACGAACTCTACGAGAGATACAAGTTCAAGCAACACATGTCTTCCATGTATCATGCTTCGACCAACAGTTTTGCAGAAGCATTCAACAAAACGTTATGCAACCTCCTGAAGAATGTGATTGGCCGAGCAAAGAGAGACTGACATGAAAGAATAAGCGAAGCACTTTGGGCATATAGGATGAAACATAGGACTCCTACCCAAGCTACGCCTTATTCTCTTGTATATGGTGTGGAAGCTGTTTTGCCGCTCGAAAGTCAAACCCCCTCACTAAGGATGGCTATACAAAAAGGCTTGACTGAAGAGGAAAATGCAAAGCTATGACTTGAGGAGTTTGAAGCACTCGACGAAAAAAAGCTCAAAGCTCAACACTTGGAATGCTACGAAGCACGGCTATCTAAGGCAATCAACAAGAAGGACCGCCCAAGGTATTTCCAAGCTGGAGATCTTGTCTTAGCATTACAAAGGCCTATTGATGTGAAAATTAACTTGACACACAAATTAAACCCTATTTGTGACAATTGTCGTATATATGCAAGTAGGGATCGTTCTAGACCGGGGATTAACCAGGGATGCTAATCAACACAAATAAGACTCGAAAATCACTAAACTAGACTCTATAGACTCAAAAATAACTTAAAACACTCAAAATAGCAACAAACAATCAAAAAGACTCAATTCTAGACCTAACAAGTGATTTTGACGAAAATAAAACTTAACTTGACTCAAAAGACTAAAAGAAAATAGATTTTGACTCAAATAACAAGACTAAATGAAAGGGGGATTGTTTTTGACGAATTTAAAACTTAAAACAGAAACTTTGCATAAAACACTTTGTAAAAACGAATTTGGGTGAATTAAATGGGTGAAAGGCTAGTTAGAGGGTCCTTCTCCACACATGATATATGTATACAAACCAATTTCCAGTTATTATTCCTTTAGACTATGAATGACAACGCCCCAAGTTAATTGCATCGCACAACTAACCATCACATTTTCCTTATTTCATTGAATTGAATGAATACGCATTACAACCAAATTATCTTTCTCAAGTTCTTTATATGAAACGCATAATAAAGATACATATCAAAAGTCGTTAAGTTTTGTGAAAATCATAAGCATTGACAAGGCACTCATCATTATGAAACGCATGAGACTTATGCCAAGGATTCACTTAACACGATTGTGACTAGCAACCTTCACTACTTGTGAATATAAGTGAATAACTATTACGTGAAATTCCCTTATACTCTAGCATCAAATTCATGCATGCAAATTAAGTGCCAATCCTCAACCAACATACATAAACAAGTTTTAATAACTTAGATAAGCAAATCACATTTAGGACTCAAGAAACAATAACTGGATGTAATCAATTCATATAAAACATATAATCATGGCTTCGAATTCACCTTTAACTATAAAGAAATTAGTTCCACATGTTCATCATAATTGAAAACCAAATTAAAGTAAACATCAAGCTAAAACTAAGGATAGAAAGAACCCAGAAACTCTCCACACTCCAATGGCATGCACGGCACTCTCTTGGATGGTAGATTGCACAAGTCTTCTTCTCCTTCCTTCCTTGCTTGAGGCACTAGGGTAATGTGGTGTGAATTATGGTGTTTGATGGTTGAATGTATGAATGAATGAATGAGTGAATGGATGATTAAAACCTGCGGCAAAGGCTTGTAGTTATAGGTTAGGTTTTGCACAATTTATGAAGGAAAATGACTGCATAATCCTAAAGGAAAAAGGTTATGGTTTGGCAGAAACCAAGCGGAAAGGGATAGGGAATACACGGCAGGGATTAGGGTTTCTAAAGGGAATAGGTTTGGCACCTTTTTAGGAGGAAGATAGGGCTTCTAGAAAGAATGTTTTAGAACAGATTTCTGGACCTAAAATGACAAGGACACACGGTATAGGTGTAGAATAGGGATTACAACTCCTAAACCTCCAAGGAATAGCATATATGCGGCACATAAGGGATTAGGCTTCTAAAATCTGAGTTATGTGTTTAAATGTATAACTAATCCCTTCTAAATAGCTAGAATTAAGGCATAAACTGATTTGGATAAGATAAGATAGGATAATGCTAGATTTAGGAAAGGATAAGGTTGGTTAGGATAAGATAAGGTTGGATAATATTCCTTATTTCTTGCTCTTTCCTTATCTTCTTTGTATTTGAACTTGTTTCTCCAGATTTGTGGCATTTCCTAGCCTTTCTTGACTTCAATTTCATCCATCCACCTTGCTCCACTCATAAGTTATCCAATTGATGCCCAAAACTGCTCCAAATGGCTCCAAAATGCACTTTCTTGCTCCTTTTGCCATTAGGACCTACAAACAAACAAAAATAGCTTAAAAGACTATAATTAGTAGTAATTAACTATCTAAATGCAAGGAAACAACATAATTAAGTAGCATAAATATGGTCCTATCACCTATCATCATAACTTACAAGACAAAAGGCAAGTTCACATCAAAGTGGGATGAACCTTACATAATACAAGAGGTCTACACCAACGGCGCCTACTTAATCATGGCAGAAAACTGGTTAAAGATCGGCCCCATCAATGGGAGATTCTTGAAGCATTACTACCCCTAAACTAAACAAGCAATGCTTATCGCCTGCATGATCCTAAACTACACACAGCATGATGCTCCTCGCTTGCATGAGCCTAAACTATAACGAGCATAATGCTCCTCGCCTGTATAAGCCTAAACTGCACACGGCACAACGCTCCTTGTTTGCGCGAGTTTAAAAGGCGACACACAATGCTCTTTATTCGCATAAGTTTAAAAGGTGACACTAAACACTCCTGGTTTGCACGAGTTTAAAAGGACACACATAATGCTCTTTGTTCGCATGAGCTAAAAAGGTGACACTTAATGCTCCTGGCTCGCAAGAGCATAAACTATGAACAGAAAAATCAAAAATCAAAATCATCATCAAAATCACCACCAAAACCGTCAAACAATCCATCACTAATTTGAACTACGTCATGACTTGATCCTTCCTCAATCGAAGGTACGTAGGCAACCTAAGACTTTAAAACTTCAAGTACAGTCACATACAAAGTCACAAACACTTTGAAGAATAAAGAGCAAATTCAAAAAGTGAATACTTTATTTCTTTAAATGAAGAATTTGGCTACAAAGCCTTATTACAAAAAGAGCAAAAACAAAGAAGGCTTAAAGTACAAAAAAATGGAAGACAATACTTGAAAGCTATGTCCTTAAAACTACGGCAACGATCTCCAAGCAAGCTTTCCAAAGTCTTCAAAGTCTCTACATCAGTGGGAGACAAGGTGTCACTTCCATGGCAGCACCTTTCTCTTACTCTAGGCATAAAATATCATCTTGATGCTGAGAAAGTGTAGTTTCTTACTCTGAGAGAACACCCTAAAGTCATGAAGCTTCAATTTCCAACTGCTCTCGCTCTCGTGCCAACGCTTCTAGACACACTTAGACAAAAGCTAAAGAAGTCATTATGACTTGAAAACCTTCCGAAGCAACTTGCTAAGAAGACCAAACTTGGGCAATTGAAAAGTTTATTGCCACAAGTTGTTGAGCTCTAGCCTCTGGACTTAACTTCTTCAAGGAAATAACATGCAAGGAATAATACTCAGTTGAGGCGGCCATAAGTTCGGCAATCTTGACTCTCAAGAACGAGGAATCAACATTAAGGTTGTCAATCATAGAAACAAGCTTCAACAAGTCCTCATTGAGCAACGCAAGGTCCTCCAATAAGCACTTTAAAATCTTCTTCTCAATATGACTCTTGATATCCATGGCTAGACGAAGGTTGATGCGATGGATAAGTTGCTTAGTGCCACTAAGGTTCGACCCTTTAAGAAAGATCTTGGAGCTAGCTAGCAAAGGTGTTCGACGCATGACGGGCTCTTGCATACCTTCACCTGCACACAACAAACTTGGGCAACTTGACGAATTTGTAACAAGCTATACACAGGACGGATCCCCAATCTCCTCATTTGTAGGTAGATTGCCTCTAAATAACATCTTCGTAAAGGAATGAACGCCCGCGTTTGCCAAATCAAAAGAACAAGAGGGCTCAGCCTAAAGAAGACAAAGAAAGATGTTAGAAACAAAAGCTAAACCAATGAAAGTAGAAGAAATCACAAGAAAGCAGGAAACACATACATCTTTCTCAAGTGACGCACGGCCATCAAATTGAGGAAGCCTAAACATTTTCTTCTTCTTATGATGGAATTTAACGTCGTTGTTATCCAAAGTACCTTCATGCGGTCACTTATTCAAAACTTGTTAACGTTGCCGCAAAACAAGTTCATCTTTGTGCGAATTAACTTCATCACCCGCCTCTTCATTAGCATCCGAATGTTGAGAAGACAAGCACGGGCTTTAAGAAGCTAAAGCCGCAGGTCCATCTTGTAAAGGAGTTGCACTCGCATAATCAAAATGTGCCAGCTGCATAAACCACAGAACAATCCTCTTTCAGTGCATCATTACGTGAATGAGAAGAATTAGTGTCACTTTCTGTCCCCAAGTCTTCATGGTGTACTTTAACCACCAACCTACGTAGGCACAGGTCACTGGATTACTCTTGAACTCGTCATTGACCAGTACGGTGATAGAAGCATTTGTACATGCGTGGGTGCAAAACTCTCAATGCATATACATGGCTTATAAGGATTATAAGGATTCCGACTGTGTGGTTTCCTTCAGCTTGCCTGGCACATGTTGGATAAAACCAAATTGCCTGCTGAAACGGTAAGGACTATACACCTGAACAATACATCGGTCTCCTTACCGCAAAGAAACATACCCTGAGCAAAGACTTATGAGATATGACTAGTCTGAGAAACGAATGTGTGAATCATCTATGAGACCTCGCCGCGCTGAGCCAACTCTCGCCAGATAATCCATCCTCAAACCGTTACAGCTTCTAAACAACGCTCACTCCAGCAAATCATCAAGGCTTTTCGCAGAAAGCACGCCAGAGTACTTTGTCATCAAATGCCTCAGCTTGACTGAAGATGATGAAGAAGGCCCCGACTTGTCTAAAGTTGACAAAGAAAAATAGGTGCCAAAATACTCACCCAACCAACCATACACATAGTGGTAGGGAAGTATCACAGCACGATCTTCAGTGCTCGTTGAGTTCGAAATAACACTCAAGCCATCATAAATATTGGCTAAGACCGGAATAGCAAAGCTAAAAGATTCACCTGCAACCATCTTGCTAGCCACTTTGAAGACTCCAGAGCGGATAAAGTTGACGTCGTCTTTGGGGAAAACAAACTTACAAAGCCAACAAGCTAAGAAGTCAGCTAGGTAAGATTCTTCCAGGTGCTCTAAATCTACACCTAGATCCTCAAACACTTTCAACTCAGCAGGTGCACGACACCTAGCTGAACCAATGGCACCAGACGTGTTTACGTCTTCCTTTGGCTTAATGGTCTTGTTACGGCCACTTTCTTCAAAGGCTTCTTATACTTCATGGCATCCTAATACCAAAATCAGATCCATGAAGAAATCTTCACGCTGGACTTACCCTGAGCCTCATGGGAAAGTTTGTGATACGCCCAAAACAAATAACGGCAACTCACAGGCAATCATTGGCTATTGCGATGAAAAAAATCCTCCATGCTAAGAACAACCTCGTCGTAAAAATTACCCTGGATCAGCAAGCCATCTATCTTGTGAAGATCCCAAAGTGAAATTGACATCTCCCCTTGTGACATGTGAAGTGTGTTAGTCGTTGAACACCAATGCTTAAAGAACGCACGAAGGACAGAATGATGGCGATCATAACTAAACAAAGATGCGTACACAGCGTAATAAAGTCCCACGTTAGTAAGCATATCTTTGGATCGGCTCAAGACGTCTTCAAGTTACTCCCAATAAAACTCAACAAAGACGGCTTCTCCAGTAATCGAAAAAGTGTTATTCTAAGTCACAGCTCTACTACCAATGCAATCACTAATAAGCTCAAATGAAGCCAGTGAATTGTCACGAACATGGTGCAAATGATTCAAGATAAAAATCCTCAACATACACACCTTCTTCTTCTTCGTATTTGGTCAACCAAAATCTGTCACCTCCCAAGAGACTTCAGAAGACCACGACTTGATATGCATCGAGTTGTCTTTTGCAGGAAGAACAAGCGCCTTAAGGCCAGTCAACGGCGCACAAAGTTTCAAAGTCGTTCCCTTATCTTATGAATCGCCTTCCTTCGCAAAAATAGTGATGGTATTGCTCTTAAAGTACTTGAAAAATACCATGGCTGCAACAAGACAAAAAAGGACAACATAAGCATAAGGTGGGACGGCAAGAAAGAAACAAAAAAGATTGCTTCACTAAAGCAAAAGACATGTGCGACAAACCTCGTGAGCGTTGAAGGATGACGATGACAAAGTAATAACGATGAAAAGAAATCAGCCACAAAGCTTAAGCAGCACGGCACAGAAAGCAGTTGCAAGATGGTCATTCAAAGCATGCTACAGCAGCAAAGAAAACCAAAATGCTACGTAATCACACTATGCAACACCACAACGATTACGCAAGCAGTTTCTTGCACTGCACAGCAACATCATCGCTGAGGAAAAACTGTGACCAAAAGGCATTACACAGCAAAACCTCATTGCAGTCTTCTACATAGTACCACACGATAAAAAGTGACGCACTGCAACAAGCTCTAAGCAAGCAGTCTGAGGTAGCAACAACAGCAGCACATACGGCAAGCACAATGGTAGTGCATGGCAAGGGTTGTTGTGACAAAAACACACACACAATTGTCCTATAAATAAGGGTCAATTGCTTTCGAATGCTATAAGGGAAATACATACCAAATAGCAAAAGGAAAATCAAAAGAAGGAAATACATTCCAACCAAAACAAGGAAGTAAATTCCAAGCAATAAAGGCAATGTAATTTCGGCACTAAGGAAAAAAACCACGCTATTTTTGCACCTAAAATCAACAAAGAAAAGAAAAAGAAAAAAAAAAGGAAAAGGCTTTAAAATTTTCAAAACATCAAAGGAAAATGCCTTTCCTTGCCAAAATACAAAAAAGAATCCCTTCAAGGCAATGACAAGTCTTCAAGTTTCCCGAACCAAGAAGGAAAACACCCCCTTGGCCAAAAAAAATAAAGAAAGGGAAAGAAAAAATTTAAATCCTACTTACCCAAGGACAAGCATTATGTGACAATCCGTCCCTCATTTTCTACGTAATTTCTCCCCGAGTGTGTAAATTGACCATTTTGCCCTTGTTGGCAAAGTGACGTGGACGTGTTTATACAGCTTCAAATTTCTTGTTATCGTAATTAAATTGTACTCGACATTACGAGTATGGGGTTGCGAGTTGGGCTTAAATCGGACTTGTAATGAAAAAGTTGCGTTTCATTAAAGTATGTTAACAGCGGATAGAATTGTATACACGTGTGCGCTAAATTATCAGTGTTAGAAACATTGTTCTTAATAAGGGTACGTATTTCGTGTAATCTGAAAACCTTATCTCTTTTTTTTCTTAAAAATCTGTCCCGAGTCCCTCATTTTACTCACCAACCAATCAATAATTTTCCCTCAATTTCCTCTCCACCATTCAAATTCTCCCCTCACTTTCAGCACCCAATCAAACACCATCACTTCAAATCTTTTCTCAACCAATCAGAGAAGCTTTTAGTCTCTCTCTTTCATATCTTCTTCCTCTTTCTCTCTCACACCCTTACCTCTCTCTTCTCTGCAACTATAATGACCTTCATCAAACACTCACAGATCGAACTTAAAAATACCACCATCGTGATCTTCTCATCCTCATGAACCCAACCGTACAAACTAATCTTGAAGTGGTTGAGTTTTGACTCGCCAACTTGGAGGGTCCGACTCAGTGGGTTTTAATCCGATGAGTTTCAAGCTAAGTTACAAGGTTTTAGGACGTGGGGAAGCTTCTACACAACTCCCTAGAGTCCCTAGGCTAAGTTTGGAGTGAAGACAACGTCAAGAAGTCGAGTATTTGGCCGAGACTTGCGAGGCTTTTTCAGGCCATTTTCAGTCCATTTTTGGGCTTTTGAAAGGTATAATCTTGTTCTTTTCCTCAAGAGCTTCATTTCCATATAAAGTTGGTCAAAATGGTTGAGAAATGAAGAAGTTATGCAAGTTTTAAAATTTTTCAGAAATTGGTGACCTTTTCCAGTTTCCAGCGAAACCAGACGACGAGGCTTACTGAAGAAGGCGAGGAATATTCCGTCAAGTGGTCATTGGCCTGCGTGTGGCCTCACATGTGGCCTTGCATTGGGCAGCGTGTAAGGGCGCGTCTGGCCTCTGGCCAGCAAGTCATCGACATGTACAGGTCTGTGACTTCGAGTAGAACATTTTCGTATATTCAAACATTCCGTTTGAGCAAACTATGAGGAGTTTTCCGAACTTTTTCGTATATGTGTTATTTAATTAATTATTATTAGTTGTTTCGCATATAGGGGAGACATACCTCGAGGACAAGCGAGGCTAGGGGGCTACAATCTATCGACATATAAGTGAGTGGGCATTTTGTTTTCGTGTATGTATATATTATTTATACTATGTTTGGTACTGAATTGGATAAGAACATGGAATGTCAAAGAACAAAGAAAAATAGTAAATTCCATTCATCAAATTCAAAATATTTTCCAATAAACTGAGCTGCAAAAAGGGTCAAATTCTTGCCATTAAACTAAGCTGCTAAAAGAGCCAAATTCTAGTAGCTGAATACGTGCAATGTCGATGGAGAAATGGAAATATTGGGAGGAGGTCGAGGAGCGGGATAAGGTCTTAGCCGGAGAGGGGCAGTAGCACAAAAAGCACAAGCTGAAATTAACTTAAAAAATAGTTGAAAGCTGCATATAAAGGAAGAACAAAAAGCACAGAGCTTTAAGAGCAAGAGAGAGAAAGAAAACCTGGGTCGGGGCCCTAGGGATTAATAGCACAAATTTGCTGGTTCGGGCATTATTCGCAGGCATTAGATTTTCTAGTCGAATCGGACTGCAAACCCAGGCAATCTAAAAACCAGTAGTATCCCACAAAAATTAAACTATAAGAATCACGACGAACACAAAATTAATGAAAAGCTCTGGAGAATTAAGAAAAAATGGCTTACATTTGTTGGCATCTTCGGGAATTTCACCATTCTCCATGGCTGACAATTTTTTTACGGACTTGGGTTTTGCTTTTTTCATGCAAGTGTAAAGGGAGAAGAGAGATATGAAAGAGTTCAACTGGGAAGGGGAAACGAAGAAGAAGAACAGAGAGAAGGGAAACGAAGAAGAACAACAAAGGGAGGGGAACCTGGGAAGAAGAAAAAGAAAAAAAATGAGAAGATGAACTGGAATTCAAACGGTGAAGAAGAGCGTGAGAAGACTAACCTGAAGTAGAGAGCGGTTGCGAATAGAGAAGAAGGAGAGAGCACCCGACTAAATCGTACGGTGATTTTGGAGAGGATAAGCAAGCGGGCGTTTACCGTATAAAATAGATGGGCCAGATTGTTTAATCCGATGGCTATTTAATACAAACAGACACCAAACATTGTACTATGTATTATTAATATTATCCGGTGTCTTATGAGGTGTGCCAAACGAGGCCTACATGTTTTAAAGTAAGGGGTTAGTATGTTCGGAAAATAAATGTGTTTTATAAACCTTTATTTTTGTGCCCACTCACCCTTCTGTTTTTCGCCCTTTCAAGTCCTAGATAGATGACCTACCCTGTGGTGTGCAAGGATTAGCGGCGATTCTAACATATTCCTGTTTAATGTAGGGGACTTTTCTTGGTTGTGTACTAAGTACTTAACTAGTTTCGACTACACTATATGTTATCTATGCTCTGAACAGTTGTAGTTTATGGGTTCTACCCACTACTGCGCACTCACTTTATTAGTTTAAATATGTTCTAGCTTTGGCTTTAATTTATTCACATTTTTACATCGTTCACACTTTAGTTATGTCACCTTTGTGGGACGGCCAGCATGCCTTAACTCCGATCGAGGTGTGTCACATTAAATCTTTCAAAAACCTTGAAGCAAATCACCAAAGCTTTCCAACACTTTGAAGGAAATGACCCTCATTACCAAAATTGAAGAAGGTTCCTACTTAAGGAATGAAAAACATTTTTTTCCTACAACCACAAGAAAATATTCAAAATACACCAAATGTATTCTGTAAAAAATTATGGAAAATCAATACGCACAATAAGTATGTGCCGATTTATCCATTTCCAAAATTTCTTTCCAGATCAAGCCTCTACGGCCCCTTAAAGAAAAATTTAATTTCTTTCAAGATCAAGCCTCAACGGCCCTTGAAGAAATGTTTCGTTCAAGATCAAAACCTCTACGGCCCTTGAAGAAAAAATCCTTCATTTCTTTCAACATCAAGCCTTTACGGCCCTTGAAGAAAAATTTCATTTCATTCAAAGATAAAGCCTCTACAGCCCTTGAAGACAATTTTCATTTTCATTCAAGACCAAGCCTCAACGGCCCTTAAAGAAATGTTTCGTTCAAGAAATACGCCTCAATGGCCCTTTACGAAATTTATCATCTCAATTCAAGAAATATGCCTCAACGGCCGTTGAAGAAATGTTTCGTTCAAGAAATACGCCTCTACAACCCTTGAAGAAGCAAACTAATTCAAAATCAAGTTTCAACGGACCCTTGAGTTAGAACATTCACATTGCAGGACTTCAAAACATTTTTCCTACATATGACAAGCACATGCCTACAATGTGCCTTAAAGCAGGGGCATTTGTAAACATGTAAATTTCGTTGCATACAAATGATGTATCATAAAGCTCCACGTGGCATATGACTCATCACAAATGGACAAGTCATCAATGACATGTGGCACAATTCAAGCAAAGGAAGCTCAAAACTTCCCCAAAATTTGGCAAAAAGGGGGAAATATCCCTTAAAATTGGCTAGGGGCCCAAATTGCTCCCAAAACCGGAAAGAAAATTAAAGCATCTTCATAAAACAAGCAAGAATTGAAGATTGCTCACAAAATAGGCAAGAAAACCCTATAATTCAGCCCAGCAAGGGAAAGTGGCTAAAATTAAGACACAAAACATGCCTAAATTCTCCTATGGACGAATCAAGACACAAATCAAAGCCAAATCCACCCAAAAGCAAGGTCCCAAGACAAGCATAAGGTTGAAAATTTCTACATTGAAGGGGACGAAATTCTCACAAAAGGATAACCTCTGCCAAATCTTTGAAGACTAATACTTTGCCAAAGCTCTTTTCGAAGAACGCACAATCAAAGTTGAAGCTTTCTTTCAACCAAAGCCGAAGCATTCCCTTGAAGAATCAACAAGCATTTGTGCCGATTCCTTCAAGATTTTGTTGCAAGCTCAAAACTTGTAACGACGTTCGATTCAAGATCAAGTCGCCAAGACCCTTGAATCAACGAAATCCTACATCAACATTACCTTTGCCACAATTTTGAGGTGAAGACCATCCAAGCATTGATCCAAGCTCAAAAATTGAAGCAATCGTTCAATCATTCGTCCAAGATCAAGTTATCATGACCCTTGGATCAACAACCTACGCATCTACATCAAATTTGAAGACTGAATCAGAGGAAAATTGTAAACAAAGACTGTAACCTTACAAAATCATCAATACAAATCTACTTTGTACACGTGTTCTTGTTTCATTTGTTATAGAATTTTTGTGTTTATGGGTATATTCACGATGGGGTGATCATGCTTGACATATCCACGATAGGTGATTGCTACCTACACGATTAGATTATGCATATTGTTCTACTTGGTATACCCGCGATAGGGGACCATACGCATTCTAGGAGTAATCATTATACGATCATGCGTATATTCATGATGGGAGACCATACATATTACAAGGGTGATCATGCTTGGTATATCCAAGATGGGGGCCATACGCATTCTAGGAGTGATCATGCTTGGATATCTACAACAGCCATGATTCCATTTTTTAGGAATGTGGGAAAAACTCCCCCGCGGTGTTTCTGCATCAAATCATCACCAAAACACATGTATAAACTCAGAATTTTACCCAGAAGCTCAACTAGGGTGATTTAGGTCGATTTCTAAAACTTACCTTCACTAAAATCCAAGGGTAATGGTGGTCCTATGCTTTTGTGCAGTCTGTACGCAGTGGGTGAGGAAGATGGAGGTTTAAGTAATGGTTGGATCTCTCTATGTTTAAAAAATAAAATAAAAAAAAAGGTAAGGGCGGTGGTTCTAGTGGTGTTCGCCGGAGAGGTGGCGAGTGTGTTGTGCGGTGCTCAACCTCTCTGTGTTGCACAAAGAAAGAAGAGTTTGAGAGAGTTTGAATGATAGAAAGAGAGTAAGGGAGATTGAAAGTTAAATGAGAGAGAGTTAGATGAGAGAGAGGTCTCGAGAGAGTGGGAGACACGGGGAGAAGGGAGAGAATGGGGTGTGCGCCCCACATGGCACACAACCCAAAGCCACAAAAGGATGAAACATAAAAATATCTCCTGGGACATAAAATTACCAAATTGCCCTTCAGGTTCATAAGTCAGTAAAATCTCCATAGTAGCTCCAAATTCGATTCCACTTTTGCCTACGCGTTCGCACCATCAAGAACTTCAAGAATACAGTAAAATAATAGCTTGTATCGTCACGAAATGACAGTCAATGAAAGTCAACAATCACACCACTAGGGGCATTTTCGTCAATTCATTCTTTTAACATTAATAAAATCGTAAAATTAAGGACGAGTTGAATTTTGAGAAATGACACTAGAAATATACATCCTTGAAACATACCATTGTACTTCCATCTCTACGACAAGTGCTAATAGGTTTTCACAGCATTCTCGATAATCAACTCGATCTAACAGTGAGAAATTAACTCGTACTTTGATTTTACTGTCTACCTATGGAAGTGATTGAAAATGTGGCTAGTCAAAGAGGTTTTATTTACCTAGATAGGTGATAAGGTTAAAACAACTATGAATTTATTGTCCTAATACAAAGCTTGCTCCTAAATTTTCATGATTTAGTTTCTTCGACTCAGGTAGTCACTATTAATTAGTCTATCAGTCGCATTGCTAATTAACGCATTTATGATACTTTCGATATTTTTGATATTGTTTGTTACCCTGAAACTGTGAAACGGCATTCTGGCATAAAGGTATCACTCCCAACAACTAACATGTGTTTAATATCAGAAAGCATACTGCCTGAATACTGGTTGACAGCTTCTGGATATCGGATAGTATCGTCAATTAGTAGCGCCACAATAGACTGATCACAGATTAGAGCTCGCTTGGGTGGATGGTTTCAGACGATTGGTAAGGAATTGGTCCTGAGAGGTGGTTTCATTAATTTTAAGGAGAATGCTTGCTACACAAGGATTTCTACTAACTGTAGGTATAATAACTCGTACTCCCATGCATGTACTCATTGAAATGACGAGTACAACATTGAAAGGAAATCTAAGAACAATGTTAGTTAGAATGTCCTAAGGCCGGGAAAAGGGATTTGCTAATAACTTACCTTCGGATGTACTTAAACGGAAATCGATCTTCCTCTTGAAGATCTGAAATGATAACTAGCGTGTTTGAGAAGATTAGTGCTACCAGGGACCAAAAGTGATTGTCCCCCTAGATGTTCTCCCATCAAGTGCTACCACTATAGCACCACATTTCTCCTCGAAACATTTCAAAAATTTCGACGATAAGTAAAACTTCGTAGGGATTTTAATAGATGGTAAACTAACGGATACTGCCAAGGAATCAAAACTATTCTTGGTTTCCTAACTCAAAAGGGTTGGTGATGATAACGAGATAAAGGTAGTGGAATTGATTGGTAAATCTCAGCTTCGGGGCCATCAACTTGTCTCAATTCGGGGTTTTCCTTGGCAGGGATGTTCTCTATTTAAAGTCTAAAGGTGTAAGCCAAAATAATCTTCTAAAATGTCGATAAGTCACCTAAACTGCCCAAAACATAAGAAAAGTTAACACATTTTTCATGCTCGACGAGGTGGCAAGATACGACAATTAGCTTCAAGATCCGAGAATGTTTACATCATGCGTGTGATGAACGCAATACTACCCAAACTTATGCTATGATACCAAAATGACACAACCCGACCCGAAATGTCCACCTAGACTCCTAATTGAGCTGTGATGTCCGACACTAGGAGGGTGATGAAGCCATACCTTGGTCAGATTCGTCATGTCGTCGTCGGAATCTCTTGGATTCAAATGGAGCTCTGCTCCTAGACAGAGTGTCAAGAGAGATAATGTGAGGGAATTAACAAGATAAAGAAAAAGAAAAGGAACCCAAGTGGTAGGTTGGTGGAGCTCGCCGGAGACGACATCGAAAAATGGTGGTCCGGTGTCTCGGTGGTGATTTACCGAGATAGACGGAGCTAAAAGATGCAAGACGAAAGACAAAGAGGGACATATATGAGTGGTCTGGTGGAGTAATGGTGGTTTCGTGGCCTGGGGGTCACCGGATTGGCGAGGTGGTAAGGTGATGGTGGGCAGTCTCTGGGTTTACAGAGAGAGTGAGTTAGATGAGAAAGAATAGAGAGAATTTGAAATAAAAAAAGGATGGTACTCCAGAAAGAAGGGAGATAGGGGAGTGAGAGGAGGAGTGGTGTGGGCCCCACTAGCTCACAAAACAAAGCCATAAAAGACTAAACAGAAAATATTTTTCGAAAACGTAAAATTACTAAAATGCCCTTCATATTTGTAGTTTCGTAAAATTTCCAATGCAACTCCGAATTCGCTTCCTCTTGCGCATACGCATTCGTATCATCGAGTACTTTGAGAATACAGTAAAATGGTAACTTGTACACATCATAAAATAACAGTCTATGAAAGTCAACAATCTCTCTTCGAAGGGCATTTTCGTCAATTCACTCTTTTAAAATTAATAAAATCGTGAAAGTAGGGATGGGTTGTCACATATTCTCTTTTGAAATCTTAACATGGAAATTTCTAGTTCATTGTCTATCTGCTAGATGAAAGTGAGGGTAGGGTAGTCGAGGAGAGTTCATATAGGTTATGATGCTTCTACTTGTTCTTTTTGTGTGTTAAATTTTACTTGCTAGTGGCTTGTAGCTCAGTTGGTTAAGAACATTCGTCCGTGCACTTGCATTTCCCTATATGATTCCCCCTCTCTGTAGTTTACATGAATTTATTGTAGATTATCCTATCATTTGTAAAAAAAAATAAATAAACAAAAAAGAGTAAAAAAAACCGTTGAAAATGTGAAAACAGGTAAAGTTTCTTCAGACCATAACCCTCAGGTTGATCTAAGGACAGGCATGAGAGGCGTGCAATGGCTGCCCATTTCTCTCATCAGGAACTGAGAAAGCAATTACCCTGCACTGGCAATGAACTGTGCCATATATTTCCTTGATTTCAAGAAATTTAAATACTATTCATGAAATAGGAACAATTCATCACTGAGCAAGGTGACACTGTAGGCCATAGAGGTATAAGTTTTGAGGACAACGGAAATCAAATGTAATAGCTATGAAGAATGTCCGAACTTTTAAATAAGCAGCAGCAGCTTGCTTAGACACCAGGAAACATGGATATGGATACAGGGTACATATACAATATGGAACAGACTCCACCAAGTTCAAAGAAAAACAAAAGGTTATAAAACTGTCTGGAACAATAGTAAACAAAAAAAATTCTTCAATTAAAAATGTTAAATAGTTGGAAACCTAAATCTTGACAAGTTATCTAATCACACAAAGTATTCATATATTTTTATTCAGCGAAATCTGATCACATAAGCATTAATGATTCAGGTACAACAAGGCTAAGAGTGTTAGAGAACCCTTCCTCCATTTTCATGTACCACTAATTGTTGTTTCCTATAAAAGATGCAAGGAACCCTAGCACTCAAGGATTTGGCCTCCCCCAAATACGCATGAGGGGTATACACTTTCTTCTTAAACACCTTATTTTGCTAATTCATTTCCTTAACAATCCTATAAGCATCATGTAAACTAGGAAACTCATACTCTGCATCAAGTGTTAACATGGATATGATAGTGAAGTATCGATATGATATGATCAAGAGCGATTAATCTAGAAAATGAGGGGTACTTCGGTCAATGGCAGATCTAGAAAAATTGTTTGGGTGTCACATGTAAAAACTGGCAAACATTTCTTAGACAATTAAATAGACTTAAAAATTAAATCATAACTCCATCATTCATAATTCATGAAATAAATAACTTTACAAACTGCAATTGTTCATTACAAACGACAATTGTTCACGATGCGGTTCCATATCTTGAAATGTCGTATCATAGCTACATTATTAATACAAGGAAAATTGGAATTTTAAAGATCTAGAATTTGGGTTAGGATTTGATAGAAATTAGGATTCTTAAGAGTTGGGCTTATATATGTCTAGACTAGAGGCATAAGTTCTTTTTTAATTTTTAAGTGGCCAGGTTTTATTATTAAGAAATCTTATAAAATGGCCTGGGTTAGATGCTTGCAAAGCTGCGCATCAGCAACAAAAGAGACCTTGTATCAGAAGCAAAGGAGCTGCGCGCTGCAACCTTCACCCACGCTGCATACGATGCCCTGCCCTATGGAATGTTCATTGAGGCATTAAATCGAGCAGTTGGAGGGCATATCTCAAGGTCAACTCTAAGCTTCAATGGGGCAGCACTTAGATCTTCCATGGAGGTTTGCCAAAGTTGGGAGGGTTAACTGACCACTCCCGCCCCTTAGTTGCCTAAGTTTAGCGTTTCTTCAATTGCATTAAAATTACCATTCTTTAAGTTGCAGGGCAAACATTATTGTTATGAAAGCACATAAACATAAAGCATGCTTCTTCAATCAACAAACAAGCAAATCGGAAACAGGCGAATCACGAACCATATAGATATATCAAAGTATGATCATAGTTTAAATAAACCATAATTGAGATTCACAAATGGAATGTGAAACTGAAATTTAGCTGCTAATTTACTATTTAATAAAGATAACCTGGGATCTTGATACGAATAAACAGCATACTCATAACATAGGCGAGAACGACAGAGGAAATCCCAGCAGTGGCATGCGACACCATCACACTTTTTGCACGATTTCGATCCCCGACAAGTCTATGTGCACAATGCCGATCCCACCCAGAACGAACATGAACCCAGAAGATAGACATTCGATTTATGTACTGCCCGTTGACCCGGTCGGGGAAGAAGGTGGTCCTGAGTTGATCCGATGCCCGGGGGCTCGATGATGACATCGTAGACGATGCCAAGACGACCATGAAAGTAAAGGAGGAGGACAAGGGCGTAGACGGTTAAGGGTGAGGGGAGGGTTATGGTTGGGAGCTTAAGGCGGAGTCGGGGCACGCGGAGGAAGCTGTAGGGGAGAATCCGAGGATGAGGAGAATTGGGTCAATGGAGGTGGATGGAGGCAGGGTCTCGGATTTTGGAGGCATTTTGTACAAGTCGGCTTTTTGGGTCTGGGGTTTTGGAAGGATGGTTTGGTGTGGAGAGTCGAGTGAGGGTTTTTTTTCTTTTGAATTATGCTAAGACCAACTCTAGTAAGGGTTTTTTTCTTTTGAATTAATTGTAGTAGCTATTTAGTACAACAGTCTAATGGTATTCTTCTTCACTTGTAAGTGAGAGGTCTTAGATTCAAGTCTCGCCAAAGACAATAAGAGGTTGAAGAAGATGGAGATGGGGAAGTGAATTTGTTTCATGGACTAGTGAGTGTTCATGAACCGAATTATAATTCTGATGATCTAGAGAGTCTACACTCTGAAGATGAGGAATGAGGCAAAAAAAGATAGCGTTATCCAAAGTTTAATGAGAAAACAAACATAAAGAATCCACAACTTACACTAGGCCTTATTTTCAGAGATAGTGTGCAATTCAATACTATCCTTGGATGTGTGGTGCTGGAAAGATACATGGATGAAACAACATACAAATCAAGACAATACTTGATCACCACACCTGTAGGAGGACATGGGTGAATGAGAATTTAAGGTCTCATTTATTGACAGATTGTACTTGGATCAGATAAAGCTTAATTCCACATAGCCTGTGGATTCCTTTTTAGCCACTGCGGAATCCGAGTGGAATCATAGGTGGACAAGGATGAAGGCTTATAAGGCACTGGATAAGGCGTTGAAGATTATTGAAGGCAAACATGCAAACCAATACACAAAACTATGGGATTTTACTGAGGAAGTAAGGATAACTAACCTAACCTTGGAAGCACTGTGAAGTTGAAGTTGGATGGGCTAAGGTTCCAAAGAATACATGTTTGCTTGGGGTATGCAAAAAAGGTTTTAAGAATAGGTGTAGACCTTTGAGAAGTTTAGAGGGGTGCCACTTAAAGGTTTTACATGGAGGACAGTTGCTATGTGTTGTGGGGATTGATCCAAATGACGAGACATGGGTTATTGTTTAATGCAATGGTGGAAATGGAGAATAAGGCTTCTTGGTGTTGGTTCTTATAGCTGTTGGTTGATAATGTGGATATTGTAAACCAAAATGGTCGATTCTGTGTGAGAACCCCATCCAAAGTGTGACATGTTTTCTGAATAATCTTTGTGAATCCTTCAATGCAGTCATACTGGTGCCAAGGCAAAAGCCCATTGTGATAATGCTGCAAATGATTCACACTATATTGATGAAAAGAATTTAAATTACGCGAGATATAATGATGAGCAAGTAGGAGATCTCTGTCCTAAGATTAAGAAGAAGTTGAAGGAAGCCAAACTCTTAAGGGGCAAGTACATTACACAAGGGTCATGAGGGACCAAATTTCAAGTGGATATGGAGTGGGGGATCAATATGTGGTTGACTTGGTTGAGAAGACTTGCTCTTGTAGAAAATATGGCTTGACAAGAACACCTTACAGCCATGCAATAGCTGTAATCAATTTCAAGAGGGAAAAACCTAAGGTTTATGTGGGTGCTTACTATTCAAGGGTATGGTAATTGGAGTTTTATTCTCATTTGATAATGTAATGAAAGAGATGTTCTTGTGGGAGTAAAATGAAAACTCACCAATCTTGATTCCATTGTATACAAGGCAATTTGGAAAATCGAGGAAGAAGAGAAACAAAGAAGCTGCTTAACTGGAGAAAGATGTTCAACAAACTCCCACAAACCCACCAACTAATTTGAAGGTCCTCGTCATAAATGAACAGGACAATTTTTTGGCGAGAAAACTATGTGGCGGGACACCATAGAACTTTACATCGGTATTTAGTTAAGAAATGAACGGACAAACTGATGGAGGTTTGACATTATAATAAATTTGTACGGAAAAATATGACATTACAATATTTCAAAGATAAAATATGACATTGTAGTTGGATCACTAATTGAGTTACTTTTTTATAACTTACCCTAATTTTTTAAAATTTTGTTGATATAAAGTGACGTTCGTTGATTGGCAAAATTCCTTCCTGACCATTGACCAAAACATTTTCCTTCCTTACAAAAGGAAAAAACATAATAAACACTGCTAAACTGTCGGTACCCTGGTCTGGAGTGGTGGGATAGGATCTACGCGTAATTTCCTCAATCTCTTTTGGCTCTCTCTCTCTCTCTCTCGACCTCGATCAGACAACCTCAAATTTCCGCCATCACCGCTCTCCACTTCACCCACGTGTCTCTCTTCTGTCTCACAAACGGATGTCCCTTTTTGCCATTTTACCTAAAACCCTTGTCTTTTCTCTTCCAAACTCAAACTCAGTACTCCTGCTGTGCTGCTGGCCCTGACCCTCTCTCTCTCTCTCCAATCTCTCTCTCTCTTTCTCCCTCTACAAACGCATAAACAGAGCCGTTACCATTGTTGCTGAGAGAGAGGGAGTGAAAGAAATCGAAAGGTTAATGCTTTGTATCCATAAAAATGTTAAACTTCTTTGTGAGGAAAGGCGTTAGGAAGATTCTCAAGCGCAAGGACAGTGATGCTGGTGAAAGAGGTAACTTTTGCCACTTCTCATTCCAAATTCCAATCCAATCTCACTGCTAGCAGCTAGTTTAAAACAAATTATTTGATTTTGTTGTTTTTGAAATGTAAACCTCACATTTTTGCCCATTAGAGTGATTGTATTTATCATCCAATAAGCTTAATTTCACAACTTTACTTGATTAGGCACAGCTATGAATGAAGGGTCACTTTGTTTGGTTGATCTGGTTTTCTCATTTTTGTGAGTCATAATTTATTGAATCCAGTTTTAAGGGTTCAACAAGTTGCATGTGAGTTTTGCCATTTTTGTTTGCAGATTCTAATATCTGTTTACTTATTTGATTACATAGACTGATTTGCATGAGCTATTTATTGAAAATCTTCACCACTGTTGTTCTTGGGAAGAAATAATTAGACCCAAATATCTCTTATTTGTTGATGCAGTTTATACTTATATCGCAGTTTGGTTTAAAACGAGTCAATAAATTTCTTCAGATATTTTATGCTTACTGATTTTGTTTTGATTTGGTTTTCCTCAGTGAAATTTTCAGTAAGCATATTTCATCCAATTTTTTTTTTTTTAAAGAAAATTATATTATCCTTTTTCCGGTCTTAATGGTTTCATTTCTTACTGAGTTGGAAATGTGTATATGGTTGTTCCTTAATATAAATGACTACCATATTCATTATTTTTATGATGAGTAAAATGTATGGATGGACATTTGTTATTTTTCGTAAGCAGGTTTTACAGTTTGTTAAGTTCTGTCACTAGGACAACCATATCGTATTATAACTGGACTTAGATTCTTTAGGAAATGTGAATTAGTTATACATCTGTAATGTGTTGCTTAATGACATCGTTTATTTTCTTCTCCATCTTTCTGTACATCAACTCAGGAAGAGCTCTAGAAGACTTAAGATCTACCCTTTTTAATGAATTCCGCTCAGCCGATGGTGCAAAGCGTCAACAACAACAGCGATGTGGCCCTGCCACTGCTCTTACCTTCAATTTTGTAATTGCTGTCGGCATAATTTTCGTGAACAAATTGGTTTGTATTTTGAACTCTATATTCTAATCTATCCACATTTTGCCTGACTGGATATTAACACAGCAGCTTTCCGGCTGTTAACTTATGCGATTGTGTTTCTTCAGGTGCTCAAAGTTGTTGGGTTCCAGTTTCCTATATTTCTCACCTTTATCCACTATGTGGTAAGCTGGTTGTTGATGGCCATTCTAAATGCTCTATCTATCCTCCCTGCATGTCCCTCAAAATCGACCCGCTTATCTACATTATTTACTCTTGGCTTTGTTATGGCTTTCTCTACTGGCCTTGCTAATGTTAGCTTGAAGTATAATAGGTGAGATGTTTCATCAGTATTCTTACCTTTACAAGGGTCATCAGAATCTGTTTCGTAATTATATATGTGTTTTCAACATTGAGTTTAATATCTGTTTCTTCAGTGTGGGGTTCTATCAGATGTCTAAGATTGCGGTTACGCCATCAATTGTTCTCGCAGAATTTTTGTTGTACAACAAGAGAGTTTCTTTCTCGAAGGTAGCTCCTTTCTTTTTTGCCTATAAGTGCCATGTCAAGATGCAAATAAAGCACAGTTTTATATTCCTGCTATTCAGGCCGAGTTATTGCTTTAGCAGACTGTAGAACAGAATGTTTCCATACAATTCATGTCCGGTTCCACTTGTCACTGAAAAGGTTAATCATATCTGGTTACATGTTTTTGAAAATTGGGACAATGTCTTCATTATCCCCAATATTTTTTTTCTTCTCTTAAGACTCTGAAATGAGGAGGATGTAGACCTCACATCAAACTTGTCCGACCAATTATGAAAGAAATGCTATTTGGAAACTTTATTAGATTGTAAACCCGGGAATTAGCCACTGATGGAAGTAATTTACTATATCAGTAGAAAGGTTTGGAGTTGATGCGTCCATCATGAGTGTATTGTTTCTTGGCGTCATTTCTGCGTTTCTCAAAAGTTTTACTTCAGAATTTCAGATCCCTTGAGATATCGAGGAAATCTTGCATACATATCCAAATGCTTGCTTAATTCTTTTGGCCTTGATACAGTAGTATGTAGGGTGCTTGTATAGGTTCCATGCACATGGAATTTGATTAATTCTTTTCTTTTTTCATTTTTTATTCATTGTTCTTCTCTTACAAAATTTCTGACCTAAGTCATCTATAACATCATCTCCTTTCTGTTCTATCTCCTTGCTATGAAAATTTCAGGTTCTAGCACTTACGGTAGTATCGATTGGTGTTGCCGTGGCTACAGTCACTGATCTTCAATTTCATCTCTTTGGTGCTTGTATAGCATTAGCATGGATAATACCAAGTGCAGTCAACAAAATTCTTTGGTCTAGCTTGCAACAGCAGGAAAATTGGACAGCCTTAGCGTAAGTGATGAGCTCCTTTCAAAACCCTTAAGTTTCTACTGGAAGCTCCTTGATATTGAATTGTAACTAAAATGCGAATCATTGAGCAGGTTAATGTGGAAGACAACGCCAATCACTCTATTTTTCCTTGTCGCACTAATACCGTGGTTAGATCCACCTGGTGCCCTCTCCTTCAATTGGAACTTCAACAACACCTTGGCAATTCTCATGTCCGCTATTCTTGGCTTCTTGCTTCAGTGGTCAGGTGCTCTAGCGCTTGGGTATGTGATATCTTTTTTTACATTTTGATTATCCTATGTCATGGCCTGTTTGGTTCCGTTGTTTAGGATACAAGAGTTTTGACCTCTGATGTCGTCGGTTTACATTTTACATTAGAAAACCGAGTATGCTATCAGAAATGACTTGTATATACAAAGATACTAAAAACGAGAATTGGTCACCTCTCAAATTCATGAACATAAGTACAAATTGCCGGTACCATTTTCCCTGTAAGAATATCCTGTCAACCCTGGTATCATTTTCATAGAACCTAACATATTTTGATTTGATTATAGAAAACTACTTCCAATACTACAACTCAAAAGCGGTTCAAATTTTAAATTTGGGGTAAAGTGCCGTTTGACCACTGAACTATAATGTTAGTTGAAATTGACCTCCTCGACTATTTTTACGTAAATTAAGGACCTAACTTTTCAAAATTGGCCAATTCACCCCTTGCCATCGAATTTGAAGGGACTCCATCCAATTTTTGCTTACTTTTCTTAAATCTAATTCAAAATTAATAAAATATAGAATTATAAATAATAAAAGAAAAAAATTGATAACAACCACTCCTAACTCCCCCCTCCCCAGCCACAGTAGCCACAAGTCGCTGTTCAGTTGTCTGGGTGGTTTATTTATTTTTTCCAAATTTCTAAGTCTCTTTTGGTATTCTATTAAAATATATCAGCAACATTGCACTTGTAAACCTAGCAATAATTAACGGAATTTTTAAAGAGTGCAAACTGTAGCTGAAAATGGGCAACAATTGGAGGTTATATTTATCCACTGTAAGCAACTACTGAGAAGAGGTGTGAGGATTAAACACATACCAACATAATTTATAGATACTTAAGAGGATGTTACCCGCAGGAACAAGATTGACACAAACACACTAGGCTAGGCTTCATGCGGCAATTCTAATCATAACGCACTTTGGCATGTGACTGTTATGTCAAATGACTGAAAACTTCAATTCTAATCATAACTATATTAAACATTGTCTTGTGGCATTGGATGTTTGTAACTGTTCGAAGTAGTTGTAATGCATCATGGGACTGCTATATGTTTGTTCATCATAATTTTGGTTTTACTTGGTGAGTTTTAGCATGAAAATCTTATTTTGCTTGGTTCTGTTGGTTTTGACATGATTTTTTTTTACTTCTTTGGCAGGGCTACATCTGCTGTCACACACGTCGTCCTTGGTCAATTTAAAACATGCGTCATTCTTCTAGGAAATTACTACCTCTTTAGTTCCAATCCAGGCAAGACAAGTATTTCTGGGGCTTTCACAGCCATTGCCGGAATGTCCGTTTACACTTACCTTAATTTGAAGCTTCAATCAAGCAAAACTTCGCCTCGGCAAGCCGCCTCTTTACCAAAATCTAAACTGAGTAAAGAAAACGGCAACACCCACGATGGAAATTATGGTTCGGAATCTGTCTAACTTATCAGCGTAGGTACGTGAGAAGATCTAATTCATCACTAACTTGAGCTGCTGGGCATTGTTTCATTTATTTGTTTTTAGCTTAAAATTTACCGATTCTGATTTTAAAGGCAAAGCTCTATCCATGCTTACCATGTCTTAGAGTTTGGTGTTAGTCAGCTGATCTGGTGTTAGTCTATATGGCATTACCTGTTCCAAGGTCACCTTTTGTAGATTCTGTTGGGTTCTTCAGCATTGTCTTGGCTGCAAATTTCACCGTATATATTAACGAATCGAAGGTTATTCTTTGTACTATTTACTGCTTATTCGTGTATTTCATGTAATTCTTGTTTGCTAGAAATGTCGCACTTGATGTCGTAGCTACAAAGTTTTTGTGCATGACAGTTATTTCCTCGAGGCAGGGGTTTAATATAACAGTGTTTTTTTCCCTTTTATCATTTTCGAACTCTTGTACCTTTAAAGATTTTCCTTGGGTGTAATTTTGCAAAATTTTTAGGGTTCTCCGGAGTACATTAATTAGAAAATCCTGTAATTTTGTTCGTGTATCTCAAACTTCTCAGGGCAAGAATTATTTGCCTTTTTCTACTGTTTTGATTATAAGGCAAAATCTGACTGAAGTTTTTTTTTTTGGTTTTTGTTTTTTTTTTTAACAAACGATAAGGGAGAGAGGGTGAGTTAAGTCTCACAATGAGCTTACAATAATGTGATTTAAATTCGTTTTTGGCAAGAATAGAACTTAAGACTTCTTACTTCTAAGTGAAGATCAGGAATACCACTAGACAGTATTACTCGGTGGTGATTGAAGCTTTTCTTTGTCACTCTTGAAATTAGATTATGGCTCCCTTGTTATAACCCTAAATTCTTATTTATAAATTCCCCAAATATTCAATTATTCTATCATCTTGTTATAACCCTAGAACGGGTACGGTTATTTGTAAGCTTGGCTTCACCTCCACTGAATCCAATTAATAGCTTTTAAAGCTTCATTGGAGATGAAAATCACTTTAATATCTTGTTTAGTTACAAATATACGCAAATAGATTACATACCAAACACAAAATGTTTTGCACGTGTATCAAAGTATTATTTTCTCAAGAGGATGAAAGATTAATTTCCATATGAAAAGCCAAGTAGCTTTTTTCATTGAGATTATTCGAGAAACTATAGTAAAAAGAACATCAACAGGTTAGAAAATTACCTAATGAAGAAAAATGCTAAAAAGAATCCTAATGTTGTTGTAATTGATGTCTACTGATCACTGTCTCATTATCATGACCAGCTGTTTTTTTTTTTTTTTTTACTGTTTTTTTTTTTTTTTGTCTGGTTAACAATTAAAGCCTAACTGTTAACTAACGGTCCATCATTTCACCAAAAATATCTTGTCGTCATTAATATGGTTCGTGATAAAGATATTTTCTACATGATCGATCCATATTGGTGTTGTATCAATATGCATGCATCTTAATTTTCTTTTATACTTTAGTTTATTTGTTTTCCCTAAAATAATTTTATTAGTTTCTAAGATTGGTCATTGGTGGTCTTTGTTAAGTGTTAACTAATATGTGGTCTAGTCTTTAAGAATTAGATTGGAATGAATAATTCTCAAAATTCAAGGTATATTAGAGCTAGATGAGTTTCATGTTGGGGGGATTAGACACAAATGAAACTTGTGTCTTCTAATTCTACCATTTGAGGATCATAATTGATAAGTTTTTTTAAAGACTAATGTTACACTTACCACATATTTGTACTATCATTTGTGTCATCTCTCTAATAGAAATAAGGTCTACCAACACATATGGGTCTCAATTCTATTAAAGAGATGGCACACGTGATGATACAAATATGTGGTAAAAATAACATATTTGTTTCTTTAAAATAATTAATTTATCTTCTACCTTCAAGTTGGATAACAATTTTTTCATATCTTCATGCAATGTACATTGAAAATAATGATTATTCATTTTAATCTAATCATCTATATACACAACACAAGGCTTCAAGACTATGTTGACAATTGCATCCTTTTTTGGCTTGCTTCTTAGAGCATCTACACCAGTTTTAGGGGGAAAGAGCAGTACTGCCCTTCTATTCACTCTAAATAGTAATTGGATTTGTGCAAGTCCACTGGTTAGAGAAGAGGATGAGCAAGGGCAAGCACAACTATTATTCACAAATACATATACATATACATATATATATATATATATATTTATGTTTTATGCCTTGTAATTATGTGCTTAGGCCATCTCCAACCGAAGAGTTCAGAGGGCTAGAGGGCCGAAAATAGCTCGAAAACTGTCTCCAACCGAGGGCTAGGCCAGAGGGCTCTGGAATCTGAGAGGGCCTCACAGAATCGGAGAGGGCTAGAGGGCTGGAGGGCTGGCTGCAGCCAGCCAGCCAGCCCAAGGCTGGCCAAAAAATTCAGTTTTCCTGTCGGTTATAACCGACAGGAATGCTTAAGAAAAAAATTCAAATGCAACGGCTAGCTGACGTCAGCTAGCCGTTGCATTTGAATTTTTTTTTTTTTTAGTTTTATTATTATTTTTATTTACAAAATTTTTCCTATAACTTCTATTTTTAATATTTGTTTTAAATTCTATTTTTTCCTATGACTTTTATTTTACAAAATTTGTTTCATTTTTTTTTTAAATTTCATTTTTTCCTATAACTTCTATTTCACATAGTTGCTTTATTTTATTTTAAATTCTATTTTTATCCTATAACTTCTATTTCACAAAATTTGTTTCATATTTTTTTTAAATTATATTTTTTTCCTATAACTTCCTAAGCCATTAAATTAAATTAAGTAACATGAAACAACATTAAACTAAATTAAGTAACATGAAACAACATTAAACAATATGAAATAACATTAAATAACATTAACCAACATACAAATTATACAACATAAAAAAAAATCATTTAACAACATGAAACTTAAACAACATTTTAAAAAATATTTAACAACATAAAACTTAAACACCTACTCCATGCTTTTTTGGCCCAAAGATGTGCAACAAGATCATGTTGTAGGTACTTGTTTGTGGCACGAGAACGTATCATTCTATAGCGCTTCATGTACTCATTTATAAAGATACTACCAGTTCTTGGATTGAAAGGCAAATTAGGTCCATCATATATTTTTGCACGAGCCCTTCTTGACCTATTTGGATCTTCTTGGTCATCATCGGACTCTCCATCAATATACTCATCTCGCTCATCCTCCACTATCATATTGTGTAATATGATGCAAGACATCATGATGGAGTCCAAATTTTCTCGACTCCACCCTCTTGTCGGTTCGCTAATAATCTTCCACTGTGCTTGTAAAATACCGAAAGCTCTCTCAACATCTTTCCTGATGCCTCTTGGTATAAGGTAGTCAACTTTTCTACGTCATTCCTAGGGTTTGGAATTGCTTGGACAAGTGTCGCCCACTTTGGGTAGATGCCATCTGCCAAGTAATACCCCATATTGTATTGACGGTTGTTGATGTAGTAGTGAAGTTGAGGTGCTTTACCTTCCGTCAAGTTATTGAACAGGGGTGAAAGCCCAAGAATTGTAATGTCATTTTGGGATCCAGGAACTCCAAAGAAAGCATGCCAAATCCATGTGTCATATGAGGCAACCGCCTCTAACACAACAGTTGGCTTTCTCGACCTTCCGCTAAAGCCTCATTGCCATCCGATGGGACAGTTCTTCTAATCCCAATGCATGCAGTCTAATGACCCTATCATGCCTGGAAACCCACAGTCTTCAGCTTTGCGAATGAGCCGATTCAAATCTTCTTGATTTGGCTCGCGGAGGTACTCGTCTTTGCGAACCTGAACAATTGTGTCACGGAATTGTTGAAGAGTATCAAGGCATGTAGACTCAGACATACCATGGGTTTCATCCATCGAATCAGCTGGGGAGCCATAGGCCATCATTCGATGTGCAACAGTAACCTTCTGATGAGGTGAGAAACCAAGGTGGTCTACTCTGTCCAGCTTCTGTCGAAAACATGGCTGCTACAATGTTTTGTTTGTTGCGTCTTACTTGAACTTCTTCAACACTCCTCATCTTCTTGTCTCATTTGCGCCCATTTTGCTTCCAATTTGGAATTGGATGAGGACCCCCAGTTGGAATCCGAAGAGGATCCAAAGTTAGAATTCATTGCAAACTTGAATTGAAGATTGAATTCAAAGTTGTGTGAATTATAGCCCAATATCCACCCTATTTATAGCAAAAGAAAATTTCAAATCCAACAGCTAGCTGACGTCAGCATGATGTCAGCTACCAACAGCTGGTTGACGTCATGCTGACGTCACTTAGCCGTTGGATTTGAATTTAAGTTGTAGTTTTTAAATAATAAATTATGTTTGGCCCTATGGCCCTTTGGCCCTTGGTTGGAGACAGTTTTTTTGTGGCAGGGCTAAAACGAGCCCTTTGGCCCTCTGACCCTTGGTTGGAGACGAAGGCAAATATGGCCCTGTACTGTTCATGAAAAATATTAATATCTTGGAGAATCTTGGAGGGCCAGAGGGCTAAAACGAGCCCTCTGGCCAGCCATCGGTTGGAGATGGCCTTAGTAAGTTTGTTCTTTGAAAATAAAATTCCATATTTAACTTCAATAATTTAACTTCAAATAGAAATCAAAGCATAGCATTACAAATAAGCATAATTAATTAAATAAAAAGCAAATGAAGAAGATGGTTGAACTTTGTAAGTTTGTCAAGTGTGTTGTTAAAAAAATTCTATTATTTTAGAATTTTTGGTATTTTTTTTACCTTCAAATTAATCCAGGCCGTGGATTAACCATTTCTTTTTATAAATTAGATGCATCATATTGTGCAACATAGCACAACCTATAATTTTAATTTTCTTTTTAATATTAGAAATCCGACAGTCTAGATGAAAGGACTGTTGGACATCTAACGGTTGAGGGCGAGCTTTTTGGCTTAGTGGCTTGCACGTAGGTTGACCCGAGTTGTCTAATGCCTGACGTTAGGCCTTTGCTTGCTGGCGCAAGTCAAGGCTTGAATAGGCATAGCAGTCCAACGAGCTATTGCCCTTGATCCAATCACCATCTTCTTTGGAACCACTAGAACTGGATTACTTAGCCAGTGGGTTGACCCGAGTTGTCTGCTGCCTGACGTTAGGCCATTGCTTGTTGGCGCAAGTCAAGGCTTGAATAGGCAGAGTAGTCTAACGAGATGTTGCCCTTAATCCAATCACCATCTTTTTTGGAACCACTAGAGCTGGATTACTTAGCCAATGACAGTTTAATCCAATTGGCAGGGCGAGGGCACTACCCCTGGAGATGCTCTTACGCCAATGAGTCAGGTGCCCATAACTCATATTGTATAAATAAGAAAATTAGAGAAGAATAAAGTGTCATTGTAAAAGTTGTATTCATTTGTATAATAGGAAGTTGCTCTTACTATGCAATTGAGAAAGACGTAGAGCGAGGGTTCTAACAATAGGTAATTAGTCTGCCCCTTACTTGTCCATTCAGGTCTTTCAATATCTTAATTATCAGAGGATTGTGTAGTTCTTTCCTTGTGATGTCTTTACGCTAGCTTTACGACTTGCAAGGTTTAGTCATCATGAGTGTTATTCTTCCTGTTGGTAAGATGTGGGCTTTCCAAAGTTGAGGAATTGTAGTCTACGCAATTGTGACATTTCTTTTGGTTTATGTGACTTTTTGGTTATGTTTAAGATGTCAATTCTATCTTCTTGATAATTTCTTTTAATAAATTTTTTCTTTTATAAAATTTTCTTAGTGAGAAAGGCTTCCAAATGCAGTAAGAGTACTACTTTTTTCTTTGCTTTATTTGAGGTAGGCCCTTTTTTCTTATTGAATAGTGAACGAGATACCGAAGAAGGTGAATGGAATCTACCATAAACAAGAAATGTGAATTAAAACGTTGGGCAATACAACTCTACCCAAATGGCGCCTAATATTAGTATTAAACCTTTCATGGGTTGTGTGACTGGCTTTTGACTTAGTCTGCTATTGTAAATAAAACCGTTGAAAAACGACCAAACCTTGCATAATAAAATGAACTGCACACACTTCTAAATATAATTCAGAAAACCCAGAAATTTGATTTGCTGAAGCCTTGAACCTTGGAAATTGGAACTCGTTTGAGAAAACAATAATAATTGCATTTAGATTGATCTGCACGCGCACACACAAACACCCACCCGCTGAGAAACTCAGCCATGCAATCCACATCCACATCACATGGGCCACAGCTTTTGCTGAAGAAAATTAATGGTGTCCACAATAAGGTTTACAGGAGCTGTTAACTCTGTTTTGTTTGTTGCAGCACACGTATCAGGGAGAAGGCAGGGGTTTAAAAAGGAAAACACCTTCATGTGCACTAAGCATAATATACTTGAAATTTTCGCCTAATTAGCATTATAGAAGACACTCCTTTGCTTCATCACGTGAGGAAGCATTAGAATATATAATGCAAACGATGTCAATAATAATATAGATGAATAACAAATAATAATTATATACTTTTCGTTGTCCAACGTCTTAAAGTTTTCAGATCTATTTTATTGATTAATTTCCCATAGAATCTCATCCTAAGTCCCATAGTTATTGTTTATGCTTAAGAAGAGCTGGCAAGATCACCTTTGAAGTGATACCAAGAAACCCAACACATGCATGGTTTTGGATCATGATCTAACCTAATGGTAATTGCTATACACATATCCATCTATATATTGCGGTGCAACGAAAATGTTCTCTATTACAAACCTCTCCAATGCATTTAGATGATCGGAACTATCTACAATCTTTACGATGTCATTTTTATGAAAAATTATTTAAACTATGCGATCTTATTTATATATAATTTTGTGAATGGATGGTTCTTAGAAGGCAACGTTAAAGTTAGACAGTTTCGATTCATTAGAATGCAAATTAAAAAAAAGTCCTTAGCAATACATCGACATGGATCATGGTTATGATGAGGGCTCCCCTACCCCATGACCGATAATCATTTGTATAGAGAAAATTCCCTTTACATTAGGATTGAATGATTGATAGCATATATGTGGATCTGAACTGGAAGGGGTGAATCTATAAATTAAAAGCCAACACTTGGTGCTAATAAAAAGGTTCTGGAACACAGTGAATATATATGTATATATGCTGCAGATCTTTTCAATTATTTTAGCATGTCTAATAAGATAATGCAGAATTCAAGACATGGATGTATAATATGACGAAATGCACTACGAAATGCTTTTATGCTCTGTAATTTTATAAAACCATCAAATTTGTCTTCAAATGAATTATATATGATCTACAAGAACAATGTAATGTGAAGCTAAATTTTATGCACTCTGCGCAGGAGCAGCCTCTTTTTAATCTGTACGGTCACATGCTTAACATATAAAACTACACAAAGCAATGCTTTTTAAAAAAGGCAATGTTTGGAACCATGCATTGAAGCTAACTAGGCCTTTCTTTTCTACCATTGACTACTAATTTTCAACTCAAATTACATTCACATGCAAAGTAGGGAAACTCAGACTTAATTAGGACCTCTTCATCTTTGCGTCCAATCAAAATATTAAAGAAAACCCCTTTTTTTTTCTTTTTTTTTTTTTTACGCAGGACAATTTTCAACACGCAGTCACAAAGTAGCATATGTAAGAGAAATTTTCCAAATGATTGATATTCAAGCCTTTACGTGTCATAAAATAAGTAAGAGAACATGAAAAAATACATCATACAAATAAATAATAATAACACTCGGCGCTTGAAAAAATCTCTTGTAGCATAACACGATTTATCATCCATCGTGTTAGTTATGTCTGATGTACATTGTTGAGTAAAGAGGATATTGGTGTTATAAAATAAGTAAAGGAACACGAAAAAATACATCATACAAATAAATAATAATAACACTCGACGCTTGTAAAAATCTCTTGTAGCATAACACAATTTATCATCCATCGTGTTAGTTATGTGTGATGTACATCGTTGAGTAAAGAGGATATTGCTCAAGGATTTTGTTTTCCTTCTGTATATAATGATAGAAACTCCATACTCATTCAGATATATACCGTTAAATATACAATATATATATATATATATATATATATATATATTCCTACATGTTATTCTTCTGTTTTGCACGCTGAAACTGTGACATCCCACATCGCCCAGGGAAGTGATCCTTAAATGTATATTCTCATCTCTACCTAACACGAGGCCTTTTGGGAGCTCACTGGCTTCGGGTTCCGTAGGAACTCCGAAGTTAAGCGAGAAGGGGGCTAGAGCAATCCCATGATGGGTGAACCACTGGGAAGTTGCTCGTGAGTTCCCAAAAACAAAACCGTGAGGGAATGGTAAGCCCAAAGCGGACAATATCGTGCTACGGTGGTGGAGTCGGGCCCGGGAAGTGGTCCCACCCGGGCCGGGATGTGACAATTTGGTATCAGAGCCTAACCCTGGCCGTGATGTGCCGACGAGGACGTCGGGCCCCTAAGGGGGATGGATTGTGACATCCCACATCGCCCAGGGAAGTGATCCTTAAATGTATATTCCCATCCCTACCTAGCACGAGGCCTTTTGGGAGCTCACTGGCTTCGGGTTCCGTAGGAACTCCGAAGTTAAGCGAAAAGGGGCTAGAGCAATCCCATGATGGGTGAACCACTGGGAAGTTGCTCGTGAGTTCCCAAAAACAAAACCGTGAGGGAATGGTAAGTCCAAAGCGGACAATATCGTGCTACGGTGGTGGAGTCGGGCCCGGAAAGTGGTCCCACCCGGGCCAGGATGTGACAGAAACTTTGGTTTTAAAACAAGCACTACAAGGAGAAATTAATTGAGAGGCGACTAAAAAAGATTATTAGTGAAGGCGATTTCAAAACCTCAATTCAAACCATAAAAAATGAGATCCAAATTCCCATATCGACTATTCTAAAAGACACCTGACATCTTCTTTAGATATCGAAGACGGGTTGCAAATCTAGGACATATTTGAACACAATCTTGTATATGGTTTAGTAAAATTTTACATCCATTGTGCCGAGGAAAATTATAGTATGTATGAATTTAGGATCCAAAAAGGATTCTCTTTGTAATGTTAACAAATGAAAAGTTCTCTTATCTTTTGCGAGATGGAAATAATTAAATTTGTGCCTAACACAAACTTCCTAATTAAACTATAGAAGTCATTTCCCAACTATATATAAAACAGAATAGAGTCAGCAATAACCTCAGCAGTAAGTCAACGGTATATCTCAGAAACTTCAAACAGTGTGCCTTCAATTTACTGATTCAAACCCCAAAAAATAAAAAATAAGAGACCGTAGTTATATATCGGATGATTTTTGAGTCCAAGTTAAGCAAAGAGCTACATTGATATTGGGGTAACAAATATGATAAACACAAAAATTTGCACCCCGAGAATAAAAAGAAAGAAGTAACAATTAATTAACCTTTCTCTGGCTAATTCTAAGCTCTATTCTATTACTTAATTTCTATCTAACCAAAATAATATAATACTACCATGAGGGAGAAAAACTAAATATTGAAGTAAACGGCATATCAAGCTACTCAGTTGTCACATGCCGAGGATGGTGTGTATTTTGTTGAACACTGAATCCAATGGCATACATATGATTTTCTTTGTTAAAGACATTTTGATCCTCTCCATCCACCTAAGCCTGAGTTGGATATGCAGTTGTATGTGTTTTTCTTCTGTCCTGACTGTCTCAGAAACTAGAGCCCGAGAAGGATATAGTAGAGTATTGTTATGGGCAGGGCAATGAGCATTCCAAAAATAACCCTGCAATAATTGCAACACCATAATATACAAGTCAGAGTCTTTTTTCAAGGAAAGTAACTTCCGCACAGCTTTGTTATGCTTTTGTAACTCTTGTTTATTTTTTATTTTGAGATTATATAAATAAGGAAGAATCAAAGACAACAATAAACATGAATGTACAGAAAAAAAGAAAAATGGGTATTTAGAAATCATGTCCCTTTTTCATCATGGCATTTGTGGTTTTCTTCTTCAAACAAATAAATAAATACATAAACTTACGCAGTACTAAGGATGTCTGCATGGACATTATATTCCTTGGCAAATACAAAAGGAACTATGCCTTGAGGAAGAGCAGCCTGCAGAAAGAAAAATGAAATGAAGCATTTATTTACATACGTAATCTTGTGGCAAATATAGTTTGCATATCTACTTACGTTGTGTTAAATTAGGCTTTGTATTATATATGTATTAGGGTTTGTGAAGCCTTTGTGATTAGATAATGATGCAGTTTCCATACATTTGACAAAAAAAATGTTAATATAAGATTTTAGAAATGTGGGAATGGTTGGAAAGGTTGAGTTGGCGAACCTGAACTATTGCAACATGCAAAAGAACTCCACGAAGACCGACAGCAATAGAAGTTGCAGCAATCACTGCTGGGCCTGTTAGGAACCTAACAGCCATTGAAAATGTTGCAACAGATTTTCCACAGGCTATGATCTTCGGTTGTAAGGCCATGAATAATCCTGGAATTGTAAGTGATAATTGATAGATATATCATTAGTTAACAAGAATGATTCATTTGAAGTACATATGGCACAATAAGGTCAATATAATAAGTCAACCGAAGATAAATATATACCGAGACTGAACATAGCCATTCCCAATCCGGCATCAGATAATATTGATATGGATCCACTAACAATTGTTGGCATTTTGATGTTCCACCTGCCAATAATTGGAGAAACTAATTTTAGTGAATCAATTTTCGATAACGTTACTAGGCTAAGGAAAAGGAGGTACATGATATTTTCTAACAAAAATATTTTTTTTTTTAAGAAAAGATGACAGGAATGTAAAAAAATCAAATAATAAGTTTGAGGTGTATAAGACGAGTGCTTATGAAACACTTGAACTACAAATTATACGTTGCTTTCCAATAAAAGTATTTACTACACTAAATAATCCCATTTTTTATCACATTTTTCGTAAAGATGAGACCCAATAATTTTCCCCTCTAGATAGAGTTTGTTCATGTGATACGTGTAGCACCATATGGAGAGAGAGAGAGAGAGAGAGAGAGAGAGAGAGAGAGAGGTACTTGTATGATATGAGAGACCATGCCACGCCAAGAAGGCTGGAGTAAGTGTTGGGGTTTCTAATGAGCTTCCTCCAGACCATGATGAGAATAAGCCTAGTCATGACACTTGCAGGAGGCATTTGGTGCTTCTTTGCTACACCACCTTCTTCAATATCCACTTTCTTCTGGCAACTAGTACTACTGTACGGTGACACACTCGGTGGAAACTTATTCGATCCTTCTTCTATCTCAAGCTCCCTATCTCCACTCATTTTCCTCCCAGGACTCATATTCCCAATTAATTCGTGTATACCTGTACATGCAGTTAAGAATATATTTAAATTAACCAAATTACAATCAAGAATGAACCCGTAAATTTGAACAAGAAATTCTAATAGCTGATTTGTTCGTCAAATTTTATTCACTAAATGATGTGGCAACGCTTTATGTTCTCAAATATATGATCTTTCACAAATCTCTACTTCATTTCTAATAATTTTTTTTTTTTCAATTGAAAACTTGTTTGATAATTGTTTTCAATTTAAAAAAAATCAAACTAAAACTAAAAATAAAAATGAAATAGTTATAAAATTTCATAACAAGTCACGTCATTTAACAAACAATCTGTCCAGATTGGGGAAAGAAACCAGATCTATGTCAAAGGAAATCAATGAAGCTCATTGATTTGCTATAGAAAAATGAATTTTTTGTCCAATTGATAAGGTGTCAATTGACAAAAACTGCTGATGTAATTTTCCAGCAATTTACAAAATGGACAAACATGATTTGCGGTGTGGGATCATAAAATTATTTGCTTACCTTTCGATGCAGCAGCACCTTCATGTTGATGAAGACCTGCTGCCTTGGAAGGATCGGTCGCCCCAAGGTCAGTGGAAGCAGCTCGATTAACCGCATGTCTAAGATTCCCTTCGGAAACTGGCGATGCACTTGAACTCCAAACAAACATATGAAGCTCTTTATTAGGCGCTGCCCCACCACTACCGCCGCCGCCGCCGCCGCCGCTACCACTATCTTTCTTCTTCGGCCCGCCACTTGTAGACCCTGAAAACATGGGGTTCGGAGGCGGGTAGGAAGAGACAGCACCACCATTGAAGATCTCACCACTCATGCTCCTCGCCCCCCTCTTCTTATTACCCATATTACTCATCTTCATTGCCTCTTCGTCGAAATTCGAAGTCCTCGGCGTCACCCCTTTTGACGACTGCACCGAATAAACGTCCCCAAATCCACCTTGAAAACTGTTTGTGTATCCATGTTTGGGGCTCGGGGCCTTGCTGGCGTTAAACATGGCGTAAAAATCCGTCTGGTTGAAGCTGGATGCCCGCGGGGTCGGCTCACGGGAGGACTGGACAGAGTAAATCTCCACTCCTGTGAGATTCGAAGCTCGCGGGGTCATTGAAGTCAACGAGTTCAAGCCATGTGACTTAAAGGATGAAACCATCGATGACGCATTCGATCTTTTCACCACCACGTGAAGTTTCCCGTCATCCCCGATTTCCGCGTCGGTTTGGAGTGGTTCTCGACCGTTGAGCGAAACGACGTCAGAGTCAACTCTGAACGACGTGATCGAAGCTGCAGTCTCCGGGAACTGCTCGGAGATGAGCAGTTTGGCGCCGCGGTACTCGAACATGAAGAGCATGAGAGTGTACCAGACAACGCTCTGCAAAACGACAATCTGAACCATCAGAGTCCCCGAGAAGTCGCCGTACATGGCGCGTAAAAGTGGGATGCCCATGACGAGGGTGTTGGGGAGGGTGGAGAGGGAGAAGAGCGTGATCATCCACTCTAGGTTGCCGCGCTTGGAGAAGGCTTGCCAGAGGAAGAGGGCGACAAGGATGACAACTTTTTGGAGGGAGTCGGCGAGGATGAATTGGTAGTCCATGGCGTAAGGGTTGTTGGAGGATATGAAGTGGAAGGAGAGCAATGGGACCGCAAAAACTGCGACGAAGCGGTTTATGCCGGAGCATTGGTCGGGCGTGAAGATTTTCCACCACCGGACGGAACCGTAGGCTAAGATCATAGCCACGTATAAGGGGACTATGGCTGCTAGAACATCGTATATGTCCTTGCCAGTAATCATGGTTGTGTTTTTTCAAAAATGAAGATACGGGTTTTGTTGTTTTGGGCTGTTTAATTTCATGAGGATTAGAGTGGGAGAGATGGAGAGGAAGAGTAAGATGGTTGTTTGGTGCCTCTCTTATAGAAAAAGGTTTTGCTATTGTTTTTTTTTTTTTTTTTAAATTTTGCGAAAAAAACAAGAGCTTGGAGAAATAGGATTGATGCATGAACAATGTCGACAACAAACCTAGAACAAATTGTTTTTTAATCAGAGACTGTCGAAGATTGTTTAAGTGAGAGAGAGAGAGAGAGAGAGAGAGAGAGGGTATCTTCTCGCTGTTGTGAAATGCAGAAGAAACGGTGGCTGTGGCAGGGTTTTCTGTCCTACAAAATAAAAAACGAAATAGTTTTTACAAGCGAGTTTATGTACAAATCTGTGCTAGCTAGCTGCTAATTAATATATATTGTTTGGTTTTAACAAATAAAAACAGAAACGAATAATTTTTTATGAACGAGTTTGTGTGATAGCTAGCATGTACATAATGGCTGGAGGGGTTGGATTATAGAGGAATTGTGTTAGTTGCAGAGAGATAAGCATAGTAAGCGCCACTGTAGACGTTGATGCACATGTTTTGAGCAATTGTCAGTGATCCACGGTAGCAGATCAACGGTTAGTGACGTAGGCCGTTAAATTTCCAATAGCTAGTTTTCTAGGCCGTTGAATTTCTAATGGTAAAAAAATTTTGAAATTCAAACCCAATGGCTAGTAACGTGGCACAATCTGGACTGTTCGATTTTCAGATCAACGGTCTAGATTTTTTGGCCAAAATTTTTTTAAAAAATATTAATGTCATAAATTATTGATATTTTTTTATAAATAAAGAAAATGTCAAAAATTAAAAATAAAATGATAAATTTTTATTATTTTTATAATAAAAAATTAATTATATTTTAATAAAATGAACTAGGCTCATTGGATTTAGGGGTGGAGATGCACTTGGTGTCACATCCCGGCCCGGGGCGGATCACTTCCCGGGCCCACTCCACCACCGTAGCACGATATTGTCCGTTTTGGGCTTACCATTCCCTCACGGTTTTGTTTTTGGGAACTCACGAGCAACTTCCCAGTGGGTCACCCATCATGGGATTGCTCTAGCCCCCTTCTCGCTTAACTTCGGAGTTCCTACGGAACCCGAAGCCAGTGAGCTCCCAAAAAGCCTCGTGCTAGGTAGAGATGGGAATATACATATAAGGATCACTCCCCTGGCAATGTGAGATGTCACAATACTCGCGACCAGGGTTAGGTTCTGATACCAAATTGTCACATCCCGACCCAGGGCATATCACTTCCCGGGCTCGCTCCACCACCGTAGCACGATATTGTCCGCTTTGGGCTTACCATTCCCTCACGGTTTTGTTTTTGGGAACTCACGAGCAACTTCCTAGTGGGTCACCCATCATGGGATTGCTCTCGCACGCTACTCACTTAACTTCGGAGTTCCTACCGAACCCAAAGCCAGTGAGCTCCCAAAAGGCCTCGTGCTAGGTAGACATGGGAATATACATATAAAGATCACTCCCCTGGGTGATGTGAGATGTCACAATCCACCCTTCTTAGGGGCCCGACATCCTTGTCGGCACACACGCAGCCAGGGTTAGGCTCTGATACCAAATTGTCACATCCCGGCCCGAAGCTGATCACTTCTCGGCCCCGCTCCACCACTGTAGCACGATATTGTCCGCTTTGGGCTTACCATTCCCTCACGGTTTTGTTTTTGGGAACTCACGAGCAACTTCCCAGTGGGTCACCCATCATAGGATTGCTCTCGCACGCATTTGCTTAACTTTAGAGTTCCTACGGAACCCGAAGCCAGTGAGCTCCCAAAAGGCCTCGTGCTAGATGGAGATGGGAATATACATATAAGGATCACTCCCCTGGGCGATGTGGGATGTCACACTTGGCCAATTACTATTTATTGCAGTCAATTACTATTCATTTGGGTGGATTAAATTGATTTTGGGCCAGCTCATTTTTTAGGAGTGAAATTGCTCTAATAGTTATGTAACAAGACTAAACCAGGAAGTGACTATCTTGCATATTTGAGTCAAGCTAGTTACTCATCATTATCTTATTAATTAGTTTTAAAAAATGCTACTTTTACCACATTTGTATCATCTCTTTAATAGAAATAAAACCCACATGTATTGGTGGATCATACTTCTATTAAAAGATGGTATAAATGTAGTAGGAAAAATGTCGTAAGTATAACATTACACATTTATGAGGTAATCAGATTTTGGGGCCTAAATTTGGATTTTGGTTTAGATTATAACTTTATTGCTTTTGCAAATCTATATTAGCACTTGGTACTTAATTGGTACACCTTTTCTTTTAATCGGGTTGAAAGTTTTGACAAGGCCACCTATTGTCACCCAATCTTTTATGTGTATATATATGTTATATATATTTGTTTCATCATCAATAAATACCGTAATTATTTCAAAAATAACATACCAATAAGCATTACGGCGTAGTGATATTTCTCTTAACTTGTACATGGCAAACCTTATGTTCGACTACATCTCCAACACTACGGTATAGTGATATTCTATTTTCTAAATTTAAATTAGGTCTTGATGCGTTGTATTCTTTTTTCCTCGATTGGGTTGAAAGCTCTAAAATGATATTAACGAGGCTAACTACTGTGTACCTATCCTTTGGATGTATATATATATGTTTCATTATCAATGAATATGGTTATTTTTTTTCAAAAAATACAATCTAAATTAGGTATGCCAACACGATCTAGTTATAGTTTTCCTCATTTGTACATGGGAGGTTTTATGTTCGACTCATATCTTCAAACACTATAGTTTAGTGTTATTCTCATAATTTTAAGGCCAAACCAATTTTATAATTATTGTAAGAGGGTTATTACTTAATAGAGGTGTAGTTAAAAATATATAATTATTTATTTATTTATCCTTAGTGAAAGTTGCATATATGCAAAAAACTATATCGCTAATGGAGCCTGCCAATTTCCAACAAAAAACATAAGAAACATAAGAGAGTCAACTAATCTCTAAAAGCATATTAAAAGTATTACGCAACCACAAGCTCAAAAACGTGGCAGTCAACTCTAAAAAATAAAGCATTGTCTCAAAACTACAACAATAAAAACATGTTAAAGCTAATCAGTTTCATTCATCCCCCTCCTTCCCAGCTCTCCTTTCCTTTAAGCTGTGCAGTATGCACCATCCTTGTTTACACCAATAACATTTTCAATCGAATTTTCCTCTCCATCACCAAAAATATAAAAATGTTCTATAATTTCTCTTTTTTCTATGGTAAGATTTTTAGTTAGCTTATCCGTTGAAAATTTTTTGATTCCTCTAACTAGTAATTCATGAAACATGTTGAATCATGTGTTGAAATAATACTCTCCAAGTACGATTTTCCATTAGCATCACTCTCAAAAAAACAAACTATATATTAGTCAATTCTTTGCATGGCAGTTTTTTTTTTTTAATTAACCTGCATGTGCTGGCATTAGCATATATGGACTGTGCTGAAGATCATTAGATTAATTGGGTGGTCAAGTGAGCTTAAAAAATACGGAAAACTGCACTTGTTGTCAATACAGAGCAAAATCCATCACCTGACTTTGATGAAGTAATAATATACAGCCTACAAACTGTTGCTACATAATGGTATTTCTACGTGGGGCAATGCTAAGAAGAATAAATTTGTAGACAAACTTTTGTAAACGAAATGATATATGGAAGTTGATGATTCGATTATAACTTAAGCATTGATAAACCTGCTTATTCCAATTGATGACAAACAATTTAGTTTACAAATTTTATCTACAAATTTAATATCTCAAGCATTACCCTTCTACGTGCATCGATTTGTTCATGGGTTTGTGCTTCTTCGGCCAATAAACCATTAATTTGAACTTCTCTAAAATATGTCCGTTACTTTAAGTCCACTTCCTTCCAATCTATATCAAATTCCCTTCAACGCTTCTTTACTTGTTTAAGTTGTGGTTATTTGACGAGGGGATGCAGTCACATACTCAACAGTATATGTCAACCAATTATGTAGCATAGGCTCTCCATTGGCAAAGATAGAGAAGGGGTTGTATAATTAGATTAAGATTTAGTTGGTAAAAACTCTAACGCTTGATTAAGTAACCGAAAGGGTTTTAATTTGCTTGTGTAGGTGGGCATTTCACTTAAGTGCTTATGAAGATTAATGATAAATAAATGTTTTTGCTTAATTTCAAAGCATCTTCACTACTCAAGGAATTATTAGCTTTTGTTGAATGTATTTGGTTAAGCAAAAACCTAAAACGGAAAGCCAACTGTTTTGTCGGAGCCCCCATGTCGGGATGGGCAAATTACCCATGGATTTGGGTAACCACGGTTACCCGCTCATTTAAAGTTCACGGTTACGGTTATGGGTAACCATTTAGACGAATAAACAGTTATGAGTATAACCATTTATCCATAAAATTTAAATGGACGGTTATGGGTATTACTCGCGGTTATAACGGGTATCCATTAGTTAACGGTATTACCCGCAGTTATAACAGGTATCCATTACCCATTTAATTTAATATATGTAAAATTAAAAAAAAAATTAAAAACCGTAAATGAAAAGTCAGATTAGAATTAACGTCAATTTTTTGCTGCCATGAAGTTGGAATTGAAAGAACCTGAGATGATTTTTTGTTGGTTTTGATTATTTGGAGGAGAAAATGTCCATGGAAAAAAGTGCTTGTGGGATATTTGAAAAATGTGGAAGATTGTGAACCAATTGATATTCTGTACTTTTAGTTCCTTTAACTTTCCCATAAAGTTACAACTGACAAAGTTAATTCGCGTTATTTTGCAATTTTGAATCATCTAATATTCAAGATAATGATTACTTTTTGTTTTTAAAAGCTTTACTTTGTAATCATATGAATTATAATTAAAGATTTGCTTGGGTGTAGCAAAAAAATATCGTTCGCAAACTATTATTTCAATTATTGGAATTGTATGAGGACTTAAATGATTACAATAGGGAAATAAATGCTAAAATGTACCTATAATGGTGTTTAATTGTCAAAAAACGAAAATTATGACAAATTTTTCTTTTGTAATTTTCAAGTTTTAGAAAGAAAAAAAACATGTAGATAGGTGAAAAAGGGGTAAATGGGTAAAAAAAGGATAAACGGGTTCAAAAACGGGTAAATGGTTATGGTTAAATGGGTAAACGGTTATGGTTAAATAGGTATATGGTTATGGGTATAGTTAACCGTTTATAAATGGTTATGAGTATGGGTATAACCGTTTATACAATTACCCAACGAATAAACGGTTATACGGGTCTGAACATAAATAGTTATTGATAAATAACCGTAATTACCCGTCCGCCATAACCATTGCCCATTCCTACCCCCATGTCATGTGTTTTATATTTTGTAGCGAGCTTTGCATAAGATTAACCAAAAGCAGGTGAACTAAGTTGGTCCAGTCCCTCAAGTTATGTACGTTGCAGTTGGGCCACGGATCGGCTTGACCCAATCTGAATTTCTTTGACCAACTTCTCATTGCATTCAAAAAATAAACAATCACATGGCCCTCCTTCCCCCCTAGTAAGTGATAAGAAAGCTTTTTGAAATTGTTGCTGTTATTATCATTAGTAATATGATTGTATAAATTCTAGTGGACATTTGATTTAGAAGATCATTTTTATAGGTTTTGTATTACTTGTAAGGCAAGTGAAGCCCATCAAGTTTAATATAAATAAAGATAAGGCAAGGAAAAAGAAACTTTGTGGAAGTCAAAGCTCGACAATTCTCAGGCTCGTTAACCACCACCACTAGTCGATAACCCAAGAACACAGGAGGAGATCAATGGGTACCAATCACTCCTCAGTACAGCCACCACAGCTCGACGACACCACAAAATTTCAGTGAACTGTGACTTCTAAGGCGGTTTTCATCGTCCTCCTGCTATTTTCAAGCTTCGGCAAGGTATAAGTCTTACTCCACTTTCCAAGATCTACAACTTGGTATACTTTGAGTACATTTTGTTGTTGGTCCGAATCTGACGAGGTTTTGGTTACTGGCCACCACGTACATGGCGCGTAGCCAGTGATCTGATTCCTAGACTAAATTTCATGCCCCGATTTCATTTTTGTTGTCAACTTGACGAGATTCGACCATCAAAACATAGTTCAATAATTGACTGTCACTTGACCTTTGTTGTAAGCGTGGACTGACCGTTGGATCTCTAGCTATGAAATTATAATATGTGGTTGTGTAAGTAATGTGATGCCCTTATGATTTACAAATAAAAATCGGATGTGTGAAATCTCCGGATTGAGATAATTACGATTGTAGACCTTAGCAGGGGGCACTTTGACCATGTGTTGAATTTTGGTTAACATGTTCCTATCATTCTTGGATATTAAAGTTACCATTATTAGAAACCTGATAGAACCTAGTGGGCATACATTCGGCGTGCCATCCTTGGTGATGCTCACTTCAGGTTGCATGCAAGTGGAACCTTACCTTGATTTACGTGTTTGTTGGGTTTCTCAACAAATGTATTCAATAATTAGTAAGCTAAAGAATGTTTATATACTTTGATATGTTATGTTTAAATGATTTATGAGCTACAGTTAACGTGCTTTCACATTTGCGCTTGCATTGGACGCAAGGTGAGTAGTTTGTTAATTGTCCCTACATAGATTATCAAATGATTATAATGATAAGAATGCTCAATTAAAGTATACATTACTACCTAGCTAGAGATAGAGTTGAGAGTAATGATAATGTGTAATTCTTGGTACGAGGAGATGAGTCGGTAACCATATTAGAATTATTTCTTAGAACTTGTTCTTCTGTGTGACTAGATACTTGATAGTCATGTGGGATCGATAATGTGTGTACCACTATGTAGATCATGCTTAGTTGATGTGATGTTGATAATGAGGCTGCACCACATAGCAGTGTGGTAAATCGATGATCATGGTTGGTTAATTCGCATTGGGAGACTATATTATTATACATATGCCTATAGTTCTGCTTGGCTAATCTGTATTGAGGAACCATACGCAGTCTAGGGGTGATCGTGCTTAGTATATCCGTGATAGGTGATCATTGTCTAGTATCACAAGGATTGGTCATGCTTGGTTAATCCGCATTTGCGGACCACACTATTATATGTATGTCCACGGTCCTGCTCGATTAATCCATAACAAGGTGGACCATACGCATTTTAGAGGTGATCATGCTTAATATATACGCAATGGGTGATGACTAACTAGTTTTATAAGAATTAGTACCATTTTGGTACTGCTTAAAAAAAATAAAAATAAAAAACCGGGTATAAAAAAAATAAAAAGTTCCCTTCTTTTTTACGTTTGGTAAACATCCAAAATCAACTTTTTTCATAATTTTGGATAAAAAAAAGTCAAAAAGCCAAAGCAGCAAAACCTAGCTTTAAAAAACCAGCTTTTGTGCTTCAACAACTTCTGCACAAACCTAATTTCCCCAGAGACGTTGAGCCCTTCAATGAAACTTTCAAGCACCCAAAATGACATTAAACAATTAAATAATTTACACATCATACCAACTGGAAGGACGTCCTTCCTCCATCTCTCGTCTGTTTTCTCCCACTCCCACGATAAAAAAACCACACCAACAAAACACCACCATCTTTTCCGGGAGGTCAGATTAGGATTTAGATTCCGTTTTTGCATTGTGGACTTGCCCAGATTGCACATACTCATGTGCTCTTCTGTAAATCCGATTATGCCCCAAATTCAAAGCTTCGCCCATCTGGATCCTTATAAAATTTTCACTTTTTCATATTTCTGCAAATTAGGAAAGCCCAGGTGACTAATCTGATCCTTATCTTCTTCTTGCAGAACCAATCTTCCAGAATCCCCAATCCTTCAAATTGTAGGTTCGCTCCCTTCTCTCTCCCTCTCCCTGAAAAACACTTCAAAACCCAGTGAGAAAGAGGAAAGGTTAGGTGGAGAAAACGAGAGAAAAACCCAGTGAAGAGGGGAAGATGTCAGACGGAGAAACGAAGGGAATGTTAGACAGAAAGAAAAAAGAGTGTGATCAATGACTCTAGAAATTCTAGAAGGATTATAAATAAATAAAAAGTTATAAATAAATAAAAAGTTATAAATAAAAGTTATAGAAAAAAAGGTTACCAAGACAAAATTATATTAGATTAAGTACATATCCCTTTTAGTCGTTTAGTATAACCACAATAGTTTTATATAAACTTTTACCCAAACACTGAAGCACTGTTTTTTTTGTTGAAAATACTTTTATAAAAAAAAGTTTACCAAACAACCAATTGTTTTATTTTATAGATGTTTATTCTCATAGCATAGCAGAAGCAGTTTTTTTTTTTTAAAGCATTACAATACCAAACTAGCCCTTAGTCTTACTTGGTTAATTCACATTGGGAATAACACGCATTTTAGTAGTAATCACGCTTGGTATATCCGTGATGGGTGATCATTGCCTACCTAGGGTTGTAAAGAGCGATTATCCTTCGTAAATCTGTGATGGGCGACAGCTTCCTAGTGGGAATCCATTAAGCTAGTATGGAATTCTACTCTTACATGGTTCTGTTAAGTTGGTCTGAACCCTATATCCGATGATTCTGACACACCCCGAACCGGGATGTCCCCCCTGGATCTTGAATCGAGCTATGTTAGCCGACACTCGAAGGGTGACAAAGTTATAAAGTGTAGTGATGTAAAAAATAAGAGTAAATTTAAACCTAAAAGTGCCTAAATGCAAGAGTGCACATGTGAGTGGGAGTGAACCCAATTCACACGTGATGTCAGAGCATAAATACATTATAGTAAAGGTAGGATAAGAATTATACCGTCGAAGGTACACTCCTATACCAACATTTGCCAAGAATCCTCGTCAACATTTAAGCTCTGCTACTAAAATCTGGAGGCGCGAAAAATAAGGGTGAGTGGGCCTAAAAATAAAGAACCTTTTCAAAATGTAATAACCCATTGCCGTAAAACAAGTATAGTTTCCAAATATATCATAAATACGAAAAATCACAATATTTCACCTATAAAACATATGATAACCGGTACCATATCTTGCATAAATGAACATGTAATATCAGGTGCTCATCAACATATGCTGATACACGAGTTCATGCAGAGATATGCTGACATGAATAGGACTGGGTGTAATAATGATTTATGCTCTAGTACTACAATCATGTGAAGACTGGCACTATGCACGTCACATACGAGTCCTAATTGCCTATAGCAATCTAGGACATGACTGGCACCTACAATGGATTCAAAGTGAGCGTACGATGCGATGTGAACGTCACATGAAGACTGACCTTGGCCCGTGTGAGTACTAACCAGTGTAGCACACGATGATCATATAACATAAATATGAACATGCCACAATAATTCAACAATTCTAGTCAATATAATACTATTTCCAAGCCGTAAATATAATTAAGGCATTCCTTATAGTCCGCTTACCTGTTCATCCCATAGGGTTATTCATAATTTCCCAACAATACGACATTTCCTTATAATCGTCAATTTAATTATGGCAATCACGTAGAAAATTCATTGATAAATATATATGTGGAAACTAATATATATATATATACTATATAAAAGAAAAGACTCACTCATATATACTTGCAATGTCGTAGCTGTTTGAACGAGTAAATACGAATTGTCGATGTTAACCGTACCTAAGCATAATAGAGACCCATTAGTAAAACTCAATTAAAAAATTTGAATTTGGAGAAACGGATGGCAGATTCGAAATCAGCGCGTCGAAATACGTTAAGAATAATCTGGGGCAAATTTTCATAAAAAGTCAACCAAGCCGCCCCGGCGGTCAACTATGTTAAAAATTTGGAATTTCACTAAATGGATGCCAAAAATGGACTCCGGGTGTCGCAATTAGCATAAGAGGTTTCCGATAAAGTTTTGAAAAAGTCAACAAAAGTTAACTAACGGTCAACAGTTAACTTTAACGAAATAGATGGAATATTCCGTTAAAGTTAACTGAATACTCCCAAATTTTGAAATGGATCAGGGTCAATGGGTCATGGGTTTGGATCCGGGTTAGGTTTTTTTTTTTCGTCGCCAAAACTACGATATCTCACTCGTTTCTCAACCAAAATTGTCCCATAATATATCAAAACGAAGCTAGGAAAGTGTAGAACAAGATTGTGGAGTTCAAAAAGTGGCTAGAGATGGCCGGAAAATGGTCTGAAAGGCGACTGGTCCGTCAAAAACTAGGTAACTTGCCAGAAAACTGGACAAACTTTAAACGTCCATAACTTTATCAATACTTAACGAAATTGAGTGGTTCAAAAACCAAAATCATACCTCAGAAAGAGAAAAACAGATTGGTAGCCTTCTTGATGGCTAAATCGCCATGGTTTGACCGTAAAATGACCTGAAAGCCGCGCAGGTCTCCAAAAAACTGGGTAAAGTTTAAACGTTCATAACTTCTTCAATTTTTAACCAAAATGGATGATCTTTATATGAAAATGAAGCTCAAAATGAGTGGTTATGATATGTGATTTCCGGAAAGTGAGAGAGTTAGAGCGGGAGAGATGTGAGGGAGAAAAATAGAGAGAAGAGAGAGAAAGAGAGTGAAAAGGGAGAGTTTCCATGAAAAAGGGAGACACGGAAGTGCGGGGAAGAGTGGGATGTGGGCCCCACGCGGCTCACAAATTTAGACTAAATATTCCTCAAATATGAAATTATTAAGGAAAATTTTATTTGAATCCATATAACTTCTTTATACACCCAATTTAAACTTTAAATATGAATTGTCTTTCTTATCCTATTGCATAATTATCATCAAGTATAAGATGAAATGAACTATAAAACCAAAATTTATCAATAAACCCATATATACCCAATAAGAATCAATCTACTTCTTGCTGCCATCTAGGAACGTGTCGCGCCATCATTGCATGCCGATGGCTGAAACTTGGCATTTTAATCTGGGATAACCTATAACGGTAGTGGAGTTGGGTGAAGATGGAAAAGTCAAGTTAACCTGCCTCGAACCCAATTTGAGAGAGGATCAGCAACCCAGTACACAGTGCCTCCAAATGTGTGGTTAATTTGGTTCCTTTCCAACAAAGGACAACAACATTTCATCAGATGGGGCATTGCTCAAAGCTACTCCAAGGGATGCCGAGACTCTCACTACTCTCTTGTGAGATGTACTTATACACCTGCATTTCAGTTCTAGGACTTCGAGTTGGCAAAAACGCTCCGACCTTGTTTCTCTCTTTCCTAGTTACGAGACTCTCATTACGTTGCTTATCTTCCTTGAAAATGCATAAGCCTTTGGTGCAGCAATATTATGCTTGTACTAGCTCAATGTTACTTCTGAGTTTTTAGAGTATTTCCAAATAAGATGTCAAAATATCCAAATTAGCAATAACGGTAACAAAAGACAACATTAATGTTTTTCAACCAAGAAGCCAAATCTGATGTGGCATGACATGAAATGACATCTCTCCCCCTTGCTACCAAATTTGACAGCACCTTCAAAATTTTTAATTAATTATTAAATGTTATTATTTTTTATTGGTTTAAATCATTATCCTTTTATTTCTTTTCATTCCCAATGCAAAGAAAATACATATGAATTTTTATTTTATGTTTAAAATTTGGCATATCGGTTGGAGAGCAAAACTTTAAAAGATGTCAAAGTGCCACGTAAGCCTTCAAATTTAAATTTTAGATTTTAAATTTGACATCTCTTTTGGAGATGGTCTTAGATGCTTATGTTATTGTTTATGGATTCAAAGTAACCAAGGGTTCTTCAAACTTCAGATCACATGAAGGAAAAGCTGACCCAACGGACCATGTGAAACTTCTGGATTTTGTACTAAATATTGGAGGGATTTGATGATCCAATTTTGATCATTTGCAAAAAATGCATACTGATTGAACAAAAAAATAAAATAAAAACATATGGGATTTCAATTTTTCAATTTTTTTTATTCATCTATATGGGATTAAGCAAAATCAACTGATGAAAGATTAGTTAAAACAGATATGGGATTGAGCAAAATCAGCAAAAAAGAAGGATTAAGCATGAGACAAATATGTGAGAGATATTGTTGTCTTTATGCCTTGAATGATTTTCAAAACACTGATTTTGATTTTTTTTCTTTTTCTAAATGAGTGTAAAGATAAATTTATATATTGAATTGTGATTGTGAGGGTAGTTTAGGTAGTAAGCTTAGGTTTAAAGACATATTAATAGTTCAATTAAAAATAATATGGGTGTAGAGAATAAGTTGGGTGTGAAAAGAGGTTGTATGGGTTCAAATAAAATTTCCCAATTATTAATTTGACATCGGTATTCAGTGATTCGTAAAATCTTCGTTATAACTTCAAATTCGATTTTGCCTACACCCATGCGTTCACAATGTCGAGTACTACACATATAGGCTAAAAGAATGGATCATATGTGTCGCTATACGACAGTCAATTAAAGTTAACCCACTATCTTCTAGGGCATTTTCATCAATTCATTATTTTTAAATTAATAAAATCATAAAATTAGGATAGGTTGTTACAATTCCATTGAATTAGTTTGGAATCCTATTCCTAGTTGGTTCCGTTGAGTAGTTGTGATACCAATGATTCAGGCTTGTCGAATTTTAAAGAGTAGCTCTGGAAGGGATGATTAGTGATCTAGGAGAATTTGAGATGACATGTGCGACCGACTAGAAACACGACTGAGGATTTGTTATCATGGCTAGGAAGCCTGTGGTAGGAAATAGACGATGAACATTAGTACTTATGGATGTATAACATAGCCTGTTTAGTAAACCCTGGTTTATATTGTAAGCCCATAGTTTTTCTACGTACTACTCACACGAACTTTGCAACTTATTTGAGTACCCAACCCCAAATCCCAAACTTTTTGGGTGAAATCGACTTGCCACAGGCACATTCGTTGGACTCAGCTGAAACTATTTGATTAAAGGCGGAGTCATATTTCAAGGATTCCCTTACTAGTGACATTTGCCCGATGCAGCATTCCTATGGTGTAGTACCACTTTTGCAGGTTGACATGTATCATTAGATACGTGAGATTTCAAGGGTAGTTGTGTTGGGGTTGAGCATCTAGAGTGACTAGGTCCCTTGTCTTTATTTATCTTTTATTTCAATACTACACATTGCGAGCCTAGGGCATTATTTATTAGGAACTTGGTTTATGTATTTAATTGAAATACTGGGTCTAGTATGATTTTGATATACCATCGCACCGTTACTATCTTGAACTCACGTATTAATTCTGGACGTATATCTAGATCAAGGACACTCTTTTTGTTCTTATCATTAATAAAAATTCATTACGTTTTTTTGGTTAAAGAAAAAAATTGCATATCCATTTTCATTAATCTTCTTTTAAAATAAACACTAAAAGTTCATACTAAATGATGAAAAAAATAGGGAAAAGCAAATCTACTATTCGTTGGTTTTCTCATCCATTTTCTAACGTTACATTTTTCTCCCGACTATTCAAGTATGGACTATGGATACATCAAACGTGTGAAAGGAATTCTCATTCTCAAATTTCATTTCCCATACATCAAATTCCTCTTTTTTTTATTTTTTTTATTTATAACTTTTCTTTGCCAAGCCCTCTTAACTTCACTTGACCATGCATTATATTGTTTTGACGTAATCTGGAGCTGTCTCACGAGTGGTTCAAATTGCATGGCACGCGTTTAGAATATTAAAGGTCAACGTCATATGCGCATAAATTAAAAAAATTCAACCACTAGCTGCGTTGTGCAGTTGTATGATGAGTGAAAAATAATCGAGCGCTAAACAATAAAGTTACATTTATCATATTTTTTATACTATATTTGTAATATCTTTTTGATAAAAATAAGACCACCAACACATAAGGTAAATAATAGTAATATTTTGGACAGTTTAGACGAAATAGAAATGGGGTCGACAATTTCATTCACTTTATAAAAATGTCAAACCCCTAAAACGAAAAGAACCGGAGACGGAACGCTGGGTCGCGAAGTGGGGATCACGATCCAGCACCTAGTTTGCTGGTCCATCACGTTCACTCCGTCCCAGTTCTGAACGAGGTTTCTTAATAAGGAGGGAGTCCTTTGAAATTGTTGGGAGTTGCGTGGAAGGATGAGGAACGTTTTAAAAACTGGTCAAACTACTAGTCGTGGTCGTGGATGAGGAAAGCACAATGAATATTAAAGTGTTTTCTATCTTTTGAATTGCATTGCATGGTAGACCACCCAGGCTTTGACTCCATGTTTTGCAACGGCAAAGCAAGGTCAAGTAATTAGTTTAACCTTCACTCGCCCACTAAATTGTCAACACCAAACAAACAAACAGTAAGCCATCTTCAACTAAGGGTCATAGGCTACATTAAAGGGATAAGAGAGTGAGATAAGCCTCATAATGCGTTGTCAATAATGTTGTTTAAATTCGTCTTTGATGAGAATCGAACTCAAGACCTCTCACTTACAAGTGAAGATGAATACACTCGACCGTAGTACTTAGCGGCACCATAGCAAGTTAAACTTGGCCCAAAAAAGTTTAAAAAATATATATATAAGAGGAATAAAATATAGCCCTGCATTATTAGATACAAAATTTTAGTCACAAAGTAACCTTTAAAACAGGGAAGTGTTATTGGCAATCCAAAAATCTCATTCTACACTCCTCACAAGTGTATTTTTCTTTTTAAATATAGAAAGTTTGAAGTGTAAAATGAGAAATTAGGAGTGTCAATAACAATTCCCTTAAAATATTAGTTTTTAGAAGGTAAAACATAGCCCAAAGTTATCTTTAGTCTTTCGTGACTGGAGATGGTCTTAGTTTTTTAATCATTAAAACATGGCCCATTTATTAACGCTATGTCATATGGTTTACTAGAATAATCTAAAAATTTGATCTCCATAGCTTTTTTCATTCACAAAAGGTTTTAGGGGTCTGTGTATTAAGGGCCAAAATTCATTTTGGTTGATCTTTTATTGCACCCCCATATGAATAAAATATTGGCGGAAATCTTGAATCCGCCATTGCATATAACAATTCTTCTAAAATTGCCTATACTCTAAAATTAACTTTCACTATATGATAAAACACAAATAAGTGTTATAACGATATCCGTGCTTGGATGGCAGCTCAAGATCAGCCTGATGAAAATCTTATATTCACTGAGGAGGTTCTTTCCCATGGAAACGCTCTTTCTTTAATCACTCAAAGTGAACATAGATGACTTTTAATTATTAACTAGCATCTTGCTACATGCTTATGTGTGTGTGCCAATTAGCGCTTTTTATTTTTTTTACCTTTCTGTTTGTTGTTTTAATTTACTTATTTTAGATATGCTTTTTTTTTGTTAAAATATAGGGAATTGTTATTAGCACTTCAAAAATATCATTCTACACTCCAAACTTTTTATAATAAAAAAGAAAAATACACTAGTGAGAAGTGTAGAATGAGATTTTTGGAGTGCCAATAACACTTCCCAAAATATATTTTGAAAAATAATGAACTTACCAACTAGACTACATGAATTTTTTTTTAAAATTTTTATGAAAGAAGGGCAATTTGAATATATGAAAGCTTCACAATTTTGTTGCTCCCACTTAATATATATATATATATATATATATATATATATAGACAATCTCTACATTACACTTCCACATTTGACAACCATCCATACACAAAACAAAAATGAAGAAAAATATAACATAGGAAAATATCGTATTTAATTAGTTGCAACTTGGAGCTTGCAAGCATATCGTATACGATATGATGAGATCTTGAAAGGAAAAGCAGATCATACAACATGATTATTCTTTATTTGGTTGATTTGAGTAGATCATATGGTCAACGTACGCAACTCAGAATGCCTCGGCCGTTGGTCAATAATTAAAGCCAAAAAGTCAGTGCGTTACAAGACGGAACCCTCTTTCTCCTCTTTTTCCTCACGTGGGACCCATCACCAACCCCCCTCAGACTTGTTTTGTCTTCGTGTCATCATGTCCCATACAAAAATCTCCACCCTTGGATCCCATCCTTTGACTTTTACACCATCTTTTCGTTTCTTTTTTAACCCCCAACCCCCTCCCTTCCCTCAAACTCTCCCAATTCATAACTCCATCAATCCTCCCTCCCAAGTCTCTCTGTATTCTCAAAGCAAAAGCCAGCTCCGATGGCTATAGATCTAGTTGGCTTCTCCAAGATTGACGATCGGACTGCCGTGCAAGAAGCTGCCTCCGCCGGCCTGCAAAGCATGCAGCACCTCATCCGCACCCTGTCCAATCAAACCCCGTCCCACACTCCACTCGATTGCCGGGAAATCACCGACTTCACCGTCACCAAGTTCAAGCACCTAATCTCCGTCTTGAACCGGACCGGTCACGCCCGGTTCCGCCGCGGACCGGCCAAACCAGCTTCAGATTCGGTCCATCCGAAACCTCAGACTACTTTGACTGCTTTTCAAACCCCAAAATCGGACAAGGACAACTCCACTACTGTGTCCCCGCCGGTCTCCACTACGTCGTCGTTTTTTTCCTCAAACACAATCGGAGACGGCAGCGTTTCCAACGGTAAACCCTTCTCATCGATTTCTGTGCCTACGCCTCCGGCTTTCTCCGCCGGAAAACCGCCCCTTCCACAGTCTCACCGGAAACGGTGTCACGAGGGCGAACCCGCTAAAACGTCGTCGTCGTCGGGCCACTGCCATTGTTCTAAAAGAAGGTACTTTTTCTTTTCCTTTCTTTTTTTGGAACAAGAAAAGAAGGTATTGATTTTAGCATTTTTGTTTGAAGATTTTGTATTAAATTAATATTTATTTTAATTATTTGTAGGAAGTGTAAGGTTAAGAGGACGATTAGAGTGCCGGCGATTAGCTCGAAAACCGCCGATATACCTGCGGACGAGTTCACCTGGAGAAAGTATGGTCAAAAGCCGATCAAGGGCTCACCTTACCCGAGGTATGATTATTCTTCTTTAAATCTCAACCGCACATCTTTCCAAAGTCAAACACAGATCTCAATGTTGTTTTTCAATGAAGCTCATAAATTAATTGGTTTGCAGAGGGTATTATAGGTGCAGTACAGTGAGAGGGTGTCCAGCAAGGAAACACGTGGAGAGAGCACAGGACGACCCCAAGATGCTCGTCGTTACCTACGAAGCTGAGCACCGTCACCCGCACCCTTGCCCTTCCCTCACAGCCGCTAATGTGGGCCCTGTTTTCCAGTCTTCCTGAATAGAGTGACGCGGGGTCCACAGTTTGATTCCCGATCGTCACCGTTGAAGTAACGCCGTGACAGTGGACAAGTACACAGCATGTGGACTTAGCGCTATTTCACAAGTCAAAAGAAAATGATGCTGAATTACAAAAATGACATACGGTGTAATGGAAACGGAGGGGTATATGATGTAAATTATGGAAGAAAAGAAGGGCGAAAGATGGAAAATGGAATATATACTTTTGATGAGTTATTGAATTTATTCAAATTTTTTATTAATTTACTTTTTTTTTATATATACGAAATTAATTGTGTTGGTGGACGGAGCATTGGATTCTTTGGTTGAAATCTTGGTTGCGTGTGGAGATAGTCAAAAAGGGCGCGCATCAGAATAATCTTTTTTTCTTAGTTTTGATGTCGTTTTATGCTGAGAGTCAATTTAGACTATTTAGTTATACGGGGTGGGGGCCATGCCAGCAAATGCGGATTGGTTGTGTTCGTTGACTTCTGAGATCCTAGTTGTGACTTGTCTGGCGTTTAATATGTCAATGACATGAATGATATGATATAGATGCGACTCTTTTAGGTTCTCTCCAGTGGAGGCAGATTGTCTGCCTTTTTTTCATCTCCTTCTATTTGTACGGTCACGATTAGATTACATCAATATTTAATATTTTTATTATTTTTATCTTACTATCTCTATTAAAAAATTAATATAAAATGTTGACATGATTTAACCATGGCCGCACAAAATAAAAAGGAATAATAAGGGCACTCAAATTGGGGGGGGCAGACAATCTGCCTCCCTCCCAAGTATCTAGTCCTTCATTGTTTTAACTCGATTTTTATCAAAAAATATATAATTTAAGATAAGAGTTGGAGATGCTATGGATTATGGATGGGCAAACGGGTCTTGGACCCGCGGGTAGGGACGGTAATGCCAATTCGAGGTGGGTACGGGGCGAGTACATATATTGTAAATTCAAAATGGGGCGGGGCAGATACAAATTTCAGAGAAAACGGGCCTCCGGCCCGAACCTTTTCCACCGTTGATTATAGGGTGATTAAATCTCCACTGTTTATTTCTAACACAGCTACATGGGTTACATCAAATTGTCCAGATCCAGACTCCAGAGTCATCCCGAGTCCCCACTCCTTTCGAGTCCTCGACTCCTCTCGACCTCAATCTCGACCTCGACCTTGATCTCGACCTCGAATTCTTTGTTTCAACAACCATTTCCAGCCTCCAAAACCTAGATCTCAACGCCTCCAGGCGTCGGGGGTCTGTCGGTCTTTAGATTCCTTTCCTGTGTTCAGCCATGCCCAGGAAGTACGACTTTCCTCCGAGAAGGAGAAGAACCTCAAGCTCTTCCTCAAAGTCGGATTGGACGAGTGTACGGCCAAAAACATCATCGCCAACACCACCAACCTCACCGTCGTCATTCACGAGGTACTCACTTTTGGGGGTGGTGGTGCGGTTGGGCTGAGTGTTTGGGGTGGTTGGTGGAGGCTTGGCTGGGGTTTATAGGGCTAGTGCGACTGTTTTGGGAATTTTGAGGGGATGGGACTGATAGTTATATTTGGGAGTTGCAGGTTAATTCGTTAAAGCAAGGAAAAAATTAGAGAAGAAATATGTAGGGCTATTTTAACTACTCAATCGTTGATTTTCTTCTTCTTTTTCTGCTTAATTTTCGAGGTTTTCCGATTTAAATGCATGCAATTCATAATCCCGCAGATATATACTTTTAGATTTAGTCTACTTATTTTGTTGTTCTTGAATAATTCCAGGCCGTTGTTACTGATGGATCTAGTTTTCTGATTTGTCTTCGGCGACTCTTCGACTAGGAATCTGGGTGGGATATTGAAAATTAGAGAGAGAGAGAAAAAAAAAAAAAAAAAAAGAAAAAAAAAAGGTACCCGTTGGACTCGTAGGAACCGACCCATTTTATACAGGCCCGGTTAGGTCCGGTTCTCAGTTTCAAAATAGCCAAACCCGGCCCGGCCCAGCCCGTGCCCACCCCTACTATGGATCTTATCAATCGTACCTTACTTGAATTTTTGTTTTCTTTTAAAATAATATTTACAAACTCAATTTTACTTCCTACGCACATTTATTAATTTTCTATTATTGATCTTCTTTAATTCTTTTGATCCACCGACCAAAAATTATGTGAGGTGTGTCAAAAGTAAAAATAGACGTATGGATAACATTACTGTTTTTTTTTTTTTTTTACTCTTCTTTTGCCTTTAGTGTTGCACCTACCTAGTGGTGCTCACATAAAGTCCTCATTTTAAGGACTTGTGAGTACCAACTCTATATCAACCATGGAATTTTATTAAATGAGATCTAGAGGCTCAAATTCTTTCACAACTTAAAACACTCTATTTATCACTCTTAATTTGACCCATTTTGTGGAACCTGTTTGAGTTTTTATCACAAATAATCAATGAATGTAGTCCTTGAAAATAGGTGTCGCAAATCAATATGATCCTTCCGCCATAGTTATGTACATTTTTTTGTTATGTGCTAATGTGGGTTTAATAATTTATTAAAAAAGCTATCTAAATACCTTTTTACACAATTAAATTTTTTTTAATCGTTTAGTAGGACCTACTTCGAGGAAAGATCATTTCCATAAATTCGCAAAGGCACAAGGCTTAACCAAGGCCTAAAAGGGGGTTTGGAAATTGTTTCCAACCAATAATAGACGCACCTTAGTTATAACCTCATTATCTCAAGGCATACCTCGCCGTTCTTTGAGTCACCAGACCACTAGGAAAGCGTCCAACAAGCTCTCCAAGATTAAGGTTGTGAAGATGTTGATCGCCTAAATGTTAACAGTGATGTCCCAAAAGTCATTGCCAATCAGCCAAGCCGTCACCAAAGGTGATCTCGATCCAGGTTCAATTCGATGAAGGTTGTCAAAGTATGTAAAGATGAGTGTATTGAGAATTTTTTTTAGAGAATAGACAGCGAATGAGGTAAAGGAATGTGGACTGGGATCAGAGGTGATTGCAGAACTAGGTTTTTGGGTTCACAACTTTTTATTAACTATTAAATTATTAAACCTATTTGTAATTTTTTAAATTCAAAGTAGACTTTTGAGCTCAATTTATGTTTCACATCAGCATATAACAAATTTTTTGACAGAATTGTGACGGAAATACTACGTTGATTTGGGACACTTGCTTGCGGGACTACATTGATCATTTTTCAATTTCGAGAACTATTTTTTATGTCGCATGTCAATTTCAGGGATCATTTGAATGTCGCGGGTCATTTAAAGGACTATTTGTGAGAAAAAATGACTTATGGGACTCAATTATGTGTTATATCAACACTTAATGAAATTTTTAATATAATTATGATGGAATGATCACATTGATTTGCAACACTTATTTTCAGGGACTACATTGATTGATTTTCAATTTTAGAGACCATCTTAATGGCGATGGTCAATTTCAGACCATTTGTGATAAAAACCCAACCTATTTTTCTTTTACCCTCGCAAATCTCTCCTACTGCCATCGTCGTCAATGTTTTTCCTCTTTTTGTAATTGAAGGTTGTGCGATGCCAATTTTATTCGTTCTTTTGTTTGATTCACAAAAATTTCTTCAGTCTCTGATTACTTTTTTTATTTTTTTTTTATTTTTTTAAATTTGTCCTAAATTGCAGAACACATGAATTTGTACGGCTTATTTCATTTGATTTGATTTTATTTTATTTTGATCAACTGGTTTTCTTGCAGTAACAGTGCATCTGTATTTTAAATCCTGGCCTATTAAATCCATTTGGATAAATGAATTTCGGAAAGAATGTTCAATGCTGTATGAGAAATAAAGTGCTTAAGATGATTTTGTGGGAGTTGATTTATAGGCCATGAAGCTGTCAAGGAATTCTGACATGTTAGGACTTAGGAGGACTGTGTGAAAGAAAAGAACATGGGAGAGAAAGAAACGTGGGTTCTCAATATAAAATGGGTTGAAATTAAAAAGGAGTGTAAATAAGATATTTTAAAATGTAAAATAATTTGGGCTACCCTCAGGGCCGACCCTGCCCGCGCCTTCTTCGGTGGTTTTCACTATTTTCCATTCAGATCTGGACTCTAGCAGATGTATAACATTTTCTTCCCTCGATGTGAGCTTCATTGTGGTGTAATTTGTCTCGATTTGATATTGGTCGAATTCGGGCGAGGTTGTGGCCACAGACCACTACATGCAGTGGCCCATGGGCTGATGACCCATTGTTCCCTTTAGCTAATTTGAAGGCCTTGAATCTGTTTTTGACAATGTTTGACGACATTCAACCTTATGAACCTAGTTTTGTAATTCATGGCCAGTCGACCTTGGTAGTAAGCGACGATCTGACCGTTGGATCATCTTGAAATTATACTATGTTGTTGTGTGTATTATTAAGGACCTTAGAAATTTACAGATCAAAAATCCGAGGGCGGACCTTTCAGATTGGATTACGTAGGGTTGTTGACCTAACGTTGATCATGTTAACCGAGAATTGACTTTTGGTCAATATGTTCCGAATCATTATTAAATATTAAAATTAGCATTAATAGAGACCATATATAGCCTATGGGCTTATCTTAGTAGTAAGTCATCCTAAGGGATATGCATCTCGATTTGCGCGCCTTACTAGGATTTAGCGTTTATTGGACGTTTAGATCAATTAATGACATGTGCAACTATTGGTATGAAGAGATAAGTTAGGGACCATATTAGAATTATTTTGCAGAACTGGTATGTCTGTGGGACTAAATATTGGCTGGTTAGGTATGTGTGTGCTTGCAATTGTGATTCATGGTGAATTGATGTGTGTCGTATAACATATATCGTGTATTGATGTAATTGCACTATCTAGCAATGTGGTACATGGATGATCCCGCCTAGTTAATCCATATGGGGGGGGGACTATTGTATTATGTGTATGCCCATGGTTCTGCTTGATCAATCTGCATTGTGGGACTAGATGCATTCTTGGAGTGACTTCGTTTGGTTAATCTTCATTGGTGGGTCATTGCCTACTTAATCACATTATGTCCATAGATGGTTATGCCTGATTAATCCACATTGGGGAACCACACTATTAGATACATGCTTATGGTTCTGTCTGGTTAATCTGCATTGGGGGACCATACGCATTCCAGGGGTGACTCCGCCTGTTTAATCCCTACGGGGGCTCACTGCTTATTTGGTCACATTAGATCCATAGGTGGTCTTGCCTGGTTAATCTGCATTTAGGGACCACATTATCGAATAGATACTTTGTCTGATTAATCCACATATGAGGACCATATACACTCTAGAATTGGGTTTCGTGAAGTGGTGTAGAACCTTATTTTCATTGGATTTCGTGGAGTGGTTCGGAATCTCTTTCCCAAATCGGTTTCATTGAGTGGTTTGAAATCCTTACTGTGCGGCTTAATCTGGAACCCTATCTTTCCCAAATCTGGAACCTTATCTTCGTTGGATTCCATTGAGTGGTTTGAAATCCTTATTCCTATTTTGTTCCATTGATTGGGCTGAAACCCTATCTTCGTTGGACTCAGTTGAGTGGTCTGAAATCCCTCTTCCTAACTAGTTTCGTTGAGTTAGTTCAGAGCCCTAGATTCTTGTGAGTAGATATTGCTCAAGGTTATGCTTGTGTTTGTAATTCAGGGTTACAATGATGTTACTTTAGAATCCTGGTAGAGAATTATGGAAAACCTTACGGTGGTTGTCTTTATTACGATTGGTGAAGTGATGGTTGATCTTATTGATTGATTAATGTGGTTAAATGTTAAATTGTGTGCATCCTTGGTCCATTGAAATATTACTAATTGTGGTTTCGTTATTGGAAATCATTGGGAAGTATGTGAAAGATGGAATGACATATGGGTGCATCACTTACACTTACGTCAGGAGTTATCTAGAGTTTTATATTTTTGTGCTAGGAATTCCATGAGAAATGTCAGAGTTTATCAAAGTGTGAACTACAAATGGCTTTATCCCCGTCTTAGGGCACGTAGGCAATCTAACATAGAGGTTAGATGCAGCCATGAAATAAAAGGAATAGTTACTACGCTATTGATCTGGAAGTTTATTTTTTGTCATGTCTCAAGAGCGAGGCATGATAATCGAACATGTACATGGTGACGTCACGTGTCAATTCTGGACGTATCTCAAAATCGGGGTGTGACATGCGCAATTGCCGTATGCCACTAAAGCTTAAGGGAAAACTTTATAGGACAAAAATAAGGCCAGCAGTGCTTTACGGTACATAATGATGGGTGGTCAAGCATCAACACATGCTAAAAAATGAGTGCAATGAAGATGAGAATTCTTTGTTGGAAGTGTGGGCACATGAAAAAGAACAAGATTAAGAACAAACATATTCGAGGTAAAGTAAGAGTAGCTGCAATTAAAGATAAGAGAAAGCCGGTTAAGGTGGTTTGAACATGTGAACCGAATACTTACTGATGCTCAGATTAAAAGATACGATTATGAGACAGTGGCTTAGAGCAAAAGAGGCAGAGGAAGACCTAGAAAGATTTGGAAAAAGACTCTAAGAAAAGACATGGAGTACTTAAAAACAACGGAAGATTTGGCACAAAACTTAGCGCAGTTGGCATTCTAGGATGCATAAATGGAAATATGCACACATGTGTGTTTTGTTAAGATTTGGATTTTGCCTATTGAGGCTGGATAATAAAAGGTCTAGGATAATGCTAATTGAACTTGAAAGCTGTTTTTATCGATTTATAAATTGAACTAAAGCCTATATGGATCGTGGATTTCTAAAATTCAATTTGACAAATGATGATTATCGCTTTCTAAGTTAAATTTATATATGATGCAAGGCCAATAATAATTATCAAGTTGTCCAAAAATTCAGTTCTAACATTTTAATGAAGTTGTTCCAAGATTCATTACATTAGTGAAGACGAAATTGCTAATGTATATATTAATCAAGACACTGAAGTTGCATGTGTTGGCACCATATTTCCCCCTGCGAGTATGGTGAAAACAATGTCAGTTTAAGGGTGCCTTTAGGAAGCCTTGACCAAGCCTTTAGGCTATCTTAAAGGAGTTTGTTGTTTTCAAGTGTGCCACTATTGGCTCAGACCAACAAATTGATTGATTGTATGTTGCTTATTAAGTTGTTTGCTTGAGCCACAAGTAAATTGAGCTTCAAATCAAAAGACAAGGTCATAGAGGGGCTTAATCTATGTTAAGTTATTTTCTATGCCTTGTCCCCAAGAACTTAATAATTTCTTTGTGTTTATGCCAAAAGGCAGCCACAAACTAATTAGAGCTGAGTCTAACTTAGTTTGCAACTATCAAGTAAATATAAAGACTTAAAATAATGCAAATAATGACAGAAAGGAAAAACAGGAAATAAAGGATAGTTAGATGCTTATTAAATGTTTGTCAACAAAATAATAACTTGCATAAAAAGGGTGATAACTCGAACAGAAATGGAAAATACAATATTCGGGGCAAAGTATAAACCTAATCGGGCAAGCTCCGATGCCAGTTGCGCAAGCTCCAGTGCCTGTCAGGCAAGTACCAATGCCAATCGGGCAAGTTCTTGCAAGTAAGGAGAGTGTTTGGAAAGTAAGTTCTGATACAGGAAATCAATACTATAAGCAATGCAGCAGAGCTTTTGAAGTTTGAGTAAAATGGACAAGAAGGAAAGGAACTTTGAACTACAAAAGGAATTTGGAGATTGTAAGTGTGCTACTACTAGTTACCACTACAGATGGGATTTTAGTGATGGGGATTGCACTTAATTGACTTCTAACCAAGAGATTGTGTCATTGAGTGGGACATGCTCAACTTAAGTTCCTTACGTAGATAGATCGATCACAATCACAATATGTATGTTGAACAAAGCTTGCATTGAAATGACAATAATACTCCAAAGAGAGATAATGTATTGAAATGCTTTTAGCTATTAGAAGAGAGATTTAATGAGGAATACTTGTAAAGATAACAAAGCTATGATGAATTGACAGGGGTTTTGACTTTGAAAGAAATGAAAGAGCTTGCCATATTGAATAAAGCTTTGAAATAAAAGGAGCTGAGCTTGCAAAATAGAATAAAGCTTTGAAATGAAAAGGGTGCATTTGTTTGTTTTCTAGAGAGATATTTGTTTGATTATTTGAGTGTCCCATTCCCTTTGCCTTTGCATCCTTTATAAGGAACTAAAGAGCCACTTGCTGAGCAATTTCCACCTCCTCCAAATTCACCGCCCAAAACGTGTGCCACCTAATGCAACTCAATATATCTTGATTTTCATTTAGCCTAATTGCACAATAACCCTAAAATTGCCATAGTTTGGCTTTAGACCCAAATAAGTGAAATTTGGACAAATTTAAGCACATATAGCATGTGTTTGTGAAGCTGATGAAATTGCCACAAGTTTGTTCTTTAAAGGATATTGCTGGATGAAGATTTTTGATGAGCAAGAAACTAGAGTTTTCTCTGACCTGATTGTCTTAAGATCATGAATTTAAGAGCGCCCCCGGGGGTGGGGGGGTTGTGGGTGTTGTTTATAGGAATTATTTTTATTAATTAAAAACCAATGAGTTTATGTGCAAATATTTTATGGAAGTCATGTTCTTTAGGACTATTTAGCTATTTCTTAGGAGTATCCCATTTGTTTGGAGTATGTTATCGTGCGATGTTGTTTTATGTTTTTTTGAAAATTTGGTACTTTTGCACATATATTTCTTGTTTAACAGTAAATGAATAACTACTTCAGTTCCACGGCTTTTTCACATCTTTTCTGCTCCTAGTAAACTATAATTTTCAACAGCAAAAGTTGGGCGACGCCGACAAGAGAGGTGGTGCGTATGCCGACTGGGTTGTCCATGTGTTTTTTTTTCCAATTCTTTTACAATCTTCAGTTTTCGCTTTTTAATCCTTAACTTGGTGGACAATGAAACCTGAGCACGTCAAATTTAAGTGACTTTGTTGTGTCTTTCAGGATGATCCAGAACTAAGTTAGGAACTTAGGCCAAACCAAAGTTTTAATTTTTCCTGCAGTTCCGGCACTCAATAAGCCGATCAATTTTTCCTGCAGTTCCGGTACTTGATTTTTCTTCGCCAGTTTTCAAATTCCATTTTCATTTTTCTTGATTAAGCAACGTTTTGACAAGATTTTATGGTGCTCCAAAGTATCAAATGCTTGAGGTTTTCTTAACCATATCTTTAATTAAAGATGCCAAAATCAAGATCATGTAATAGTCGAAAAGCTCAGAGTATCTTATACTCGGATTCATAGTAGAATATTTCATATGAATATATATATATATATATATATATATATATATATATATATATATATATATATATGCATGCACTTGATCTGCAGCAAGCCAGCACGGACATGTGAATGTGATGCCGCACAGTTTGTTATTTTTGCCTTTACGGTATTATACAATCCAATAAAGAGAGTGGATCATGTGACTTCAGCAGACTTTGCCTGTCGCTACAGTCTGCAGCTTAATATTACTATTAGTTTTAGATCTTAAGCAAACTGTTCATCATCATTGCACAAGATCAAATTCTCAACAGAGATTAGAGAACAAGGATAAGTATAAAATCAGTAAACACTTTCATGGACTTATTTTCATAGAACAAATTATTCTATTGTACTTAATTGTTAGTCTATATATTCTAGTGGTAAAGCACTTATCCACACATGGGACGAAAAGAACTTCTCCTTCTCAAACTTTGTAAAATAAATCACTAACGTGTAACATAATACATACATGAACAATGGTGTGCTTAATTTAATTTGTTTTCTAAGAATTAACATTAGTATGGCCAATTGGTGTAAAACATTAAATCTACATGCTAAGGGAAGAGGAGCACTACTTATGAGGTGCAGCAGCGACAAACAACTTGAAAGTAAAGTTGTAGTGTGAAAATTAAACATGCAGGCCAACATGGTTGAGACAGAAAAAAGCAAAAACTTAAAATGTCATGATATTCATGAGTGATGAGCGGAAGTCTTGTCACTCACTCACCCACTGGATCACAATTAGTTGACGAGTGCTCCTGTATTCTAACCCAGCAAAGTAATTTCCACCCAACAAATTTTGTAGTGTTCCCAGTTTGCCCTTTAAACAAAAACCAAAGACCAGAGAGAGAGGAAAAAGCAGAGTGTGGGAGCTGTTATGTTGGCAGCTACCCCGACACCCCCATCTCCTTTTTCACCGCCTCCCCGTCCCTTGTAACTGTCCTTCTCCATGTCTCTTTCTTTCGCTCTTCAAGATGTTGACATAGAGAGCCGTTGAGGAGAGAGATAAAAATCAAGGGCAATGTGACGGTGTCCCAAACAATTGCACCACGCCACACGTTGACTTTCTTGGTGTTGCATGACTGATTTAAAACATTGTCCGATTTCGTTTATGGAGAGATAGTGTTCTGCAGGAGGCGGAGGTAGGAAGTAGTTGGGGTATCAGTGGACAGTTCTGCATATTTATCTGATATTGTTTTTTTGTTTAGGTTTAGGCTTCAACCTGAGGGGCGAAATGAGAAGTTCAAAATTTGCTGGGTGGGAAGAAAAACACTCCAATATTTATTATTTCTTTAATATTTCCTTGTCTTGCATCGCACTCTTCCAACACTTTCGGTTGCTACTTTTTCATCATTCCCATCTGCAGTCTTGTTTACATATTAGTGTGTAGTGGTGTGTATACCCTCAATCACATCGCATCTCTCTCTCTCTCTCTCTCTCATGCTGATATCTGCCTCTCCTTCAGCACCCTCCATCATAACACCCTCTCGATTTCCTCAGCACGCCTTCTTTTTCCCTTTCTGGCGACAATTTATTAATTTACACGACCTAGCAAGCTTAATTGCTTCAGCCAAGAAAACTTTTCTAACTCCCAAGTCCCAAGAAAAAATGGGTCTTGAAATATCAGAAGACCAATTCAAGCCAATAACTCCAGTGCGAGTTGTCATTCCTATTCCACGAGCTTTAAACAACACAAAGGAGGAGGAGGAGGAGGAGGAGGAGGAGGCAGCGGCAGCGGAGGAGCTTTTGCATTTGGAACATGAAGAAGAATGCCACACACCCAAGTCACCTGCTGCTCATGTGATGGCGAAGCAACCACCATTAGTGTGTCCACCACCACCCAAGAAACCTCGCCAAGCTGCCAGAAGAAATTTTAGGAGGTTATGGCCTTCACAATCACAATGCTTTTTTAAGGTTCCAGACGATCTCGAATCACTGTTTATGGTTATCACTGGTACAAATACTCCTGCCAAAAAGATCAGAACCAGTTAAGGTTGTGATATTTATGCTCTATTAGTACGTAGTTTTTGAAATTAACATTATATGAAGTGCGTTCTTCTTGGAAGAGAAAATATTTCTTTTATTTATTATTTTTGTATTTTCGGATTGTAATTCTCCAACACATGATCTCTTCTCTTCATCCTTTTATTTGCAACCCAATTGTTATTAGCAACAATACAAATCGCTGTAAATGGCAAATGTTTATGTTGTATTTCAATTACGATTGGCTACAATTTTTTATTTTGTGTATTTTTGGATTGAAGACCATTCTCCCTTTAGTTTTTTTTTACCTCTCCTTTCATACGATTTTGAAATTTTGAGCAACTTTTCTTCTACAATTAAGCCTGAGATGCTAAAATTAGGTTTATGTGGAATTTTATGATATAATTCTTTTCTTTTTTAGGAGATAAATATATAGAGTACAATCCTGATTATGTTTAGCATAGAAAGTAGGAAGTTCTTTCTAGAAAAAGCACATGTTGTGTACTTCTTTTAAAAAGTACTTCAAATGCATTTTTTTAGAGTACTTGCATTTTTATTAAAAATTTCAATGTTCTTATAACAGAAGAGATTTTACTGAAATGTGTTTCAAAGCAAAAGTTATTTTTAAATAAGCAATTCCAAATGAGTCTAAAGAGAGATTAGGGTTTGCTTAGCGAAATGTGTTTGTGTCATGTGGGACTAGGAATTTTACTGGGACATAATAAGGCGGATCAGATTACAAATACCTGGGGAATAGTCATAGACTCAAAGAGTCTGATCGGTCTAAGCTACCTAAATGGGGACAAACGATGCCACACATTCTATTGATAGTAAGCGAGGTCCCTTGACCTTGCTGAGATTGACCATGCTTGCTCTTCAAGGTACGGAAACTTGATCCAACTGGGGACCATATTGGTTTCCTATAATCTTGGAGATTCCTACAATCCTACAAGAAAACAATATCTTTGCTAGATATCCTTTGGAATTCTCTCGGTTTAATATGGATATCATTATCCTAAAAGAATTCTCTCCCGACTAGTTTAAATACCCTCATCTAGGGCATATCTCTGGTAGTGGTTTCATACGCATACTTTGCTTAATAGCCCATTGCTTGAGTTTTATATCATATTTATATTGATTTGACCGTCGAAGAGCCTTTGGTTGGTACCCAAGGTTATTCGCAGTTGTTTGCTCTTGTTTGTAGGTGGCCGAATTTGCACAATTCAACCACCTACAATGGTGCAAAACTTTGGTTCCAACATGTTCCGTATTCTAATTTTAATTACAATATGAAATAAATTTAAATAGGAAACATATCATCAAATTATAATAATAACCAATGTTCTAAAAGACGCTAGAAGCTAGTCGGGCGACGGGTTGGGGCCTAGCGCCTAGCGCCTAGGCGCCCAAGCGAGGACTAGGTGAGGGCCGAAGCGGACTAGGTGGATTTAAGTAAGTTTATTATATATTGTATAAATAAGTGTCTATTTATGCTTAAAAAACACATATAATTATGTTGGTATACATAAATTACAAAAATAAAATGAGATATATATATATATTATAAAGTATTAGACCATATTAAAATCATGGGAAACAAGCATATAATGAGTATTCATCAAAGTATTCAACAAGTCTCTTACATCTTATTGAAAAATTAAAATGCAAAATGAAGGTTATCGATTTTCTGCCTAAGTGAGAGTCAAGACCTAGGTGGGTTTAGGCGGGCTAGGCAGACGCCTAAGTGGGTCTAGGTGCACTTTCTTAATTTTCAAACGCCTAGAGACTAATCGAGGCTACGGCCAACCGCCTAGCACCTAAGCAGCGCTAAGCGGGGATTTTTAGAATAGTGATAATAACAATTAATCAACAGCCTACAAGTGAGCTGACATTATCAACATCCCTCAAGATGGTGCATAGATGTCGCTACTACCCAACTTGCCGAATGAGATTTACCCAAACTATATTTGTCAAGATATCCGCCAATTGATCTCCTTAATAAATTATCTTTCTAGCTCAACATGTTTGGTACGATTACGTTGAACTAGATTCATCACAAACTTACAAGCAAATCCAAGTTCTGTAAGTAGTCTTCTAAACCAAATAACTTTATAAGTCCCTTAGCCATTTCTCTATACTCAACTTGTCACACCCCAATCCCGAGCTACGTCTAAGATCAGCACGTGACGTTAGAACGTAATTGTACAACTTATACAACATAGCAGTTAACATATAATTTACATACTGGTGGGGTCTCTTCCACTTATATACAACACACAAGTCTGCAAAGTAATTGTAAGGTACACGGTGAACCTAGTCACTCCAAGCGCTCAATCTCCATCACTACTGCTAAAGACACCTTGTACCTATCAAAACATGTCAAACTACAAAAATGCCATCTACACCATGGAAATGGTGCATCGGGAAAAGAAAACCCGAATAAGCTATGAAGCTTGTGTGAGTGCCAATAATATGATGTATGTGATAAAAAAAGTCAATCGATCTCATTTATAAAACATTTCAAAAAGGAATAAGATTATTTCTCTTCCTATTCTCATCCCCTTCTCTCCCCTCCTCTCACAAATTGCTTTTTTTCTTCTTTTGGTTATTAAAAAATTAAAACAAAACGTTAACGTGATTTAACCGTAACCATTCAAATAGGAGGAAAGAAAAGGAAAGGAAGACTAGGAGGGAGAGAGAATCATATTCATTTCAGAAATCCTTTGCATGTATAAAGTAATCCTCGCTCGACAAATCTCGATAGGATACACACAAGCATTCAGCCGACTTTTCGTCCATACAAATAATAAAATAATAGGGCTAGAACCACCCTCACAGCCTTGTTCCACACCGCTTGTGTGGCAATCGACAGACTCTTGCTTGGACAAAGCCATTAATTTACCAGTTGTAAGCTTAGTAATTCCTTCCATGGCTGCCACTGCTGAAAAAGTCCAACATCCTGCAAGCATTTTATTACAATTAAATATCATGTTGTTTTTGTAGTATAAATTAAATAGTGGTTAATTTAACGAACATAGATTCGTATTTGGAGTACAAGAAACCATTTGGTTAAGCTCTAAGATTGTCTACAAATAAAATTGATTACCACATTGGCCTTGGTCCTTGATTGGTATCACGGCTCCTTTCTTCTCCAATCTATAGTTGGCGCTGTTGTAGTATTTTCATATGGGGTGTGCTATCCACACCTTTTTTTTACTTTTCATCGCACATTTCTAATTTTCGACCGTCAGATTGGATGATTTGAAAAATATCAAAGAATAAAAATTAACAGGGATATGTAGGAAGTAAAAATTTATATGAATAGCACATCCCTTTTCATATTTGAAAGTCGTCTTTGTGGAACATTCTTGCCCCATGAATCCATTTCTCGAGGCCTTGAACTCTTCATTTGTAAGGTCAGCAAATTGATTGACGCTCAACTTGTAAGGTTTGTTTGCGTCCCTATTGGAAGATTCTAGACTCCACGTTTTCCTTGAATATATTGAATATATTAAAACGCTTCTCCTCCTCGTTAATGTCGGTATATGCACGTCCATAACAAGTCATTCATTGCTCATATTTTCCGTACATTGATGCATCTTGGTGAGTGCGAGACGTGGCTTGAGAAGACAAAGCCCCCAAATAAAGATCTAGGTTACACAAATACAGTTGCAGTAGTAAGTCAATATTTGCTCATTCTAATTGCAATAAGTAGCAGGACCTGCACCAATGAAAGTTGCATTGCAGTCCCTTGAAATGTTTCGATAACTAGCGTTGCAGTATCATTAACTTTTGAATCCATTCCCTGTCCATTTCTAGTGATCGAACAACATTTCTATGCTCTGAGAAATTATATCTATCATAATTTGCAGACTGTCGCTGTTCAACATTGCAAAATATACATAGAAATTAAGGAAAACTAATGAAAATAATTTGAAAATTTTTAGGTTTTAATGATAAGGACAAAATAAAGGGTAAAATGAATAGTACAAAGATTGACTTTTTTGTGTAAAAATGTGGTTTTTCGTTAAAGTGAACAGTATCAGGAACTTTTCGTTAAAGTTTCCTAGAAATTATGGGACAAAAGATGAGTCTTCCTAACACAACACACCCTTAAGTGACGCGAATTAAAAGAACCACCATGATAAATACACATGTCATGACAAACATCAGAAGCCATGTGAAACAAGTAGTCTTGGACGTCTTCGAGTATATACCTGCTGCCCGTGTAGTGGCGTGACCAGTGCTTGCCAAGCTACTTTCAACAGCCTTCTCTGTAGAATCAAGTATCTGCACACAAGCCATAACTAATTTATGAGATCAACATACATGGCATTCCATCAGCACTCCATTTACATCTAAGACACACCAAAGAGTAAATAGATAAAAGTTTTTTATGTAACAATCGATGTTGCATTATTGCTGGGAACATTTTCCGATGATCGTCATATATCTGATGATAAAAGGGTTTTCGCTTGTGACAACGTACGTTCTATTACAATCATGACTAGCACAGTCAACAGCTTATATAGGAATACATATTGTGTTCCAAATTTTTCAGAGATCCAATAAAAGATACTCAGCAGCGTATCCTTCTTTTCCTATTGCAAGCCTCCCCAAACCCCTTTACTGTAAACTATTTCTCGACAAAAATTAAAGCAGTTCTCCTGTTACCACTTAAATTCCTCGGCAGATTTTTTTTATTTTTTTATTTTTTTTATTTTTAGCCCGTCTCTTAGGAACTCATTACAGTCCCAACATTCGTTTCTTTGTTTAACATTTTCCTTTTCAAGAATTTCTCCTAATCTCACACCCTCTAAATCCAAAGCAATATTCACCAAAACTTCCCTTCAGTGTCGCCCTAAACAAATCAAACCACAGCCAGCTAAATCCAAAAAGTATTGACTCTATAGACATTACAACATCCTGCAATAGATATTTCAGGGTACTTACTTTTTCAGTGTTTTCCAGGGAGTGACTCATCATGAGACTACTCTCTTTGAGCTGCCTCGCCAATCCAACCATTTCATCCGTCAAATCCTCTTGAAGCTTTCTGTAAACAAGAGAGAAAAGTTTATAAGAATCGAAAACATAATGTGGAAAGGAAAGTAATTAACATTTGAAAGTCTTAACAGCTGAATTGTGTGTGTTCTACTTTATGGACATCAATTGACTTGGGATTGAGCAAATTTCCTCTCTAATAGTAACTGTATCTACTCTGATGTAAGGTTATCTGGTTCAAGGTCATGTTATTCGAGCCACCATCTGTTGGCAATGGTGTACAAGCATGCAGAGGGATCTTAGAATCGCTGCAGATGGCAGGAAAGACATGGGTTGGCCATGGACTAGGGTATGATCCTCCTAGTTCCTTAAGCACTCTGAATAACAGAGAGGCTGGGGTCCGTAGGCCAAGATTTATCTTTGGGTAGCGTCTTGCCTTTGTTACCATCAAAGTAAAGCACGAAATTGTACAGAATGAAGGAACACATCCCAAAGTTGCCTGACTATTGTTCTAAATTTATCTGATGTCCCAAGTGAGCATCCGTGTCCTCTCTATTTGTACAAAAACCATATGCATTTTTTTAAGCAAAAATCAACTTCTATTTTTACTAGAACAAAAGTAACTTCATATATTGAAAACACATATAACTGCATCGCTGTGTTAATTAATGACTGACATCCTAGAACTCCCGTTTTCAATTTCATCCAGTCTCATGACTCCGGTTTAATAGAAAAAAATTGAGATACTGTGAATATACCTATGCTTTTCAATGTGTGCTTGGGCTGCAGCATCCAGTTTGACAGGCCCTGAAGAATCAACACCAGCAGTCTCACAAGTTCCATCTTCAGTACTTGAGATAGGCCTTTTTAACAAAAACATAGTTAAAATAAAACAAGTTATTGCAGACAAAATATCACTAAGAAGGAGCTGAAACCATAGTGATCCCAACTATCATTCACTTACACAAATCTCCTTCTCAAACCTGGAGAAGGGGGAATCTGATTGTCTCCTGTATCAGAAGAGTTTGCTTTGACAGAAATTCTTGCAAGGGGCTCTTCGGGCGTTTGAATATCAGGCTGGGAATTGGCGAAAGAAATCACAGTTAGGAGCAAGGAACTCCATATATTGCACATATATACATTACATTCTTCGACCAAAAAACAAACAATACATTACATTCTAAAGAAATATTTGCTTGCCAAACTGTTAATCAGGTATACTATGCCAGATTCACAATATTCGATATACCATGTCAGATATCTAGCAATAGAACATTATCCATATATTAGAGATTCACTCTTGAGATGCCATGAACTGACACAACAAATTACATGTAGCATGAAATGGCGTGAGCACTTGAACTATAAACTATCTCTAGAAATTGTTCCCCGCATAAGAACTAAAAGCTGTCCAACCATCCATCACAGCTGAGAAAAAAACCCTGTAATATGTTAGTTGTCATGTCAACCAATCTCCCAAGAAATTTGTTTCAGCCTAACAATATTTTGTTTCTCATACTTTATCATTATAATTTCCCGGCTTTCAAACTAAATCTACCATTAGTAAAATTGATTCGAATCATAGAAATTCACAGAACATTGTAAATTAAAGTACACATTTTGCAGATGTAACTGGTTTAAAGTACATAAAACCAACACTTCAACAAAAGGCAACGTGTATGCTTTCTAGATCATATGCACGCACTGGTGGAGCAGCTAATTTGGAAGCAATGGCTTCAATCTTCTCTGAATAGTCACTCAAAACAGCCTTTGAAACTCTGGGTATAAAATTGAAGATAATGATATCAATTAGTAAACTAAGAATGTTGCAAACTCTTAAGTAGGGCACAGTATCAAGAAAATACATAGAAATAGAGAAGATGAAAATGTTGATCTGTGTAGCCACCATTAGTACCCAGTATCAAGAAAATAGTGTTTGGAATGTGAATCAATATTTCCATCATACCTAACAAAATCTGTAACGGTTTGTAAGGTAAAAGAAAGGAAGCATATTGGAACATGCATCAAACTATTGAACAAATAATCGTTAAACAAAAGTAAATCAAGGGAGAAAATAAAACACATACTGACCTTGGTAAGCCTTCAGGAGTTCTCTCTTCAGCTAGTTGTTCTACCAGTTCTCGTAAAGTAGCAACATACTGCAAAGTAGCAGTACTTAGTCAAAACACACACAAAAAAAAAACCTAGAACTGTAAATATCATGCCGAGAAACCGGAAATGGTTGGCACAAAGCAATTACCTGCAAATGGATAAAACTTTGTAACCTATAATTCTAATAACAACATACATGTACAAGTTTTGCCTGGTTCTGTTGCTGAGGCGCAGCTGCAAGCAGCCTCTTCAAATTCACCTCTGTTTTACTGATTCTCATCCCAAAATCCTACACCATTGAACAAACATAAAACAACAAACGATTCAACACTCAACCAACACCCATGAAACCTTCACTTTTTAGTTAATGATCTCTATGCCTTGTTTTTTTATCTAAACGTCCTATTATCAAACAGCTATTGGAAATGGTTTGAGTTATAAAACCTGACCCTGAACAGGCCTGACTCTTATCGAATAGCTCTCGAAACTTCGATGTGCGAAAACCGAAACAAAGAAATGGATCCCAAATCTCATCCCACAATGAACAATGAACCAGAGTTACATGAACAAAAAACAATAGGAACATTTCAAGCTGTACAAAACTAAACACATCATACATCCAATCCCATCCCATTCAAAATTCCAATACCCAATTGTAAAGAATAAATAGAAAGTGTTCAAAGTCTAACCTTTTAATTCGCCCAAACAAATTCCAATTGAATCGTTCGTCAGTCTCCCGCAGCTAAAATCAGGAATTGGGTTCTCTTTGTTTACTGGATTTTGATTCCGAAAATGGGATTTATTCGAATTTGATGATTGCCTGCGAACAGGTTGCGAATCAGCCGAGGAGATGAAGGGGGTCAGTTTCTCTGGTGTTTTCTTCTTCGATTGCAGACCAAAGATTGATGGAGGTTGAAGGAGAAGAATAGGAAATGAAAAAGTTTCTACCACACGAAACTCGACTTTTATGTCACTTTTCCTACTCGAACTCAGATTCAAATTCGCCACAATCCCTACAACTCGATTTTTGTTATATTTTGCCTAGATCCTATCTATTTAGTTTTCTTTTTCTTTTTTTTTTCTTTTTTATCGAACCTATCTATTTAGTTAATTAACCATGAAATTTATTTATCTTGCATGAGTGAAGTTTTGGCACAACAGAAAATTATTTTTTTGTGACCAAAAGGTCACGAGTTTAAGTCGTGGAATCAGTCTCTTTGAAAGCAAGGATAAGGCTGCGTACAATAGACGTTCCCCTCCCCAACTCTCATAAAGCGAGGAGTATTGTTGGCTTGGGGTCTCCACTAAACAGTTAATTGTAAGCGGTTAAATGTTTCTATTGGAACCAAACTTGCGCACATTTGCAGACTAGGCAAAGTCCAGTTGGTTGAATCCAAATAGGATATATATCTCCAAGAATGAGTGTAGTTCTTGTTGTACTTTTATGCGCAAACGGAAACGAATTCTAACTAAGTACCAAATATCAACATCGTATATAAAAGCTAGAAACAATCTCAAAAAAACAAAAGAGATTTAACATGGTTTGACGTAAAGCCTACAACCACAGGTGAAGCATAGCGAGGAATTTCACTAAACAAACAAAGATTACAAAAGAGTGTTTAAACTCACATAACTCAAATCCCACAAATTACAAACCTTAAACCAAACAAGTAGATAACCCAAAACAAATGGATAAGATTCTCCCAAATTGCTCTCTAACTCACAATCTCACTAATTAACTCTCACCAAATTACCACATGAATAAGCCAACCAAAATAAATCAACCCTAATGTCCTATAAATAAACCAACCCTAATGACCAGGTACATAGAAAGAGAAGGAGAAAGAGGGAGAGAGTACTTGGTCAAGCTTTATCCGGTAAACCCTAGAGAGGGTACTTCTTCTTTCTAGTAATCGGAGTAACAGAGCTCAATCTGTTCCGAAACTATATAAATCGCATAAAGAATGCTTGAGATCATGTCGCTTTACCCCTTTTTTTTATCGACAAAATTGTTTTGTGTGAGAACTCAAGGTTTAATATCGTCCGTTGATCCATTTGGGAACAAGTTTCATAGTTGATTGGGCTCCAGTGCATTTCAAGAAAAACGTGGTTCTATTGTCAACGCCTATCTATAAAAAGCACCTAAAGGGCAGAGGCAAGGCAGTAAAATTGTCCTTACTATTTATTTTAAATAATTATTTTTATGCAAATCTATCCGTTTGAAAAGAAGAATGACTATCCATTTGGAAAGAAGAAGGACAAGAGCAAGAGCGTTAATATTCACAAATATCATATATATTTAATCGATGGACCTTATTTTTTTGTATGTTTAGGCAATTGAGCAGCCCTTGCCCTACCTTTCATTTCACCGCTAACACTTGCTCTAAGGTGTCATGTTATGGTGGACTAAATCTATTCAATGATTGTTGGAGCAATATTAGAAAATATGAAAATAATAATAAAATTCTAATAATAATAATCATAAAGAGAATCACAACATCAATTATGTAGAAGATTAATATAAACAACTAGTGAGAAAGTTAGAAATACTGATAAGCTTGGAGATTGAGGCTTGCATAAATGGAATGTCCTAAAGACAGAATTTTGCCCCTACTCTTGTGCTTGTAGTTCGGTAGGAGTCCGTCTCCTAAAATTCAACAATTTATAATCCGAAGTCAAAACACTTTAATCTTAAAACTCTGGCAAATTTTTTATATTTCGTACTCTCAAGACACGATTTGGAATTTAACAAACTAAGAATGAGAGAAACAAATTGGGGAAACCCTATTTCTCTAGAGTAAAAATTAACTCTAATTTTCTTTCATTTAATACCCATGGTTTCATGGGTTTATATAGAACCCAATTACTCCTTATTAAAAAGATGTAGCTTTTCATCTATAAATATACATCATTTATCAAGGGAATACACCAAAATAACATAACATTTCTAAGAAATACGGTTAACACTATTCTTAATTCAATTTTTAAAATTATATATTACAATATTTCACATTATAATATATAATTTCCAACAAGAAATACGTTTAGGCTATCAAAAATTATTAATTTAAAGAATATTGTGGGACTGTTGAAAACATTGGCAATATTGAAAACATTAGCAATGTTGAAAATGTTGGCAAATTAATGAATGCCCACACAGATTTTTCAATACCCACACATAGTAATATAGACTTTGGAAATGAAGGAGATCATATTTTTCAAAGGGTGTAATTAATACGTTTAGAGTTGCTTTGTAAATAGAGCGCTCCGACTGCTATCAAAATACACAAAAAAAAAAGAAAAGGAAAGATCAATAACATCAGTATCTATTCTTCCCTCTTTGATTTGTCATCCCTTTGGGTTATAATTATAGTGTAATATTTTACATCTGCTTCGCTCTTGTCATTAGTAAAGGTTATCTCTCTAACTTTTACCTATTTATAAAACATTATCAGCACAACTCTCTAAAAATCTAACCATTTTCTCATTTCTCTTCACCGAACGAAAGAAAAAAAAAAAAGTTTCCTCTAAGGATTTTACTGTTCATCTTCTTCCTCTATCTCAACTGCTGGACATACCCTGGAGAAGAACTGTTTGCACCATGCCTGCTTTTAGTTCTCAACCTAGCAGTTACATGTATATTTGATTTCTTGTTTGGTGTAGATCTTGATTACTAACTCAGTGTTTATTTATGTTAATTTTATTGCAATCCAAGATGGTGCGGTACAATCGTCTATCTTGAACTGCAAATTTACTCTTACTACAATCCAAGATGGTGCGATATCATCGCCTATCTTGGACTGCAGATCTAATTTTACTACAAATTTTAGGTGGGGCGATATAATCGCCCACCCTACCATGCGTATTTAAATTTACCTGCTATTTAATTTCATTACAATTTTAGGTGGTGCGGTATAATCGCCCACCCTGCTATGCGTATTTAAATTTTCCTGCTACTTGAGTGGTGCGGAATAATCGCACATCCTATATTATGTTATTTCAATAAGAATGGTGTGGTACAATCACCCTCCTCATTCACTTTGAAAATCTCGACCCTGAAGTTTCGAGTGCTTATCACTTTGACCTGAAGATCAAAATGAAAAATTTGTAAGAACCAGAAGTTCTAACACTACATATCTCCAGAATACATATTATTGCAAGTTCTTACACATCTAAGTTTTCTTTCAGAAAAGAAAATGGCGAACTTGGAAAAACTTGATTTTGTTACCCTGGACATTACTGGGAATAACTACCTTACCTGGGTAGTGGATACCAAGATCCATTTGGAGGCAGGGAATCTTGGAGAAACAATCAAGGAGGAGAACAGTGCATCTTCTCAAAATCGGGCGAAGGCCATGATCTTTATCTGTCGCCACCTTGATAAAGGACTAAAGAGCGAGTACTTAATGGTTGAAGATCCGTTAGCTCTCTGGAAAGCATTGAGAAACATATACAATCACCAGAAAATGGTGATTCTTCCAAGAACTTGTTATGAGTGGACTCACCTAAGGATCTAGGATTTCAAGTCAGTGGCTGAGTACAATTCTGCGATGTTCAGAATTAGCTCCCAGATGAAACTCTGTAGGGAAACCATCGCTGAGGAAGATATGCTGGAAAAGGCTTTCAGCACATTTCATGCCTCAAATGTGCTCCTGCAGCAACAATATAGAAAGCGAGGTTTCACTGAATACAACCAGCTGATATCTGTGCTCCTGGTAGCTGAACAAAATAATGGGTTCCTGATGAAAAATCATCAGTCCCGACCTATTGGATATGCATCATTCCCAAAAGTGATTGATGTTTCCTTCGAATTGAACGTCACATCCTCTGGTGGCAATAATCATAAATGAGGATGTGGCCACAGGCAAGGACGGTGGAACAGGAAAGGCAAGAATCATGGAGTCCAGTTTCATAACCAGGTTCCAAGGCATAATTCAGGCTCGAGCTTTAAAAATGTGAATCATCACAAAGGCAAAGCTCATATAAGCAATGCTCCCAGAAACTCTGAAGGAGTCTACCATAGGTGTGGTGGCAATGGGCACTGGGCGCATAATTGTCGTACCCCAAAGCATCTAGTGGATCTATATTTAGCCTCCATCAAAGAGAAGGGTGTTAGATCAATTTTCTCGACCAGGCTAAACCAATAGATGTACATGATCCAGTGTGTGACTTATCAGGGCAGTTGAACACAACCCACCTAGATGTCTCGGACTTCATTGTGGAAAGAGGAATGAAATATACCGGTCTGATTGAATCATTTATGTTTGATAAAGCATGGATAAGCATTATGGTCCTTCTCAAAACAAAAGAAATTATGGAGATATTTGTCTTACAGACTGCACAACCACTCATACAATACTTCGAGATCAAAAGTATTTCTCAATATTGATGCTTACAAAAGTAACGATAACAACAATATCAAACCCTTCAGATGTAATTGAAGGCTCAGGGAAAGTTCAGATTATGTTACCAAATGGAACAATATTGTCCATACATAATGTGTTGTACGCTACTCAATCTACTCAAAATTTGTTAAGTTTTAAAGACATACGTTTAAATGGATACCACATTGAAACAAAAAGTGCATAAAATGTGAAGTATCTATGCATTACCTCCAATGATACCCAGAAGCGTATATTGGAGAAGTTGCATGGTTTGACGAGTGAATTGTATTATACATACATAAAGACAGTTGAATCACATACTGTCATGAACCATAAGTTCATTAATTCAAAAGTTTACATGTTTTGGCTTGACCATCTGGGTCACCCAAGATCTACCATAATGCGTACGATCATTACCAACTCTAATGGACATCCATTATTAATAGACACATTGCTATCTCAAATGATAACCCTTGCAAAGCTTGTTCTCAAGGGAAGTTGGTAATTAGACCATCATAACTAAAGGTTGATGCTAAATCCCTATTATTTTTGCAAAGAATTCAAGAGGATATTTGTGGGCCTATTCAACCATCCTATGGACTATTCCGATATTTTATGGTTTTGGTTGATGCATCTACTGGTCATATGTTTATCTCTTGTCTACTCGGAATGTAGCTTTTGTGAGACTTCTTGCTCAGATAATTAAGTTGCAAGCACAGTTCTGAGCTTACCCCATTAAGTCAATCCGACTTGATAACGGTGGTGAATTTACATCTCAAACTTTTGATGATTACTGCATGACATTAGGCATTGATGTTGAACACCCTGTTTCTCATGTCCATACTCAAAATGGTTTAGCATAAGCATTGATCAAGCAGTTTCAGTTAATAGTCTGCACTCTGCTCATGAAAATAAAATTGTCAATTTCTACATAAGGACATGCCATCTTACATACTGCATCATTTGTTCAATTGAGAACTATAGCCAACCACCAATACTCCTCAATACAACTCGTGTTTGGGCATCAGCCAAACATTTCACATTTACAAGTTTTTGGTTGTGCTGTTTATGTACCTATTGCACCACCACAACGCACTAAAATGGGACCTCAGCGCCGACTGGGAATTTATATGGGTTTTGATTCATCATCTATCATTAGATATTTGGAACCCTTGACAGGTGATATGTTTACAACTCGTTTTGCTGATTGTCCCTTTGATGAGATAGTCTTCCCATCATTAGGAGGAGAAAAAACCTTTCCAGAAGAACAACAAGAGTTGACATAGGTTGTTCCCACCTTATCTCATTTTGATTCTCGAAGCATTCAGTGTGAAAATGAAGTAAAAATGATCGTTCATCTTCAAAGTATTGTCAATCAAATGCCAGATGCATTTAATGATGCTATGAAAGTGACAAAATCACATATACCAGCTGCAAATGCACCTAGAAGAATTGATGTCCCTATTGGACAAAATAAAGTGGTAGGGAACGATTCATCTGGTGCACGCCTGAAGCGTGGTAGACCTTCAAGTTCAAAAGATTCAGCCCCTCGAAAGAGAAAGATAAGGGCACAACTGAATCCAAATGAAATCATTCAAGAAGAGAAAATGAATGACAAATCCACAATTCATGATTCTGTACTTTCAGAAAAAGAAAATGTCTTTGATGAGACACATGTACCCGAAGAAACAAAGGTACATGAAAGCAAAGAAATCTCCATAAATTATACTTGTACTAATGAATTGTGGGATCAAAATGAAATAATCATCGACGACATGTTCGGATTCGTAGTAGCCAATGAAATCATATTAAGTGATGATCTTAAACCCCGATCTGTTGATGAATGCAAACAGAGACAAGATTGGCCTAAGTGGAAAGTTGAAATCCAGGCAAAATTAAATTCCTTGGAAAGACAAAATGTTTTTGGACCAGTAGTTCAAACCTCGCCTGGTGTAAACCCTGTGGGTTACAAATAGGTATTCACAAGGAAACGTAATGAGAAAAATGAGATTGCAAGATATAAAGCATAACTCGTTGCACAAGGCTTTTTGCAAAGACCTGGAATTGATTATGAGGAGACATAATCTTCTGTAATGGACGCAATTACGTCCCGTTACTTAATAAGTTTAGTGGTTTCAGAAAAACTTGACATGCGACTTATGGATGTCATCACCGCGTATCTATATGGAGAATTAGATACTGACATATATATGAAAGTCCCAGAAGGACTTAAGTTGCCTGAAACAACTAACATACCATGAGGTATAATCTCAATCAAATTAAGGCGATCATTGTATAGGCTTAAACAATCTAGACGAATGTGATACAATCGTCTCAGTGAGTATTTGATCAAAGAAGGGTATATCAACAATGTCATTTGCCCTTGTGTGTTCATTAAGAAATCCAACTCTGAATTTGCTATAATGGCAGTATATGTCGATGATATAAACTTAGTTGGAACCCTTGAAGAGCTCAATAAAAATGCTGAATATCTGAAAAGCGAATTTGAAATGAAAGACCTTGGAAAAACAAAATTTTGTTTCGGCCTACAGATCGAGCATTCTGCTAATGGAATTTTGGTCCACCAATCAACTTACATTGAAAAAATCCTGAAGCGATTTGGTATGGACAAGGCTTATCCACTAAGCTCGCCAATGGTCGTTCATTCTTTGGACGTTAAGAAAGATCCATTCCATCTAAAAGAAGATGATGAACTGGTCATTGGTCCATAAGTACCATATTTGAGTGCAATAGGTGTTTTATTGTATTTAGCACAATGTACTACACCAAATATAGCTTTTTCAGTCAACTTGTTAGTAAGGTATAGCTCTACTCCAACAATTCATCATTGGAAGGGAATCAAAGATATATTGCAATACCTTCGTGGGACAACAGACATGTGTCTCTTTTACTCAAAGAAATCCACAAATGACCAGGTTCTTGTTGGATATACAGATGCTGGTTTTCTTTCTGATCCGCATAAAGCCCACTCACAAACTGGATATATGTTCAAGAATGGAGATACATCAATCTCATGGCGCTCAACAAAGCAAACATTAGTTGCTACATCTTCAAATTATTCAGAAATACTTGCTTTACATGAAGCAAGTCGTGAATGTGCTTGGTTAAGATCAATGATCCATCATATCCGGAATTCATGTGGTCTAACTTCTACGACAGACACTCAAACTGTCATCCATGAAGATAATGCAGCCTGTGTTACCCAAATGAAGGAAGGATTCATCAAGGGCACTAAGACCAAACACATATCTCCAAAGTTTTTCAGTGCACATGAGCTTCAGAAGGCTAAAATTATTGAAGTCGGACAAATCCGTTCCAATGAAAATCTGGCAGACCTGTTCACTAAGTCTCTACCAAAGTGCACATTTCAGAAGTTAGTGCAAAGTATCAGATTACGTCGACTTATCAATCAGATAAATTTGGAGAATGCGGAATTAGGGGGGAGATATATATTAGGGTGCATCCATGATAAATGCATATTGTACTCTTTTTCCTTCAATTAGGATTTTTCCCACTGGTTTTTCCTATCAAGGTTTTAACGAGGCAACATAAGCATATTTAACACTATATCAATAATCCAGGTAAAGTTGTACTTCTTTTCTTTCGCTATGGTTTTTTCCCACTAGGTTTTTCCAAGCAAGGTTTTAACGAGGCAACTAATGTTGATATGTGGGCATCCAAGGAAGAGTGTTGAAAACATTGGCAGTATTGAAAATATTGGCAATGTTGAAAATGTTGGCAAATTAATGAATGCCCACACAGATTTTTCAATACCCGCACATAGTAATGTATACTTTGGAAATGAAGGAGATCGTATTTTTCAAAGGGTGTAATTAATACGTTTGGAGTTGCTCTACAAATAGAGCACTCCGACTGCTATCAAAATACACTGAGAAAAAAGGAAAGATCAATAACATCAGTTTCTATTCCTCCCTCTTTGATTAGTCAGCTCTTTGTGTTATAGTTACAGTATGATATTTTACACCTGCTTCACTCCTGTCATTAGTAAAGGTTATCTCTCTAACTTTTTCCTATTTATAACAGGGACTAATTTTTTTTTTTACTTTCAGCAATGCAAGGCTAAATCTTTGTATCTCAGCTTCGGATGTACCTACGTACCTAGCTCTTGGCTTAATTTAGCCTTGATTCGTTTTGCAGATTCATTTTGACTCTTGAGGGAGACAAGTTTTGCACAATTTAGGCTAAAAGTATCATACATCCCTTGGCTAAAGATGCCTCAAGAATAAGTCCAGGGGTTGAATTTTACCCAAACAATTGGGCTAAAAGACAAAAGCCACTTAAAAACCCATCTCCACTGACCCAATCTTGCCATGGCAACAGATGGAGCCCACAAACTCGAGCAACATCCCATTCAACTTTTGGCAGAGATTGCGTCTGAGGAAATATAATGTAACGACGACATCAACCACGTTTCTATCTCAGCAAATTCTGATCAATATGCTCAGAAAGTTAATTTCATCAAATGATTGGGTACTAATTGATTAATTCAAATCACGTCTATGTTAAACCTTATTGACAAGTAACAAGGTATTGGCATATATATATATGATGACATTACTTCTAGCACATTTTTTTCTCCTCGTAGATTCTTGTTTATTTTAGCATTTAGATTGAATAAAATAAAACAAAATTAAAAGACATGAATTTTAGTATGAAAAATAGTAAATTATTGTGCTCAAATTGTTTCCCTTCTTTTTAATTTCTTCTTTCTTTTAATAAAATGTGGACAGAAAATTCAAATTTAAGACATGTCCATTGTGAATTGTGAAGAGAGAGTATGCCTATACTATTAGGTAATTGGTTATATATCAAACCCCATTTGGTTGACAAAGAAAATAAAATGTGATTTTATTGATTTAAAACCCAAAAATTGAGTACAAGGGATGGACAGCAATTATCCCCCAAATCTCCTAATTGCCTCTCTATCAAAACCAGGTGCTTGGATTATTTACAAATCCAACTTTTATTTTGTCAATCAAACTTGCCTACCAATGACGGCCTCATCAGGGATGTACTTGCCCCAAAACCAGTGTGCTTTCCACACTCTATTCATCTCTTCAATCGGAACGTTCTTCGTCTCAGGGAGGAAGACGGTGATGAAGATGGTCATAATCAACACAAAACCTGCAAAGAAAAAGAAGAGGCCAAACTTTAAGTGGCAAAGCATGCTGAGGAAGACTTGACCAATGATGAATGTGAACAACATGTTCACCGAGACGTTGATGGCTTGTCCGGCTGATCGGATCTCGAGAGGGCAGATCTCACTTGGCACCAGCCACCCCAACGGACCCCAAGACCATGCAAATGCTGCTACATATGCACATATCAAGAACAAGATCCAATTGGCTTCATGTTTTGTAAATGATCCCTCTCCACTAAGACCAAACTTCATGGCTATCATCACTCCGATAGCAACCTGCAATGCAAGTTTAATTAGTTAGAAAATATACTTTAGAAATTCAGATTTAGTTGAAGAAAAAAACAAGTGAGACATTTCCTATTATTGTTTAAATTAAGCTGGTAATAATGAATTAGTTTCATTGAATTGATTATGTCGTTAATTGTGTACCTGGCATATCATCATTTGCGTACCACCTTCAAGGAACAATATTCTTCTTCCAAACTTATCTACTGTGAAAATGGAGACCAAGGTAGAGACCACATTAACACTGCCGGTGATGACTGTGGACATTAGAGAAGCTTCATCCCCAAAACCCAATGTCTTGAAAAGTACTGGGGCGTAAAACATGATCACATTGATGCCAGTGAGCTGCTGGAAAAATGGAATGAGGAAGCAAATGACAAGTTGAGGCCTATATCTTGGTTGTGTGATGTTCGTCCATTGGTTGTCCACGTTTTTAGCAGCCTCAGTAGCATCAAGAAGGTCTTGGAACTCATCATCAACGTTGTTTGTGCCACGGATTTTTTTTAACATTTTCTTGGCCTTCTCGGGGTGACCTCTTTCTAGGATGGAATTTGGAGTGTCAGGAAGAAAGATTGCGGCAAGAGTCATCAGCAGAGAAGGAACGGCAGCAAGCGCGAGAGATATTCTCCAGCCAAAGCCGCCCTTGATCTTGGCAGTGCCAAAGTTGACAAGACCAGCCACTAAAATACCGATGGTGATGGCCATTTGGAACCCCATGTTTAGTGCTCCTCTAATCTTTGTTGGAGCCATTTCCGCTAGATAAACAGGAACAGACTGCAAAATCACCACGCCATTATGAATCAGGTAGCTAGCTAGCCCTAAGGTAGCCCGAATCTGACCCTAAATTTTTTAGCTTGGGCGGTGTCAATCGCAGTTTCATCAAATTTTTTGGGCCTAAGTTATAAGGTGATTATGTTTGATATCACATTGGCAAACCACATAATAGCTAGATGAGGTCATTTTATGATGAAATCGATTATTATGATACTCTGATACGTAGTTTAACACATCATATGTGGTCTAAAAGTGTAGAATCACTTTAGACTTGTATGCGTTAATCACATGTGAAAAAGGGATAACTATTAAGGATAAAAGATATATGCACCTGGTTTGCAAATCCAACACCAACACCAAGCAAGAGACGACCAATGATCAAAAGTGTAATGTTATTGGCAACACCATTTAGGATAGAGCCAAGAAGAAACACAAGGCCTGCCACAAACATGGAGATTTTTCGACCAAATTTCCTAGTAACCGTTGAAGCCAAAAAGGATGCCACCAACGCCGCAATGTAGAGGCACGACGTGAACAATGTAAGCAGCTGGCTGTCAAATTTGCAATACTGGTTTTGATGAGTCTCATTCTTCATTTTGTGGAACACAGATGGGAAGAACTTTTTCAAGAACGACTCCATTGAAGTCACTCCCCCTGCATGTATACGACCGATTATTCAAAACCCAATTTTAATAATACTTGTTTCACTTCATGATTTCAATTCTCTTAAGTAAAGAGAAAATTATACAACTTATTACCTGAGATTCCGAGATCATATCCGAAGAGGAGACCGCCCATGGCAGCCGCCACACAAGTGAATAGCACAAAGACGGTGACACCTCCTTCATAGCTCCTCCCTCCACCATCACCAACGAAAGCCCCTCCAGCCATCACAGTACAAAGTTTCGAAGTCCTAAAAGCCTCTGAATTATAAGCAAACCCAATTATCAAGAACAAGGGCAGAGACGAAGGATCAGAATGATTTAATTCTCTTTGTTCCTTAATCTTATCTCTAAAATCCAAAAACGTAACGTTTATAAGGCATATGCATGCACCAAAAGGTAACTAAATATTGGCTATCTCGACAACTAAATAACCTAATCGAAATTCTTTCCTTCCTTAATAAGATTAATTTGGCAATGTACGTACATATGCATGATTTATATTATCGATGCATGGATGGAATCTGGATCCTCTTTGTGAGGATCCCGGGGATCCGTCAATCCTATTCTTTTATCGTACATCGTGCGGTCAGAAATTATTTTAAATATTTTTATTTAAAATTAAATACAAATAATACTTGACAAAAACTAACCATACGATGTACGATGAATGAACATGATTCATGGATCTCCAAGATCGTCACCAAAAGGATCCGAAGAGTATCCTATTGGGAATAGATCGATGTAGTCAAAGAGTTTGACAGGCCCACAATGGGAAAAGCCATGTAAATAAGGAAATTTGGATATTATAGTTATTTCTTGGTGGTATAACTAAACTAATCAAAATTATTGATGAATCTTAATGGTGAAAATCCTGATTAATTGCAAATTTCTTTGTAACAACAATGGTGGATTAAAAACAAGAGGTTGTGCTTAATAAGAAAGAAAAATAAGGTAGCATCCTAAGATAATTAGCTATTTGATCAGTCTTATTCTTCATTTTCTGGAACACAAAGGGATATGTTGGATAAGAAAGAAATATTGGATGAAATGACAACAGCATCCTCGCTACAATTTAAAACTTGCTTTTATATAAGCGATATATGGAGAGAAAGGAAAATCGAACATAATCTCACATATAAATGTACCTAACATTTGACCCACAAGTTCCCCGTACTTTATCATTGTAAAAAGTGAGACTTTGGATGAGGTACTAACATTTGTTATTGTGAAAAATAAGAGGAAGTTTTTGTTTAAGTCGCATCTGATCAGAAAAGGTTTTGTTGGATTTTTTGTATCAAGCTAGAATATTTACTCAAGATTTTATAAGACATGTGCAAGGTTTGGATAAAAAATGGAGAAGAGAAGAAGAAGCTAAGTTTTCGTGGAAAATGGTCATTGAGCCAACAAAACCAGAAAGTTGGTCCTTGGCTTCTCTGTTGATTTCAATGGAGAGATTTTTTTAGAAAGTATAGATTTTCTCTTCTATCAATACATTACCACCTTCCTTAACACACTTCACCTACTTGTCTGCAACCATATTGGCTTTTCAAGACAAAAAGGAAAACACCAATGTGGGTCTTTTCAAAGCCACACAAGTCATAGTGTAATATTACACGAAATGACATTTGATGTTCTTATAATTACAACTGAATATTAATTATATTTAACCCTCCCCTTTAACGTGAAGTTGTTGAACTCCCAATAGTGTCCTCAAGCATTGAAACCTAATCTTTGGCAATGTTTTGGTGAAGATATCAGCAACTTGTTCCTCTATTCTGCAATAGACTAGGTTAACTTCTTTTTCTTCAATAACATCTCTGATGAACTGATTCTTTAGTTTGATGTGCCTAGTAGCATCATGATTGATAGGATTCTTGGACATGGCTATTGCAGATTTGTTGTCCCAAAAGAAAAGAGTTGACTCTTCTTGCTTCTCACCAATATCATTCATGATCTTTCTTAGCCACATAGCTTGAGTTATTGCCAAAGTAGTTGATACATATTCAGCTTCCGCAGTCGATAAAGCAACATTGTCTTGCTTCTTTGAAGTCAATGAGAACACACCAGTCCCTAATAAAAAAGCATACCCCACTGTACTCTTCATGTCATCCATGCTACCTACCCAATCATTGTCACAAAATTCAACTACTTTTGGCTCAACATTTTTCATATAGAATGCCAAAATCCAGTGAACCTTGAATTTATCTCAATATTCTCTTAGCAGTCCCAAGATGAATCTGAGTTGGTTTACAATGAAACCTAGACAACAGTGAACCTACATACATAATATCTGGTCTTGTAACAGTTAAATACATCAAGCCTCTGGAAATGTTCCTAAAGTATGAGATATCTACCTCACCACTTTTATCTTCTTTTTGTAGCTTCTCATTAGCAACAAGAGGTGTAGATACAGACTTACACCCACTCATTCCACTTTCAAGGAGATTTTTAGCACACCTTGTGAGATAAAGATGCTATCATTGGTTTGGCACACAACAATTCCTAAAAAATGATGCAACAAGCCTAAATCACTCATTTCATACTTGTTCATCATATCTCTCTTGAAATCAGAAATCATTTTTTCACAACTTCCAGTAAACACCAAATCATCAACGTAGATGGAGATATTAAGGATTTTTTATTTACCTTCATTTTTGGCGTACAAAGTAGCCTCACTCTTCCTTTTTTCAAAGTTATTCTTGATGAAGTAAGCATCAATCTTCCCATACTATACACAAGGTACTTGCTTCAACCCATAGAGAGCTTTCTTTAACTTGTACACTTTCATTTCTTCATTTTTCACAACAAAGCCTTATGGTTGATCAACATAGACTTCTTCGTTCAAAACCATATTCAAGAATACTGACTTGACATCTAGTTGGTGCATATACCAACTTTTCTGAGCAGTCAATGCACTTAGGATCCAAATAGTCTCTCAAGTCTTGCCACCGGTGCAAAAGTATCAAGGAAATCTACTCCAAATTTTTGTGAGTGGCCCTTTTCAACTAGCCTTACCTTATTCTTTTGGATTAAACCATCCAAATTCAACTTTGTCTTGTAAATCCACTTGACACCTATGACATTTTTGTCACAAAGCCTATCCACCAATTCCCATGTAGAATTCTTCTCAATCACTGAGATTTATTCCTCCATAGCTTTTTGCCAAGCTATATCTTGCATAGTCTCTTCAAAACCTTCCAGTTCAATGACACATAAATTACAAATTGAATACACATCACTGAGCCATCTCATCCTAATAGAAGCTGAGCTAGGTGTAGACGATTGTGATTGTGATAATGAAGAGCTTGCTTGTGATTGTGGGGATGAAGAGCTTGCTTCTTAAGGAGGAGATTGTGGTGGATCTTCATTTTCAATTTCAACTTCATTCTCTTCATTTTTCGTTGCTATCATTAACTTGAAGTCAAGAATATTGGGTGGATTTGTTCTTCCAATCCCAAAATGCTTTTTTATTGAAAACATCTCTTGAAATGATAATTTTCTTTTTCTCCAAATCAAATAGCCTATAACCCTTTGTATTGTACCCCCACAAAGATACACTTCTCATTGTTTTCTTCAAGTTTGTACTTGAGGTTCTTAGGAATGTGAACATAGGAAATCCACCGAAACACTCTCAAATGATTTACAGATGGTTTTCAGCCATGTATGCTTTAAATGGTGTCTTGTCCTTCAAAGCTTTATTTGGAGACTTGTTAATTTGGTAGACAATAGTATATACGGCTTCCTCCCAAAGTTCATAGGGCATCCCCTTCTCATGTAGCATAGACTTTGCCATTTCAACAATAGTCATGTTCTTTCTTTCAGCTACACCATTTTGTTGTGGTGAATAAGTTGCAGTAAGTTGTCTTTCAAGTCTCATATCATCACAGAATCTTCCAAACTCATTTGAGGTATACTCACCACCTTTATCACATCTAAGAATTTTAATTGTCAAACCCTTTTGATTTTCCATCATCGATTTGAACTTCTTAAACACAGAGAATACTTATGATTTATGACTCAAGGAATAAAGCGTGTCATTCTTCAAGAATCATCTACAAAAATCAGAAAGTATTTGTTACCTTCATTAGTGACGGTTTTCATTGGTCCACAAACATCCGACTGAATGAGCTTAAGAGGTTTTGATTCTCTCCATGCTCATTCTCTTGAAAATGAGTCTTGGTGTTGTTTTCCCATAGCACAACCCACACATGCTTCTTGTGCTTCATGTATTGTAAGGAGCCTATATACCATGGCATGTTGTTGAAAATGTTTCAAACTTTGGAAATTAAGATGTCTCAATCTCCTATGCCATAACCTTGTTGAATCAACTACGTCCACCTTCATTGCCACCGAGTTAGAATACTTCAATGTCAATGAAAAACTTGCATTCTCAATCATTCTAACCCTTGCAATAACTTCTCATTTGTTTTCCTTATTAAATATCTTACAAAAGTCATCACCAAAGTGAACATGATAACCACTTTTCATCAGTTACCCCACACTAAGCAAATTCTAATCAAGCTTAGAGACAAGCATCACATCCTGGATAAATCTTCTACTCTTCTTCTTTTTGATTGCCATAGTGCCCTCCGAGTACAACTACACAATAAGAAACACCCACCTTGACCTTTGTCTTCTTTATATCATCAAACTCCATGAAGAGATTCTTGTTGCTAATCATGTGATTACTACATCCATTGTCAACAAAACAAATATCATCTTCTTTGTCTTCAGTCATAGCTGTATGACATGCATAGAAAAGACTAGCATCTTTGTCTTCTTTTTCTACATAGTTTGCAACTTGGTTGAGTTTCACATTACAATCTTTTTGTAATTGGCCAAATATACCACATCTAGGACACTTTGGTTTCCCTTTAAACCTATAAGTATCCTCATAATGATTCTTCCCATTACAAATTTTGCACTTTTCTTGTATGGAAGATGGCCCTAAATAGGAATTCTTCTGAAAAGTTCCTTTCCATTTGAAATTCTGATTCTTTCCTTTCCAATTCTTGTTTGGTTGAATAATTTGGCTTGCTTTGTTCTTTGTTGAGATGAAGATGGACTCTACTCCTTCCTTTCACATCCACTGTAAGTGCTTGAAATGCACTCTCAACTGAGTATTTAGCATGCCTATCTAATATATGATCAAAGGATTGAAGTGAACTCTTTAACTCTCGAATAGACAAGGAACTCAAATCTTTAGTTTCCTCAATGAAACTCACAATAGAATTATATTGTTGAGGCAAAATAATCAATATTTTCTCAACAATTCTTCTATCACTTATCTTCTCACCATATGATTTCATTTTATTTATAACATCATTGATTTTATTCAAGTAATCTTTCAACAATTCATTTTCCTTCATCCTAGCATATTCAAAATCTCTTCTAAGACTCTGCAATTTTACAAACCTTACCTTCTCTGCACCTCTTTTTTTTTTTTTTCTCCAAGACATCTCGCGCTTCCTTGGCTTTCATCTCGTTCGAGACCCTCGTAAAGATTTCATCTGAGAGGCATCTCTAAGTGAAGTAGAGAGCTCTAGCATCCTTCTTGAGATTTTCTTCTAGAAGTGCCTTATCTGCTGTAGATAACTCTACACCTTACTTCGGTTCAACAACCCTAACACTGATAAATGACCATAGCCCAAAAGTTGTGAATAAGGTCCTCATCTTTACTCTCCAATGTCATAATTTTCACCATCAAAGATTAGAGATGAGAGATTGTTATCATTGTTGCTGCTATTTTTTATTCCTTCGAATTTGAAAGTTAGGGTTTCTAAGAAATAAAACCCTAAATTGAAGAACACAAGGTAACTCCATAACTTGGTTGATCCAACAAAGCTCTGATACCATGTTGAATTTTTTGTATCAAGCTAGAATATTTGCTCATGTAACAACCCGTCTCCAATTATTACAATTTTTATAATTTTAAAATACAAAATTATGAAAATGCCCTTCGAGGAAAAATGTTGACTTTTGTTGACTGCATCGTCGTGTCAAGTAAGATTCATTCCCTTGGCGTAGCCCCATAGTACTTGTCGTTACGAACTCGTGGGCACAAGCGGAATTGAATTTGAAGCTAAAACAAAGATTTTACAGGATTCAAAACGTAAGGGCATTTTGTTAATTTTTCAAGTAGAGATATTTTCCACCTTAGACCACCCCCGAGCTGACACGTGGTAGTTCCTTCCCCAATCTTCTAGAACTTTCTCCCTCTCTTTTCTCTCTCGGATTTCTCTCCCTCTCTCTGGAGCTCCCTCTTTTTCTCTCTCATCCTTTATCTCTGCAACCCCCTCCCCGAGTCACCTACTCTGGCCACTATCACAGCCTTGCTCGATGACACCCTATCATTTCTCTCAGCTCTCTTTCTCTAATAGACACCCATCTCTCTCATCTCCTCTATCTGCAATCACCAGCGCCAAACCATGCCTATGTCACCACTCAGCTCCGATGACAGCGTCGAGATTCCCTTTTCCCCATGAACCAACGCCACATATATTTTCTCCCCCTTTCTTTTCACGATCAACTCTGCAACAATGTTAACGTGGCGGAATCGCCATTTTCTTCGGCGAGTTAACTTAGAACCCAAAAACCAAGGTGAGCTTGATTGAATAGGAATTTCCTTAGTTTTTGGTGATATTCTCTTGCTATATGGGTGGATTTTGGGTTGAAGATCAAGGGTTTTAACCCTGTTAGTATATGTCATTTGTTTTCTAGTTTTTTGGCGAGGGTTCGTTGACTTTCGAGTGGTTTTACGATCAAGTCCGACCACAGCGTGAGACCACGGAGGTATAATCTCATTCCTTATCTCCCTACCTTCATTTTGGCTTTTAAATCATTGAAAACAGTGTAGATTTGACCCCAATCGGAGTAGGGAAATTTTCCCGACCACTTTCCTTACATTTCCCTACTAAAAATCTGGTTTCCTTCTTCAATGCGTCCGGTGACCCGCAATCTAATTCAGGTCGACCTGACCCGTAGCTTTAAACCAGGCCCAAATCTAATTTGTATCTGGTCCAATCCACAAACCCATTTACCTAGGCCCAATTTATTAACCTTTAGCCTAACCCGATCCATTCCTTTAAGCCCAGAACCTATATCCAAACTAGATCCAACCCAGCCTAAACCAGCATCTCGGCCCAACCCAACAACCCTAACCGGATCTGACCCATTGACCCGACCTTTGACTTTCGTTAACCGTTAATCGTCAACGTTAACTTTTGGGTTGACTTTTTCAAATTTTGGCAAAGACCCCTCCTAGGCTAATTTCAACATCCTAATTCCAAATCCACCGTCCGTTTTCCCAAATTCTAATGTTTTTGTAGAGTTTTACTAAATGGTCCCTAATTATGGTTAGGTGCATCGGTGGAAAGTGACTCCATCCTCGCTAGCTTAAGCGATTCTTAGGCAACAAAATATCAGTGAGTGGACCCCTTCTAAACTTACATATTTTTATAAAATATTAGCCTAGCATGCATTTCACACTTCATGGTTTGAATATGTTTTATATATTGTTTTCTAGATTTCTATATTTACGGTTTACGAGATAGATATGATTTATCGCACTTACGTTTTACAAAAGGTTATGAATTATGGGATTTTCATATATGGAATTCTATGGATTTACAAATGTGAATTATCTTGGACTTATGTGTTGAGGTTTTGAGCTTTTGAGCTCCAGATTTGATGTAAGTTTTTGAGATATGTTTTCAGTGTTATCTAGTGGGTTATCATCCAACACATCCACACAAGACGAGTATTATGACGTCTATGGCCACAGGACACAGTTGATGAGGAGTGAGATGAGATATTATGATATACTCCCAGCTTCACTGCCGAAAGCAATGTCGGACAGCTTCACTAGCAACGGCTAGTGTCGGTGTGTGATGTCTATATTTTCTTCTCCGACGTAACCCGAAATCGTACAGCTTCACCTTCAGGTGATGGGGCCTACCATGTTTCTTCACTGGCATAACCCAGTGTCGTACAGCTTCACCTTTGGTGATGGACAGGTATTGCCTTCGGACGACTATGATACCCCTAAAGAGTACAGTATTGATAAGATATATGGATTTGCCTTCAAGTGATGATAGTACAATTATTGAGCATGGTTTTAGTCATACTTGTTTTACGAATGATTTCATGGCATGCTAAGGTTTTCGGAAAAAGACATACATGTAGAGTGTGTGTGTGTGTGCGCGCGCGCCTTCAAGTGATGATAGCACAATTTTTGAGCATGGTTTTAGTCATACTTGTTTTACGAATGATTTCATGGCATGCTAAGGTTTTCAGAAAAAGACATACATGTAGAGTGTGTGTGTGTGTGTGTGTGTGTGTACGTTTTCAAAATAGGGGTTAGTATGTTCATAAAGAAAATGATTTTCATATTATTAGTATTATTATAAACTTTGGTCCACTCACCTTTTCTGTTTTTGAGCCCCCTCAGGATTTAGATTTGAGGCACACGATCCTGGCGGCAGGACACTCTCACTTAGGCATCTTCGAGTCTCCTCTGGGTAGGACCCATTCCTTGGTTCGTACCTTTCTCTGACAATTCCTTCACATTATTCTTGAGTAATTGTATGCTCTGAACACGATTTTGCATTAGTGTATCTCTTTCTAATTACCTATTTTTAGTGGTATGCATGTTTTAAATGGCTTTGTCATCCTCGGGTGTTGGCCAGCACGTGCCTACCCTGATATTTGGACATATCGGGGTTGGAGTGTGTCAGCTCAAGATTTCATAAGAGATGTGTAAGGTTTGGATAAAAATGGAGAAGATTCAATGGAGAGATTTTTTTAGAGAGAGATTTTCTCTTCTATCAATACATTACCACATTCCTTAATACACTTTCACCTACTTGTCTGCAACCATGTTAGCTTTTCAAGACAAAAAGGAAAACACCAACGTGGGCCTTCACAAAGCTACACAAGTCATAATGTAATATTACACAAAATGACATTTGATGTTCTTATAATTACAACTAAATATTAATTATATTTAACAGGACTCTCATGCGCACAAGAAAGTTGTATTGTATAATATTTGTACACAATAACATAAGACGAGTAGAAGCAAAAAATTAAATCAGATAATTTTTATAACAAATATCATAGCTTAATAACTTGTTTGGGATACAAACTATCTGAAAACAACATGATATCCCACTCCACTTTATACAAGTGTAAACATGAGAAGTAACACTGGCCAAGAGGAAGAAATTAAGAGGCGAGCAGGAGCACACACCAGGACTCGACATCACGGGACATCAGAATAATGAGTAATTATATCGTCAAGATATATTATTATGGCGTTTCATAAACTACATGCCTGTTCAACGGTTTGAGTTTTGACCATATCCGTTCATATATATCAATCATCACACTTTGCCAAATTTAGAGCTCCTGACAGCAAGATTAATGGTATAATATCAACAACTACTTATCATAATCTAGTCGAAACAAGAACTTTGGTACTATCCTCATATCCTAACATGTCCAACTATTTATACCCAAATATGGCAAAATTAACAAGGAGGTACAGAGTTTCAGAAACTAGAAAAATGAAGATTAGGTCAAGTTGTTGAAACTGCAGCCTGGATTTGTTGCAGCTTGGAGCCTTTATAAACTGGGAACATTTTCGGATTTGAGATAACAAAGATATTCAAAGGATTTAATTCTTTCTGTAGTCATTCTTTTTGTTATAGTGGATTTATAAAAGATTTGTGAGAATTGGTTTAATATTCTCTAACTACAAAGAGCTTTAAGCCTTCAAAACTTTGTAGAGTGATGGCTGGAGGAGTGTATGTTGGCGGCGGAGGAGGGAGCAGCTATGAAGGAGGTGTCACCATCTTTGTGATATTCACTTGTGTGGTGGCTGCCATGGGTGGTCTCCTCTTCGGATATGATCTCGGAATCTCAGGTAATTAGTTCTGTAATTTTCTCTTTGTTTAAGAGAATTGAGAGCATCAAGAGAAACAACTACTAATCGGGTTTTGAATATCGTGCGTATATGCAGGTGGAGTGACTTCAATGGAGTCGTTCTTGAGCAAGTTCTTCCCATCTGTGTTCCATAAAATGAAGAATGAGACTGCTAATCAAAACCAGTACTGCAAATTTGACAGCCAACTCCTCACATTGTTCACGTCTTGCCTCTACATTGCAGCCTTGGTTGCTTCCTTCTTTGCTTCATCAGTGACTAGGAAATTTGGCCGGAAAATCTCCATGTTTGTGGCAGGCCTTGTGTTTCTTCTTGGCTCTATCCTAAATGGTATTGCCAATAACATTATAGTTCTAATCATTGGTCGTCTCTTGCTTGGTATTGGTGTTGGATTTGCTAATCAGGTAACTATATCTTCTGTCTTTAATTACACGTTTATTAAAACACATGAACCTAATAGTAATAACGCATTTTAAACCGCATTATGTAAGAGATTATTGTTAGAATCTCACAGACTATGATCTCTGTGGTAAGAAATGAACTGAAAAAAAATGCTCAAAGAGTTGCAGAGAAAAGGTTCTCACAGAAAGTTGCTTTCATTCATTCACACCTCACACAAAACGTGCGAGAGGTATATTACCGTTAGGGAGAGAGAGATTCTCTCTCTATGATACAAAACTCAAATCCAACCATTCATGCAATCTACCCTATGAGATAGTTACATGTGTCAACACAAGTCACTAACTCTAAGATTACATCTTAGCTGTCCAATTGGAATGTAATCCAATGGCTGACATTTAAACCTGTAAACTGTAACTAAATACAAGTTTATTCAGCTAAAACACTTGTATTTCAACAGTTATGTATCAATTACCAACATATACCTCATAATGTGGTTTGTGTCGATTTTGCGTGAAAATATGATCTCTCTAGCATTCTTGAAACTTAGAGCTAGATTGGTAGCTAACTAATTCGAAATTGTCATGGTGATTTGCAGTCCGTTCCCGTTTATCTAGCGGAAATGGCTCCAACAAAGATTAGAGGAGCATTGAACATGGGGTTCCAAATGGCCATCACCATTGGTATTCTAATGGCAGGCCTTGTCAACTTTGGCACAGCCAAGATCAAGGGCGGATATGGCTGGCGAGTCTCTCTTGCTCTTGCAGCCGTTCCTTCCTTCATGATGACTCTTGCCGCAATATTTCTTCCCGACACTCCAAATTCCATCCTAGAAAGAGGTAACCCCGACAAGGCTAAGAAAATGTTGAAAAAAATCCGCGGCACCGACAACGTTGATAATGAGTTCCAAGACCTTCTTGCTGCTACTGACGCTGCCCAAAAAGTGGAAAACCAATGGACCAACATTACACAGCCGAGATATAGGCCTCAACTTGTCATTTGCATTCTCGTTCCATTCTTCCAGCAGCTCACCGGGATCAATGTAATCATGTTTTATGCACCTGTCCTTTTCATGACTTTGGGTTTTGGAGACGAAGCTTCCCTGATGTCCACAGTCATCACCGGGGGTGTTAACATGGTTGCCACCTTGGTGTCCATTCTCGCAGTTGATAAGTTTGGAAGAAGGGTGTTGTTCCTTCAAGGTGGTGTGCAGATGATCCTGTGCCAGGTACTTAAACGCATGATCAATTTCAGGAACACAATTATTTGCCTGCTTTAATTTGTGAAGGACATTTTCTTACTAAACTTGCATTTTAGATTGCTGTTGGAGTGATGATAGGCATGAAGTTTGGTCTCAGCGGAGTCGGATCCTTTACAAAAACTGAAGCCAATTGGATCTTGTTCTCGATCTGTGCATATGTAGCAGCGTTTGCATGGTCTTGGGGTCCGTTGGGGTGGTTGGTGCCGAGCGAGATCTGCCCTCTGGAGATCCGATCAGCCGGACAAGCCATCAACGTCTCGGTGAACATGTTCTTCACTTTTATCATTGGCCAAGTCTTCCTCAGCATGCTTTGCCACTTAAAGTTTGGTCTGTTCTTTTTCTTTGCCGGTTTTGTGATCATTATGACCATCTTCATCGCTTTCTTCCTGCCCGAGACGAAGAATGTTCCGATTGAAGAGATGAATAGAGTTTGGAAAGCTCACTGGTTCTGGGGCAAGTACATCCCTGATGAGGCTGTCAATTTTGGTAGGCAAGACAAAGTTGTAGTTTGATTGAGTAAATCACAGTGGGGGATTTGTAAAAAATCCAAGCATCTGGGTTCTGATATAACAACAAAAAGTTGACTAAGGAAAGAAACCAATCTCGTTAGACAGACAATTAGGGGATCGGCGGATGATAGTTGTGAATCCCTTTGTTTTGTCCTACTCATTTTCAAGTTGTAAATCAATAAGAATACACGACTCTTCTTTTTCAAACACAAATTATATGTGCATGTAGATCATATACAATCGATAATCATCAACTTCGCAACTAATATACCGCCCTTTTTACATTCATGTGCTGTAAGAACAGTCTAGATTCAGAGTAATCTTCCATATAATCACCCATCTAGGTGGAGAAGAAAAGAAGCGAAAATTCGAGGAGACAGAGTACTAATTCAACAAAATAAGGCAACATGTACTCAGAGGATAGTTTTCAAAAATTTACAGCTCAAATTATACAATCGAATGCAAAGTATAATATACCATAAGAAACTAAAAAGAAAAAGAGAAAGGGATTACTCATATTACACAGATTGAACCTGATGGAATCTGGCATATCTTCAAATTTAATGGAACTGGAACTATGCAACTGACATTGACTCCAACAAAGCATCTACATACTCTTGAAGCTTTGCTTTTGTAATTGCGCCTTCTCTCCGACTTTCTGGAACTTCCTGTCCATTTTTGAAGAGAATCAAAGCCGGCAACCCATAAACTTTGTATTCTTCAATCAGTTTTGGGTTTGCATCATGATCTATCTTAACAACGGTTAACCTGTCCTTGTATTCCTGAGTGCAACAAATAAGCTTATATTTCAGATAACTTCTTTAGTTTGGACACCAATCAAAGGCAAATTGATACCACATCTTGAAAGATACTACTTGTCCTCCCTATCCCTTTACAACATTTCCAAGTTCCAAAATGATCTTCATATTAAAAGACTATGATATCGCTTCTGTGTTTCTTTACCGAAAAGAATTCAAAAATCATATCTGGATGAGAGACTATTAGAGTCTTTTTGCGAATGCTTTGGAAAAGACTCAATGGGCTTCCAATTAACGAAAAGCACTTCTACCAGTGTTTGACATAAATAACTGAAAACGCTTCTAGATTCTAAACGCACTATTTGGAGCTTCATGGGGTCTTCACGAATCACTTCCAATTGCTTTTCAGGCAACACTCGGATTTTTAGTAAAAGTTTTGGTGTGCTTCTAGTAGGAAGCTCGTATGAGCAGAAGTGCTTATCATTTACACATTATTACATTAGTTCAACGCCAAATCATACAATATTAAACAGAAAACGAAAGGCTCACACTTAAATAAATAAACAAAATTTTACCCAACTCCAAGTCTCCAACCAAACTATTCTCTTGTGTGTTACTTGCGTAGATTCCATCAACCAATACCCCTTTGCATTTCTTCATTAGATTTTGATCATACCCAATCAACTTCTTGAGCTAAATTTTTATGCCTACTAATTAATACAATTTAAGTTGGAAATTAAGCATTGTATTTCTTGTAATCTTTCTCTGAAAATATGTTTAACTCGAAGACTAAAACTTTTCCCCGGTTTTCATAATTCCCTTCAAAATTTACTACATACAATACAAACAATGACTATGCTCCAAAAAGTCGGAGAGAGAGAGAGAGAGAGAAAGAGAGAGGGAAAGAGAGAGGAACCTGAGCGAGCCATTCCATAGCAGGGGAGATTAAGCGGCAAGGACCGCACCAACTGGCGACGAACTCGACGAGAACCGGACGGTCCGAGTTAAGAACCGAATCCTGGAACTGGGTCTCGTCAATTTCCTGAATCCCAGCACTCGAAGCAATTGAAAACTTGGGAACTGTACGAACTGCACGAGCAGAAGAAGAATAGTTTCGAAAACCCACTTGTCTTATTCGGCTTGCAGAACCGTAGAAGAAGCCGGAGAAGAGCTTGTTAGAGTAAGAGCTTGAAGTAACTGTACGAACCGGTGGGAGTGAAGCTATTGGGATGGACAGTAACGCCGATTTGGAGACGACGGTGTCCATGTTCTGTCGAATGAGGAGATAGAGTCGAGGGAGGGCAGGGACGAAAGGAATCAGGGTTTTGAGTGAAGGGGAAAAGCCGCGTCGGTGTCACTTGGCGTGGGAGGATATTGGCCACGAAACGATATACAAAATGTTGTTCCATCCACTGTGGATGGGTGGGAAAAAGCATTTTTGTGCTAAATTTTATCATCACCTCCCATTTCACTTTCAGATCACGTGGTGAGGAAAATTCTAGTGGAAGACGAACACAATCCAAAACACAAGGATAACATTAATGGGCCAAAACCAAAAAGAGACAACTCCTTCAAAAATCCAGACCAGCCCAGATAATGCTGGGCTCATCAAAATATCATCAACCCAAATACCACCGCCGTAAATGAAACAAAACAAATTAATACGAGGCAGATTATTACCAACCTAAGAAGACTCATGTGTATGTAGTGGTGACCAAGTTTATCATTTCTTCAATGTTCTTCCGAGCGAGGCTTGATCTGCTAGCACTTGAGCTAACCCGTGAGCTTATGCACAACTAAACAAATAGAAACAAATAGAGCTGCTACTATTTACATGGTCTGCTCTTATTCGGATTCAACTTGCTAAGGTCGAAAGGTGAGTGCAGAAGTCACTACTCAGGCCGGTTCATAGATTTTTGAGGTCTGCAGCGATGTCAAAAAAATGTGTCCTAATTTCATATAAGAAAATTATTTATTTTCACACGTAAGACATCGATAAAATTATACTTAAAAAGCAGTTCAAACTCAATAATTTATAAATACAGAAAGACTAATTTATTTTGTATCGAGAGAATGAAGCCAAAAAACTTTGGGCTTACAAGTAAATAGACGATACCGAGGTGGTCGTCGTTTGCCTTGCAGTTGTACCTTGTGTTACACTCAACATGGCTGGTCCATAGAATTTTGAGGCCCGTGCATTTCTAAAAGAATAAACATGCGCATTTTGAACTTAAGAAATCTCGTTAATTTTAAACAACAAAAACCATTACTTCTAATTAAACTTCTTGATCATTTAACCAAATTTTATAAATTTATAATCTTATAAAAAGAAATTTGTAAAAATTAGAAAGTAAATAAGCATAGGTGGTGTTTTGAATTCAAGACCTCTTCATTATTTTCAAATGACAAAACCACCACTTCCAATTAAATTTCTTTGTCATCAAACCAATTTTTGTAATTTATACTCTTATGAAAACATATATAAATATATCACTCTAATAATTTTGGTGCCCCGAATATTTTGGAACCCCGGACAGTCGCCCCGCCCACACTGGACCTGGGCCAGCCCTCCATGCATTTTTTCGCAACGAAATAAGACTAAGTAAAAATCACAGGATGAAGCAAATTTAGGAAACTCGGTTAACATTCTCTTGATATATACGTGACATGTTAAAACTCTGGTCAAAATATTAATAGATTGATAACTTAATAGTTTCTGCTAGATTTTTTTTTTTTTAACAAAATCTTTATAAGTGGTTTTTACACTCAAGTTTCATCTCTGGGCAAGCATCACTTTTGTTTAAATGAAAAATGCTTTTATACCCATATATTAAACTGTCACAAAGTGTTTACACCCACTCCAACTCTTGGAGTAAAATTCAAACTTTGGGATTTAAATCTACCCCAACTTGCTCCAACCCTTGGGGCAAATATAAGTTTTAACAAAACTTTCTTAGGGAAAATTTAGCACAGGATTCCTCCTGGGTTAGCCCACCATATTTGTGTATGTTTTTTGTAGTTTTATATTTATAAACTCATTGAATCCAAAAGCTAAGATCTAATATAATCAAATCCAATAGTAAAAAAATAAGATCTAACGGTCCAAATTTAAATGCAACGGCTAAAGTAATTAAAAAAAATTCTTTTACGTGTGTCATATTCTTTCATAGTGTTCCTCGAGTTTCATGGTGTCGGTTTAGTGATTTTTTAATATTTTTTGGAATCTAAATATTTTTAAGTTAAAATGTTCATAAAATTAAATTAGGATAGTCTACATAATTTTTTTTTTAAAGTTACTTTAAGAAAAAAAATCCTAAATTCATTCTTTAATAATTTCAGGCTAAAAATTTAACCCAGAAGGATTAGAGAGAAAAAAAAACTGTTTATAGGTTAAAACCTAAATTTTTTGGGTTAAAAATTTTAGGTTTTAACTTAAGGGTTGGAGATAGTCTTAGTGATTTAAAAAAAAAAAAAAAACAATATTTTTTTTCTTTTTTTTTTTTTAGACACTCATAAAATTTTGAAATAGCAACGTGCTAACCAATGATATGACGCCACGTAATAGAAATCAATTTTCTTTTAAAAGTTATCATCCATTAGAATAAAATCAAAACTTTATTTTTTTTTAAATCAGGTTTTAACACATCCTACCTAGACGTCATCCATCTGAATCCCCCAATCTGATCTACACCTACTACTACATATCACGCTTGTAGTTGAAGTTGTCCCCAAAAAAGCACCAAATCCGTCGTTGGCACTGCTTCATTTGCCTCTTGAATCTAAAACCCATTACATAACCCAAAAATTCAACCTTTCAAGTTTTTCAAAAAGAGGAATGGAGAGAGTGTTGGGGGACTTTTAGGTCAAGGTCAACTTGAGATTTGAGAACGTCATCTTGTCTCCTTTGGTTCGGTTTCTTACCAAGCCCTGAAATATGTCAAAAGAATTATCACGTCTAAGGAAATATCCTAATTGGATCAATGACTCGAAGATAACATGATTATGCAAATAATGACTTGCTCAAGTGAGGCATACTATAGAAGCTAGAAGTTTATCAGTTTAGCATGAGAGAGCGAGAGTTTGCATGGTTGTATGGTGTCCTGGGTTGGATAATCAAAGTTTCCTAGGGTGGTAACAAGGCTTTAGATGGCTGGGGTATTTAGAGGAAAGTCGTGGAAAACATTCAGGTTGCAGAGGTGATGTTTCTTGAGGTTTCAAGGATATTTGCACTTAGAGAAAGAATTCCCTAGCTTGGTGCAACACAACCTTCTCACGTTTTCTCTTTGGGTTTGAACCTTTGTGTTATCATGTCTCTCTCTAATGGCCTTTGATATCTCTTTTTGTAGGTGAATGATTCTCTTTTAGGGTTCCTAAGGAATCTCTACTTGTGGCATGGTCTTCCCTTTTTTTTCTCCCTAGTTCTTTTGCCATTTCCTTTTTGGTGCAAGACGGTTAGGTGCCGTTGGTCTCGCGAAGCTTGTTCTGGACCTTCTTCCTAAAGGGATGTTTTCCTGAGTCAGCCTTCCACAGGCGTTACTTCTAGTAACGTGTCTCCTGGCTTTCAAGCGTTCATCTTCTACATGAGCTAAGAAGGGAAAGTCATCATCTCTCTTCATTAAATGTAGTACTGGAAATTTTTCCTAAAAATCCTAAACCACACTAAAAAAATTCGGATCCCATATCCAAAAATTCCCAAACCGATAATACCGAAATTTTTGGGATCCATGCCAAACTGAAAATATATATGTATATTTATTTTGGTTGCATGCATATTGAATGTTGAATTTACATAATTTGAGAGTAGACTATATTAGAAATAGAAATATGAAATTAAGTAGTTTGGAACTTTGGAACGTCAATTTGACTTAGAATGATTTGGTATTTCAATTGGTAAGAAATTTCAAATTGGTAATAGGTAAAAAAAAACTTAAATTTCAATAGATATGAAATTGGGCAACAAAATTTTAAGCCAAGGGCCCAAATTTTATCCCACAACCCGAAAATCTCAAATTTATGCCCAAAACCCAAAACTCAATTCCGATACATCCCGAAATACGGAAAACATTATGAGAATCCCGAAAATTGGGAATACCAAAATTTCGGTTCAGAATTGGTCTTCAAATTCCAGTCCCGAAAATTTTTGGTTTGGGATTCGGGATCCCATTTTCGGTTTTGCATCCCATACCAAACCACCCCTAATTCAATGCATACTCTGTTGGACTTTCACGTAACTTTATGGCTTAGAGTTCGATTCATTCCTAAATAAGTTGGTTAGCTTGCTAGGGAAAGGAGGAAACTAAGCTGGTTCTCTCTCAAACTTGCCCACGTAGATAGGCTTGGCTCTTTGGGCTCCCAAGCAACCTAAAGTCTTCTATAATCTTGACTCTATATAGGCCCAATGCATTTTCATAACCATTCACACCACAATTCACTTGTCAAGCCCAGGCATGTGACTTAGGCTTATTTTAGTGTGAATAGTGATTAGCGTGATAAAACTTGGCGTGACGAATATGCATGTGTTTGCATGAGTGTGGTGTGACTTACACAAATGCATGGTTTAACGTAGCATGGCATGATTACAAATATAGCCCCTTCTCAATTCCCAATCATGGTATTTATTTTGGACTTGGTTTGAGGCTTGTATGACAATTGAGCCTTGAGACTTGATTGGACTTGCATGTAATATTTTTGGACCTCAACAAAGAGCATGGCCTTGATTTGGATCTAATTATGGCAGTTAAGTCGAGATATATGCGATATGATGGGCAGGGAGAATGGGTATCTAAAGAAAATGAAAAATGGGTGTTGAGAGGAAAATAAATTAATAAAAAGTGAAAAAGGGTATTTTTTAGAAGTTTAGAAAATTATTTTGGGCGTCTAAAAAAATGTGTAGAAGTAAATTAGGTGTCTAAAAAAACAAGTGTTTAGAGATGAAATTTGAGTGCACACAGAACCACTCAATCCTTAATGTTTTGTGCAACTAGGAGTCACAGGACAGGAATGCTGAGCCGCCGGAATATTTCAAAGCATCCCAACAAAAGACAAGTTTTATCAAGCTAACAAATTGTATTAAACAATAAACATGTCATTGATTAGTGCATAAACTTTCCGCAAATGACATCATTGAATTCAGAACCATCATACTTTCAAAAAGCTTTTTTATTCCTAACTATGAAAAATTGTTGGGTAAATTACATTTTACCCCCTCAGATTTAGAGTTAATTGCAATTCCTTACAACATTTTTAAAACATTTCAATTTCATACATTTACTTATCATTTTATTTCAATTTCATACATCCGTAAGAAAATCTGTTAAGTAAACCGTTAAATGATGACGTGGCAAATATGAAATCCACATTTATGCTGACATGACTGCCACATTTGTGCCACGTGACAAAAAAATATTTTTTTATACATTTAAAATATAATAATATTTACCCTTAAAAAAAATTAAAAAAGAAAAAAAAAAAACCAATCGAACTCTAAAACCCAAACCCGCCCCCCCAGCCCACTTCTCAATCTCCTCCCTCTTCACCTCTCATTCCTTCTCTCTCCAAACCCACTCCTCCCTCTTCACCCCCCGACCCATTCCCTACTCTCCCTTAAACCCCTCTACGACACTCTCACCATAAACCCCAAAACCCTAATCCCCCAAAATCCTTCTTATCCCCAATCACCCCTAACCCACCTCCCAACTCGCACCTACCACCCTTTTCGTTATCAAATTTTGAATTTGATTGCAGAGAGAAAATTGATTATATAATAGTTAAAGAATCAGGCTTAATTTTTTTTATTAAGCTCAAGATGAAGCTTAACCTTGTGGAAATGGAAGAAATTTGATTAAGCTCACGAACATATTGAAAAGCTCGGTGGCAATGGAGAAGCCTAGCGGCAGAATCGGAATCGAAGAGCAACATTTCAACAAAGACAGCGGTAGCGGAAGATTGGCCGAGTTTGAGCCGAGCTCCATGTTCTTGACGAAGATGGGTCAGAATTTCATCAAGGAGAGCAACGAAAAGCAAGTTGAAGGTGGGTCGGGGGGGTGAAGAGAGAGGAGTGGGTCTGGGGAGAGAGAAGGGATGGGAGGTGAAGAGGGAGGGGTTGGAGAAGTGGGTCGGGGGGGGTTTCTGGGTTTGTTTAGGTTTTTATTTATTTATAATAGGATAAATATCAGTATATTTTAAATACATAAAAAAAAAAATTTCTTGCCACATGGCACAAATGTGGCAGCCACGTCAGCACAAATGTGGATCTCATATTTGCCACGTTATCACTTAACAGTTTACTTAACAGATTTTCTAACGGATGTATGAAATTGAAATAAAATGATAAGTAAATGTATGAAATTAAAATGTTTTAAAGATGTTGTAAGGAATTGAAATTGACCCCAAACCTGAGGGGTAAAATGTAATTTACCCAAAGTTGTTTAAATAAAACAATTAATTACATTTTGCTAAACTATAGAGCTTAAATAAAACAATTATTTAAAGACCCTGTGTGTGGACCTAACTTGTGAACTTGACACACATACTCAATATGCGAACCTGATAAGCAAACTCAACTCATGTCAAGAATCAACTCATATTGATTGCACACTCACATCGATGACATACTTGCAACGAGGAATGCCACTAACCTAACTGCCTTGCAACAAGCATAGCCTCTAGCCTATCAACCACCTATCCGCGAGCACCAGCCGAGTAGCCTCGCAACGTGCACAACCTCTAGCCAATTATTGTTTCACGTTGAGCACCGCCTCATGCCGAAGTATCGATTCTAGATGACAACCGGTCAGTTCAGCCCACGCATGGATTGCATTTGAAGTCTTCAACCAAAATACTCTCTTGACTGAAGACTTGGGGGACTCATGTTGTACCATAAAATGGTCCTTACTACTTAACCCATGAAGTATGTAAGAGGGGAGGGAAACGCTTGTTCTATAAAAGGGATCTCTCACCCTCACCCTCACCCTCATTAGGAGGATGGCAAGCCCTAGCCCTAGCAACAATCCTCTATTTACAATTTAACACTTATTTTACATAGTGAAACCAGATCTACACCAACGTGGATGTTTTCCCAACTTGGAATGAACCAAAATATATGTTTTTATGTATGTATGATTTACGGTCGATCTAAGTTGGTCCAATATCGAACATATTTTGTGCATCAACATAAAACAACTGTTCTTCTAGATTATAGAAGTAGAAATTTTCATCTAAAATGACTAATTGTTTTACATTTTGACAAGATACCTAAAATTTGTGACTAATTGTTTTATGAAAGTTCCAACAGAGATACCTAAAATAACTAATCGTTCTACAAGTTAGGGATTGATATTGATGGATGTTTAGTTGAAAGATTAAAGTTCCAATTCAATTAAAGTTTAGAGATGTCTCGTATAACAATAAAATTTGTAGCAACTAAATTCTTGATTATTGAATACTTACAGCAGATCAAACTCTTCACATAAGTCCGGTGTATGCCATGTTATAGAGCTTAGTATATGTTCTCCTTATATGTTACAATATCACTGAAGTCTCCAATATCAAGGAGATGCAACATAAAACTTGGAAATAGTAAGTGATATGTACGTTGTCGACAGACTCCATAACACGAGTAATAATGGGGAGTAGGATTCTATTCGGAATCTCGGGAATCACTTCATCGTGTCCGTTTATATGTTATCTTGTGGTTCTAAATTATTTTGAATTTTTTCATTTAAAATTGAACCCAAACAATATACGATGAAAACTGACTACAAAATATACGATTAACAAACACAATAAAATAAATTTCTGATCCTCACAAAAAATATCAGGAGAGAATACCCATCCTAATAATGGTATTATCCTCCCCTTTTAGAAGAAAGGGATCCTCTTCGGATCTACTTTGTGAGGATTCTAGGGATCCCGATATCTTAATCATTCATCGTATATCGTGCGGTTAGTTTTTGTTGGATACTATTTGTGTTTAATTTAAATTAAATAATTTATAATCGTATGATACACGATGAATGACTAAGATATGAAGATCTCTAGAATTCCTATAAATTGAATCCTGATGAGATCCAATTCCCTTCCCGAAGTCATTTTCCATGAAATTAATCACTACAAAAATGGTTGAGATGGGCTCCAGCTGTATGATTTGGTGGACAATTTGCAACCTCATGTCATGTGTGGCCCCTTGTTTTTAAAAGAAAAAAAAATTAAATTATTAAATCAGGTCTTGTTTCAGAGTCTGCCGACTCCTGAATCCCGATAAGGTCAGGTATAGTCTGCTCATATGATGCATGACCTTTTTTCAGATGACTTTCACAGCTCCTGCTTGAGTTGCTTCCACTTTTGTGGGAAACAGAATTAGGGCAAACTTGATTCACCCCCTTCAAATGAATAACTTTACTTAAATGTTAAGGAAATTAAGATTAATCATCAGTTAATTAAATTAAGGGTCAAGCATATGGTCCATGCATATTAGCATATAATAACCTAGATTTGAATCTCATTTGGATCCTCTTTGTGAGGACCCTAGCATTCTATCAATTTATCGTACATTATGCGGTTATAAATTATTGTGAATTTTTTATCCTCACAAAGAGAATCCGGAGAGGATCCTCATCCTTATAACCCACAAAATATCCTGTTGGGTGATCCATGTCCATGCAGATTCCATGCGTAGTGAGTAGTTTGGTTGGAGTTATTCGAGCAATAAAAAGGTTTGGTTGGAGTTAATTTTAAAAGGCGTCCAAAAATATAAGATTCAAAATGTTGTGAGTAGATGGATGTAGACCCATCACTAAGTTTCACATGCATGATGAATTGTTCTTGGAAGGTAATTCTTGTGTCATTTGGTTTGGACCCATATAATTATTATTCTTCATCTTCCTTTTCTACTTAAGTATGAAATTTTAAGCAGATTCACGTGTGCAAACATATATACATGCGCTAATTGAGTTCACTTCTAAATTCTAATTGGTAGGCTTCTTGTTTGGGACCATAATGCAATTTTTTTTTAAATTTCTTTTTTTTTTTTAAGAAAAGCGATACATTGTTTCATTAACGAAAATAACCAAATATAAGAGGTGTTAGATGGTTTCTCTAGTGATCAATTTATTGATATGGAGATAATGGGCTGAAAACGCAAAATATTTTAAACCTCTATGCGTCCACCACAATAAACCACTAGAACCAAGAGTTTATAAGTAAATCTATCACAAATACAAAAGACGTGACAAACCTAGCACCGATTTCCTCATCCAAAACCATCGCAAATAGCCAGGCTACATAGATCACCGAAGCAATACAAACAAATTGTCGAAGCAACACACATATAACTAATTGAAAATTACACCAATGCGGATGATGTGTCCACAGAAGAGACGTTGGTACAGAATCTGCATGAGCGTAGGTAGCAGAAACATGTAGGTCGCCCATCGTTTGTAAGGACAACACATAGAGGAGGTTGACATAGGACATCTCAAGCCAGAGTCTGGGGAAGAGAAGAGTGAGCGGAGAATAAAGAAAAAGATGAGTTGAAAGGGTAGGAAGAAGACAGAGGGGAGGAAGGCTAGGATGGAAGCGAGAAGGCTGCCAACGGCCTCAAGCCGAAGCAAGGGGACGACATCTGTTGAGTTGTATATCTAGGTTTTTTGGAGGACGGAGAGAGGGCGCTTCCTGTTGAAAGTTTCAGATCTAGGGCATTTTAGAGGAATGAGAGAGGGTTGAAGGAGGCCTTAATTTCGATTACACAACAAGGCTCTTTGGTTTTTTTTTTTTACCATCGAATATAGGATTAGTTAGCAAAATTGTGGAGGCTCACATAACCAACTTTGATGTACGACGAATCCTAGTAGACACGGGGGCGTCGGTCAATATCATGTTTGCTGAAGCTTTCAAAACATTTAATGCAGCTGAACACTTGCTCGATCACTCGGTTTCTCCTCTGATAAGCTTCTCTGGTGATGTCGTGCAACCTTTAGGGAGCGTACATTTACCCTTCACCATCGATAATACCCATGCCAACCAGCCACATCAGAGCAAGAATATCTCATATCATCATGGTTGAAAGCAAGAGTATCCCATATCATGCTTTTTCCCTATCTTTTCCTTTGCCCTTGCTCTTACCTGCAGGACAAGGAGAAAGAATGCAATCAGTCGGAACCTGAAATCAAACTTCTGATCTAGAACTGATTGCCCGGAACCTTTGCCTGGTCGCTTGCCTAGCATTGCTTTCGAGTACTCATCCTCAACTGTTGTCAAGGTCATGAATTCATTCGGCAAATACCTCAGAACAGTTGGTACGATATTGGCTCTTTACACTGAAGCTGCCAAGCATGGATGAGTCACTGAGAAGTAGTACTCTGAATGACCATTTAAATGCAAAGGTTGCGCACCATTTTTTCTATACAAAAGATTGAAGCAGAAGGTTCAACGGTGAGCTAGAACAGATCACTACAGCACGACGCCCCTTCTTGTAGAATCGCACAATCCAGACGGAAGATTCTAAGTCAAATCCAAGCTCAGCATCATTGCTCTAATTGAAGGGATCGAGTAGCCTCAACAGCCTTTTGCTAGCATCGTCGTTGAAGAACAAAGCTTCGCCATACCACACCTACTACTTTGTCAAACAGCAAAAGTATCCCATATCATCAGGATCGAACATACTCCAGGTTTGACAGACTTGTTTTGACCCTCAAATTCTGGAGTCGGCTCGCTCCTTTGGAGGAAACCAGAAAACCCTCCAGCCCAGTTCAAGAATACACCTGTGGAAAGTCAAGTACAACAAAGTACGTGCCGATTCGTCCGTCTTCTCCAAAAATAAGAGTATCTCATATCATTTCTTCTCCTTGTTTCTTCTCTTTATCCTTATTGCTGAATGAGAGACAGGGATAATGAGTACAATCAGCCGGAACCTAAGATCAACTTACCGATATGAGACTGATTGCTTACCTTGTATGTCACCTCCTTCGGCAGATCTCCTCGCTTAGAGACTTGGGGGACTCCTACTATATGGTTTGTATCGCACTTGACCAAACCCGAAACTACAAGTAAGCTTCAAATGAAAATGATACATTACCTTGTGCATCAACGCCAACCAAAGATACCACTCCTGGATGAAGGAAAAGTACTTCCAAGAGAAGATGCCACATCTCTTACAGGACAGAGAAGGCAAGTGAAGGCGACACCACACTTCGATACTTGGAAGTTTCGTGATTACTCAATGGCTTGGATCTTGCAAGTCTCCAACCGAGGAGCTTCCCTCACTCGGGAACTTAGGGGAGCACTGTTTGTACCATACTTGACCAATCCTGAAACTACTATGCACCGGTCAACAGCATACCGTCAAGGACCCACAAGACTTTTCATCCAACCAGGAGGCCAATCACAACAGGATACATGTCGGTATCAGAAGCCAATCACAGTGCGACACGTGTCGATATCAGAGGCCAATCACAACACGACACGTGTCAATGTCAGAACAAAGCTAGAAACTCTCTTCTATAAAAGGGGATCATTCTCCCACAATAATCCCTAATGTTATTTGTACTAAACTATTCACTAGAACTCACTAAAAGAGAGCTTGAACCTATGTATTTGTGTAAACCCTTCACAACTAATGAGAACTCCTCTACTCCGTGGACGTAGCCAATCTGGGTGAACCACGTACATCTTGTGTTGTTTGCTTCCCTGTCTCTATTCATTTACATACTTATCCACACTAATGACCAGAGCAACCTAGCGAAGGTCACAAACTTGACACTTTCTGTTGTACCAAAGTCCTCGCCGATTTTGTGCATCAACAAATTTTAATGACAATCTTGAAAATTTGAGCCAAAAAGCATTGTCAAGGTGGAAATTTGGGTAACTTTGGCAGGGGATTTGTTTTTTTTATTTTTTGTGCCATAGGGAATTTTGAAGTTTTAGATGTCTCAAATGTAAAACGAGCTGAAAAGATCAAAGAGTACGTCTTATAATGTCAATGAAACTAATACATCGGTTAACTTAGCTGATAAAATGAGATAAAACACAACACAAATGATGAAAATAGGGATAAGGTGAAACAAAATAAAATTTAGAGGGTAAGGTAAACTTTTGTGTGCAATTTTTTCATTCTTTATCCCATCCATTTTGAATTCTTGGCTCCAGCCATAATATATATATATATATATATATATATATATATATATTTTCTATTTCTTTTCTCACGTGATTTTGCATGTAAAGAATGAAAACAGTTTTTTCTCAAAATTTAAATACGTGACGGACAAGTTTATGTGAGTTGAAAGTTGGTGACATGGAAGTGGTTAGTTAATTACCATATTAACCTCATCTTAATGAAAAAAAATTGGCGGGAACAACAACCAGAAAAAAGGGCGGGGAAAAGCCATTTTCGCTTAAAATAAACACGGAATCTTGATCCTTATTATGTCATTATGAGGATTCCATTATTTGTTTACAACTTCCTTTGTATTCTTATGCATTATCCAACAAGCAAAGCAAATCAAAAGGTAAAAAGAAGAATTATTGTTTGCCCCCACCCGCCTACGATTTGTTTTTTATTTATAAGTGAGATATTTTACGTTATATTTCTATATATGACGGGTTCAATACTAATTATTATGGTTAACCAAAGTGTGGTTTGTCCCAATCTTCCTATGTTTAAGGTTTTGTGTTCGATGCTCGTAGTTTATGAGTTTATTTGACTGTGTCCAGTGGCAAGGTGAAATTTTCCATAGCTTCTTCGGGCCCGAAAATGATGGATAACCGTAACTTGCCACCAAATGTACTTTTTTTTTTAGAAAATAAAAATTAAAGGTAAAAATAATGAACAAATGCATGAAGAGAAAGACTAACATAAAATTGGTTTACAATTACTGTGGCGTTCCGATTCAATAATTTCTTATCATGTGTTAATTTTTTTTTTTTTCACATAACATATTATTAAACCGTTCACCGTATAATAATGAACTTGTTCTATACAAATTGTTGTCATGCTTGAATATCTTGTCGAATGAGGTTTGTTGCGTATTGGAGAGGGGAGGGCCAGCCCATACCAAATATAAACAAACACAAAACCCGAATTCCAGGAACGTGTACCGATCAGACTTTAATTATAATTTAAAAATTGTCAATTCTTTGTATAAAAATTAAAAAGATCATGATATGATCAACTATACAACTACTATTTAAGGGCTGACAGAGGAATGTTCCTTCATTCACGCGTCAATTTTGAATACCTTTAAATTAGCAAACCCACAACATAATTATAATGTAGTGGTTGGCAAAATATATAATTAAAACATAATTAAATGAAATAATTGAGAATTATTAATCCAAAGCGGAAGAAGGCGTTATTAGGATACAATATACCCTCGTGTGTGTAATATAGTGTCATTTTTTAATATTTACATGCACTCTGCTTTACAATGAGGAAAGATAAAAAGCGTGTTGCATGGACCAATGTGGTAAACCAAGGTTTTTACATTAGTCAAGACATATTAGTAAAATACTACAACACAACTTATTTGAGGGCACAACTACATAAATTAATGTTTAATGGTAAGAGCGTGGATTGGGGCTCTCTAATAAACAAAAAAAATATGAAAGGTTTTGGGTTTAATGCTTCAAGTTGATGGATCTGCTTGATTGATAAGGGCATGATGAAATTCTCTGTAATCTCCTTAGGCTTTAAATGAGTGAATAAACGTAACTTATGATTAGTTCTTATTTTGAACGAAATTTTTTTTTTTTCTTGTTTGAGGGCACATGGACCCATGTAACTATAATTGCTGAGATTTGATATATAGCTAACTGTTGGTCTGCTGACAAGCCAGCTGCCAGCAGCCAGCCTGCCATACAACGACCAACTTATTTTGGTTTTTCTTTAGGGGGTTGAAAAATGGAAGACTCAATTAGGCTTGATTTTCTTGCTGCTTGTCATATGCAGAGAATAAATTGCAATCGCTTTGCAATTTGTTTCTTTGTTTTTGCAATTAAAGTTGTAGTTGCGACAATCACCGCGTCCTACATTGGCGAATTGCCTTCGGTCTATAACTTGTTACACGCAAGGAATGAATTACAATTACTAGCAATTTGTTTTTTGTTTTATTTTTTTAAAGACATAATTAATCACATCTAATAAAAGGACACGTGAATTTCGAACTCAATATGACTGCTTTACTTGACGTTGTGAGCAAACTACAGGGTACCACAAGGGGCCTAATATCTACAAGCCTTTATAGGTACTAGGCCTTTGAGTCTGTTACATATCAAGGCCCTTGATATCCCAATCCTGCCATCGTGATATTCTCGGTCTAAGATGGCAAGAAATTGACTCTTTAGGGTCTCCCTTAGGAGTCCAACGCTATTGCGTAGTTATTTCCAAAGACCTTCAACATGACGAGATTAGTCAGCATCATACTAGCAGAACATAGCATTTTGCCTAGTATGGCCTAGGGTCTCCCTTCCCAGCTGCCTATGAGGGTTCGCTCTTATAAATAGTCAAGTCGAACAATGGAATAGTTAATCACCATTTACTACTCAAAGTCCTCTCTGTTATAGTTTATCTCAAACTACTCCTAACTTAGGCATTAAAGGTCCTTTTGCATACACCCTTCTCCTTTTTCTCAGTCTTCGTCAATTAGGCTAACGGTGGATCTTCAAAAGAATTAATCCCAAACTAATCACACCAGCAAAGGTCATTGTCCGCTTAATTAATCTTCATAATGCAGACAACAAACTTTTTTCTAATTCAAAATTAATGACCTTGACTTTTTGCAGCGTAGGGTTTGAATCTGGAGACTTCCAGCTCATTACAATTCCAATCAACCGTTTGATCTTTAGGGTTTGGAATACAATGGCCAAGAACATGAATTGGTCCACGTCATCACTGTCGCAATAGAGGAGGAGGGAAGGGAAGGGGGTAAATGCTAAATTTTGAAGTCGAAAATTCACAGCCACAAAAGTGGCATATTACGTAAATAAAAACACACCGCATCATGTGTCATTTTTGTACTACACTCTCTCTCTCTCACTCACTCACTGACCTCATTAAAGCCAAGACAGCTCACGCGCCCTCTTTCGACCGTGCGAATCACGTCCACCCGCGTAACACGTTTTTCATGCTTAACATTTTTTTGTTTAGATTTTTGGAGACGTAAATCACAAGGATAACAAAAGTGCTAAATATTTCTTTTACCAAAACAAACCTCTCAATTAAAGTAAATATACTACCATGGCACCTACATGAAATACTCTCATGTAACTAAACACACCACATGAAAATCATTCATTGATCAATGGTTTACCTTTTTAGCACATTCTGATGTTATTAGAACTACACATTGGTTATAAGAAATAATCTCTCCATATATAGGCTACACCGTTCTTAACAAAGTTCGAGAAATCTTATGATCTCTTGGTTCTATTTACGGGAGTCTCAAGTGGAGACCACTGTAAGGATGTGAAGTGGCGCTCCACATTGAAAAGTTAAGAAATTTTGAAAGGATTTATAAGTAGTTGAGTCACTTTCTGTATTACCACTCTTTCATGATATTAGAGTACGTTGATTTATGTTCAAAGTACATCCATCTCACCAAGTGTACGTTGTCCACGTGTTTTGACTTGAGTGTAGCTACGCGTAAACGAATGTGTGAGAATGAGTTTAAACTGTCAATAAAAGGGGCATGAAAATGCAAATCAAGGTGAGATGTCTGCAAACATAGCCATCACAATGATTAGAGAGAACGTTAATCTCCTGAAAGGTGTTTGGAAGGAAAATTATGGTCCCAAGACCATGTTTTAAGCGAGGTTATGACATAGTACTTACTGGTTGTTACTGATATATGTTGGCTAGTAGGGTAGGAAGCCTATTAGTAATCATTGTTTTATAAGCCAAATCCAGCCGGAATTTAGATTTGAACCCAATCATTATGAAAGTTGGTTGACTAATGGAACAATGTTATGTTGCATAAAACTGAAACACGAAGCTGTCTCTGATTTGGCCTTTCAGCTTTAGTCCGGTTTTCTTCAAGGAAACGGAGTCTTGGAACCAAATTCTTGAGCATTTGGACGGTTTGAATATTATGAATTTGGGTTTTGCATATATCTAACCAGACAATATTTGCTTCTACAAAATTGGGAACGAATTTCTATTCAAAATACTTTATATCCTATTTACAAAATTTCGTGCTTATGATTGGAAACGTTCGTATTATGAATCATTCTGTAAAAATCGTATTTGCAAAAAAAAAAAAAAAAAAAAAAAAAAAACAATTAAAATTAAAGTCGTTAGGCAATCAACTGTAGCAAGCAATGCTTTTACTGATTTCGACCATCCATTTTTATACAGTTCAATGACTAAACGATCTCATATTTTATTGAATTTTTAGAGAGATGATATTTATAGGGTGATTTATATTAAGAACAGTTTTAATCATAAGCATATAGTTCCATAAATTGGTCATAAATTGTTTTGAAAAAAAGTTCCTTCACAAATTTTATGTAGGCAAATATTATTCTAATTCAACACTAGTATCTGAGTTAATTAAAAGTATTTATCTCTACACTCAAAGTCTCGAACTAGATTTTTCTTCTTCTAATATTGCTTGTTTTAAAAAACAACTGTATAATTCAACATTGATGTTGTGCATGGAATAATGTGAGCTCTTTTTTAAAAAAGGCATATAATTTCTTACAAATTAAATTCAAGAATTAGAATCCGATTAAAAATAAAAAATAAAAAATTGAGAGGTTAGAAAAGAAATTAAAAAAAGAAAAGAAAAGAAAAAGGGATGGTTTGAAACTTTGAATATATATTGATGAGTAGGTGGGATTAGTTAGAAAACGGACTAGAAAGTGGAAAGCAATGGTGGGACATATTTCCTTTGATTTATTGAAGGAGGCAATGCTATGTTTGTATCTTATCCGCCAGAACATGACATTTTACTTTCCCAAAATTGCACTAATTTAATTACACGAGTTTTCATTTTTGTCTTTGTAGTTTGTAGATTTTTTTTTCTCCGTTACGTTGATCTTGTAGTGTTTGCATCGTTAGTTCAATCTATCCAGTGAACCAATGACTTCCAGGTTGTGAAATCTATGTTTTTTTATACCAAACTCATGGCGTTCAAGTTCGACTTTTACTCGTGAAACTATGTATCAACTCACGATTTTGTAAGAGTTACAAACATCGTCATCTACATAATTTTACGTAAGATTTCTCACTTACGTCTTTCATAGTAAAACATAAAATTGAGTTTGATTCAAATGTTATAAAAATCAAGCTGATAAACCCTCAACCAATAAAACATGATGAGTGGTGCTATTCTCGCGCTTCTTTTTATTTTTTACAGACCCCTTGTTAACCTCTGTCTGTTGGTCATCTTGAATTTATTATTCAATTCGACGATCTTAAATTGAGTAAGGTATGTAAAAAGTAAAATAAAAGTATGAATAACACTATTCATGATAATTCATATATATATTTTTTAATTACCGTAGAAGCCCCAAGTGAAGGACCTAAAGCAAACTAGAGTACTAGTGACTTTTAAACTTTTTTTGTTTTTTTTTGGTTCAAAACCGTTGGCCTTTTGGCTTGGGAAAAGAGAGGATCAAACCTTTTGCATTAATAACAATAAGGTTGCATGGATTGTAAGTACATTACATTTGACTCACCGTAAGTTTGACAGTAATTTTTACTGTTTTTATCCCGTCCTTTTGACAGTAATTTTGAATGAACTGAGAGAAAATTACTAGTAGCAGTCAACAGAGAGGACCACTGTTGATGAATTTTATTTTTATTTTAAACAAATAATGTTATTTACATTAAGATGTGAGAGAGCAAGTTAAGCTTTATAACGAGTTGACAATAATATAGTTTAAATTCGTTTTTAGTGAGAATCGAACCTAAAACCTCTTACTTACAAGTGAAGAGAAATACTATTAGACAATAATACTAAGTAACACTATTGATGAATTTGAATGCGGCAGTTTTAATTAGGTTACTCATGTTTACACTCAATTTTCAGCTTTATACCGTTTTCTTGGTTAGTGTGGAACCAATTGAAAAAATTTCAATTTAACGAACATACGACTAAAAGTGTGAAAATCATTACCCATTAATTTCGTTACGTACATTTTTCCACCTTTGTCTAACTAGTTATTTATTTCTTTTGCAGTTAACCACATGAAACTACGTGTGTGAAAATGCAACACTACTGCTTATTTGTTTCATTAAAAATGCTTTTATTTTTTTTGGGAACTATGATTATAGGGTCTTTGGATCAAAAGAGTGCTTTTGAAAAATATCCTTTATACTTGTCACATGACCATTATTTGAAGAAAATTTTGGCTAAGGTGGACGAAGGCGCCAAACTTTCAAACAACATGAAAATGAGCTAGTTCTTATATAAAGGAAGTGAATTTTATGCATAATACTTGACGTTACACACACGCCTCTTTCTTTGTAGACATCAGATTGAATAAATTAAATAAAAATAATGGCCAAAATTAAACTTATAATGTAAAATGCTAAAAATGGCATGTGAAGTTTTTTTTCTTCTGATTTTTATAATTGTTTTTAGTAGAGCGATAACATTAACGGATTAAATAGTTAATCGTTACATTGGAAGAAAATCCGTGAATATTGAACATGTATCAAAATGTATGGACATAATTCTTTTTCGTCAATACAATAAAGTGCCACATGTAATTTTAGAAATTTAGTTTTAAAAAATAGAGAATAAAGAGAATTTCATTTTAATTAATTATGGGATTGGGAATGCGCGTGTTTCACACAGTGAAGGAAGAGGTGTGAAGGGGAAGAGTGTTTGTATATTAGTGGGGGCCACCACCCCATGTGCCCTCCTCTGTCTCCACCAGCTCCTGTCTGGAAGCTCAATCATTTGAAAGAGCTGTGTTTCCTACAGCCCAGCCCACCTCCCTTCCCTCCCCACTCTCCCTCTCCCTCTCCACCTCCCCCCTCCCCCCTCCCCCCTACCCCGCCCCAAAACCCCCCGAAAACCACCACTACTCAACCCTCTCCCTCTAGAAGTTGAACAGCTCGTATACGCACTGTGTGTGTGGGTGTGTAAACCCAGCTTTACACCCAGCTGAGCAGGAGCAGCTCACCATCAATTTCTTCCCATGTCAAATTCCGAGGCGCCTAATAACGAGCTCACTAACGGCGGCAGCGGCGGCGCAGGAGCCATGGTGGAGCAGACCTCGCAGAGGCCGTCAAGTAACGGCGTCTTAGCCGTCAAGAAGCCACCCTCTAAGGACCGACACAGCAAGGTCGACGGACGGGGCCGCCGCATCCGCATGCCCATCATCTGCGCCGCACGTGTCTTCCAGCTCACACGTGAGCTCGGCCACAAGTCCGACGGCCAGACCATCGAGTGGCTCCTCCGCCAGGCCGAGCCCTCCATCATCGCCGCCACCGGCACCGGCACCACCCCTGCCTCCTTCTCCACCGTCTCTGTCTCCCTCCGCGGTGGCAACACCTCCTCTTCCGCCCCCTCCTCTACCACCTCCTCCGATCACAAACCTCAGCTCCTGGGCCCCACCCCCTTCATCCTCGGCAAGCGCGTCCGCGGTTCCCTCGATGACCCCGAAAACCACAGCCACAACCACAACCACAACCACGACGCCTCCGCCGCCAAGGACCCCTCCGACAACCACGCCAACAACGACGGAGCCGTCTCAGTCGTCGGGCACTCCATGGCCTCCATGCTAGGTCCCAACGCAGGGGGACCCGGCGGGTTCTGGGCCCCGCACTTCGGGCAGGTGTGGAGCTTCGCCGCCACACCACCCCCGGAGCTGATGGCTCAGTCAGCGCTGTCCCACCAGCAGCAGCAACAGCATCATCAGCAGCATTCGTTGTTCTTGCAGCAGCAGCCGATGGGCGAGGCCTCGGCTGCCAGAGTGGGAAATTACCTTCCTGGACATCTCAATTTGTTGGCTTCTTTGTCGGGCGGGCACGGCAATTCGGGTCGGAGAGAAGACGACCAGCGTTGAAAAACGCGATTCGGTTGGAGTTCCGTCCGTTGGCGGTGGCTGGTGGTGGTGGTGTGTTTTGTTGGTATATATAAATATGTGTATGTCTCTGTTTTGCTTTTTTTGTTGTTGTTGGTTGTGTGGTTTTAGCCTTTAGGGGAGAGGTGAGAGAGTTGGACTTCTTCTTTTATTTGAAGAAATTTCTTTGTAGTAGGATTCATAAGGTTAGAATTTAACTAGCTTTGGGTGGCTGGAACAAGAAGAAGATGAAGAAGACGAAGACGAAGAATAAGGGTTTGTGCAAATTTGTGAATTTTAAGCAATGTATCAATGCAATTTAAATTAGGGTTTTTCTTAGGGGTTCAAATTGTTTGTAGGATTTGGGAGGATTTTGCTGGAGGAGGAGAGAGAATGAAGGAGAAGAAGAAGAAGAAGAAGAGTTAGGGTTTTAGCTGAAGGTTTTGCTGTTGTAACTGGAAGGGGCTTTCCAGGATTTCAATTTTATGATGAAAATATTTATTCCAAATCGTCTTTCTATCTCCGACTAATCGATCCTTGTGCTTCATATCCAATTATATGAGATGTTGTTATAGTCTTCTTCCTACATTACATTGCTAGCTTTTGTGATTGTTCTGGTATTGGTAAATCATCTTTCGACTACTTTGCTAGTCGTGTTTAGACTTGAGCAGCGGGGGTTTGACTGCTCTGCCTTCACAGCACGACATACATCTCTGCTGCATTTGAAGGCACATTCCAACCGTTGGATCAAATGTAATGGCCAATACCACTCCCAACTGGGGAGCAGCACGCGAAACTGGAAACTGAATCAGTTTTCCGATGCTTGGTGTGTGTGTGGCAACTGTAAATTAATTCAATGTTATATTCAGTGTTGGGAACTCGGGATCATTGATCATGAATATGGTTTTCGTGATACTTGGTTTGTTCTTCCTTCTGTTTCTGTTCTTCAGTAACGAAATTGTGAATTTAACGTGCAGGTTGCCTGTAAAGTCTAGAAAGTAAATAATATCAGGTGAAGCTGGGACGAGCAAGCAAAATCGAAGCAGTTGGTCTCCTAAAACATGGGGTAGGTGGTTTTTGTTGTGTTTGTCAATATTGAATTCAAAGTTCATGTTCAAGTACCGGTTTTCAAGTGTGAAGAAGTGCAGATCTGTCTGATTGTATGAATTGGGAATGATCTTCCTGAGTGTTGAAACACTAATGCTGTGATGTAGCATGCGTCGTGTGATCTTTCTGAATCGAGTAATCGTTTTGTTATGTTTGTAACATTTCGCTATTAGCTTTATTTATTTATTTATTTTATTTTCTTTCTCTCTCTCTCTCCGAGAGGAACACCTGTGGTTTTGAATTAGTTGTTAAATTGACAACTGAACTTCTGCAGATCAAAATCTTTGCAGAGGTACTTAGTTGAAACGAAGATCTTCCCAAACTCGGTCTGGAAATTTGCCACCTTTTTCACTTGCTGTGGGAACAATAGAAAGTTTGTGCATGAGGAATTGGGGATGCCCGATTTGTGGGGGTGCTGATGATTCTAAGTAGTTCCATAAACCTTTTTCTTTCCCCATTCAGGTTTGAAGTACACCTTTTTCTTTTCTGAGAGCAGCTTCTATCACTGCACTTTCTTCCCCCAAACGCTCATACGGCATCCGATACTCGGGCGTTTTAACGGTTGGATTTATATGGTTTGAGTTTTCAACCAAATGAGTTAGGGGTGCAAGTTCGGGTTCAAATGAGTTAGGGGTGAGGATTGGAGATCAAGAAGTACTAAAGAGTGACCGTTTTCGCTACCTAGGTTTTATCTTGCAAAAGAACAGGGAGTTTGATAGAGATTTCAACCGTAGAATACAAGCTAGATGGATGAAGTGGAAGAGTGTATCGGGTGTGTTGTGCGACCATCGTATGCCACTAAAGTTCAAGGGAAAATTTTATAGGACAACAATAATGCCAAGAATGCTTTATAACACGGAATGTTGGGTGGTGAAGTATCAACACGTACATAAAATAAGTGTAGTGGAGATGAGAATGCATCGTTGGATGTGTAGGCACATGAGAAAGGATAGGATTAGGAATGAGGATATCCGAGGTAAAATAGTGTAGCTGAGATTGAAGGAAAAATGAGAGAAAATCAGTTAAGGTGGTTTGGACATGTGAAACTAAGGCCTACAAACGCTCCGTTAGAAGATGTGATTATGAGATAGAAGTTTAGGGCCGAAGGGGTACATGTAGACCTAGGAAGACTTGGAAAGAGACTCTAAGAAAAGACTTGGAGTACTTAGATCTAACGGAAGACGTGGCACAAAACAGAGCACAATGACGTTCTAGGATTCATATAGCCGACACCGCTTAGAGAGAAATCTTTGTTGTTATTGTTGTTGTTGAGTTTTCAACCAAATATCAAAGGTTAAAAGATTTGGAGTGGCGAATACTCTAGAGTACCATAAAAAATCTCCATCTCATAAACTGCATACATAAACCAAGACATCTACGAAAATGGTTTGAACTTTTAAACTTAATACACAAGAAATCATCTGCAGAACACCAAGACCTGTCAGTACAATAACTTATACGTACACATCCAAAAGATAACATATGTGTCAGTACAATAACTTATACGTACACATCCAAAAGATAACATATACCGTACACATTCGAATAATTACGCACACATTCGATGGCGCTTGACAAACAAACCCATAAAGTTCAGGCCGTAGCCTGTAGGTGTTCAATGAGTCAGACTCTTCGCTCCAATTGTGTGATGAACATTGGACTGTCTTCTATATTATATGGCACTGACCTGGAGAGTCTTTCAAAGAATGAAATCTTCAGCCCCTTATGCCTTCCAATCTCAGCTCGAATCCAAGACGAACAGTTTCCTGGTTCACCGGTAACTATAACAGTAGTATTCTTGTCAGCGAAACTAGTCAGGGCCACCATTATTTCTGGCTCAATAGCAGACGAAGCATCCACCAGAAAAATATGACTAAAATGTCCTGCAGTTAGGCCTTTATCATGTAGCCGAAAGCTACTCATGCAAGTGGAGAAGATCACTCTGAATTTACGAAGTTCCTCCGTCGGAGGACAAGAGAAGTAGGGCTCTTTGTAAAGGCATGATGGGAGGATGTCTTCGGGTACCTCATCTTTCTCGCGGAATGCAGCATTCGCTCGAAACATGTCCGACTCAGGAATCCATTTCAACAAGCTTCTCATAAGCCCATCACAACAGCGGTTACTAGGAGCACATATGAGCATCCTATTTCCGTGTGAAGTTTGACGTAACTGGTGCACTGCTTCACTAACCACCAGTCCAGTTCTCGATAGCCCAAAATCGCTCCTTCCAACACAGAGCTGGCCAGCCAATAGGTAAGGTGGTGAGCCACGAATGCTTAAAATACGACGAACTGCAGATAATTGATTGGGATCAAGTTTATGACCGGTGCACAGCAGCACTGGTGCAGTGGGAATGCTCGCACGCGAAACAGACTCAGGGAAGAGGAAGTTCCTAAACAAAGCCTCTGATGCATTTTGTACAGCTTGGTGAGCTCTTTTCAAACAGACCCTATTGAATGAGAAGCTGACATCATATTTTTGGGCCGAATGGTGATTGACATAAAAATTATCTTCAAATTCTACTAGAACAACACTGCTTTTGACGACGCGATATATAAAGCCCTGTATAACAGGTAAGATAATGTTGACGGTTAAGTTTTGAAATGAGATACACGTTTAGAATCCAGAGCATGTTGATGGGTCGAAGCTCGTAGTTTACCTGAAATGGCTCAGCTTTTGTCCCCGATGGTCGCATATAGACCAAGTCCCTCGACAAAAGAAATGGGCGATTCGTAGGAAAAGAAGCCATATCAAATGCTACCAAGGTTTTCTCTTCCTTGTCTGGTTTTTTAAAAATTGCTGCTTCCTGCAACTCCACAGTGACATTCTCCAATTCGAAATGAGGCCATTTCTGATTCAAAGAAAAGCATGAGTTTTACTTCAATGCAAGGATGCAAAGCATACAAGCAAAACCGAGAAAATAACAACGTTGCATCTGTCACAACCCCCTACGATCTATGATTCATACGACCAACCAATGCCTGCAGTAAGATTACTACGAACACAACTTAACGAGACGTCATATGCAGATACAGTACAGAGAGTATCCTTCTTATCTTTCAAATTTTTTCCGAGTAAAAGGCTTTTTCTTAACTAGCAAACTAAGAGGAAAAATGCATTACGAAACTGGCAAGATTCATGCGTACCTCGTAGTATAATTCCTCAGCATATAAGAGAGCAGCGAAGTAATCCTTATATGTCGCGGGAGACAGAGGCTGGTTTAGAACTTTGGGTGCGATGCCATTCTTGATATCGTCAGGAATTGCGAATAGAGGTAAGGAATCATTCTCAACCCACACATAGCTTTGCTTCCCCTTTTGATCCAATACATTTGAAGAGGCGCGGGATAGAACGGGCTTAAACGTTGGATGGAGCTTAGTGGAAGATACGGCAGGCCCAATAGGGGAAGATGGAGATGGTTTTGAAGCACATACCGGAGGGCGATTAGGAGAAAATGGAGACGATGCATTGAGAGAGGAAGATTCCGGTGGTTTAAACAATGACGTAAAAGGTTTCGGGGACGATGAAGATGGATTAAAGGGAGATGAGACTGGTTTAGATGGAGGAGATGGGGGTTTGAGGGGCGATGAAGATGGATTACTGGGAGATGAGACTGGTTTAGATGGAGGAAATGGGGGTTTGAGGGACGATGAAGATGGATTACAGGGAGATGAGACTGGTTTAGATGGAGGAAATGGGGGTTTGAGGGACGATGAAGATGGAGTACAGGGAAATGAGACTGGTTTAGATGGACGAAATAGGGGTTGAGATTGCTCATAGGTCCCTGGTTTAGATGGACGAAATAGGGGTTGAGATTGCTCATAGGAACGGGTTTGTGTGCGATGTTGAACGTGAGAAGCAGAATTAGAATCATGCTCATCTTCACCACCAAAAATCCATCTCCACAAGTCACTAAAAATCGACATGAAAGTGGATGATGCAAGAAACAACTTGAAAGCACTCACCAGATTCACCTGCCAACTGATTGAAGAGAGCTTTGATGAACAACTGACTGACTGAAGAAAGCGCAGCTCAAGTCAAGACTACTGCCGCGTACTACAAAAGCAAACATCTACTGCTGCGTACTACATAAGCAACATTACGAATCCACGTCTTATAATATGGTAACTTTACTTAATAGTTAGGACAAAGCTCAATATTGAATCAGTCCAATTAAAATGGTCCAAACACGGAATTTCCAATTTTACCCTTAAATCCTTCCAACGCCTGGCATGCCTAGCCCCGTTTAACATTTCTCTTTCTTTTTAGATCTTTCTGCTATTCTCTGCCTCCATAACCTCAAATCCTTCCATATTCGGCGCACCCCTACTCGTACACACGCATGCAGACTTAAAGAGAGCAAAATTACTTTGAATATCAATAACCCAAAAAAAATATCAGACATTTATGTGCTCGAAGCTTTGATTGCACATGTTGTGCATAGCCTGACCTGAACTTGCCATCACTAGCTATATCTGGTAACCCTCACACACAAATCCATAATTTTTCTTAAAAAATTAATATATATAAAAAAAAAAAAACAAATTTTTGGGGTTCTCGCCACTTGCCCCCATAAGAAGACCAGCAGGAGTGTAGTGGTAGAGAAAGTTTTTATTTTTTTATTTTTTTATTTTTTTATTTTTATTTTTCTTCTTCTTCTTCTTCTACCATCAACTTTTTCCTCACTTGCTATCAATGGTATGCTTCTGAAATTATTTCTTTTAAATTTCAATTTTTTTTGGGAATTTAACTTATGCTCTTTTTCTTTTTTAGGTCATTTGGGTTTGAGTAGCATGAGTAATTTTGTACCTTTAATTGCTTATTTTCCTGATCTAAGGGCTTTATTTATGAATCATACTTTTGTGATGGGTTTTGTGGTGGTGGTGGAGGAAAAGAAAGGAAGGTGGGCCTTCTTAGTTTTGACTTTTGACCATAGGAAAAAAGAGATGAAATGAAGTAAGAAAAATTGGGGGAGAAGGAAGAAAATAAAAGAGATCCCCCTTGGAATTTTATCAATTAATTCCAAATCAGAAAAGGGCTTAACAAGCATGACAAGCAACAAAATAATTCATACTATTTCTGAGCTGAACCAAAATATTCCACATTGTTTCTGAAATGAAAAATAAATACTATTTATGAATCTACAACAAAATTACACATTATTTGTGAAACTGAATCAAAATTACACACTATTTGTGAAACTGAATCAAAATACTTTTTCCTCACTTGCTATCAATGGTATGCTTCTAAATTTTTTTTTTTTGTAAATTGCAATTTTTTTGGGGTCATTTGGGTTGAGTGGTATGAGTAATTTTGTACCTTTAATTGCTTCTTTCCCTGATATGGGGGCTTTATTTATGATTCATACTTTTGTTGAGCTTTAAGAGGGAGTGAGTGAGTGAGGAGAGAGATAGCTTTGGTATTGGAGAAGGAAGTTTACTATTGCTACTAGTTATGATTTTGCTTGATTTAGTGATGAGAAAATGATGGGTTTTGTGGTGGTGGTGGAGGAGAAGAAGGAAGTTGGGCCTTCTTAGTTTTGACTTTTGACCATAGAAAAAAAGAGATGAAACGAAGTAGGAAAAATTGGGGGAGAAGGAAGAAAATAAAAGAGATCCCCTTTGGAATTTTATCAATTAATTCCAAATCAGAAAAGGGCTTAACAAGCATGACAAGTAACAAAATAATTCATACTATTTATGAACTGAACCAAAATAATTCACATTGTTTTTGAAGGGAAAAATAAATACTATTTATGAATCTTCTACAAAATTACACATTATTTGTGAAACTGAATCAAAATACAACGCACTATTTCTAGAACTACAACAAAATAACCACACACTATTTCTGAAGCTATGGCAAAATAAGTCATACTATTTCTGAAACTTAACCAAAATAATCCACATTATTTCTGGAACTACAACAAAATAACCCACACTATTTTTGGAACTATAGCAAAATAACTACACTATTTCTGAAACTTAACCCAAATAATCCACACTAATTTTGGAACTATAGCAAAATAACCACACTATTTCTGAAACTTAACCAAAAATAATCCACATTATTTCTGGAACTTAACCAAAATAACTCACACTATTTTTGGAATTACAGCAAAATAACTACACTATTTCTAGAACTATAGCACAATAACCACAATATTTTTTCAACTTAACCAAAATAATCCACATTATTTATGAAACAACAGCAAAATAACCCACACTATTTCTGGAACTACCGCAAAATAACCTCACTATTTCTGAATTAAGATAAATAACCCACATTATTTCTGAAACTGAACCAAAATAATTCACATTATTTATGAAACTACAGCAAAATAACCCACACTACTTATGGCCGGTCACTAAAATGTGTCGGGGGTCGAATTCCATCTTCCTTGTAAAATTGGGCCCAATTATCTCGAAAGTGGTCCATCCACTCCTCAAGAAATTTTTCTAGGTGACGGGTACATTGATGGAGCTTGAGTTCCCCTCTAGTTAAATGATGCCACATATCTATACAGGAGCTAGCATGTAGAAATATTGTTAAAATATTTAGTTTGGGTGGTTATTGTAACTTAATTAGCCAGGGTGGTAAATGACATAAGTTAAAGAAATATAGGTGTCATTTGTGCAATTTAGGAAAAAATCTAATTAATTAAGACTCTATGCATAGAGGATTTAAAATGGCCCTTGGCCTAACAATAATTTGAAAGTAAGAAATCAACAAGGATATGAGATTCGTACCCCTATGTTCCAATTTTGCTTTGAGAATTTTCTGAGTTTCTTTTGCAAATGGCAATTTTGCATTGAGAAATTCCTAATTTGTTGTGCCAATGTATGGTTTGAAAATGGGAATCCAAGTTCAAATGGGATTTAATTTGAACTTTTAAGTTTTGTGAAATGGGATTTGTGTTTGTGGAATTGTAGGATTGCAAGTGGTATAATATCCTAATTAATAAGGTGTTGAATTTCCCCGCATACGTTCAAAAATTCAATTTCTCTAAATTATTATAATAGTAACTCACACCCTTTCTTTAATAATCATAATTTAAAAAAAAAAAAGAAAAGAAATAAAAAATAAAAAATTGCACGACTTGCATGCTCTGTGCCTTAATGGTAGTTAAAGAAATTGTACTACTTCAAAGTTACCATTTGATGAAAGAGGTTGGTGCTCTGCCTTAATGGCGGTGAGATTTATATGGTACATCTTAATATTTATGAATTGGCTAAGGGATTGGTTTAGGCTCTGTTAGGTACATCTTAATATTTGTGAATTGGCTAGGGGATTGGTTTAGGCTCTGTTAGGGGTAATTATGGAAAAAACTATTCATTGCGGATTGGGCTTCACTTCGGCCCATGTTTTTAATGTTTGTAGGGCTATTTTATGAATAGTTTTGTCTAGGGATGGACAACGGTTATGGCGGGTGGGTAACTGCGGTTATTTACCCATAATCGTTTATGTTCATACCCGCATAACCGTTTACCCATTGGGTAATTGCATAAACGGTTATACCCATACCCATAACCGTTTATAAACGATTAACCATACCCATAACCGTGTACCCATTTAACCATAACCGTTTACCCATTTAACCATAACCATTAACCCGTATACCCGTTTTTGAACCCGTTTATCTTTTTTTTTACCCATTTACCCATTTTTTCACCCGTCTACATTTTTTTTAACAACCTGAAAATTACAAAAGAAAATTTTGATAAAACTTTTGTCATTATGATTAAATCTCAAGCTCTTTTGATTAAATAAAAGTTTAGGATGATTTTTAGTTAAGAAAAAGTTGGACCAAGCCCTTTTTGTTAAAGCTCCCAATAATATATGGTTATAAAATTTTGTATTAAGAAATATTTCCACGCGTATAACATAAAACACTATCGCACTGAAAGTTAAAATGACATTCTTACCATCTATTTGTACCTTCATTTTTAGATGAGATCCATATGTGTTTGTCCATAAAATTGTTGTGCGTAAAACTTCTCATTGCAAGTAAAAAAGATAATGCTAGTGTCACATGATCAACGTAAAAAGAATAATATTTGCATTCCCAAGCTTGTAAATAATGTATCTTCTCTAATAATTTCATAATCAGAACCTTTTAATTTCTTTAGTGGTTGCCATGATTTCATGTGAAGAGGGGCCCCCACACAAGTATAAAAGAAGAATATTATTTATAAAATTACTAAAGCAAAACATATATATATATATATATATATATATATATATATATATATATATATATACACAAACCCAAATAATGAAGTAATCAAAATTAATTATGTGTACAAAATGACACACCCCGACCGAGATTAGGGCGTGCTGGCCGTCACACGAAGGTGACGTAACCATGTGCACGTGCAGAAGCTAATAGAGTAGTAAAAAAAAAAAAATACGAATAATTAAAAACTAGCATACAAGGTACTAAAATAAGTGCTAGTAAAAGTGAGATACAAGTTCAGAGCAAGACTTTAGCAGTCCAAAAGAAAAGTTGCGACATAAGTACACCCGAAGGTGACCCTACGTTGGTGAGTATCTGTCAGAAAAGCCGGAAGAACCCTCTGGGAGACCACCGAAACTGCTAAGCAACTAGAACCTGGAGGGGCGCAAAACAAAAGCGTGAGTGGGCAAAAACAAATCTCTTTGAAAACCATTTAGCAAAGACATTCTAACCCCTCGCCGTAAAACCTGTATACTTCCCAGAAAATAAACATATATACGTATGTATAAATATGCCAAACATGCTCAAGGGTATATCAATCATGCTCAAGATATGCCATGTCAAAACCTCATAATGAAATGTATGTGCTCAGGTATGAATCATATCAATAACATAACATCTGGCAGCCGGAGTCACCTAACGTGACCTGTACGGCTGCATATAGAGCTCAAATCTCAACTCAATAACTGAACCTGCCCACGAGTCGGAACCACCTAAAGTGGTCTGTACGACAGGCCTGGGTGTAATATATATGTACGCTCTAATGCTACGATCACGTGAAGGCTGTGCGAATAATCGCGGGTCACCTATGAGTCGGAACCACCTAAAGTGGTCTGTACGACAGGACTGTGCACCTAACTTGGATCCAAGCTGAGCGTGTGGTGCGAGAGGTGAACATCACGTGAAGGACTGTGCCCTACTCTGGGCGGGAGCACTAACACCGGGGGTGTAGGTTATGAGCTCTCTAAGCATCTCAAACTACTGCTGAATGTAATTATGAATATCACTTACCTGGCACTTACCTGTGCGTCCACAGCACCCAATATGCATATGTAAATGTATACCACTACTAATGCATGTGATGATGCATAAACAATAATAATATGGTGCATGGCATAACATAAATAACCCTTTTTAAACAATTTATGGGAATATAAATGTATATAGGTATATACGGAAAACAAAAGCCCACTCACTGATAAGTGGAAGGGTCGTAGCCCGCCTGCCTCGAGTGCGAACGCTCGTCCTCAGGGTACGTGTCACCTATATGCGAAATAACTATAAAAACGTTAACTTTAAAGCACATAACCTAACTTTCGTAATAACTTCTCATACATTGCTCAAAATGGACAAATGAATATACCAACGTGCTCTACACAACCTCAGGATCACAACCATATTTTTAGAAACATTTTCCTCCGCCGCATGCGCCCCCACGCGCCGGCCACGCGCAGGCACGTGCGGTGCACATGGACGGCGTCAACTGACGCAGTGAGGAATATTCCGTCAGTTTTGACAGATTCCGTTAACAGCATCAGGAATATTCCGTCAGATTTGACGGAATATTCGGTCACCTTCTCCGGCGAGCCTCCGGTGCCGGAAAACTGGAAAAACTTCAAATCGTGTTTTCTCACTCGTTTCTCAACCATTTTTCATGATTCTTGAACCAAATTAAAGCCCTAGACTAGTAGAATCACGTTATACAACTTTTAAAAGCTAAAAACCACGCGATCATACCTGTCTCAAAACTCAAAACTCGGCCAACTTCGAACCAAGCTTCTCCGACGTCAAAACACTTCCAACGAAACACTCCTAGGCTCCTCGTGACACCACCAAGCTACCTACGAGCTTAGAAATCCCAGAAACGTGATGAATAATTTTTGCATGAACAGTACACAAATCGGAGTTTGTGAAATCGACGTGAAAACGTCGGAGTTCTCACCTGAAAATGGTATGGTTGTGTTCCCCTCGACCTCACGAGCTCAACTGTGTCCTTGGTTTCCTCGATCTGTGATGGTTTGAGGGAGTTTGGTGTTTGTCCGTACGTTAATGGTGAATGGGAAGGGAGAGAGAGACACGGGACAGAGACAGAGAGACAGTGAAGGTGATTGTGTGTGTGTGTGGCCCAGCACCTGCCAACACCACACCAAGTAACCAAAAACATGACGAAAACACACTAGGGGCAAATTTGTAATTTCACACGTGCGTTTCGATATTTCCGAGACGGGATGTCACAACCTTCCCACCTTAATAGAATTTCATCCCGAAATTCAAAACAACCAAGTAACAACCCCTAGTAGTCAAAGAACAATCGAGGATACAAATCCCTCATCCGATCTTCTGTCTCCCATGTAGCTTCCTCGACTGAATGATTCCTCCACAAAACTTTCACTAAATTCACCGTCTTGTTCCTCAGAACATTCTCTTTCCAATCGATGATCGTCACCGGTTCCTCGTCATATGTCAAATCTGGATTAATCTCTAACGGTTGAGGAGGTATCACGTGAGCTGGATCAGCAACATAATGTCGGAGCATAGACACGTGAAAGACGTTATGCACTCTAGCCAATTCCGGAGGCAACTCCAACCTGTAAGCTACCTCACCAACTCGTTCTGTGATCATGTATGGTCCGATGTACCTGGGACTCAACTTTCCCTTCTTTCCAAACCGCACGACACCTCTCCACGGTGAAAGCTTCAGAAATACCCAATCTCCGACCTCATACACTCTGTCCGTAGCATGCCGATCCGCTAAAATCTTCTGCCGATCCTGAGCTGCTTTCAGGTTAGACTTAATCACCTGAACATTCTGAGTAGTCTCCTCGACAATCTCCGGACCCACTAAGACTCTTTCACCAACCTCTGACCAACACAATGGTGTGCGACAAGCTCTGCCATACAAGGCCTCAAATGGCGCCATGCCAATGCTCGAATGAAAACTGTTGTTGTAAGCAAATTCCATCAAATCCAACTGCTGGTGCCAAGCATCACCAAACTGCAACACCGAAGCTCGCAGCATATCCTCCAAAGTCTGAATAGTTCTCTCTGACTGTCCGTCTGTCTGTGGATGATACGCCGTACTGTAAAGTAGTCTCGTGCCCAAAGCTTCCTGAAAAGCCACCCAAAACTTCGACGTAAATCGTGGATCACGATCCGAGACAATACTCACTGGGACACCATGATACTTCACAACCTTCGAGATAAACAACTCCGCTAAATGGCTCAAAGAATACTTCTCTCTCACTGGAATAAAATGTGCCGATTTAGTGAGTTGATCAACGATCACCCAAATGCCGTCAAAGCCATTTTGTGTACGCGGCAACTTGTACACAAAATCCATAGTGATATTTTCCCATTTCCACTCTAGAACGGGAAGCGGCTACAACAACCCAAACGGCTTCTTCCTTTCTGCTTTAACCTGCTGACAAACCGCACACCTGCTCACATACTCAGCTATCTCCCTCTTCATACCCGGCCAATAATAAAATGGTCGAATGGTATGATACATTTTAGTAGCTCCTGGATGCATGGCGTAAGCCGAGATATGTGCTTCATCGAGAATCTCTTTCTTCAACTCCACATCATTAGGCACGAACATTCTACCTTTTAGCATCAACATGCCATCCGAATCACGAACTCTGAGGTCTCGCCTCTTTCCTTGATCTCGAGCTTGAATAAGTTCTTGAGTCTCCTGATCAGTTACCTGAGCTTCAAGCACTCGATCAACTAGGATTGGTCTAACTTGGAAATTAGCAAGTAACGCCACTTCTCGATTTTCTGCTTCTAACCTCACTCCCGTAGCACGCAAGTCAGCCAAAAGAGGAACACGACTAGCGTACAACGCATTAATACGGCCCTGTGACTTCCTGCTAAGTGCATCAGCCACTACGTTTGCACGACCAGGATGATAATCAATCGTGCAATCGTAATCGCTGAGCAACTCCAACCACCTCCGTTGACGAAGATTAAGTTCCTTCTGAGTAAAAAGATATTGAAGACTCTTGTGATCTGTAAAGATCCTACACTTCTCTCCGTAAAGATAGTGTCTCCACAACTTCAACGCAAAGATGATAGCAGCCAACTCCAAATCATGTGTAGGGTAATTCAACTCATGGGGTTTCAACTGCCGCGAAGCATAAACAATTACCCTACCATGCTGCATCAACACACATCCCAGACCATTCAAGGAAGCATCGCTATAAACCTCGAAATCACCACTATCGTCTGGGAGTGCCAAAACAGGTGCATGAGTGAGACAATGCTTCAACTGCTGGAAACTCTGCTCACACCTATCATCCCACTCAAATTTAACATCCTTCCTCGTTAATCTCGTCAGTGGCAAGGCAATCACCGAAAAATCCTTAACGAATCTCCGATAATACCCCGCCAAACCAAGGAAACTTCTCACCTCGGTGACGGTTCGCGGTTGCTCCCAACTCTCCACCGCTGCAACCTTCTGAGGGTCAACCAGAATACCCTGAGCAGAAATGATGTGCCCCAAGAACGCAACTTGATCTAACCAGAACTGGCACTTGCTAAACTTAGCATACAATTGGTGTTCCCTCAACCTCTTCAACACCAAAGTAAGATGTCGAACATGCTCCGCCTTCGACTTAGAATACACCAGAATATCGTCAATGAAGACAATAACAAACCTATCCAAGTAAGGCTGGAACACCCGATTCATTAAATCCATAAAGGCAGCTGGTGCATTCGTCAACCCAAATGGCATAACCAGAAACTCGTAATGACCATAACGAGTCCTGAACGCCGTCTTAAGGACATCATCCCTACTAATCTTCAGCTGATAGTACCCAGACCTCAAGTCTATCTTAGAGAAGACGCAAGCACCTCGAAGTTGATCAAACAAATCATCGATACGAGGCAATGGATAACGGTTTTTAATCGTCACCCGATTTAATTGCCTGTAGTCGATACACAGTCTCAAAGTTCCATCCTTCTTCCTCACAAACAGAACTGGAGCGTCCCAAGGCGAAGTACTAGGCTGAATAAATCCCTTATCCACTAACTCCTGCAACTGCACTTTCAATTCCCTCAACTCCGCGGGAGCCATACGATAAGGAGTTAAAGAAATAGGATTAGTACCTGGAAGCAACTCAATAGTGAACTCCACGTCTCGATCTGGGGGTAGACCAGGTAAATCCTCGGGGAAAACATCAGGAAAGTGTCTGACCACTCTCACGTCCTCAACTCTGTTAGGAACAGCCTCATCTAACATCACATGAGCTAGATACCCCTGACAACCCTTAGACAACAACTTTTTCGCTCGCAGCGCCGAAATAACGCCATGTCTCACCCCACTCTGCTCACCCACGAAAGTAACCACAGGTAGTCCAGGTCGGTGAAACGTAACTACTTTCCCGTAACAGTCAATGTTGGCACGATAGAAATGCAACCAATCCGTGCCCAGAATCACAACAAAGTCCACAATATCTAACTGGATAAGATCGGCTGACAAAGCAACACCCTCTACAATCACTGGACATCCTGGGTACACACAATCTACAACACATCTCTCTCCTCTAGGCATAGCGAACTCTAAATCGTACCCTAGAGGTGTGGGGCGAAGTTGCGTCACTTGAGCAAATGTATGAGAAATTACGGAATGTGTAGCTCCACAATCAATTAAGACTCTAGAAAAACAACCAAGAATGTTCAACGTACCCATAATCAAGTCTGGGTTGTTCTGAGCGTCATGCAGAGAAATATTGTGAAGACGCCCCTGTCCCTGCTGACGCCCGCCGCGGCCTCTGCTCGCCTGAACACCGCGTCCCTGAGCACCACGCCCCTGACTGGGCTGACCCGACTGTCTCGAAGACCCTGCACTGCTGGTAGCAATCTCACCCTGCTGATACTGTCCTCCCTGATACCATTGAGAGCCACTCGCTGGAGCTGGAGGATACGGCATATAGCCGCCAGAATACTGAGGATAGCCACCCTGGGAATAGGGATCCTGGGGGTACTGATACTGCCCCGGAGCATAAGGGACATCATCACCCTGATAGTGGTAAGCACCACCTCGACCCGTCTGGCCGTAGCTACTAGGACCCTGGATCTGCTGGAGCGGTGCAGGTGGTGGCATAAAGGTCTGCTGCGGTTTCTGCTGCTGCTGACCCTAGGGATAATTTGCCGCTCTATGTCCCATCTGTCCACACGTGAAGCAACCACTGCTACCATGTCTACACTCGCCGAAATGCCGGTTGTTACACCTACGACAAACTGGGGCTCTGCCTCGACCACCATCGCCCTGTCTCTGGCCTCTAGCGCCACCAGAAAATCTACCTCCACGACCCTGTCCAGTGGCACTGAAGCCACCACTCGAAGAACTCGAGCTAGCACCACCCCTCTTGAAGTTCTGAGTCTGGCGAGGCCCGAGCGATGCTTGACCTTTACCCTTGTCATCCTTCTTCTGATTGCCGTCCTTCTCTTCATCAGTGTCGCTCGACATGTTCTCAGAGTCCTCAATCCTCAACAAAATCTCATAGAAATCCTGGTAGGACTCACAATGTGTGGTAGTCGTCATAGAACGCCACCTCTTCCTGGTGCCCAAACGGAAAAAACGAAGCATCTCTGCTGGATTACCATTAACATCAGGATGGTAGCGGGACAGATCAGTAAACTTGCGATAGTATTCATTCGCCGTCATCTTCCGCTGTTTCAGCTCGGTGAACTCCTGCTTCTTTCTATCAATGTACTCAGGGGGCACATACCTCCTCTTGAACAAATCCGTAAAAACATTCCAATCAGTCCTCTGATCTGGAGTCAACCTACGAAGCTCCTGCTCCCACCAAGCTGCAGACTCCGTATCCAGAAACCATGAGGTCGTCTCGACCCACATTTCCATAGGAAGGTTTCCCTGATTATGCAACACACGGAAGGTCTTCTCAATGTGTTCCAACCACCGCTCTGCGCCCTCGTGGCCCTCACTACCCTTGAACTTATCCAACTTCAGATTGTACATAGTCTCCAGAGGAGTCCTCTGGGGAGGGCGCATCACTGACTGAAGGGCTGTAGCAATAACTTCCCCCAACTGGGCAACATCGGGGAAGCTAGACTCAGAAGAATGACGTGGTTCCCGACGAGGCGGCATAATTCTGACAGAAGACACCAAAACCATTAGAATACTCACAAGGACACAGGACTGCCAAACCTACGCTCTGATACCAAACTGACACACCCCTGACCGAGATCAGGGCGTGCTGGCCGTCACACGAAGGTGACGTAACCATGTGCACGTGCGGAAGCTAATAGAGTAGTAAAAAAAAAAGATACGAATCATTAAAAACTAGCATACAAGGTACTAAAATAAGTGCTAGTAAAAGTGAGATACAAGTTCAGAGCAAGACTATAGCAGTCCAAAAGAAAAGTTGCGACATAAGTACACCCGAAGGTGACCCTACGCTGGTGAGTATCTGTCAGAAAAGCCGGAAGAACCCTTTGGGAGACCACCGAAACTGCTAAGCAACTAGAACCTGGAGGGGCGCAAAACAAAAGCGTGAGTGGGCAAAAACAAATCTCTTTGAAAACCATTTAGCAAAGACATTCTAACCCCTCGCCGTAAAACCTGTATACTTCCCAGAAAATAAACATATATATGTATGTATAAATATGCCAAACATGCTCAAGGGTATATCAATCATGCTCAAGATATGCCATGTCAAAACCTCATAATGAAATGTATGTGCTCAGGTATGAATCATATCAATAACATAACATCTGGCAGCCGGAGTCACCTAACGTGACCTGTACGGCTGCATATAGAGCTCAAATCTCAACTCAATAACTGAACCTGCCCACGAGTCGGAACCACCTAAAGTGGTCTGTACGACAGGCCTGGGTGTAATATATGTGTACGCTCTAGTGCTACGATCACGTGAAGGCTGTGCGAATAATCGCGGGTCACCTATGAGTCGGAACCACCTAAAGTGGTCTGTACGACAGGACTGTGCACCTAACTTGGATCCAAGCTGAGCGTGTGGTGCGAGAGGTGAACATCACGTGAAGGACTGTGCCCTACTCTGGGCGGGAGCACTAACACCGGGGGTGCAGGTTATGAGCTCTCTAAGCATCTCAAACTACTGCTGAATGTAATTATGAATATCACTTACCTGGCACTTACCTGTGCGTCCACAACACCCAATATGCATATGTAAATGTATGCCACTACTAATGCATGTGATGATGCATAAACAATAATAATATGGTGCATGGCATAACATAAATAACCCTTTTTAAACAATTTATGGGAATATAAATGTATATAGGTATATACGGAAAACAAAAGCCCACTCACTGATAAGTGGAAGGGTCGTAGCCCGCCTGCCTCGAGTGCGAACGCTCGTCCTCGGGGTACGTGTCACCTATATGCGAAATAACTCTAAAAACGTTAACTTTAAAGTACATAACCTAACTTTCGTAATAACTTCTCATACATTGCTCAAAATGGACAAATGAATATACCAACGTGCTCTACACAACCTCAGGATCACAACCATATTTTAAGAAAAATTTTCCTCCGCCGCACGTGCCCCCACGCGCCGGCCACGCGCAGGCACGTGCGGTGTACACAGACGGCGTCAACTGACGCCGTGAGGAATATTCCGTCAGTTTTGACAGATTCCGTTAACGGCGTCACGAATATTCCATCAGATTTGACGGAATATTCCGTCACCTTCTCCGCGCGAGCCTCCGGCGACGTCGCCGGTGCCGGAAAACTGGAAAAACTTCAAATCGTGTTTTCTCACTCGTTTCTCAACCATTTTTCATGATTCTTGAACCAAATTAAAGCCCTAGACTAGTAGAATCACGTTATACAACTTTTAAAAGCTAAAAACCACGCGATCATACCTGTCTCAAAACTCAAAACTCGGCCAACTTCGAACCAAGCTTCTCCGACGTCAAAACACTTCCAACGAAACACTCCTAGGCTCCTCGTGACACCACCAAGCTACCTACGAGCTTAGAAATCCCAGAAACGTGATGAATAATTTTTGCATGAACAGTACACAAATCGGAGTTTGTGAAATCGACGTGAAAACGTCGGAGTTCTCACCTGAAAATGGTATGGCTGTGTTCCCCTCGACCTCACGAGCTCAACTGTGTCCTTGGTTTCCTCGATCTATGATGGTTTGAGGGAGTATGGTGTTTGTCTGTACGTTAATGGTGAATGGGAAGAGAGAGAGAGACACGGGACAGAGACAGAGAGACAGTGAAGGTGATTGTGTGTGTGTGTGGCCCAGCACCTGCCAACACCACACCAAGTAACCAAAAACATGACGAAAACACACTAGGGGAAAATTTGTAATTTCACACGTGCGTTTCGATATTTCCGAGACGGGATGTCACACAAAATCTTATATATTCACATTAATCATAATTATTCTCGATGAGTTTTCATATTTTGGAACCGTTGCATACTATTAACTATTAAAATTTTATATTAAACTCAATAGAGAACATTACTAAAAAATTTATAAACCCTTACACTCAAGTAAGAGGTAGGGTAGAGTAATAGAGAATTGAATAGAGTTTTACAAACCTTATTGTTATTTATTCAATAAATTTGAAATGGTTAAATATAAAAATTCAAGAAGAAGAGGGGGAATAGCTTTGCAGAGCTAAGTGAACGCTGGGTGTTTTTTTATTTTTTTAAATTAAAAGTGAATGAAGGGTTTTAACTTAATGGTTATTGATTTGTGATGGAAAAGAAGAGATATAATGATTCGATTTGTTGAAGTGTTGAGAAGGGTTGCGAAGCAATAGAAATAGGTGTAATACTAATCTTATTTTTTCTAAGTTAGGATAAACCTATGATCACTCTGGTCTTTCTGTGCCTCCGCCAGGGAATTTCTTAATCTTCATTTGAAGATCATATTTACAATAATCTCTCAAAATAGAGATTTTTAGTCATCCAAATATATCAAACAAATGGACCGCTCATCATTAATATATTACTTGATACTTACACCGTTGATTTATTTGATATATCTGAATTACTAAACAATCTTCGATTCAAATGGCTTTTGGTAGGAATGATCTTCAATTGAAGATTAAGAAATTGAACGATTCCGATTATAATATTGTTAGGGAAGACAACGTTATTTATAAGGGGAGGAAATAATTAGGGTGGGCAAACAGGCCTTAGACTCGTGCGTCAGGGCGGATCCAAACTTTATATCTACAAAATGGGGCAGGACGGGTCCAAAAAAATGAGGCAATAGGGTCTTAGCCCAGACCGTTGGAGATTTATTGCAGTGTGTCCCAAGTCCACCCAATGATGTGCTTGCTTTTGTGCTTGACTTGTTGTTGTGCAGCGGCAACCTGTTGTCTTTGTTTGTTTGTAGTTTGCTGGTTTGATACTTTAATAGGAAAACTAATGAAAGGGACTTGAAAACTTTGAGTTTTAACGATAAGAACAAAATAAAGGGTAAAGTGAATAGTACTAGGATTGACTTTTTAGTGTAAAAAAGTGGTTTTTTGGTTAAAGTGAACAATACCAGAAGCTTTTCGTTAAAGTTCCCTATTTTAATTGGTATATTGATATTAAATTATATAATCAAATTCTTATTCTCTGCTGCAGTTGATTGGTTTTCTTTCATCGTACAACATCAAGTTCTTATTTTCTATTATGGTTAATTGGTATTTTGTGCTTTATATTGATGTACTGTTGTGCTCTATTTGCTTCTATGAGGGAAGATATGTTGTTGAAAATTGAAATTATGTGATATGTCAATAGAAAGAAAAAAAATTGTAAATTAGAAAAAAAAAGGCACTCGTCGATTGGCAAGAACCAGCCTATTTCAGATGGGTTAAGTTGGGTTCGGTTCTATTTTTAAAATATTTGGATCTGTCCCGCCTTATTTCATTTTCAAACTAGCCTGGTTTGGTTCAAATTTTGGACCCGGCCTGGCCATGCTTACCCTTAGAATGTATTCATCCTAAAAAAGCGAAATGTAGGTATTATCCGAGTAATAATACCAAGTAATTGTATTCAAAATTATCTCCTAATAAGTAATTAAAGAAAGTCAATCAAGGATTTGTTGGTGGCCCCCAGATGCTCATATTGGTGAAGATTCCGTTGATTCGGATTTTCTTGTCTGGGGGTTCGGCTTAGGTGTTTGCATCTCACCTCCTTTACCAGTCCCTCGAGGTACTGCTTCCAATTGCATCAGTTGTTGATTGTGTGTCCTAGACCTTTGTGGACTGCACAATACTTCAACTAATCCAGCTTGGAGGTGTCCTCCTTTGATAGTGGTGGCAGTTTGAACCGTGGTTCATTCTTGAGTTTGTGGTGGATCGGGACTAAGAACTTAGTGTATGTCTTCTGCATTGAGCCTCCTTTCGCCGGTGATCGGTCCCTACGCTTGGTTCCTGGCCTGATTTTGTTGTTAAGTTGTTTCTGTTTCTCTTTTTCTGAGCTGTCTCCGAGTCTTTTTGCAATTGCTCAGGTACTTTTCTGGGCGTGCTTAGCTTCATTTAAAAGTAAGTGCTTTTCTGCGAAAGCATAAGAATCTAACAGGGTCAAGTCCTCGCCTATGATTAGCTCTCTAAAGTGAGGGTGATTTGTTGGGAGTTTCTACCTAAATGTAGAGCTAGCTATGGTATCGTTGCATCCAATGATCTTAGATTTCTCCACCTTGAACCTCTTCATGTACGTACGGAGTGACTCTTTCAGATATTTCTTCATATTGAAAAGGTGGTTAGACTTCTTCTTGATCGAGTAGTAGGACGAATATTCTTTGGTTAAGAACAAAGGAAGTTTGTTGAAGCTCCTGATTGAGCTCGGCGGTAGGGTGTGAAACCAGTCTTGCGTTTGGCCCTGCAAAGTGATGGCAAAAATCTTGCATATGAGGGCATTGTTGTTCTTGTAAAGAATCAAAATGTTATGTTAGTGTTTTAGGTGCCTCTTCGGATCTTCATTTTCCTTAAAAAGGATAAAATGTGGTTGGTTAAACTTGCGCAGTGGTTTCATCTGCTCAATCTCGTCTATGAATGATGACATTCTCATGTTGGCCACGTCTATCTGAAAGGCTTCGTAGGTGGTTTCAATGCCCTGGAATCTATGTAATTGCTCCATTACGAGTCTTTTGTACTTTATCCTCGATTTGCCTTTGCTGGGGGAGCGGAGCCTTAGGTTGCCTAGTGTTGACCTGCTGGTTTGTCATGCCCTGGACCCGAGGTCGGTGGAAAAATATGACCTCGCGCTCGACGCACGAGTAAAAGTAAAAATAAAAATAAAAATGAAACTTCTTTTCTATAAATAACTCCAAAATCTTTACAAGGTGTCTAGAAATAAATACAATCCTTAAAATCTCTCGTCTAACACAACCTCACCTCATCTGCCATTCGTTAATCTTGTACCAAACCTGCAAGGTCTAAAATGTATAAGGAGAATGAAACCACAGCTTAGTAGGGACATAAATCTTATCAAGGGTAATTGTCAAGGCTAAACCAAGTGTCATTCTCACATAAATTAATTATAACATGTTATCATTCATAAATGATTTATCATGAGTGCATCCTAACTTCAATTACCCAACCTGTTAATCTATGTAATAAAACACACCAACCTACATGTCCTATACCATGCATTTTACCACTGCAACGGTGGTCTGAATGTTCTAATATACAAACTAACCCCCGTAATTCAATCATCCCAAATACCCATTTTTGTTGGTCGTTTGGTCCTTCTCTCGGTTTCCCAGAGTCCCCAAGGGTTTAGGGTTCATGGTACCATTCTTATAATTTCACTTTGGCCACCCTTGCTGGTCCTTATGAAAGTTGAACTCAACCACACAAAAGATAGGGTCCATTCCATATCCCAATCTCGAATAACCAACAAAAACCATCCATTCCAATATGCATATAATCAACTTATCACAATATCCACATTATCAACAATAACAGTAAATAAATCATCTTCCAATATCCACAATTATATCAATTATAGAAATATATAAAGTATAACACTTGTTTCACAAAGTTTAAACAAGACATATACTCCAATGGTGATAAGTTCCCAAAGAAACTCCTTATCTCAGTTCCGAAGCTAGAACCTAACTTTATGTTCCAACCCAAGTGCCAAGGTCCACGAACAAACTCCTAACACCATGTATTTCTTTCACCCTCTTTTCTTTCTAAGCTCTCTATCTCTCTCCACACACATATATATATATATATATATAATCTACTTAAAGTGCATGCACAAGCATACAACCTTAGCATGCACAATCAACCAACCTTTGCATGTTGTAAAAGAATGGAGCGGGAAAGCTCCTATTTATACGAGAGTGAGGCAGCCAACAATGACCTCTAATTGGTTGGTTTGGCAGCCAGACAATGGTGGCATGCAAGGTGTCAACCAAATAAGGAGGAAATGATACGGGGCAGCCACCTAAGGCTAATTGAAGCCACGTTCAAGTTATAGCTTCCATTAGTCAACAACTAGAGTGCTTATCAGGCACTTCTAGCACAATCTAATGAAAGATAGGAGAAAGGTTGGAAAGAAAACCATACGTTTAAAATTTATAGGTTAATGTATATGTATATATTATATATATTAAGTTGAAACAAAATAAAACATAAGTTGAAATAAAATATATAATTGAAAATCAAAATTAATCTTCTAAATAATATTTGTAGTAAAATATATTTTCAAAATATGGGTTCTCACATGGTCTGTGTTGCTCTTTGGTTTGTCTAACTCGTTTGTGCTGCGGCTGTGGTACACTTGGTTCGTCTCTGGTTGTGAGTGAGCTACTCGTTGTAGTGCTTGACGTAGGTTGCCAGTTAAACTTGAGCCAGACTACTTTTGTGTTTCTCTCTGGCCATCCTGCTTCCTACTCCGGTGCTTGATAAGAAGTAATCCTTGCGGGCCTAGCCGCAAGTGGACGTTTCGTTTGGAATGTCAGGAATGCTCGTCAAAGAATGGACCCACCCGCGAGTGCACATTGACTGATAAGCCGAGTTGGGAATGAACGCTTCTCTGCACACTAAGGCAGGACATAAGTTTTCCCAAGGGCCAAGCCGAGAACGTACAATGCCAAAACGCTCGTTTCATGGCGGGTTGAGCGACCACTTGCAGAGACGTTGTTAGAAAGTCACGATCAGTTGCCCTTGTCCTGCTTCTGGACACCTTGTTTAGGGCGCACTGTGCCTCCATGTGATCCAAGAGCTAATTCACCAAAGTTGTTTGCTGTCCGAGGGCGGTGGTTAAGTCAGCGGTGTGCTGGGATGGTGTTTATCACCATTTAGGGTGGAAGAGCTTCGATGATGGACATCTCCATAAGTGATGGAAGTGTAGTAAGCTGTAGGTGCAAAACCCGAGCCCAGAAGAGGCAAAACTGCAGAAAAACGGGGTGAAACTATCCTTGCGTAGTCGTCAATCCAATGGCCTTAATCCGGATCGGCTGAATCAGTCTGGGATCTCTCTGACTAGTGGAACGGGTCATCATGCAGGCCAACCTGCCTGGTTGGCTACTGGGCTGTGCGCCAGCCCCTCTTGGGCTTAGGCTGCTCTTGCGGCAAGCTGGGCTTGTGGCCTGTGGACTGCTACTGCTTTTCTCCACCCCTAGGCTTGGTCTTAGGCTGCCTGGCCGACAGTAGGGGATGCCACGGCATGGGCCTCGTGCCTTGGGCATGCAGCCTACTGATCCTAGGCTTTTTGCCCGTCAGTTGCAGTTACAAAGGCAGCGTGGGCTGCTGTCTGATGGCCACGTGGTTGTTATTAGGCAATAACCATGGTAATGGTGGTGCCCTGCAGCGGTGGTGCTTCCCTTGCCATCGTGTTCAGCCACGAGGACAGTCAATGTGGAGCCACGTCTTGGCCTTTGTTCTCTGGTCCAAATCCTTAAAAGTAGAGCATTTCGTTCGTCGTGGTTTTAGAATTTTCTACCATTGTATCCTTTTTTTCAGGGAATAATTAAATATTTTTCTAGGAAAAATTTTAGTAACAAAGAGCGTATGAGAAATTGAACGTAACAGAAAATTCTAAAATAATTGCGAGAGCCTTATTTGAGTATTTGAATCAAGCTCTCAATGAAAACACCAATTTGTGATAGCAAAAATCTGTCGTCTTCAGTCTTGACGAATTTGTACCTACAAAACAATTAACACCTTTGATCAAAGACCAAATGCTCACGCGCCCACGAGGTGGGGGGAGGGTGTTTGGCTAATAGATCTATGATGTCTAAGTTAATATCTCTGAAAAGAGTGAGTGTTTAGGGTTTGTAAGCATGGAAAAAAAGGTTACCAAAATTTGGTGGAGATGAAGATATTTATAGGAGAAGTGGCCGGCCGTAGGGTTAGAGTTTTGCCCTACACACGGCGACATCCTATTGGCCAAGGTGTTCTTCGTTGGATGAATGAGGAAAAAATATTGCCAAGATATTAATTAGGAGATAATAACTTGGGATGATGATGGAAGTATCCATGATTGATTGTGGTAGGGCTTTAGTACTTGATAGAGTTGATCGTAATTGGGAATATATTAAAGATAGGATTTAGTAATTAATCATATCGTTAATGCCTTTAACTTTTCCAACCCATGAGCAGGGGAGCCTTGAGTTGTCGTAATCATATGCTTGGACGTTCAGGGCTGGTAAGCTGCGTGTATGAGTATTTGAGAGCAATGCCCATTTAATGAGGGCAATCTTGTCTTTCTTGAGAAAAATCGACGTGTTGTTCTTCTGAAGTTTTTGGGGTTTTTTTTGAACAAACTATATTATCTAAACTAAGGTAGAAAGGGTTAGGGTTAGCCTCATAATAGACTAGCAATATTATGGTTCAAATTCGTCTTTGGCAAGAATTGAACTTAAGACATTCACTTACAAGTGAAAAGGAATACCACTAGACCGTAGTACTACGTGTTTTTATTTTTATTTTTTTTTGCAAGTTCGACAATGATATGGGATTATTTTTTACTCCACACTAACCACTCTAGCTCTTCATCCTGATACTAGGTAAGGCGGTGAGCCCTTAATGCCTAAAATATGACGAACTGCTGAAAACGGATCTGGATCAAGTTCAAAACAAGTAGAAAGCAGCACTGGGGCAGTGGGAATGCTCTTAGGGGAGACACCATTAGGAAATAAGAAGTTCCAAAACAAAGCATCTGATGCAGTTTACATTGCCTGGTGAGCTCTTTTAAAAACAGTTTATATTGAAAGAGAACTTGATGTCATATTTGTTGGACGAATCATGGCAAACATAAAAATCGTCTTCAAATTCAACTAATACAAATGAAAGCGAGCCCATTTCTAATTCAAATACAAGCATACAAGATTGAGAAAATAACAGTGTTCTATCTGTCACAAGATTCTACAATTTAACATTAACGCACTGGGGTAAAAGCTCGTAAAATACTGAAAAGCACAATGCTAATTGGAATTGAAATTGAAATTGTATATAATCGGTATGATAATGCAAAAGGGAAACACTCATTCACACCTCAAAGTAGAACTCTTCAGCATATAACAGAGCAACAAAGTAATCCTTATATGTTGTTAAACACAAAGGCTGGTAGAACCTTGGGAACAATGTCGTTATATTTATGGGAATGGTGAATATGGGTGATGTATCCTTTTCAACCTATACATAGTTCTTTTTGTCTTTTTATTTATTGCATTTCAGAATGCGGGGCATAGACCGAGCTTAAACACAGGAGAGAGCTTACAAGAGGATACGGGTGGTCTAGTGGAAGATGAAGATAGTTTGGAAGAAGATGTTGGAGGCTTTAGGGATGATGAATGTGGCCTGGATGAAGCCTGAGGTGGCTTAGAGGACGAGATGAATTTAGATGTTTTAGAATAAAACATAGATGTGTTGGAATAAGATTATGATAACATGGTTTTCACAATATATGTAATTATATGTGAAGGTACACCGTAACATTGATGTGTAAGAACTGAATCATAGATCATTGACACGCCAATTGAATTACCTACACACTAAAACAAACCAAGCAATAAGTCTATGACCAAGAACAAAGATTGCTGTGAACATACATGCAGAATTCGAACTTGAAGAAGCCATAGTAGCTTTACAACCAATCAATCTTCTCTTCTCTACAAAACAAAAGTACTCTTTGAACAATAGGTATTCAGTACAATATGAGCAGTGTATTTGCAAGAGCAGTGAATGAGGTTATATATAGTATTAATCCAACTCATTCTCCTATTAGAACTCGTGTGGAACAAACCTTATCATACTACAATTGTACAAGACCAATCTGTGAAGAATCCAAAACCCTCACAGAATGTAGTACCAAAATACTTACAATTCTACAAGGAAAAGGATTTATTCTAGTACACTGCCGAGACAATTCCAACCAAGAATTCATTCAGTATTTTAGCCAACCCTCAATCATGTTTCATACTCATACTCTAACATTTTCGCACTTGAGTATGAAACCACAATGATTAATTAAATAAATAAGTCTAAAACAATAAGACTTCTAAATTTCGCATTCAAATTTACCTATGCAATTCAAAATATGGAACTCAAGGACTTCATCTGCACAATTTCAGACTTTATCCCAGAATCACTACATATCCAAACTCGCATCTTGTACTTATACAACAATGATTTTAGTAATGCCAACACTTCATTACTCCCACTCTTTTAAGCCAATCTTAACTCAATTATAGTTAAAATCTCAGCCAATAATCAAAGCAAAAATCATTCAAAACAGAACAATATTCCAAATAGTTCCAAAGTATACCTCAGTAAGATCATAAACTGATTTACTAGCAAACTCAAACTATTTATTCATTGCAAAAACTAGCTTTTTGAAACAATCAATCACAAAAATTGAAAAAATGGAATACCAAAACAAAAGCTAAGCTGGAAAACTAACAAACATAATACCAACATGTCATAACTAGCTAAACTAGAGAAATCTTCAACTGCAGCAACACAAATAGCACTGGAGTTTCAAAACAATCTCAAATCCAATCATTGCTCACTCCCACTTATCAAAAGATTCCAAAACTCCCATTCTTGTAACATGTGCCTTAAACACATTATTTGGCAAAGCTTTAGTAAGGGGATCTACAATCATCTTCTCAGTAGAGAAATACAGAATTTCGATTTCTCCTTTCTTCACCATCTCCTTAACTTTAAGAAACTTTACATCCATTAATCTTGAAGCCGAAGTTCTTTTATTGTTCTTAGAGAAAAACATAGCTGCATTATGGTCACAAAACATTTTTAAAGGCCTTTTAATGGAGTCAACAATTCTTATCTCAGCAACAAAATTTCTCAACCACATTGCCTGTTTCATTCCTTTAAAACATGCAACAAATTTAGCCTCCATTGTAGAAGTGGATACTATTGTTTGCTTAGTACTTTTCCAGGAAATAGCACCACCATTTAGCATAAAGATGTAACCTTTAGTTGATTTCCTTTCATTTACATCCCCAGCAAGGTCTGAATCCGTAAACCCAATCATTTCCAAATTATCATCTCTGCCATAAACTAAATGATAACCTTTTGTTCTTTGCATATGCCTCAATACCTTCTTTGCAGCCACCCAGTGAGATTCTCCTGGATTTGATTGAAACCTTCCTAACATTCCAACAATGAATGCTGAGTCCGGCCTTGTACAAATGTTAGCATACATAATGCTTCCAACCAATGAGGCATAAGGCTTCAACTTCATTAACTCTATCTCATTCTCATTCTTTGGACACTGATCTCTTGTAAACTTGTCACCTTTATTAACTGGAATGTCTGCCTTATTGCATTTCTCCACGTTGAATCTATTCAATACTCTTTCAATATAGCCTTTCTGAGACAATCCTAAAAGCTTTCTTTTTCTGTCTCTTGTTATCTCAATCCCTAAAACATAATGTGCTTCCCCTAAATCCTTCATTTCAAAGTGAGTATTTACAACAGTCTTGGTTTCTTTAAGAAATTGAATATCTAAATTTGCAAGCAGAATGTCATCCACATACAAGACTAGAAAAATGAACTTCGATCCCTTGTGCTTTAAATAGATGCAATCATCCATCTTGTTTTCAATAAAACCATAAGCAGTTACCACCTGATCAAACTTGAGGAACCACTGCCTTGATGCCTGTTTAAGTTCATAGATTGACTTATTCAATTTGCAAACCATGTTTTGTTTCCCCCTTTCAATAAATCCAGGAGGTTGCACGATGTATATGTCCTCCTTTAGATCATCATTCAAAAAGGTAGTTTTGATATCCATCTGGTGTAGTTCCAGATCAAAACGAGATGTCAAATCCATGATGATTCTCATAGTCTTTGGAAGACACTGGTGAAAATATGTCATTGTAATCAATCCCTTCTCTCTAAGTGAAGCCCTTGGCTACCAACTGTGCCTTATATCTCTTTATTTTCCCTGTAGTATCCCTTTTAGTTTTGTAAACCCACTTGCAACCAATTGGTTTTGTTTCAAAAGTGGAGTTCACAAGTGTCCAAACCTTATTTTTGAACATGGAATCCAGCTTTTCCTCCATTGCTTTCTTCCATAATGCAACTTGAGGACATTGAATTGCTTGCTGGTAAGTAACATGATCATCAATGTCCCCTATGTCGAATTCTGCTTCTTGGAGATAGACATAATCAATTGAAATAGCTAGTTTTTTAACTCTACTGGACTTCCTCAGATTCAATTGATCACCTACTGGACCAATGTCTCTATCAATATGAGAACTTTGAGCATTAAGAGATATATCTTGTGCATAAGAAGTACCATCATGTTTAGCTTGCATATAAGCACCTATATCGAGTGTCATCTCTTCACCAAAATCATCTCTCTCTGCATGATTTCTCGGCAACACTGAGATGTGATTATAGTCCATTGGAATTGAACCATCAAGTTGTTCAGATTCTTCAAACTCAAAAGTGTCTTGTACTAGATATGATACATCTTGGTCTTCTAAGAAAATTGCATTATGAGTATCTTGGATTCTTGTTTGTGCTTGAGGACAATAAAACTTGAAACCCTTATATTTGTCAGAATACCCCACAAAGTAGCATGAATTGGTTCTAGAATCGAGCTTCTTCTCATTTGGATTGTAAAACCTAGCTTCTTCTTTGCAACCCCACACATGAAAATGATCAAAACTTGGTGTTCTGCCAGTCCATAGCTTAAAAGGTGTCTTTGGTACTGACTTTGTAGGAACCCTGTTCAACACATAGTTAAATGTCTTCAATGCTTCTCCCCACAAGAAACCAAGTACCTTTGACCTAGAAATGAGACTCCTAATCATTCCTATCAAGGTTCAATTTCTTTTCTTTTCTACTCCACTTTGTTGGGGTGTACCTGGAGTAGTGTACTGAGCCACAATACCTTGCGACTCAAGAAATTGTGCAAAAGGACCCTTCTGTTGCCCTGCCTCAATGTGTCTGCTAAAATATTCCCGTCCCCTATATGATCTAACAATCTTAATTACAAGGTTTAGTTGTTTTTCTACTTCAATTTTAAAAATCTTGAAACATTCAAGGACTGCTGATTTTTCTTTTATCATATGTGACCATGTCTAGAGTAATCATATATAAAACTCACAAAATAAGAATTTCCACAAATGGTTTTGACAGGAAAAGGTCCACAAACATTTGTCTCAAGTAAGTGTTTGCTTCTATTAGCATCCATTTTCCTAACATTGGTGGTTTTTCCTTTCATACAATCAATGCACTCAGATGCACTGTTAAAATTCAAAACAAGTATAAAACTCAACTTTGACAACTGCATGATCATATCCTTCGAAATGTGTCCTAATCTTTTATGCCATAACATATAAGAAATGTCAAAATTATGCTTTCTTTTGGTAGTTGTGTTCAAAATACTTAACTCATTGTTCAATACCCTGCACTGCATTTTCCACAAATGATCATGTAAAACAGCCTTTTCTATTAAAGACCCTTTACTGAAAAATTTCATGCATTCTTTAGTACATATGAAAGTGATACTTTCATTTATTAACTTAGATGTAGACAATAGGTTTCTTCTCATTGCAGGCACATACAACACATTGGACAATTCTAACACAAAACCAAAAGACAATTTGAGTTTTACCCTTCCTATAGACTCAACTGTGACTCTGGTTCCCTCACCAACATAAACATTATATGTATTTGCTTGTTTTTGTTTCTCAAAACCTTGTAGTGAATTTGTTATATGCACAGATGCACCTATATCAAACCATCAAGAATTTGCAGGAATTTCAATGAGATTTGATTCCTCACAGACATATACATTAGTCTTACCCGTAGCTCTCAACCATTCCTTGAATATTTCACAATCCTTTCTATAATGACCTTTACTTTTGCAATGGTGACACCTAACCTTTTCTATGTTTTTATTTTTGACCTTAAAATTGTTAGACTTAGAGGAGTCGAAATTCTTAGCAGGCACATAAGATTTATCAGGGTATTTGGATTTAGAAGTTTTACCAGAATTCATTGAAGTCCTTCTTCCTTGATGTCTAAACAAAGTCGACTGCCTCAACTTCTTTTCCTTTGTCCATCTTCTGTCGATTTTCCTCTTGAACACACTGACATATAAGCTCATTCAATGACCATGACTTATCTAGAGTATTGTATGAGACTTTTAGTTGACTAAACTTCAAAGGAAGTGCTTGTAGGATCATAAATACCAGTTGTTTTTCACAAATATTCATGTCTAATGAATTGAGTTTTTCGGCCGCATATGTCATCTTCATAATACGAACTCTTATTGAACCACCCCTTCAAACTTGTAAGTTGTGAAAAGAGTCATATACTGAGCAATTTCAGCTTTTTTGTGATTCCTTGAACTTGTTCTCAATGGCTTTGAAATAGTCCTTTGCAGGCTCACACCTTTTGATGCATCCATGCACGGTGTCTGTCATCCCACTTTCCAAAATTGACAATGTCACTTTGTTAGCCCTTGTCCATCTTTCAAACTCTAACTTCTCAGCCTTTGTACTCTTATCAGTAAGAGGTATAGGCTGTGGTGTATCCAATGCTATGTCATAATCATTCAATGTCAAAATCAATTCAATTTCCCTTCTCCACTTCCTGTAATTGCTTCCACCAGTGAGTATAGGCATAATAGCCAAATTCATTGTTTTTAGTGAAATTGCAAAAGACAGCAATGAAATCAACACTTTGAATCTTTTGGGATTCATGATTTCTATCTATTTCACCATGTAATCCTCATCATGAGTCAATTTTGTCATACACATGGTCTTATATCTTAACAAGGATGGCCATACATAGAGCAAATAACTCATAGAAGATTGCATCCAGGAATCACATTCAAACGTACATATTCGTGTTATATCACACCATACATATATCAAGAATAAAAAATTCAATATACTTAATATAAAACAGCAGTGGAAACTTGGAATAATAGTCAATTTAGTTTATTGTTTTTGAAACCCCTGATTCGAATCAGCACGATCCTAGTCTAAATGTCAATTATATGCAAATACATGGCATTTTTTCATTCAAAATAATTTTAACCTAAATTTGAGTTTAAAGTCATAAACATACCTTTTGGAGCAATCGAAAGATGTAATAACCTTAATCCAAAACATGAATAAGATAGATCGAGAAAAACCAGAAGCATAGAGTGTTTGAATCAATATAATTGCAGAAACAAGAAGGAAGGGTGCGAACCCAAAAGACATAATTGTTGGAAAATCAAATCAAAACAGGTTGTTAATGGTTAAAGCAAGCTGTTAGTTTCTTTCCAGGTTGTTTCCAGCAACTACAAAGATCATTGCTCCCTCCATCTGTTAGCCGAAAGCTGATTACAAGACAGCAGTGTGCTGCCATGTGATGTATTAGCCGAAAGAGTGTTGATTGCAAGCTGGAAAGATAGCTGCATATGTGTGCTAGACTGTCCAAAGTTCCTGCATGTGTTTTAAAGGGTGTAAAGATGTTAAACACCCCATTCATTGCATGTGTTGTTGCATTGTTTATTAATTTCTGTTTTGTATAAATAGGCCATCTTGCTAAGCTTTAGAGCATCCCATCCGAATCCCATTTCCCATTCATTTAATTTCAGCTTGTAAGCTATTGAGTTTGTAAACTCTCTTTTCATATATCAAAGTCCAAGTGTTTTTTTTTCAAAGCTTGTTGTTTCCCTCCTTTCTCTATTTCTTTGTCCAATTTTATTGAGAGTGAAAGTGAGAGGTGTGATAGAGTTTGTAAACTTATCACCCACATATTTTGGTATTGAGTTAGTAAACTTTAGAATACCAACAATAATGGTCAAAATGTCAGAAGCCCCTTTTTATTTATTTATTTATTATTTATTTAAGATGATGTTGTTTCTACCTATATTCAAAACAAAGTTTAAACGGTGTTGTTCTTCCTACATTCAAGAACAAGGTTATGCATTTCTGGGGATAAACTTTACATTTTCTTGGCTTTTGTTTCAGATTCTTGTGTAAAACCTTGAACTCAATGACAGTGTTCAACCTACGCTCTGATACCACATGTAAGAACTGAATCATAGATCATTGACACGCCAATTGAATTACCTACACACTAAAACAAACCAAGCAATAAGTCTATGACCAAGAACAAAGATTGCTATGAACATACCTGCAGAATTCGAAATCGAATAAGCCATAGCAGCTTCACAACCAATCAATCTTCTCCTCTCTACAAAACAAAATTGCTTTCTGAACAATAGGTATTCAGTACAATATGAGCATCATATTTGCAAGAGCAGTGAATGAAGTTATATATAGTATTAATCCAACTCATCCTTCTATTAGAACTCGTGTGGAACAAACCTTATCATATTACAATTGTATAAGACCAATCTCTGCAGAATCCAAAACCCTCACACAATGCAGTACCAAAATACTTACAATCCTACAAGGAAAAGGATTTATTCTAGCACACTGCTGAGACAATTCCAACCAAGAATTCATTCAGTATATCATGTTTCATACTCATACTCTAAGATGGTGTACTCATATACATATGATTGTAGTAAAATAAGTTAATTAATTAATAAAGGAAATAATATATTTATTTATTTATTTCTAAAAGGATATGAACAATTGTATTTCAATGTGAAAAGTTATAACTTCCCCTAAAGAATATAACTCCTCCTGAAAGGTTATTTCCATCTCTATATATTTGTCAAATCCTTTTCTGTCAGATTCATTCAATTTCATACTCACTCTCTGTTCATATCACACCATATTAAGGTCAATAGCCTAAGCAACATCCATTTTCAATCCTATGAACTACCCAATTTCTATCATTGGTATTAGAGACAAGTTTTTTTTTTTTCATGAATTATAACAATTTGCCTAATTTTCTTTCGAGGACGTCTCGAACTATATTTGAGACTTCCTCTTCATAAAGTAACGAATCCAGCAACATTCTTACTAAGTTTCAACTTGAGAAGAAATTAGGGAAGAAGACGTTGGTGGACAAGGAAAATATTGAACCGATTTTGATCGAAAGTTCAGAATCAGCATCTGAGCTAATACTCACAAAAATTCCCAATCGTTCAAACATTATAGCATGTTCGCAATCCCATTCTACAACCCGTTTGAACCCAGGCTTGAATTAACCCAACAATTCAAACTATTTTCCCCCACACCATTTCATTCAGCATAGAACAAAACACAATATGCCATTGAACCATTTTAGAGTTCAAATTCACTAAGTTCACTCCCCGAATATAATTACCATTGTCATAATTTGAACGAATTACATCCATAGGGTTTATTCAGTCCTATTAGAACCTCAGAAAACCCATTGCAGTCGGCATTGCTGGCTACAAAAACCGAATATGCACATGGAAACTACAAGTGCTGATCGATTTCCTACACTTTGGTCACCAAGCCAAAGGGATTTACCTACACTATGAAGTCTGCTTCGAAGTTGCTCTCAGATTACTGCAAATCTGAATTTGAACTCGCAACTTTCGGCTCGAAAAATAAGCGCTTCACGCCATTTGTCTCCATCGTGGTCTCGTCTTCCGCCGTGAACTCGCTGCAACATCCCACTGACTCATAACACTCAGCAGTGTGGTCGTGTTCTCCCACCATGGTCACGTCATCTAGCCGCGGTTTTGTGCTCTCGTGGTAATAAACCACGTCGACAACACCGTTATCTTCCAAGAAGAATTGTCTCTGCTATTCGAGATTATCCGCCGAGCTGCGGAAGGAAGTTTTTCTAGAGACAGCAGAGAGGGGAACCTATTTTTTCCCAAAGGAAGTGCTTCGAAATAAAGAAGAAGAAGGGAATTGCTGTGAAAATAAAAAAGGAGAATTTGTTTATGGGGAGGCTTCACGTGGGAAACAAATAAAATCTAGGAAGCTTTTTGTTCTGAGCACTTTGATAGTGCACGTGAAAAAGCAAAGTGCAATAATAGAGATTGGCGTCCATCACAAAGTCAAGTCAACAAATTCTTCGAAGTGGGCTCCTCTTCTAGGTAAAATTTGGGACAATTGCAATTGGAACCCTTTCCTACCTGTTTGGGTGTTAACGATCAAACCAAATTCAGGTTTTATCAATCCCGTTTACCCTAATAATTTTACTCATAAGGTTGATTTATGGAATACTTTGAATAACAGTCACGAAGACCAAAAGTGGAAGCAAAGGTTTAATTTTAGGGATCCAAGAGTTAGAGTGCTTAATCATTTGGATCAATATAATACTCGTTATGGTTTATATCTTGATTTGGCACAAATAGAAATTTTAACTACAAGAAATTTAAGGGGACCAAGGCCATTGAGAATTGAAAGAGAAACCACTAGATGAGAAGATGTTGCTTTTGTTCACGAAAAAAGAGAAAGAATTGATCACGCTTGGCCAAGTAGACAAGCAAGAAATCCACGAGCCTTCTATCGATGTGATCGTCTGAACAAGTACTCGTCTTTCACTGATTGGACAAAGCCTTTGTGAGTGTGTCCGGCATATGCTACTAAAAATAAATAAGTCTTTATCTTTTATTTTATTTTGTTTTTTAGTCTTTAATTTATTAAGAACATTTAGTATTTGTGGCTTGTAATAATTAAAAGTACACTAGTAGTATTTGTAATTGTATTTAAGTTTGTATTAAGCATTGTGTTTGTTTTGTAATTTTATGAGCTATGGCAACTAAATCTTCCAAATCCGAAGTTTTTAAAATAGGGAGGTTGAACAACGTTAGTTATCGAATATGGAAGAGAATGATCACTTATCTTTGAACCCATGACAAGACTTTATACACTATCAAGGGCGAGAGACCTCTTGGGCCCTCCCGAGTTTAAAATAAATGGGTGGAAGATAATGAGTTGGCTAAGGCCACAATTCTCAATTACATGGAAGAGAAATTAATACCTCTCTATGAAGAATATGATTTGGCCAAAGAAATCATGGATGTACTTGAAAAGAAGCATGGCCTTAAATCTCAAATGTACATTCAGTTATTGCTTGAGGAATACAATAGGACAAAATGGAGGAAACTAATTCTATGGTTGATCATATTACTAAAATGGAGGTACTGGCAAAAGACTTAGCCAATGCTAGCCATCCAGTTTCCGATAAAATGCAAGTTAGTGTTCTTCTTGGTAGCCTCCCAAATTCTTGGGAAAATGTAGTTACTTCCATGACTTATGGTCAAGTTGAATTAACGATGGATACATTTCCTGCAATGTTGGCTATTGAAGAAGTTTGTAAAATTATAGGAAAAAGGAATGTGGACAAGGCAGAGCCAACCTCCTCATAGTGGAAGATTCTCAGAAAAACAAGCAACACATGCACAAGCCACATAGTAGTAGTAACAAGCGCTCAAACTTCAAAAAGTTTGGACACCGCAAGCAGAACAAGTTTAAAGGAAAGGAGAGTGTACATTACAATTGTGGAGAGACTGTCCATTATAGGTAAAAGTGCCCAAAACGAAGCAAGAACAACAAAAATTCTAAATAACTGATTTTGACTGTCTTGAAGCACTCATTGCTGAAGATCAAGGACAATGATGGATAAACTCAGGAGCAACTCGTCATGTATGCAAGGACAAAAGTTGCTTCATCAATTTCAAGGAGAAAGCACTAGGAGAACATCATCCCTACATGGGCAACAATACTTATGTCGATATTTTGGGTGAATGAAATTGCAAGATCAACAATAGTAAATCTACCATTGTGCTTAAAAATGTTCTGTTTGCACCCAATAGAAGGAGGAATCTTGTCTCTGTCTCTATCTTAGAAAAGAAAGGTTTTTAGACAAGGTTCATGAATGGTGCTGTCACTATTGGAAAAAAGAGTTATATTTATGTAAGGGGAGTAAGAGTTGATGATATGTACTCAGTTTGTATTAATAAAATTATTTCTTCCGAGTATGCCTCTATCTCTACTGTTCAAAACTTGTCATATTTATAGCATTTACATTTAGGTCACATAAATAAATAAATAAATGATACGCATGAGTAAAAATGGAATGTTGCCTCAAGTAAATGCACATGATTTTGATACATGTGAATCATGTATTAAAGGAAAAATGACTAGAAAATCATTTTCTTAGCATTGGACTTCTACAAATTTACTTGAGATAGTGTATACAGATTTATGTGGACCAATAAGAACTAACACCCATAGAGGAATTAAATATTTTGTGACTTTTTCATCGATGATTATTCCCGTTATGCGCATGTCTATTTTTTGAAGCATAAAAATGATGCCTTAGACAAGTTTAAAGAGTTCAAGGAAGAAGTAGAGAACCAATTAGGAAAATCCATAAAGACCCTTAATAGTGATTGAGGTGGAGAATTTGAAGGCTTTGATGATTTTTGCGAAAAGAATGGTATAAGGCATAATTATACTATGCCTTATACACCACAACAAAATGGAATCGCATAAAGAAGAAATCGAACTCTGATGGATATGATGTCTTATGCTGACTTACCTCTACATTTTTAGGGTGAAGCTTTGTCTACTGCAACATATATATTAAATATAGTTCATACAAAGGCGAAGCCACTGACTCCATATGAATTATGTCATGGGCGAAAACCTAATTTATCAAACTTAAAAGTTTGGGGTTGTTAATCGCATGTCCTCATTCCAAAGCCATTAAGAGACAAATTACAAGCAAAAACTTTGGAATGTAAATTCATAAGATATCCTGATAATAGTGTCACATATAGGTTTTATCATCTTGAGAAAGGATTGATTGAAAGTAGAGATGTTACTTTTATTGAAACTACTGATTTGGCTAATCCAATACAAGAATTCGAATCTTTGGGACTTATCTCATGATCATGACATTGGCAATGATCAAGTGGGAGATGTAAACATTGGTGATCATAACAATGTAGATCATTTAATGAGAGATCCAGACCCAAGGAATTATAAAGAAGTAATGGATAGTTTTGAGTCTAAACAATGACAACAAGCAATGAATGAAGAACTAAATTCCATACAAAAAAAAAAAAATGAAGTTTGCGAATTGGTTGATCTACCTGATGGAAGAAAGCCCATCAATTGTAAGTGGGTACTTCGTAAGAAGTACAAATCAGATGGTACCTTAGATAAGTTTAAGGCTCGACTTGTAGCTAAGGGTTATACTCAGAAACCGGGTATAGATTTTGTGGATGCTTACTCTCCAATTGCAAAATTTACATCTATTCGTATTCTTATGGCAATTGTTGCTAGAATGGATTTAGAACTTCATCAGTTAGATGTCAAAACAACGTTCTTAAATGGAGATTTGAAGGAAGACATCTATATGATTCAACCCAAAGGATATCATGTCAAAGGACATGAAAACAAAGTCTATAAATTAAGAAAGTCGTTGTATGGAGTTAAACAATCATCAAGACAATGGTATTTAAAGTTGCACCAAGCCATTATGGAAATGGGCTATAAAATAAATCCATTGGATCATTGTGTTTACTCTTGGAAGTGCCAAGACAATTTCTATATGTTGTCATTATATGTAGATGACATCTTACTTATAGGTAACTCTATAGATATGATTGAAAAGACTAAGTCATATATGAGATCCAAATTTGAAATGAAAGATATGGGGAAGCATCTTATGTTCTAGGAATTAAAATTACTAGGGATAGAGATGTCAATCTATTTGGATCAACAAAATTATCTGGATAAAATATTTAAAAGATTTAATATGCAAGATTGCAAGCCAGTTGTAAAGGAATGATGCTGTCCAAAAATATGTGTCTTGTACAGAAGCAAGACATCATTGATATGCAAAATGTTCCATATGCCCAAGCAATTGGAAGTTTGATGTATGTTATGACTAGCACAAGACCTGACATATGTCATGCAGTTGGATTGGTAAGTAGATATCAATCCAACCCTAGAAAGCAACATTGGATGGCAGTAAAGAGAATTAGGCACCTATTATATGAAACTTTGTTTTGGATTAAATGATCTGAATTTAGTTTGTTATTGAGATGCATATTTCATAGGCGACTTGGATGACAGAAAGTCAACAAGTGGTAACATTATCTTGTTTGGTGGAATGGCTGTTTCTTGGTTAAGAAACAAGGCTGTGTTGTAGAATTTACCATGGAAGCAGAATATATATCTTGTAGCACAACGGTAAGTACTGCAGTATGGGCTAAACGAATTCTCGATAATTTAAATATAGGTATACCCAAGGAGCCCGTCAATGTGTTTTGTGATAATAAGTCCGCCATCTTTCTGATAAAGAGTGGAGCAAATAGTTCCAAAGGAAAACACATTGATATTAAATATCACTAAATACAAGATATAGTGGAGAGAGGAGAGGTAAAAGTCGACTACATACCCTTCGAAAAGATGTGGCCAATCCGATGACCAAGGGATTGTCTCTGGAAAAATTTAGAGAGCATGTGACTACAATGGGTTTGCAAAACATCTAGATGTGTTGTAGTGTGAGACGTGTGGCGGGCATCGTTGTATGATTTTAGGGACGCTTGAAACATGGACAAGTAGATGTGACTCTATCTGGTTCTTGAGTACTTGGTCGGTTAAAGATAGAGGGCACTAGCAAGGTAATTATGTTATAATAAATCATCTTGAAAGTAAAATTCGTAATAAGCTTCAAGAAGTAACACTGTGGTGTATAGTGCGGGACTAAGTCATCATTTGTAACCGGGTATGGATTGGTTTTCCTAGTTACTTGGATATGATGCCATTTTACTAAAGAGTAAAATGTTATCAGATAAAGTGGAATAGTGCGCACTAAGTAAAGAAGCCACATATCTGATGTTACATTGAATTTCTTTATAAGTAATACTCTTGAGAAACAAATTAGAATAGGAAACCATTTATGTCATCATAATCAAGTGGGAGATGTTGGAATATGATTATGATAACATTGTTTTCACAATATGTGTAATCATGTGTGAAGGTATACCATAACATTGGTATGCTAATATACATATAATTGTAGTGAAATAAGTTAATTAATTGATAAATGAAATAATATAATATAATTAATTAATTATTTAATTCTAAAAAGATATGAACAGTTGTATTTCAACATGAAAAGTTATAACTTCACCTGAAGAATACTCCTCATCCAGAAAGGATATTTCCATCTTTATATATTTGTCAAATCATTTTCTGTTAGATTCATTCAATTTCATACTCACTCTCTATTCATATCCTTCACACCATATTGTGATGGATAGTCTAAACAACATCGGTTTCCGATCTTGTGAACTACCCAATTTCTATCAAGATGATGACAGCAAAGGTATAGGAGGGCTAGTTGATGAACTGGAGAAATATTGGGATGATTTGAATGAAGATGTTGAGAGTTTGAGGAGTGATGAAGATGAATTACCAAAAGTGGATTGGGGAAGCTTAGATGAAGATGTTGGGGTTTTAAGGGATGTTGAATAAGAATCAACAGAACCAGATTGTCGTGATTTAGGGGATGATGAAAATGTATTGATTGAAGAAACTTGTGGTGGTTTGGACAAAGATGACGGAGGCTTGAGGGACGATGAAGATGAATTAAAAAGAGCTAGGACTTGATTATATCGGGTCGGTGGCGGTTTAAGGGATGATGCATCTGGAGTAAAAGATGTCAAGGGTTGCGAAGTGTTTCTGTGGGAGGTTTCATAATATTAATCATGCTTGTTGGAAAGGGTTTTTCCGAGGAAATTGATTGCGAGAATGATAAGCACTATCATGCTCATCTTCACAGCAAAGAAGACATCTCAACAGATCACAAAAAATGGACATGAGTTCCGTCCTAATCGACCAAAACAAGTAAAATTCATGGAAATTGTAAGATTAAGACCACTTTTGGCCAAGAACAAAGTATGAGAATAACTCAATATACCAAAAATATTAGATCATGGATTCAAGTACCACCCAGATTATTAAGAAACTGTGGAAATTTAAACAGAGAATTAGACAGAATAAAATCCCAGATGCAAAATGTTTGTGATACAGATATAATCAAAGAGGTTAATCATGGTAACTAAAACTGTTACATGCAAATGAAATTAACTAAAATCTAAGGATGAGAAGCTTACCGGTGATTCTAGCTACAAAATTGATGATCCAACAACTCAAGAACTAAAAAAGAAGCGCTGCAAAAAAAAAAAAAAAAACACAAGAAAAAAGAAAAACAAAAATGAAGAAAAAACACTGATCTCCTCCGCCAGCCTTGTTGATGAGCCAACGACTAGGAAAGTCCCGCTGCTTTTACTCAACTTCATTATTACTTGCACAGTGAGACAAAGTCCCATAATTACAAAGGGTGAAGCCTGTTTTAACGGTTTAGTGATTTTTTTGTTTTTTCACCTTCCAGCTTTAACTTTTGTGGTTAGTACAAATAAGAAAATGATAAGAGATAATTGGATCAATGATTTCTTAACTTCGATTGGGCTTTAGTTTATGAACTGGTCTTTGAACTTATAACAATGTGGAGCAATGGTTATTTCGGCTAATTCCATTAGAACTTCCATGCATTTTTTGCCCCTTGAAAACCTTTTTTTTTATATATTTTTTTGGAAATTGTTATTGGCACTCTAAAAATATCATTTCGCATTCTTAACTTTTTATAATTAAAAAGACAAATACACTTGTGAGGAATGTAGAATGAGATTTTTGGAGTACTAATAACATTTCCCCTTTTTTTTTTTATAGACTATTGGTCCACACTCCAACAAGTTTAGGGACAAATACTTATGAAGTTCTAACTACACTTTCTCATTTATATATTAATGACTCTACATACACATTAAATTCTTTATTTAAATTTCATTGTTTTTTTTTTTTTAAGTTATCCAAACAATTAAATCACAAATTCTATAAAATTAAATTCCGTTATTTTAGAATTCCTTATCCAAGTTAGCCTACAAATTAATTTATCAAACAATGATCCTGCTGGCAGATTAGAACAACCCAAACATAAACGAGAATGTTTAATTCGTCTGAAGGCTGAAGGAATAGGAAGACAAGAAACCATCCTCGGAATCATATATGAATATGATACAACATAAATTATTGTAATACTTTCTAAGACGATCGATGGAAGAAATTTATCAATTGCAGGAAACAAATACATATAAAATTTCTCATTCAAATTGATTCATTGATGATAAATATATCGAGTAGATTTTCCCACCTTCTATAAATAAAGGTGTTAAAATACACTTTATTCTCAGTTTTTATGGTTGCAAATATGAAATACTTAAGATTTCTAACACGGAAACTGCATTGAAATATGGTATATGCTTGTCCAAAATGAGAAATTTTTTATTGTGACGGGAACATGAGTGGTACATCACGTGTTTTTATGTAAGTGGTGAGAAATTTTATTTTTTAAGTTATTAACTTTTTAACACACAAATCCCACTATTTGTATAATGACACATGGTGTACCAACTTATGTGCCGGTCACACCAGTGGCGAAGCCAGGAGGGGTGAACTTAAAGAGTGCAAGATTAAAAAAAATCACAACAATCAAATCCTTTTATAGTAATATCTTTCAAGGTTTATCAATACAAACACATTACAATAGTTGCTGACGATGTTCCATACCTTGAAAACTTTGCATAATAGGCTCAATATAGTATCTTTATATTAATTAACTGTATGATGTGAAGAAAAAAAAATCTTAGACTCTTAATCTTAAAGTAGAATATACTATATGGCTAATAACTAATTAAACCAATCAATACCAATAATCATATAAATTATTCAATAAACAAAAATCCAATTAATTAATATCAATAATCAATTAATCTATAATAAAAAAAATTCAATTTTTACCCTAAATAACAATTTGATTCATCAATATTATAGAATTTCTTATCAATAATCCATAATTAATAGTCATTAACAATGTTGATCAATTACTCTATGATTCTATATAAATTAAACAACATTTTGTATTAAATTATGAATTAGGGTTAGGGATAATATAAATTTAGAAATTAAAGATTTCATCTAAAAATTTGGAGAGAAGTGGCCAACCAAACCAAAGGATGGCGCCTGGAACCTGGCAACAGAGAGATGGCTTGAACTTTGGAAGCAAGGAAGGCTAACAGGATGTTGCGGCTGGGAATTGGGGAGCTGCTACTCTCCGCTTGGGGTCTGGGATAGTGAACGCACCAGGGACTCCTTTAATTATTTAATTATTTTTTTTTAACTCAATAACCCAAACGATGTCGTCCAACTGAAGAGTTTTTACACACACACAAAAACGTCGTTTTGGTGTGGTTTTCACACACACACAAAAAAAAAAAGATAACTTGCTGCAGCAATCAACCCAAAAAACACAGACGAACTTCATCACTTCCGACAGGACCAGACGGGTGGAAGCACCGCTCTTGGGCTTGATTTTCGACGAGGGGAGGGGCAGACACCACTCCTCACCCTACGTAGCTTTGCCACTGGGTCACACTGAAAAATCTTTCGTCCAAAAGTATCGTCACAAAATCCAACACCACCACGATATTGTTTTGAGCACTTGTCAGAGCAACAATTTGCATCGCACCCGGGATCGCAATAACCCAAACCCAGATTGCATGTACCTTTTCCTGGGTTGTCTTTATAGCAGGTGCAATGGTTTGATGGGTCACAAATTCCCTTGCGGCCAGGAAATCTGTTTGCGCAGTCTATGTTGCAATCAATCCCCGGACATGAACCGATGGGGTTGCCATGCAAAACTTCACTAACACCCAATATTGCAACTGCATGCATGCAATAATGTGTGTGCGCGAAGAAATTAGGTTTCCATCCTTCTTTTTTCAATTCTATTCATTGAGACTTGATTCCTTTTCAAATTTTCATCAAGGTTCCACGGTTTTAATAAACGTCATTAATTATTTCAGTAATTAAAAATTTTATATATCAAGATAATTATTTCTAAATATATTCATTTAGTGTTATAAACATTACATTTAAGGGGCTTTTAGATCCAGGTTCAAAAACATAGATGGTTTTTAGGAGTGAGTCAAATTACCTAATTATATGTATTTATATTTTCTAAAAATATTAAAAATCAATTAAAATCTTCTAATATTATGAATTTTCAACCCCAAAAAATATAATTAATATCTTATAACAAAAAAAATATATATATTGACATAAATCTATCTGCAAATCATTCTACCCTAACTCAAGTAACAAATATATGAATGTATATCATACCTATAAGTAAGATATGAAACTTAACTAAAAGGTAGAAAAAAACATAATATATCTACAAGCAAGACACATGAATCTTACTTGATTATAAAAAAAGAATCTGTCATATAGGTAGATAAATATAATTAACCTATGATATAGGTTGATTATAAAAATAAAAACTAAAATCTATAAATGGGGTTTAAAATGGGATAAAGAACAAGAAAGAACAAAATAAATAAATAATCAAAGAGATAATTAGGAAGAAATTTGATTTTTGATAAATCTTATCATTTAAGAGATAATTATTGATAATAAAATAATAAGATTTAAGGAATTGGACTTATTTTAATAAATTGGACTATTCCTACTATTGGCTCAAAAAATTGGACCTATATCAAGTTTGCCCTACGTTTAATTAATATATATATATATATATATATATATATATATATATATATATATATATTGTTGTAAGCATAATTTACTAAGCAATTATGGAGGCCATAGAGTGCGGCAATAGTAGAGAGAAAGAGAGAGAGATGTGTAATTGTGAGTGTGTGTTATTCCACCCCTTTGTGCCTTTATTTATAGTAGTAGGGAAGGTTAATTCCTTACCCTTTAGGATTACAACATTTAATAGGTAATCAACTCCTAATAGGAATATAAGAGATATTCCCATATCTACTAGGATTTACACAATCACATTCCTATTCCAATAAGACTGCAACATTCCCCCTTGAGTGTGTAAATACTCAAGTAAATGACGCATCAGGTCTTCAGCGTTGAAGTAAGTACAGTTGATTAAGTCGTCGACACAATGAGCGAATGCAAGTCTTAAATCAACGGAAGAATGCATACAAAGGTAAAACTTACAAATCCTCGCTATGGTAAAACCCAAGGTGGGGAAAAACCCATAGTCTAAGGAGAAAGGTGAGAAGTTGCATTAAGTCAAAAACTATACATCTTTTGGACGTAAGTAGAAGAGCTCACAAGGGTATGATCAGCCCATGATGGGTGTCTCGTTAAAACCTAGTTAGGTAGTAAAAACCCAGTGGGAAAAATGCTCCTAATCATAGGGAAAAAGAGTACATTAAGATCAAGTAAGTATACTTCTGGATACTCCCCCTGAGTTTGACATAACTTCCAAATGAGAACTACAAGTATTGCATATGATAGTTAGGCATACCAATTCCTTGGACAAGCTTCTAGAAGGTTGGCTTCAGCAGTGACATCGGGTAGAGGTCGACAAGGTTGTCTGGGATTGGCTTGCATGACTTCAATCTCCTGATGCTTTGTTGATGTAGATGTGGACGCAATATGTCTTGGTGTTGATTTCGTTGATGTATCATGGCTTGGTCGGGTTGATACATGCGGCAGAGTCTTCATGGATCGTTGTTGGGACTTAACGATGGATGAAAACACATCAAATACTTCTAATATGCTCAACAAGAACTCCTAACCATGTCTCCCTTGTGGCGTAATGAAGTGAGGTGAGTCTTGGAACATTTCGAAGATTTCGCAACTAAGGTCATATTGTGGACCTTTAAGATATTGCGATATCTCTAACGGTAAAGACATAACCATTCGGGGATTTTGCCTTGTGCGGGTTTGATAAGTAACCCGCGTCAGCATAACAAACAAGGCAAGCATCATTTTGAGGAACATGGGGGTTGGATCCGCTTGAGATGCGTTGGGATTGCCCATGTAGTACCTTCAGGGTACGTCTTTAATACCAATTCAGTGGTTGCGTGTAGGCGCAGCGCTACATCAAATTTTGAAATTTGATGTGAAATATTCTAACACTCAAATTAAAACCCTATGATTGTAGTATATGAATGTAGGGATCGTTTTAGGCCGGGGATTAGAAGGGATGCTAATCAACATAATTAAGACTCAAAAACACTAAACTAGACTCTATAGACTCTAAACTAACTTAAAACACTCAAAACAGCGACAGACACTCAAAAAGACTCAATTTTATACCTAACAAGTGTTTTGGACGAAAATAAACCTTAACTAGACTCAAAAGACTCAAAGAAAACAAATTTTGACTCAAATAACAAGACTAAATGAAAGGGGGATTGTTTTTGACGAATTTAAAACTTAAAACAAAAACTTTGTAGAAAATACTTTGGAAAAACGAATTTAAGTGAAATAAATGGGTGAAAGGCTAGTTAGAGGGTCCTTCTCCACACATGATATATGCATACAAATCAATTTCCAGTTATTTTTCCTTTAGACTATGAATGACAACGCCCCAAGTTAGTTGCATCGCACAACTAACCATCAGATTTTCCTTATTTCATTGAATTAGATGGAATACGCATCTAAACCAAATTATCTTTCTCAAGTTCCCTATATGAAACACATGATAGAGATACATGTCAAAAGTCATTAAGTTCTATGAAAATCATAAGCATTGACAAGGCATTCATCACTATGAAACACATGAGACTCATACCAAGGATTTACTTAACGCGATTGTGACTAGCAACCTCCACTACTTGTGAATATAAGTGAATAACTCTTACGTGAACCCCCCTTATACTCTAGCATCAAATTCATGCATGCAAATCAAGTGTCGACCCCCAACCCACATACATAAACAAGTTTTAATAACTTAGATAAGCAAATCACATTCATGCCTTAAAAAACAATAACTAGACGTAATCAATTCATATAAAACATATAATCATAGCTTCGAATTCACCTCCAACTAAAAAGAAATTAGTTCCACATGTTCGCAAAACAAAGATAATTAAACTTAAACATTAAAAACAAAGATAGAATACACCTAGAAACACTCCAGGTGGCTCCTCCTTCCTTCCTTGCTGCCAGCAATGGGGATTTGTGTGAATTTAGGCTCTTGAGGTGTGGTGGATGGTGTGGTGTGAATTTGTGGTAGAGGGTGGTGGTTTTTGAGTGTTGTGGCATCAAGTATTTATAGGGTGAAGGGGAGGCACGAATTTGGGCTGAAAATGAGAGGAATTAGGACTCCAAATCACCAAAGAACAAGGATACTTTCAATTAGATTCCAAGGAGGACAAGGAATGGTCCTTGTGGCAGATTCTAGGACTTCTAGAAGGGTTACATGTGGCATAAACTTAATGCACGAAAATAGGGCTTCTAGAACTTGATATTTAGGTGATTTATTGTGAAAATGAGTCCTTTTTGAAGTTGGAATTAAGGTAGGAAAATATTAGGATAGGATAAGATAAGATAAGGTTGGATAAGGTTTGGATAAGATAAGGAAATTTGGATAAGGTTCCTTATTTCTTGCTCTTTCCTTATCTTCTTTGCATTTGGACTTCTTTCTCCAGATTTTTAGCCTTTCCTAGCATCTCTTGACTTCAATTTCGTCCATCCACATTGCTCCATAGTTAAGCTATCCAATCCATGCCCAAAACTGCTCCAAATAGCCTCAAAATGCACTTTCTTACTCCTTTTGCCATTAGGACCTAAAAACATACGAAAATAGCTTAAAAGACTAAAATAGATAGTAATTAACTAAGTAAATGCAAGGAAACAACATAACTAAGTAGCATAAATATGCTCCTATCAGTTTTGTGCCTTTCCAGGTTTTAGGTAGAAGTGCTTTGGTGCTCACGGAGATTTCGACGGTGGTTCTAACAGAACATCACAAATGTAGGATCACTTTTGGGTGTTGTATAGTTAGTACTTGTCCAGTCGGACTGCACTTAGGCTATTTATGCTCTGATTGTGTATTTCACACTTAATCTCGCACTAGCACCTTATTTTAGCTAGTACTTTTAGTAGTTTGGTTTTTATTCACTCGTATTTCTCCATATCATTATTGATTCCGCACTGTGCACATGGTTACGTCACTCTCACGTGACGGCTAGCACGCTCTGATTTAGGTCGGGGTGTGTCACTTTCCCTCTTTTGTTGCTACTTTGGTGGACTGTTTGTGTCTCTACCTTGTGTTGTTCTGGTTAGAGGTGGAATTTATTGCCAAATTACCATGCCAACCGAATTGTCAATTGTACCATATCGATTTTTTGCCAAACTTTTTGTGCTAATTGGTAAGGGAACAATATTATAGTGAACCGAAAATTTTTAGTACGGTATTGGTATTCGATACTATTATCGATGGTATTACCGTACTGCAAAAAAAAATATAAATATATGTTATAATATATATATATATATATATATATATATATATAATTCTATAATATTTCAATAATGTTTAGAAAAAAATCTTTCATTGCCTCTCATATTACTTCGACACTCTCTCACTTTCTACATGGATTGGTGTTGGTGTGCTTGCAAGTAGGGGTGGTTTTGGTACATTACCGTACCAAAATCTCTGTACCAATTAACATACCAAATATTTGGTACGACAAAATCTATTACCATTACCATACCAAACTTTTAGTATATCAAATATCGGTATATCAAATAGTTTGGTTGGTATGGTATACCAATGGTAATTGCCAATTTGTTTTACGCCACTTAGTTTACCCAAAATCTAATATTTTTTAATTAATGTAGAAGTGTTAAAAATATAGAAAAAATATATAAACGCTCGTAATGACAAGCTTTACAACTTTTGTGAAGAGCTTAACTTTGAAATTCGCCATTATAATCATATAAATCATAGATCAAAATTTAACCGTTGATTGTTGTTTACATTTATGTTTCATTTTTCTCATCAAATTTTGTTTTTTTTCGGATTTTCTTTTTTGAAAACATGATCTATTAGAGGATGCATGAAGATGAACGGTTTGGATCGTTGATATTATGTTCAGAGTTTTACGGTTAGTGAAAATATTGCTTGATGTTTATAAAGTTTCTACAAACTATATGACATCAACTCATATTTCAGTTAACCATAAATATCGAAATGTGATATCAAAGATCTGAACGTTCATATTCTTACATCCGCCAGATGATCATGTTTTCAAAAAAGAAAATTAAAAAAATGAAATTCAGTAAGAAGAATAAAGCGTAAATGACAATCGACGGTTAAATATAAATTTAAGGTTTAAGGATTATAGTGTTGGATTTTGAAGCTGACCTCTTCTTGAAAATTGTAAAGCTTGTCACTATGAGTGATTGTATATATATATATATATTTTTTTTTTTTTTTTACATTTTTCACACTTCTACAATAATTATTATTAATTTTTTTTAATTTTGCCCTCAAATAATTATATGAATAAATACATAATATAATATTAATAATATTGGTAGGTACAGTATACCACCAATACTGGTTTTGGGTACCAGTACTGTACCATTACCAATTGGTACAAATTTTTGGTAATAATTTGGTATGGTATGGTTGGTAGGGTGGTTGGTACGGTAATTTGGTAAAAAATTTCACCCCTACTTGCGAGTGCTTGCTGCTTGTGGTTTCTTAATGCAGAGATTCTATTTAGGGCTCATTTACGTAACTGTAATCAAAATAGGAGGAATTAGATTATGGAGGAATTGAATTGAGGAGGAATTGAAACGAAGAGGAATCAGAATCGGATTCATGTTGAAGCTGTTTACTTAAATGTTTAGGAATCAAAATAGAAATGAAACTGAGTTCATAGAAGTTGTTTACTAATTCAACTGAATCGGAATAAGACTTAACGTGATTACTAAAATACCCTTTTTTGTTTTATTTTATTGTATGTATTTATTTTTAAAAACGTTTTAACTATTTATTTTTACTTATTTAGTTAAATTAAAGAATTAAATATCCACAATTGTGTAAAAACCAAATAAAGAACCCAGCCGCATTCATCTTCCCTCCCCGCAGAAGGAAAAACCCAAAAACATGAGGATTTTGGCCTAGACCTCGAGGTCGCGATCGTCAAAGCGATGTCGCAGGAGGATGAGTCGGCGAGCGAGAAGCACATCCGTGAGATATTGATGTTGGCGTTATCGTCCGGAGCTACGCCCACGCGTGTGTGTTGGCGATGTCGAAGAGGCTGGACCATCGCCTCCTGAACGACGACGATCCGGTGTTCAGGGACAAGATCTCGCATGTGACCCGCAGATCTCCTGAACCTATCAAATTTCCGATTCCCTCACCCTACCAGATTCCAAGCTTGTGAGATTAATTTGTTGGATTAAACGGCCTATTGATAGGAGGGCATAATAGGAAGAGCAAATGGATTCCCAATTCCCTCATCCTTTCGGAATTCAATCACCACATTGATGTAGGGAGTCCAATTCCTTTCATTCCAGGAATTGAATTCCACTTTTTTGTGTGGGTCCCACGCACTGTTGGTTACTTACCATTTTAGTGAACACATGTATGATGTGTAATCGGAATCGAACTCCTTACTTTCATTTCGATTCCGGGTTAGTAAACACGCCCTTAGGTTTTTCAATTTAGGCAACAAGATTACGAGATAAAGCCATAAAAATAGAAAAAACAAACGTTTGAGCTTTGAATTAAAAAAAGTCAAATTTTGATCCATAAGTAGCCCAAAATAAAGTGATAGTTATAATTATCATGCCACGTGAACTAAACTGTTTGGCATATCGAAATTTGACATACCGAAAATTTGGTATGGTAATTATTAAAAAGTTTGTCATACCAAAAGTTTAGTGTGGTAATTGACATGTGAATTTTGGTACGTACCAAACCTACCCCTAATTCTGGTGGCCGCTGCTTGTTTGGGATTTGGATCCCATCTAGATCTAAATTGTGGGATTCTAGGATCCATTTATCGTACATCGTGAAGGTAGAAATCATTTTGAATTTTTTTATTGAAAATTAAACACAAATAGTACCTAACGAAACTGACCGTACGATGTACGATAAATTATTATAATGTGAGGATTCCTAGGAGGCCCACAAAGAGGATCAGGAGAGGATTCTCATCCGTTTGTTAATATAGTCTTTTCTGTGCAATTATTTTATTTATAAAAAATCCCTAGTAATTTACACGGAGGAGGATTCTTTCTCCCTTCTAATCTCTCTTCCCTTCCCTTCCTACTTGAACGGTTAACGATTAGGTTTCGTCGAAGGAGGGGAGGAAGGAGATGAGAAAAGGAGGGGAAATAATTCTACACCTTAATTTCAAACAAGTTTCGAAACAAACCCAAATACATTTCAAAAGATTTTCCCCGTTTTCCCAAAAGACCCAACTTCAACCTGCAATGCAATGTGGGCAAGGGGATTATTCACCTTCGAACTTTCAAAAGGCAGCCTCTGCCCTTCACTCAGGCACTTTCATGCGATCTCCAAACTCTACAGTTCAAAATCCTGCACTTCATCCTCCAATTTCGTGATGGGTGAAAACCCAACTGCCATTGCCGCTGCTCTTTCCCTCTCTGACAATTTGAAGTCAGCTTCTCTTGGTACCCAAATCCACTCCCGTGTCATCAAGTTGGGATTCACTAACGACGGTTTTGTATTCAATAATTTGATCAAAATGTACTCAAAATGTGGGATTATGGATGATGCGTTCAAACTGTTTGGTGAAATGCCTGAGAGAAACCTCGTCACTTGGACTTTGATGATTTCGGCTGCCGTCCAAGACGGTCAGTTTGAATTGGGCTTGGAGTTTTATTTGGAACTGGTAAGAAGTGGGTTGAGGCCGAATGAATTCACTGTTGGTAGTGTTCTCAAGGGGTGTGCAGCGTGTGCTAGTATCGAAGCACATGAATTCGGCATGAGTGTTCATTGTTTTGCATTGAAAACTGGGATCGAACAGAACTGCTATGTGGGTGGTTCTGTTTTGAACATGTATGCTAAGTTGGAGGATGTCGAATCGGCGAAGGGGGTGTTTGAGTCTATAAGCAATCTTGATACTGCCGGTTGGAATGCTATGATTGGAGGTTACAGGCAATGTGGCTATGGATTTGAAGCATTGAAAGTTGTATGTTTGATGGTATGCAAAGGTATAAGCATGGACCAGTTCACCTTTGTTAATGCTCTAAAGGGTTGCTCTGTTGTCGGAAATTTGGATTTTGGGAAGCAACTTCACGGATTGATCATCCAAAGTGAGCTGAAATTAAGTACTTCAGTCATGAATGCTCTTATGGATATGTACTCTAGAAATGGTAGGATGGATTTGGCTTTGCACGTTTTCAATAGGATACAAACGAAAGATGTCATATCGTGGAACACCGCATTTGGGGTCTTCTTTGAAGGCAAGAATGCAAGAGAAATTGCAAACTTAGTCCATGAGTTCATGCTAGAAAACATGAAGCCAAACCATATTACGTTCTCAGTCTTGTTTAGGCAATGCGGTGAGGTACTTGATCTTAACCTTGGGCGTCAGTTTTTCTGCCTTGCATTACAATATGGGTTCTGGAATGAACCTAATGTCAGAAGCTCAATAATCAGTATGTTTTCTAGATGTGGCGCTATGGACATGGCACACTTGTTTTTTGATGGCATACTTTACAAAAACATAACTTATTGGAATGAGTTGATTTCTGGGTATAATTCAAACTATTGTTATTCAGAAGCCATGCAGATCTTTTGTAATTTATGGGACTTGGGAGTTGAAGCGAGTGAAGTCACATTCTCCATCATACTGGAAGCTTGCTATAATGATGAACACCAATATATGACTAGACAAATTCATGGTGCAGTTGTCAAGTCGGGCATCTCCTTCCACGGATATGTTTGTAGCTCATTAATTAAGTGCTATGTTAGATTTGGACTACTGGATGATTCCTTTGAGTTTCTTAAAGGGTTTGAGAGACTAGATTTGGTATCTTGGGGAACTATGATATCTGCTCTGGTGCATCAGGGACATTTTTTTGAAGCTATAAAGATTTTCAACTCTCTGAGAGAAGTTGGTGGGAAGCCTGATGAATTTATATTGGGAAGCATTCTAAATAGTTGTGCCGATATTGCAAGCTATCAGTTAGTTAAATCTGTCCATTCCATTGTCATCAAAATGGGATTCCACATGCAAGTCTTTGTTGTTAGTGCAGTTATAGATGCGTATGCAAAATGCGGGGATATTGGAAATTCAAGGATGACCTTTATCCAGTCACTTGGATCTGATGACGTGGTTATATATAATGCTATGATCATGGCTTGCGCTCATCATGGTCTGGCCGAGGAAGCGATGGATATCTTTGAGAAAATTCGGTTGGCAAATCTAAAGCCCAGCCAAGCCACATTTGTGTCTGCTATAGCTGCTTGTAGTCATGTGGGTTGGGTTGATCAAGGTCGTTCTTTGTTTGAGTTAATGAACTCTGATTACAAGATGGAACCAGTATCTCAGGATGTTTATGGTTGCATGGTTGATCTGCTTTCACGATACGGATACCTTGAAGATGCTAGACAAATGATTGAAGTGATGCCTTATACTCCTTGGCCTGCTATATTGAGATCCTTGCTTAGCGGTTGTAGGATACATGGGAACAGAGAGTTGGGAGAATGGACTGCTAAGAAGTTAGTTCAGTTGGTTCCAGAAAATGATGTACCTTATGTACTGTTGTCGAAGGTGTACTCTGAAGGAGGTAGTTGGGAAGGTGCTACAAAGATATGGAGGGAAATGATAGAAAGAGGTGTGCCAAAAAATAAAGGATATAGTTGGATCGAGGTATAGGAAGAGGTTCCCCTCTGTTGATGAACAGCTTTCAATTGTTTGCCTCAGTAAGAAAATCAATTTGAGAGAAATGTAGAACCACGTAAGGTCAAATCAGAATGGGGTTCCTCTCTTTATGCATCTGGTGGTGCAGACGAGAGTTCAAGCAGAACTTGCCCATTCGATAAGAAGACAAGTCTCTGGACAGGGTCTTCATCCCAGTTAACGTCAAAGAACTCAAAGAGTAGTAGCATATGGAAACAATCAATCAACCAATACATGTAGCGGGGACAGGAGAGAAACCAACATTGTGCACCTGCAAATCCTTGTACTCCCAGCCAACTGTTATTGATGCAATCAGTCAGGTTACCTAATCAATGTTCACAATAACGTTAAACTTGGCAACTCGTGAAAATGCTCTATGCAATGAAGTTCTGCATGAACGTGATCAAGGTATGCATGTGATTGTGGCTTTTAATATGAGAAAGTTATGTCTTTTCTTTTATAAAATCTGGAATAATTACAGCATATGCAGCCAATATTAATTCAGGGAGGTTATATAATTTGCAGACTAAGGAAGAAGGCTTGAGAAGTGAGGATAGACTGGAAGAGATGAAGACATGGTATGGCTCACTTGTTCTTTTCCTTTCTTCCAAACAGAGTAAAGAACTACTAAACTGGTAAGCGGTGAGTTAAGCAGTTTGTGTGATCTAATAACTTGTGTAGTTTGTGCCGTTGACATTAGGTTTAAAACTCTCCCATAGGGCAAAAGCACCAACGCCAAGAAAGTGATCTCTCCAGCAGGTTTAGTATCAGCCTTAGAATTGGCCATACTCCATTCAGCAGCACAGCGGTTGTGATTAAACTGCCTGGATCAGGAGGGGGTTGACTGATATGTGAAAGCAAATGAGCTATTATGTGAAACCAAGTAGCTGTAATACTTGGATGAGAAGCCAACTTGTGTCATTTTTGTGAGGGAGTGCTTTCTGCACTTTCACGATATGAGATTCATACTCTCACTAGTTGGTTACCATTGCTGCCACCTTAATTTGGCCTAAATTGTACTCTTCGCAACAAGTTGAGTCATGCTACTCTCGTACATCGAAATCAGAAGAAATCACCCATAACTCGTCAGGGACTCGTGATTCAGCCGCCGATTTAACACGATCCACATATGATTGTTTATGGTGAAACAAACTAGGAGCAGAAAATTGGTGGTTAGGGGCACTTACTGGAGGGTACGAACCATTCCTCCAATGTAAATTTGGACTATTTCTAGTTGCTGGATTGTATGTCTCCAAAAAGCAGGATACTGCTTCTAATAGCTTCCAATGGCAGCACACTATTCTTCATATACTCGTTTCATTTCCTGCAGCATTTGACAATTTTGTTCTTATTCTGTAGGAAACGTCATGTCTTACATTAATCATTTGATGTCTCTTGTTTGCTCTTATCTGTAAGGCGCGTCATGCTTTATATTAGCTATGGTTATGCGTGTATATGTAATTACCATAAACGATAATATACATTGTATGTGTTTTACCATAGATGCTTAACCGTAGTTCGTGGTTACCATAATGGATTATCCATGGGGTACAAGTGTAGAAATGCTAATAAGTAGTATATTCTTCCACCAGTGGACTGTGTTGAGTAGTGAATTTCGTGCAAATTGAGTTATTTGAGAGTTGGTGTCTCAACACCCAAGTGTGAAAGCAACAAAAAGGACTTGCGAGTCCGATCAACTTGGCTTTTGATCCACTGATATCAGCCTTTTACAATCTCATTTTTGTTACTGAAGAGTCGAGGGCATCGTCGCAGCAGCTGATCAGGATCAACATCTACTCTTCCAAAACTGATCAGTCTTGGAGAGCAGTGCTGGTCATTCTGCCTTACAATGTAGGCTTCGAAAATGGGGCTCACAAGTCACAACAATGGTGCTATTTATTGGTACCATCGGCAGAATAACTCATTGTATTCTCTATTGGGGCTTCGTACCTATGATGACAAAATATCAAGAAAGCTACTCTGTCGAAATTATATCAACCTAACAATTTATTCAATTCACTTAAAGCATGAATGTTGAAACAAAACTATAGGAAAAAAATGATTGAACTTATGAATCATAAAAAGAAATTCCATTGAACATAGGGGCGGACCCATTAAGGAGCAAGGGGGTTAGTTGACCTTCCGAACTCCAGCGTAGACCCATGGATAACTTGGGTGCTGCTCCTTTGGAGGTTATAGTTGTCTTTCATACATGCACTCTGATTGCTAGATAAAATAGCTCTATCGGATTTTGATGAACAAAAGCTAATTTGTTTTTCCTAAGTTTTATCCGAATGAATTTTTCACTTGTCAACTCTGGGCACTTCAAGATCAACTTGGGAATTATATTTTGATATGCATTCAAGTAGTGAATTTTCTCAATTAAAAGGAATTGGTAGTCTTGCAAAAGCTGAGACGTGGAGAAATAGAGTATATAATCATGTGTATTGCTAATTACATTTACTTTGATTCTATCGATTGCTACTACTTCAGTTGTGAGAGTCTTTTCCTCTATGAATATTGTGAAAATATTGCGTAACTAAATGAGATATCAATGATTGAGTTATAGCATATAGATTTATATTGAGAGCAATGCTTTTTGTTCCATTGATAATAAAGCTATAATGCAGCGTTTTTAAAATATGAAAATGTGTCGTGGACAATTATAACTTGTATCGTTTTTTTTTTTTTTTTTTGAACATACGATATTATCTACACTAAGGAAAATGGGTGGGCTTAGCCTCATAATGTGCTAGTAATAATGTCGTTCAAATTCGTTATTAGTGAGAATCGAATCTAAGACCTCTCACTTACAAGTAAAGAAGAATATCACTAAACCGTAGTACTAAGTGACATAACTTGTATTGTTATTTGTTAAATGATAGATTTTGTTAGATTAGTCACCAACGATTTCAAATCCACACTATTATGTAAGAACTCAATATATTTTCACCACTGTATAAAGAGCCACTTGCATTGAGTGAAGATGTTTACTAAAAATCATGTGTTAATACCAACTTCCAATTGAAGCGAAGTAAAGATCCGCTGTGTGTGTACGTGACACGAGGCTAACTTATGTAACGGATCATACATCTTGTGATCTACCGAAAAATGAAGAAAGAGAAAACGTAACACCTGACGTAATACTCCATACATGTCACGTGGCAGCACCACACAAATCGCGGTGTCCAACACACCTTCTTCTTCCTCAATCCTGTTCCGACTCTGACCCTTCTCCTCTTTTGACCATTACCAAAACTCCAAAGCTTCCATCTTTTGAATTGTCGCAAAACGAAACCCAAAATTCAGCTAAAATCCCAAATTCGAATTCCAAACAAACCCTAACCCATTTTTCACAGCTCAATCCAATCAGCCATGGCGTACGTCGATCACGCGTTTTCCATTACAGACGAAGACATGATGATGGAGGACTCCTACACAGTCAGCAACAAGCCTCCCATCAAAGAGATCGCCCTCGCCCTCGCCCTTCTCGTCACCGGCACTCTCGGCCTTGTAATCGGCATCCTCATGGCCTACAACCATGTCGGCGGCGACAAAGCCCACGGTAATCTACCCCACAAACCCTAACCGTAAAACCCCTTTTATTCAATTTTCAATTTTTTTCTTAATTTGTGGTGGGTTTTTTTTTTCCAATAATTTCAGGGTTATTTTTTGCGATACTTGGTGGGATCTTGTTTCTTCCGGGCTTCTATTACACGCGGATTGCTTACTATGCGTATAAAGGGTACAAGGGCTTCTCCTTCTCCAACATTCCACCTGTGTAGCAGCAGCATTCCATTACTCCATTTCTTGTGCGTCCAACTTCACATGTACAGATCCCTTCTTAATTTTTAATGTTTTTGTTGTAATGGGTTTTGTTTATTTTTCTTATTTTTATAAATGTGCTTATTATATATACTGATTGTTCGTACTAGAGGAAGAGTTTGTTTTTTAAGCGTGGATTAATAGTGAACGTCTACTCATTATCCTGTTACATGAGCTGTGTAGGGGAAATACTCAGTACATACATTATGAGTAAATAAAAAGAGCTGTGTTTTTCCCCCTTTATAATTTAGCTCAGGCCGAATGTGCCAAATGTTCTTTTCCCATTCCCACCTATCTATTTATTTTAAACTGCATTGTGCAATTTCTTTGCTTGGATGATGTGAATAAAGGCAAAGCTAAATGCCAATGCATATGGTCTTCAGGAGCCGAGAAATTATTTTATTTGTGTTTCCTTTGTGGTTTTTAGGTTTGGGTTTTATGTTTATCGAGTTAATGTAGCATTGTGGAGGGAACTTGGAAATTGGACTTCCGTCCAGTTGGAATACGTTAGATATTTGATCTCTTATTCCTATTTGGTTGAATGAACCTTATGGGAACATTCTTATTGTCAGATAACTGTTTGCTGAACCGATGTGTGTTTCTGTAACCTGTGTTCGTGGTAAACTTGTTCAGTTTGCTGTTTTCTTCCCTAGCTCATTATTGATGAAAGTCTTAACTCTTAACCTCTGGATGGTTATTTTCTCAATACATAATTAACTAGTTTGATTGAAGCTTAGACATGGTGTAGCTTGAAGAACATTTAGAAAACATTATTTCTGTTGGCATTATAGGATTCAATGCTGACCTTACTAAGGCTTTGTTGTTGTTGTGGTACGAACTTTTCTTTTGCAATTATCATACATATGAATAGTAAGAACGAGCTTTTTTTGTTGAAACTAGAATGCGTATGAACCAAAATAGGTCTACGAATGGTAGCAAATATTAAACAATGATGAAAATAGAGGGAACAAACTTGTGAAAGAAATGAAGGTTGGGTAATCAATGTAAGTTCTTATTGTGTGAAGTTTCCGTGTGCTGAGATATTACTGTTGAGTGAATACTTGCATATTATTATAAACTTAACACACTATGTAATCGTTGATGCTGCTGCTTCTGAGAGAATGGATGTGTCTTTTGTGTTTGTGTGCATATAGATGTGGCCCAATCGTAAAGAGTTTTTGCATTTATCATTGGTGCTAGTGAGCGGGTTCTTAGCTATGAGACAGAGCAAAAGTTTATAGGTTATCCACTCCAGAAGTTCCATTCCTCAGTAGGGTCAAATTGCTATGTCATTATTGTGGGTTTGGTTTAAATTTTTACTATGTCATGATCCAGAACAAGAATAGAGAAGAGTGGGGGCAGATGGAGAAAAGGAAACATTCAGAGAGCAATTTCTGAGCAGTTTCATGAGTGGTTCTGTATGCATAGCATCTTGTTAGGTTCAAACAACAGGTTTACAGATATTCCTCTTGGATTAGCGATGCATCAAACCTAGCCAAGTTCAAAATTCTTAAGTCTTTCCTGTCTACACACAGTCTGCAAGTTCATTATCTTTGAGTCTCGCTACGTTACAATATTAATGTATTTGGTGTCATAAATGAATCTTTAGAATTTCTAAGTATATTGATGTGGATCTTTCCAGATTCATGTGCCAATTACCTATAAGAAGGGCTACTTTGTTTTTCTTTTAAGATCATTGTTAGTGCAAGAAATTTTTATTTCTTGCTTGTTTGTGAGGCACGAACCTTGGAGTGATTCCAAGGCACCTTCGGTGTGATGCCGGAATTTTTCTATTTCCACTGTTGGAGTGACTCCGATACACCTTTGGTGTGATGCCAAAGACGGGAAGTCAGTCTGGATATCTTCTGTATTCCTATCCCTTCTGATTGTCCTTCATCAAACGTGTTGCGTCCTCGTGTTATATTGATTGGCCATGTTGCTTGTAATGTTTAAGCTTTTCGTGGACACAGTCCCAATATTAGTTCCCAATATTTATTTGCGTAATTCAGCGCATCAAATTTTCTTCTCCTTTCTTGCTCGATTTCAACACGAGTGATTTGGAATGCAAAGTAGTTCTACCAACTTGTTTGGTGGCACCAAAATGATGGATGAGCAATAAGAAAAGCGGATGATGAAAAAAGAAAAAAAGGTGAAACTGTGCAGGTAGTTACGAAGATAATGTCGTAACTCATATGTCAAGATGCTTGAAAAGCCCCTATTTTGGAGGCACTGAAGTTCTCATCATGTTTGCTTCATGAAAAAGAATGTCAAGTTTGCGGATTGCTTTGAGTAGATGAACAATGTTCCTTTGAGCTGCATTGTAGGTAGATTTTGGATCTCTTTACATGATTATCAAATGTGTGATTGTTGGAATTGTTTGGCATGAATATCCAATTTCTAGTAAAAGCACTTGTGTTTAGAAACTCTTTCAGTAAAAGTGCTTCCATTAGAAGCACGTTGAGGTGCTTTCTGAAAAGATATTTGAAATACTTCTTGCAAAAATCACACAAATGGTGTTCCTTTCAGAAAGCACTTCACGTGCTTTTTTGACCCCATTAAAAGCACTTTTTTAGAAGCACATGAAGTGTTTCTTGGAAAAACACTTAAAGTGCTTCTTGAAAAATTTACACAGATGGTGTTTCTTTCAGAAAGTATTTCAAATGTATTTTTGACCCCCAAAAGTACTTCTAATTTTTTTTTTTTTTCAATCCAACACAGAAGCACTTTTGGTGATTTGAAATCCAAACATGAATAGGAATAGGAAGATGATATCCATGTAGAGAGTTAATCTCTTCGAAGGATTAAAGTATGTTGAAAAGATGTGTGTGTGACGTGTGGAGTTTACACATATATTTATGGGAACCGGATCCTCTCATGAGTTTAGGAGGTTAAGCCTCTTAAACAAATGATTCGGATCGTTGAAATTTGATCTAACAGTTACAAACAGAAATCCTTCTAAAAATTATAATAATTGTAACCGTTGGATCAAATTTTAACGACCCGTGTGATTTGCTCAGGAGCCTCCTAAGCTCAGGAGGGGATCCGATTCCATATTTATGCACCAGTTAGTGAATCCTCCACTAATATTGCCAGTGGGATTGGTGTTCGGAGTCAGACGAATGAGGTCTCATATTATTGCAAATAGTTTCAATGAACCACTTCGAAATCTATTGGCTCACTTCCAAATCAATCATTTGGTTTCAAATTGACAATAGCAATTATGTGCAACTTGTAACCTCTACGCTCTGGCCGAGGTTGAGCAAGAAAGCAACATTTGACGAGGACTTATGTTTTTTTATTAGGACCGGATTAACATACGTTTTATATTTTTTTTTAATAAAAAGAGAGACAACTGGTAGCAAGTCAATGTTATCCATTATTTTCGGAAGTTGGAAAAACTCACAAAGGTATTTCAGCCTCCATTTGACCACAGATTAGCATGCGTTTTATTCACTTAATTTAAAATGTGTTACAAGGATAATTGGGTCTCTTAAATAAATCTTTCGATCATGATACCCGCAATATAAACAACCTAATCATGTCAAACATGACGTGGCTTCCATTCTATCTTATTATCTTGATTCTTGACCTTAATGATTGAATTAGGGATTAAGATAGACTAATCACCACGCAACACTAGTAGTGGAGGTTTGAAAGTTTGGGGTTTGCAGAACAAATAAAGCAAGCAATAGACAATTATAGGTGATGAAGGATTTGGCAATTTGAACTATACATAAGGGGTTCAATCATCATCGACATACTAGCGCAAGTTTAACTTTAGGGCTGCGCATCAAACTTACAAAACCGATCAATTCGAACCATATTGGTCGGTTTGGTTTGATTTTGACCAAGAAAAAGGTCAAACAATTTAAAATCAAATTGAACCGATTTACTTTTGGATTGGTTCAGGTTGATGCTTTTGAAACTGACAAAAATCAAACCGAACCGACCATGTATATTTTAATTATTAATATATTTATTTTACATATGAACTTATTATAGGTTATCTAGAGGTATTACCCTACACATATTATAAGTCTTAACATATTATTAGTTGTAATCACTATAAACAATTAGGAGATTTATATGTATCTTGTGCTTATGTGAGGTTGTAATAGATAAATCGTTTACTAGTACGAGATTTTATTTAATTGAAACCTAGATCTATTTGACTTGTAGAGTTCAATACTCTCCAATGTAACTAAAACAATGCAATCACAATAAATTGGAGATAAAAAAAAGGCGACCAAACACTAATGATACTTCTCTTTCCAAACCAATATATGAATGAGTGAGTAGTTAACTGTGCACTCAAAGTTCGTTAACCAAATATCATCTGACGAAAGCTCTTAAGAACTATTAAAAAGAAGCGTTTCTTTTTTCCGGTTGTGTGTGAAAAAAACCACTAACACATAGAATTTGGTCTCCAACTTATAACTACTTTACCCTGCTTTATTTAATGAAAACGTACGGTGAGGTTATGAAAAATCCAACAGAAGAGTGTCCCCAAAACAAGAAGTTTTTTTTGTGCTGAAATTTAAGCTCAAAACCTTGGAAATTAGAACTTGCCTCAAATATAGAGAAATAATAATCTAACGTCAATTTTAGTATCTTACATACCCTTATTTAATTATTATCGTTGATTCTGTTTGATTTATTCAGTCTGATACCACAAATAAAAAGAAATATGTGAGAAGTAAAAAATAGTGTATAAAAACCACTTCCGATGTATAGAAACGTCATTACCTTATTTTTATTTTTTTCTATTATTTCTTACCGTAGTTTCTATCAATATTAGAGAACAAAGAATATTTTAAGTTTTATAAACAAAGGAATAAAATTCTATCTTTTATTTTATAGGCCTATCCCATAAGTCCATATGGAAACAGCTTTGCATGAAAGCAACGTTTGACCGGTGACGACCATTGTTTGGCGAAATTGATATTGATGTTACATAACCTACCCTCCTTGGGTGGGGAGATTTTTCAATATCATCAGTACATGATGTGGTACACTACATGTCATTATATAAATGATAGGCACATGAGGTGGTACATCAGATATTATTATATAAATGGTGTGATATGTATGTTAAAAAGTTAATAACTTAAAAAGTAAAATTTTCTACTATTTGTAAAGAAACATATGATGTATCATTCGTGTTCTGATCATAATAAAAAGTTTCTTCCTTGGCTGGCTGCCTCCTGCCTGGCTGAGGCATGACGATTGAGGAGGAGCCATACATACTCTTCCATCTACAATTCAAATAATGGTGCGTCATGTTTTAAGACTTCCCACATACAATACACAAAGTTCGAGAAAAGCCCGCCAGCTTGGTAACTACTTACTAATAACCAATTATCTTGACTATTATCTTCAGTACCTTAACTAATCTACAAGAACTACTTCAACGCAACTTATTCATAAAAGGCTAAGTATGCTTTTATATGAAGCCTACTTGGTAATTCACGTATAGTATGTGTAGTTAGGTACGTATTATATTAATGTGTATTATACAACTACGTACAGTCTCCTTGTGATTCAAATACAAATTTTCAGATTCAAATACAAATTAAATCTGATTCATATTTGACATTTGTAGACGTGGGATTGTATCTATTGCCAAAAAAAGTCAATCAAAGTTAATCTATGTCCATGACAAGTGAAACGATTAGCAGAATAGTACTAGTAAATGCTGCATTATTGTCAAACCAAATGTGGTGGACAAAATTATTCTCAGTGTGAAATCCTACCTTTTCTATCACCAATTAATTACTAAAGTTGAAGTCCACACCAAAGTTTAATATTTTTTTTTTCTGGTTTGGGGAGCAAGAATGATAATTAAGAGGGAAGACTTGGTATCACAAGACCATTTAATTATATCTAACCTACAAGGAATCAACAGTTGTGACATACATGACTAGCTAGTTTAGAGTCCCTTCGTCTTGTTAGGTTGTAGAAAGTTTCACTTTCGACTCAAATATATTTGATGACGATACATATAATGTAGTGAATTCAATATTAAATTGTGACTTGTTGTAAATAAATAAATAGTATGTATAAGTGAATTAACAATTTGATGTAAAAGTATTTTTGTAATATTTTATCTTTTATATCCAAAAACTAAGAGGACTAAACAGCTGTGATATTATGTACATGGGGTTTGAAGTTTGAATCTTCTCCCAAGGCCTTTGCCTTCCATTACTTCACAACCGCGTCGAATAGAAAGATCATTTTCCCAATTTCCCAAGGCCATCCATGCAATTGGAGAAAGAACGTAAAGAAACTTGGACAAAATGGACACATCATCTTTATTAGCTGTCTAAGGGTCCCCACTGATCTCCTATGTACACCCAGCCGAGCCAAGTCAACCCAAATCTCTTAAGCAAACGCATGCATATTCCCCAACCACTTCACCACCACACCACTGATTAAATCCTTTCCATTGCCTATTAGCTATATACGCGTAATAGCCTACTTCTCCCATACTCTCCCGGCACCCATCGAACTACTATATATACCCCTCGTCATTCCCATGCATTTTCACGAAACACCTTTCTCTCTTTGCCTTTCCTCCATTTCTCTTCTTTGACAAACCAAACCATGACTAAGATATTCCTTGTTCTAGTACTTTTGGTGTTCAATGTTTTGGTGATGGCATCGGCCGGAAACTTCAACCAAGATTTTGACATAACATGGGGCGATGGTCGGGCAAAAATACTCGACAACGGGCAGAGTCTTACGCTGTCCCTGGACAAGACATCAGGGTCGGGGTTTCGGTCGAAGAATCAGTACTTGTTTGGAAAAATTGATATGCAGATAAAGCTTGTGCCTGGTAACTCTGCTGGCACCGTTACAGCTTACTATGTGAGTATTTATATACTATACTTCATCCTGTATAACTTACTTAGCAACTTAATTTATGTTAATTATTCTGGTTTTTCATACTTCATATTTATATCCTGCATGCAACTGCGGGTCTAATATTTTTATGTATTTGTTGATTTTGCAGCTGTCGTCGTTGGGTTCTACTCATGACGAAATAGACTTCGAGTTTCTAGGCAACCTAAGTGGAGACCCTTATATTCTGCACACAAATGTTTTCACGCAAGGGAAGGGGAATAGGGAGCAACAGTTCTACCTTTGGTTTGATCCCACCAAAGACTTCCATACCTACTCCATCTTGTGGAACCCTCAAACCATCATGTAAAATTAGGCTCCCTCCCTCTCTCTATTATTTTTTTACTTATAGGTACCATATTTACTGACTGCATGTCTTACTGAATGAGATTCAAAAGATATTTAGTTACGTGTTAACGAATTCTCATTTTTACAACTAGAGACATGATTAGTGGCACAGTCAGTAAATATGGTACATATACGTAAACATGAAAACAGTGTTCTACCATTTTATGTTGTCATCAAATTGTACATCTAAACCGTTGATCGGATTGAGTTCTTTGATGAACGTGTGGTCTAAATTTACAGTCCAACACAAGTCGTAAAGAGAGCATCGCTGATAGCCCATGCATGTAGTTTTATTCATTTTTTCCATGATGTATACTAAACTTTTTTGTTTTTTTTTTTCTTTGTTGAATAGCTTCTCTGTGGATGGAACACCCATTAGAGAGTTCAAGAACTTAGAATCTAAGGGAGTCTCTTTCCCAAAGGACCAAGGCATGTGGATATACTCAAGCCTATGGAATGCAGACGATTGGGCCACGCGCGGCGGACTTGTGAAGACGGATTGGAGCAAAGCCCCCTTCACAGCCTCCTACAGAAACTTCAACGCCCAAGCTTGCACTTGGTCTTCAGGCACTTCCCGTTGTCCTTCAGAGTCCCCGAACGAGTCGAGCTGGTTAACTCAGTCACTCGATTCCACAGGGCAAGAGAGAATGAAATGGGTTCAGAAGAACTACATGATTTACAACTACTGCAGAGATACCAAGCGCTTCCCACAAGGATTTCCTCCTGAGTGCTCTGCTGCATGAATTTCATCCATTTCCTCCATTCCACGTAAAAAGATTGAGATATATGCTATATGTTTTATATTTTTTGTATTAGGGAGTAATTGTAACGCAGCCACATGACCAATAAATGGACAAATCAAGTGTTTTTGATATGAACGGTGGAGAATCGACTGGCTAATGTCTGCGTTTATAGCACAGTTATTATTTAAGATACGAGCATTTCCAAGAGACTCTCTAAAACAATCAAAGGACAAAGCATTTGAGCTATGATTTGAGTATAATTAAGCACACAAGCAACCTAACTTTGTTAGGCAACAACCAATAGAGACAGTTTCGGATGTCACAAGTAAACCTGAAGCTTAGATGTTTTATCACCTAGTTTGGAAGGTTGCCGCTCCTACTGGAGAAAAATGATCTTAATGGAACCGCAATAGGTCATCATCATGACGTCCCAATCTAATAATGCGTTATCATGCATAAGTTTTTCTCTACACATACTGTGAAATAGAAGAATGCGGGTTGAATTGGTAATAACAGAAGGTTAATCACTAATTACACTAGTACAAAAACATACTTGCGCGACGGAACGAATTGCGTCACGCAAAGTAGGTTTGCGCAATGGTGACAACAAAACGTCACACAAAAACATACATATGTATATACGTACGTACGTGGGATATAGAAAGAAAGATCAACAGAAATTACCAACTGGATAAAAAATTACATTAATAAAAATTACTTTACTACCGAATCAATAAAGCCATCGAGGGAGGTTGTGAGGTTTGGTATACTCCAAGATAACGAACTCCGCATAAAAAAATTAAAAAATAAAATAAGATATAAAAAAATAAAAAACAAAGGATTAGTAATTTGTATATAAAAATTATTTTGTCTTGACCCACATATGCAAAGACGGACTTTTGGGGACTTGAAATTAAAATAATAGTTCCATAAGCTAACATTTCATAGCACAACATTTTGTGGGGGCACTAAGGATACCGACCAAATTTTCGGGCACGGAGACGGCAACTCGGGCCATTCTCTTATCCAATGTATGGGAGTAGGAGCAATGGATGGGTCGTTATGGAAGTGTATATGCCGACATTAAGGAGAAGGAGAAGCGCTTCAACATATTCAAGGAAAATGTGGCATTTACTGAATCTTCCAATAAAGATGCAAACAAACTTTACAAATGAAGAATTCAAAGCTTCAAGAAATGGATTCATGGGGCATCAATGTTCCACAAAGACGACTCGTTTCAAAAACAGAAAATGTTAAAGCACCACCACCTACCGTGAACTGGAGAAAGAACACAGCATTTAATTTATACAGCAAAAACAACACAACATTTCAGAACGTAAAGATGCGATACTGGCTATAATTCATTGTTAACAAAAGAGAGAATATCATTAACATCGCATGAACAAACACAATGCAGGCACCTGCTACCGATGATTCGGCATTTTTGTGAGGAACATGTTCTTACTTCTCCATATTACACTCCTCTTAAAACCCCAAGGCAAAGTCGCTTCAGGAGAAACATAGGCATTCTGACTCAATCTCAAGCTTTCTATATATGCATGACACTAATAAGCTACATCTCCCTTGGTGAATAAGTTGGAATTTGTATCACATCTAACGCCGAAAGAAGCAAAAAAATTAAGTAAAATAAAAGCACAACATGCTGCAAACTAACCGTGGCCTGGCTGCTATCCAAGTAAACCAAGGCCTTTGCTAGCAACCAAATATAAATCTGCAAACTAAAATCAAATAACAATAGGGCAAAATATCACAAACATCCAGTTTTGAAAAGTAAGAAATTAATTAAAAATACATTTGACGAGCATAACATCCATAGATGATTCCTAGAGTATAGAACTATAGAGCATTAGAGGAAGTGTGTTCTCCAACGGTTAGTAACAAAGTACCAAACAAAGGGCACCTGTGCCAATGCATCATTTCAATCAATTTTACGAATAAGCAAATATCATTGTCAGAATTAACTTTATGAATAAACCCAATAGAGCATAGGCAACAAGAAAGAGCACATATGGGGCAAATGTTTGTGTATGGAAAAACAAACACAGAAAAAGAAATTCCAGCAAAAAGATATCTTCTAAGTAGGACGAGATTTCAACTTCTTTATACGTTTGACAGCCTTCCGTGCCTTCTTGACAGCAACAACTCTTACCATTTTCACCTTCTTAGTAGGCGAAGGCATTTCCCTAATCGGACCTGGAGGTACTCCTTTCTTGAGTGCACTTCCTCTAGGCGTAGCAGAAGGAGGTAGTCTTAAATCTTGCGGAGGTAAAGGGCTCTGGGGCTTCCACACCAAATTGTTTTTCATGGAAAACTTTACCTTCTTTGCACTCTTCTCTCCACTCTTTGCATTGGTGCCACCCTCGGCTTCTTCTTCAACAGATTTCTTCATTCTCTTTCTCTTCTTAGAGATAGGACCCTTATCTGAAACTGTAGGCAAATCACAGGCGCTTGGAACGTCTTCATCCAAGCCAGCTTCAGCAGCAATCTTCTCAAACTGCATCTGCAGGTTCGATATCACATTATCCTCAAGTTTAAAAGCATCGGCATCAGTTACCTGATGATCATCTGAATTCTCACCATTTGTAGCTCCACTCTCATTCTCCCTGTCTGTAGAGCTCTTTTCAGAGTCTGAATCAAAACTCCCATTCTCCTTCTTATTCTTCTTTTTCTTCTTCTTTTTCTTCTCTGCCTTTGTATTAGCACCACCAGGGCCCTTCTCATTCTTCTTGCACTTCTTCAAACGCTTTCCGGCAGACCCATTGGCCATGACAACATCAGCAGGCTCCGATTTACTTACGTCCATCTCCTCACTATCAAGGGGAACCAAATTCGGCACTTCCTCATCGTCCTGATAAACAACATCAGGAAAAGAAATCTCAATCCCAGAAGATTCCAACTCTTTCTCCAACTTCATAAACCCCTCGTGCAAGCCAAACAACACTTTCCTATTACCCTGGCAGCACTCAGGTGAAGACCCTGATTCATAAAACTTGCTTGCAAACCCCATTTTCAGCGCAATTGTCCCGAAGACAACAACCTCATCACCCAATTCTACATCATCCCCCGACTTCTTAACCTCCAACAGCCTCTTCCCCGCCCCGAGCAGCACATCGAACATATTACTCTTAATCTTCCCCAACAACACCTTATCGGACACTTGAGCCGAAACCCGAATAAAACCCACTAACAGAGCCTCAAGAACATCAGCCTTAAGCGGAAGAAACGGCCTAAGCTCTTCTAGAAAAACAGAGGCAATGTGGTAATTAACCCCATTCCCCAAACACTTATCATCCGCAAAAAAAGTCCTCTCCTCCAACACACCCATCAGACGTTTCACAAGCTCCAAATCCCACAAATTATTTCTCATCAAAGTAAAGAAACTAGTCATAAATCTGCGAATCGATAAGTAGAACTTGTCTAACCTCAGGGCGTCGATGCCGGACCACTCGCGGCGCATGGTGAGCAAGAACACCGAGAAGTAGTGGAGGGAGAGCGGGAGGTGGAGGCTGAGGACCAGAGCGGAGAGCCGATCGATGAGCTGGGTTTGGACCGGGACCTTGTCGGCGTGCCACAGGCAGTAGAAAAGGCCTTTCCAGAGCTTCCTCATGTGGTCGTCTTGGACGTTGAGTTGCGCCGGCAGCCATGTTTTGAGCAGGACCCTGAGGGCTCTGTCTCGGCTGCTTTTATCGCACGAAGCCAGTTGCTTTATCAGGGAGAGGCCTGCTTCCACCGCCGTGTCTGCCTCCATTTTTGAGATTTGTGCGGTGGTTTCAGATTGTGAGATGTACGCAAAAATAGCAGGGAAGGGCGAAGGGCGAAGGGCGAAGGGTGACGGGTGAAGGGACTGAAACTTAACGAACCCTAGAGGTGGGAATTTTGGGATACAAAAGCAGGAAGAGTTGGGAATGGGCCAGCAACTGCGTATGCCTACTCAACTGCTTTCGTCCAGTTTGTAGGCCCATTAGTCAATGGGTTTTGTAAACGAATCTTTGCCACGTACACATTTAACCCTATCACAACGCAACAATAGTAGGATGGTGACATGGCACGTAGGGTTTCTGTCCCAAATAATTCTTTAGGAAAGAGTATCCTCACTGGATTTTCTTTGTGAGGGATCTTGAAGATCCTTAAATCAAATTCGTTCATTGTACATCGTGCGGTAAATAATTATTGTAAATTTTTTATTTAAAATTGAATATAAACAGTACTTGACGAAAATTGACCGCACGTTGTACGAAAAAGAGATGTGATTAGAGGATCCCCGTGATCCTCAAAAAAAGGATCCCGTGAGGATCCTCTCTCATTCTTTACGTTTCTAAATGCCAGGGACAAACTTTGTAAACTAAATTATATGAAAGTTGATGATTAGATTATTATTTAAACGTTGATAAACGTGCTCATTTATATTAGTGATACTTAATTTAGTTTGCAAATTTTTTCTACAAATTTAATCTCTTAATATTGCCTCTACCATTTATTACAAATGATATGAAAATTGATGATTAGTTCTTAACTATTAACCCTACGAATCAATGTCGTCATTTTGTTGCGGTTCGTCTAAATCAATGTTAAAAACGGTCACGTGCCCCCACTTGACCGCTTTTTCGTGGGCAATCTCGTAAAACCACCTTGATCACTTATTGTATGACCTAATTCCGTCACCTCTCTGTCTCGTCTTCTAATTCTGCTTTGCTTTCTGAGGCAGTGTACGACCTAGTTGAAAAAAAAATTGGGGATTTCTTTTCCGTGAGATTCAATGGCATGAATTGGATTCGATTAAATTAGAAGATTGTTAGGAATGTTTTGGCTTTGTTTACAAGGGCACTGTGGTGGCTTGCGATGCCAGAAATACATTGAAAAAATGGGAAGTCATAATAATGTGGTGAATAGATCGAATCTCCTTTATTTTTTGAGTTTGTTCGCACTTTTAGTGGTCCCCATATGGTTTTTTGATCGGTTTGATTAGTGGGTATTTTCTTGTGAATTTTGTTGGTGTGGTGCTTTTTAATGTTGATATTGTATTGTTTGAATTGAGTCTAGAGTTTTATGTTTTCCTAATTCGCTACCGAGCTCAGTCGGGCGAATATGATGGATGCGATGGTGTGACGGTGAACCACGTTGCTGACTTCTACACCGAGTGACTTCATCCGAGGAAGGAACATTCTCGACCTTGGGTTCTAAAACTTGAACACAAGGTTATGCCTCCTCCTATGAAGTTCAACCTTCTACACCAAATTCGCCTGCTTCAACTATAGTTGTGAAAATATAGGTGCACCAAATCTATATCATGGACAAAGATACTCAAAGGAAATGAGCATCTTTATGGTGAACGTCGTACGATTGTTTGAATACCGAACTCTAAATGACACTTGTGAGTAACCGACCATAGAACACTCCACTTCAATGAGAAAGGCATAAATTAAATTAAAATCAAATAAATTAGCAGTTTAGGGTTAATTGGATGTTGATGAAGATGTTGAAAAGCTTTCACAAGGTCTGCCTTGGCAAGCGACGCCAGAGAGAGAACAACTTAGGTGTATGAGAATTATGTCCTCACACCTTGGCCTTGCACATTTATTTATACAAATCATGATAGGTTTTCTTGTCTTGCAAGTAATATAAACCTATAAGGATTTGATCTCCAAAACCTGTAGGGATTCTACTTTAAGTTTACACAATCACATTTTTAATTAATAATTTTACACAACCATAATACGTTTCTCCACAATTTTGTAATGAATTATGTAGATATGTGTTAAATTAGAATTTTCTTTTAACATAATGATGGTTTTACATATGTAATAATTTTATATTAAATTCGTCTTTTTTATGAGATTTCAATTTAAGATATCTTATTTACGAAAAAAAATTAAGTGACTCATATGAATTTTTTTAAAGAGTTTATGTTGGGAAAAACTTTTGACTAGAAGAGTGAGGTGGACCGTCAGAAAGAAAGAGTGAATGGTAAACAGAAGGGACGGATGTAACCGAATAAAAAGGTTATATAATATGATGATGATGGTGTTAATCTACAGTCAGCAGTAGTAAACAAAGAAGAGAAATGTTAAGAGGATTCTTTCAAAAAGGGAATTCTTCGTAAATTCTCTGTTACTTTGTATTTTTGACACAATATTTTATATATTAGCACAAAAATTGATGTTAAATTACAAGAAGACAATGAGTCTGTAGAGATTTTAAAGATCGATAAAATCTCACTTTGAGAGAGGTGTGTTTAACATTTCTCAACAAAAAATGAACAAAAATGAGGGAGTCAAATCCAACAACTTCAAGGCATTCCACTCACTCAATCAGTCAGTCACTCGAGAGAGTAACCAACTATGATGAGTATTGAGAGTTGTCTTCGAACGGGAAATGTAGAGAGAGAGAGAGAGAGAGAGAGAGAGAAGAACGAGAGTGAAGACAATGAAGGGAGGGAATTAAAGAGGAGGTCGTGGCTGATGGAGCTGCTTGGAAGATGGACGCCTGGCAAGCTCATCAAGAAACGTGTTTTGGGGATTCGGTGCCTTTCTTGCCGCAAGCTCGCTCATCACCTCTCTCTCTCTCTCCAAATCCAAATTCAAATCCATTTCTTCTTCTTTACAGTTTGTGTATAAATTCAGAAATCCACTTGGCAATTACCCACTTATCTGCTCTCTCTCTCTCTCTCTCTCTCTCTCTCTCTCTCTCTCTCTCTCTCTCTCTCTCTCTCTAGGATAGGATAGGATAGGATAGGATAGAATAGGATGATCTGTTGTTGTTGAGAGGTGAGACCGAGTAAGTGTGGAGTCTGGTGGAAGGTAGGGGCTGGGCTGAGCTGGGAGTGTGGAGTCCCAGCCTGGGACCTTGAAGATGGATTGGCTGCACAAGCTAAGGAAGGCATTGCTTGCTCTCTCTGCCACCCTCAAACTTCGTAAATCTCTTGGTTTGTTCTTCCTCTTCCCTCTACCTACTTCATCTACTTTTCCACCTTGCTTTCTTTCCCACTTTTATGTTAACATGCCATTTTGGTACTCCATCAAATTCAAATGCCATATATACTCTTGTTACCCTTTCATGGCATTGGGTTTTGTGGGCTCAGATTATTGTAGCCATGGAAAAGGAATTTAGATTTCTACGTAGCTTTTATTAGCACTTCAGAAAAGTCATCGTGCACTGTTTGTTGAATAGAAATTTCATCAAGGAGTGCATTACAGCTGCGACATTTTTAGAGTGCTAATAACAGTTTTCTTGACGTTTTACTAGAGAAAATGTAAGGTGAATTATGAATTAGGAATATATGTTGCATTGTCTTTATGACCAGGTGGTGGTATTGCAGGGAGTGTTGGTGGCGAGTGTGGTGGTGGAATAGGTGGTCTGCTAAAGCTTCAGGATGATGTACAAATGTGTGGATATGAAGATGTACAGATTATGTGGAACATGCTCAGCAAAGCTCAACACGAAGAGGTGATCGTGTCATCAACCACGACAACAACAAAGCCAAATCATAAGCAAAGACATGCAAAGACCCCAGTTTTGGTCAGATTGGAAACTTGCTCAGTAGAGAAAGCCAAACATTAGTGTGTGTGTGTGTGTGTGTGTGTGTAAGTGTGTGTGTGGTGTATATGTAATGGTGGTGTATATATGGATGGGGGAGTAGAGAAAGAAATGTGAGTTGGTATACAAATTCTGTAAATATAGTTCTTAGGCCCCTCTCAAATGTATATGAATCACTGTAACCACTCAAATATCAGAGTAGTTACTAGCAAAAGTTTCTTCCTTTCGAGAAGGCATCATTAAGCAAATGCTATGTAAATATTGTGCACACAACAATATAGATTCCCCAATCAATCTGGAGAGAGAGAGAGAGAGAGAGAGAGAGAGAGAGAGAGAGAGAGGAGAGACAACTTAAGAGCTGAGCTGAAGGAACCGTAGTGCCATGGGATGGTTGGCTTGAGAGAGTTGGTCTGGTTTGAGAACTTCAACAATCTCCCCATCCACAAGGAGGCAAACAATGTCAGCAATCCTCTGGATTTGTTTGATGCTGTGAGAGACCATTACAATGGTCATCCCCTGTTTCTGCTTCAGCTTCACTAAAGCACCTTCTATGTGCTCTGTTGATATTGGATCCAACGCACTTGTCGGCTCATCCAGCAGCAAAACCTTCCCAAAAGTATAATACAACACATTACTAACAATGCCATACGTAACAAAAAGGAACACTGTTTGGCTCGGTACATGTAACGAGTCATCCTTTTTTACCATCAAATCATATTCAGACATATGCAAAAATAACTTATTACAATCACAATAAGAAAAATGCTATGTCAAACTGGAATTTGTCTGCACGAAAGAATGACCTCTTAAATGTCATATGAACTCATTAAGATCATGAACGGAGGAATGTCTGGATAAGTATCAAACAATGATTTGTTTGTAAGAAGGAATGACTTCTTGAATGTCGAGAGTCAAGTATTCACATAAGGAGTTGATGGTATCATGCATCGGGTTTTTACCTCAGGAGAATTGGCTAGGGTCCTAGCAAGTGCCACTCTTTGGGATTGACCCACAGACATTTCAGAACCAGTCTTGGTGGCAAAGGATGAATCAAGGTCTACAAGGTTCAGCAACTTGTGAACCTCCTCGTCACTCAGCTTCCTCCCCTTCAGTTGAGGACCATAACGTATATTGTCTGCAACTGTGCCTGATGAATGAATTGATATCAATTCTTAATTTGCAATTGAAAACAGATACTCAAGTATATATTGGTAGAGCTTTGCTCTCCTGCGCATCTACGTAAAAAAAGAATGGTATCTCAACCGTTTACTCGCGAAAAAAAAAAAAAAAAAAAAAGTGTGGGGGAGAATTTCCGGATATTCATATACTACTGCACTCCAAATTCTTTCCAAGTAGACCTGATACCAGAAATTCAAATACAAATATCAAACTGCATTTGAAATGCACAAGATCAAATTCTTTTAATCTTGATTGTTGAGAGAAAGTAGGCAAAAGAGGGGGAAAATTGACATTACAATCATCCAAATTTGATATTTTCTGAAGTGGTCTTGTTCTGAACATGTGCGGGCATGTTAATCCCTTTTTCGTAGTTTAGACAGAGAGAGTAACCAACTAGGTATGTCCAAGGTCAAAAGGGAAAACACCATCCAAGTAATAGGACAAGTAGGTTTAACCACTACTATTATAGACTCAGGTCATGGTAGGCAAATACCTACAAGTAATTGATTGGGTATTAAATTTTAAATGTGAGAGAGTAAGCTTTGGATTTGAAGCACCCCACCCCAAAGGAAAGTCAGCAATGGGCTCAATAAACTTAAGGGAAAATAATATTTTAGGGTGTCTCAAAGTATTTTTAACTATTAGATCTTCACTGTTGTATATTTAAATAAAAATATAACGGCTAAAAACTTCGGAATATTCACAAAACCATAGAATTTGTTCTCTTTTTGTTCCGAAACTTTCTAGCAAACTCCAGAGTATAGAATATAAAAAATCTATAATTAGAATGCTTACATCAACAGTGACAAAGATGCATAAATACTTTACAATATAACTAATCCAACCCACCACGGTTTTCATATTATAATCACTCTCTAATCATATTATAATCACAATATAAATCTCTATTACAATGACCAATTTAAAGGAGTAGGATTCTCTCCCCCCCCTATTCCCATCCCCTTCTCTCTTCTCCTCTCACATATTATTTTTTGTCTTATTATCTCTATAAAAAAAAATCAATATAAGATGTTAATGTGGCTATAACCGCAACCATTCAAATGGGAAGGGAGGGAAGGGAAAAGAGATTAGGAGGGCTGAGAATCTTCTTCCCAATCTAAAACACTATCAATTAGCAACCCAACTGCAACCAAGTCAATACCGTATAAATTAAGCAACCTGTTTAGCACAAGTTACAAGTTATCAATTCCTTAACTTGGCAAAACAATTTGCCAACTGATATGTTCTGATCTGATATGTGATAGAGAGAGAGGGAGAGAGAGAGTGCTAGCTGGGGCATATGATCGAATGGGTTACCTTCAAAAAGAACAGGAAGCTGGAAGAGCATGCCGACCTTGCGGCGGAGGCTGAGGACGTCCGTGTCCAGAACATCATGGCCGTCCAAGAAGACAGTCCCGGACGGGGGCTCCCAGAGGCGGTTGAGAGCTCGGAGCAGCGTGGACTTGCCGCTGCCGCTAGGGCCAATGACCCCCATGATGACGCCCTTAGGTATGTCCAAGGTCAACCCATTGAGTATGGAAGCTCCTGTGGTGTCTGATTTCTTGGCCAGATTTCGTATCCGGAATTTCACGTCCCCATGGGCTTCTCCATTGTCCACTGTCAGTAGGTGCTCTCTAGCTGCTTCAACCCCATCTGCCAAGCAAAGTTTACAAACCCAAATCAGATTTTGAATAGTGGATGGAAACTGCGTTACGTTAGGTTGTCAAACTGTGAAATCTAAACCATTGATAAGATAGCCTTTTTGTACAAAGATACAGCTAAACTCTAGATATACGCAGAATATAACATGTCAGATATCTGATGATGAAAGGAATATTATGGCACAGGAGTAAGTAATACCGTACCAGCAAAGAGGGGATGTGGCTGACCAGGTAGAGGTGAAGACATTAATGTGTGTTTTGGGGGCTTGGAGTGGGATTGAGGGAGAGAGGGAGGGGTGTGCGTGTTGTATGTATGGAAGATTTGATTTGAGTTGTTAGGGAGGTACATACAATTGTATTGTGAGTACACAAAAAGCCTTCCCTAGAGCAGAATGCACTAGTCAAACAGTGAGCAGGGGAGGTAAAGCCTTCCGAGGACAGAGCGCGTCGTTTCGGTTGATCTGATTCAGTGATTCCTGACAGATAAGCAAGCGATAAAGTAATAGGAGGACGGTCCACTCAGCGGTGGGACCTACAGGGCTTTGTCAACTGCTGCTCTGCTCGTCTCGTGGTACGGATTCTAAGGAATACGAGGGAAGACGCCAAAACATTTTGTTTGACTAATTTGTGACGTATCAAACACCCTTCTTTGGTAAGACTGAACAAGATTCGATTCTTGTTTGATTAATTTGTGATACAATTACGCCTTCTTTATAACGGGGGCCCTCTTTTCCCCTTCTGCATTCCTTTCCTTGTTTATGTCCATCGATTCTGTTTTGATTTGTTGAATCCAGAAGGCCGTAACCCAAAAAACCAGACTAGTTGAGACAACTTAATTATTCACGAGTCTCGTCTACCAACAGCTCGCAAGTCCAGAGGAAAGGAAAGCAAGGAAAGCCTAAGCAATATCTGATGCAACAGAATTAGCATAAACCCTGCTGCAGCACCTATGTTTTAACACATACAAAATTTCAGAGACTTGAAACGATAGTGAAACTTGAGTTATTACATATACTCTTACAAAGTTAATTTTATGCCCAACGACCAGCGCATGAGGATCAATTGTAAGACTGGAGTTGGAGTTCCAAATAATGTCTGGTATACATGGAGCATCGCGACATGGGCATGCTGCAACGAAAGACAACACGTGGGAAGATTTTCTGCCTTCTCCTGATGATCAAAAACAGTATCCGGCCCACAAGACTCAAATGACACATCTGATAACAGGTACAAGAGAAGATTCTCCCCGTGCTACTTCCAACGAGAACCGCCAAGTCTAATCACCTCTTCACCACCACCATCTCCCCTGGGAATCCTGTCCGTACTGGTATCACCTTTTTGGTCACTTACATCCCCATAAAGATCCCTAAGTTTTGCCAGGTTGCTAGATGCAGATGTTCTATCCTTGGTTACCTCTCTCTGTGGGCTCGAATGAAGTGTGCTGCCCGCTTGCAAACTCCGACTTCCACTCCTGCTTCTACTGCGACTCCGACTCCGACTCCTACTCCTACTCCTACGGGAATGCCTACCGCCATCGCGGCTACTCTCATATGGATCCCTTCGGCTTTCTCTCTCTCCATATTTGGACCTCCGATCATAATCAGAACTTCGTTCTCTATCTCTCTCTCGCTCTCTTTCCTTATCCCTAACTCTATCCCTTGCTCTGTCTCGGTCCCGCTCTCGTTCCTTGTATCTTTCTCGATCCCGATCACTGTCCCTATCCCGATTGCGATCCCGGTCCCTTCCCCTGTCCCTGTCTGAATATTCTCTGTCAGGATATTCACGGCTCTGACTGCGACGGGTCGTTTGATCATCACTACTGGGTTTGTCAAAAGGTGGTGGCGGTAAGGTACGACGAACAGGTGAGGAGTCCCTTGTTGAAGCGCGATGTGGAGCACGTTGACCAAAGGAAACTGAAAGAGCGGCTTTCACAGAAGGTGGGCGACGAGCTGTGTCATCAGATCCATGGCGGGTAGCCTCTCCAGTAATACCAGATAGTTTGGTGGGGAGTTTCATCTTCTCAAGATTAGCAACAATCTGCCGCATAACAGGAACAGGGATGCGGGGGAAAAGGGTATCAAAATAGTACTGCAATAGCACAACAAAGTTTAATCACTTCAGCAACTATAGCAATGAGAAGTGTTATGTGGACAGCAAAATAGTATTTATAGTGCTGCATGTTAAGAGCAATTGTTGTCCAAAATAAGCTGCATCAGAAACTATGCAGAAAATGTGAAAAATTAACTATGATCAGTTACAGAAACTACCGATGTATATAAACTTACATATATTGTAAATCGCAAAGAAAATATATCATCATCTAACTTCGGCTTTGAACACCAACTAACAAACAATTCATAACTCTCTTGGACAGTTTCAGCATGGTGCAATTCAAATTCAGAAGAAATGGTATTGTTTTCACGTGTTAAATTTAGACCTTATACGGTAGCACTCTGAGACCATGCTTCAAGACTCCGAGAAGAACATGTATTCAGACCTTAATCGCACTGTGATCTGGAAAACCAGCAGCTGTGACTGTAAAGGACTGCATCGGTGGAGCATTAGACAGAAGAATTTAAATTACTGTCCTAGAAGTATCACTAAGTATTTTACCCAATACTTTCTAGTCTGATATGTGTAAGTGTACTAAAAACACATTGAAAGCACATTTCTTTTTTCTAGTCAACCACTATTGTCTACTACAGACAATAACTCCAAACAACTTTAGCTGGTGAACTTTCTCCTACCCACTTTAGTACTAGGTGTGGCATCTCAGCAGATGAACTCTTGAAACGAAAAGCTGGTGCATAGAGCCCTCCCATGCCACACAAGTAAATAACTGTACCGCCACTTGATAACAAAAGAAACTGTAGCTTGATTCTTGGTTTAAATGCGAAGCTAGCTTCATATTTAGGGTACTTGTTCAACATTTCTGCTATATGGTGTACACGAATCTCAAATTACACCAGTCATGACTTTTTTCTTTCATTAGAAAGAAAAAAAAAAAAAGGATCACTCTCATTAGTGTATTTTGTTATAGATATCCTCTCCAGTTAAAAAGTGCATAAACTTATCCAACTAATAATCAGATAAAATTGATCGAAACATGATTTTGGAGGGAGATAATAGGCATATCTTGGAGAACAAAGAGCTCCCAGTTGGCAGACTAAATTAATAAATTATGGTATTTTTGGCTGGTTAAATGCTAGACATGTATGCAGTAGAATTAGGTACATCAGCATTCTAGATATGGTACAGTTGCAAACGCATACAGAATAAATAATTAGGCTGTGTCTTTGTTGTGACTAGTACAACTGGCATAACAGATCCCCACAGAGTGAGGGAGAATGGGAGGGAGAAGGGAGATAGAGAACATAATTGTTTTCACCAAAAACAATTCAAATATAGTGCATTCTTCAACGAAACTAACCTGCCCAAGCAGCAAATCGCGCACATATACACCCATAGTTGTCATCCGTCCATTGGAACCAGGAGAGAATTCCTGAAACCAAAGCCAACACATAAATGAACAACTAAGGGAGTACAAAATCAATATGCTAACATAACAATACAAAATAAAAACAAGTGACAATTGTCATAGAAGTTGTATCAGTGGGAAATATATCAGAACCATACACAGATGAGATTAGGTGGAAACAGATGGTATTCACAGGATACAAAGAGTTATACAAATGACTTTGTGACAAAAAATAACATAAGAGAACAATAAAAAGTATTCAAGATATCCAATCCATGATGCACTCAACTGTGGATCCTATGGGCAACTCTGACCATTAATTGTTATCTTCTATCAATGTTGAGGAGAAAATCTCAATCAACTTTTAAATACTGCCACCCCACTTCCAGGCAGTACAAAATTGCTGCTCCTCTCTTCCTGAAATGCCATGGCACTAAACTGCAGATCCTCTGGTGAACTAATTTTCAATGTTAAGGAGAGCCATTTAGACCAACTCTTTAACAGTCACACCCCTCTTTGGCAGTGTAATTTATTATGTCCAGAAGTATCCTTACATGTCAATGTATAAATCAAGACAAAGCCAAGTCAAAAAATTTGGAAAAGAAACTATAATAAAAGTTATCTCCTAATAAGTAGGGTTTAGACACTTACCACTTGGAATCAAGGTTCTAAAAAACGCTTGGGGCTAGTCGGGCTGTGGGCTGGGGCCTAGCGCCTAGGTGGCTAGGTGGGGCCTAGGCGGACTAGGCAGATTTAAGTAATACATCATATAAATTAATTAAATTTACTACATAATATATAAATAAACATTGATACTATGTTATTTAAAAAAAAATAAAGAATATATATAGCTATATATGTTAAATATGAGTGTATATGTAAAGTTCCAAAGTTGTATCATTTTGTGATCCCATATTGTTGGGCCTCTCAATAAAATAAAAGGTTGGCCCTGCATTCTTTTTTTTAATTAATCTTTCACCGACTCAGTTGTTTAAATAAACATAACAAATGCTAGCTAAAGCAAAAGTTACTAATTGCTTAAAACCCTAACTAAAGCAGTCGCACCTCTCTGCAATTACAAACTCATCTTCTACAACCTGCTGCCCCACCCATCTCTGTAATTGCAGACTTACCTTCTACAACCCATCGCCATCACCCATCCCTACAATTGCAAAAATCTCCCTCCCTCCCTCCCTCCCTCCCTCTCCCCATATTCGACTCCTCTTCTAGCAAACAAAGAGGCAGACGGCAAGACTCGGGGAGACAAGAAGGTTGTGAGTCTCGCGACATAAGTTTTTCCCAGGTCGTGCCCAGACTGCCCAACATCCGCCAAGCCCGCCCAGGCAGCCGCCTTACACCGCATAATGTCCTTGCCGATTTAATGAACGATTTCGGGTTAATCATGGCAGAGCACCGCCGCCTACCGCCTAGACCGCTTTTTAGAACACTGCTTAGAATGTTTATAAGACCCTTTCAACCAATGATGGCTAAATGACTGTTCTAAACTTTTTTTTATTACCCATTGGATGAAAATCCAATGGTAATATTGTAACTTATGAAAATACTGACAGACAGGTGTCAGAACACGATTAATATTATATTCTAATAGTTGGTGTCGAAAGCAATTTACGTCCAATGCCCTCTATATGTGTGATCATCTATGCCAATAAATAGCTAGACCTTAAGAAAACACGGGCCAAGAACAAGATAAGCCAAGATAGTTCAAAAGAACTTCAAAAGCACATACAACTTTACTACATGGATCTAAATTAGTAACATTTTCTACGTAGGTTAACATCACTTCATTTCAGCCAAAGGCATAACGAAAGCATATTGAACTACTTCACTAAGTTGAAGAAGCGCCTGTGTCTCATATTTGCAAGTGAAACGTATTTAACACTTACACACAAAGCATCCGATAAAGGAACCTACTCCATGTAATAGCAACTCCACCACTACCACAAATTCATGCCAAGAAAATTGAGACACAAGTAAATGGTTAGTATGTTTTGTGAAGAGAACAACCATTGGTATATAACAGCCAACAATGTAAGAGTTTCCAATCCATCAAAATTGGAAGAAAAAAAATAATAATGTGATTTTCAGCTTTTGAATTTTAAGAACCAAAGGACAGCTCTTATAAGAACCATAGGACTTTGACCAGAATCTTTAAAATTCATAAACCATTTTTTTTGTTGTACAAACTTGCAAGGATGTTGAGAACCCTATTCGTGCAGAAGCACCAAAGAATCATTCAAAACTCAGAGTCGGTAAACTGTAAACATAGGTTCCAAAAGGAAGAGAACCCAAACTTGTAGATGACTTATATTTTCGTTGGTTCACAGAAATGAAGCGTTAAATATAACATCTCCTAATATTTTATATTAACATATATACCTTCTATATTGAACAATATTTCCAATCTAATGACAGAAACATCTTCGTCAAATACCAGAGTTTGCCTTCTGTTAGGAAATCCTCTGTTTTTCCCCGAGAGAAACATCTTTCCCCATGTACAAGCCTTGACTACTACAAAATTATACCCACCAAGCCAAAAAGTATAATCTTGAAATGAACTCTGAAACCATTTACAAAGTGAAACAAAATTTTGTTCACGCTTCAAATTAGCCATTAGCTAATATTTTTCCTTTGTGGCAGCATTCCAGGATATACGACACACCACATGCCCCTTTTTATTACTTTCACCAGAGTCTTGTGTAGACGACATGATTTGATAACATAAAAGAAGTCCATGCCAGGAACATTTGATTATGTCTCAAAGTAGTTCCGTAGCTATGATAAAAAAGTAAGAAACTTGAAAACCAAAATACATAATCTATCATTTACCTCATCATCTTTAATATAGGGTTCAACCCAATTCCACAAAGTCTTTGGGTCTGCAGCATATCTCAAGTAGAGGAACCCCACCTGAAAATCAAATAAAAGTAAGCTGATTATCCATTAAGAAAAAATATAGCACATAACATATTAATGAGAAACATGGTCATCTCCAAATTCAAAACAACACATAAAATTGAGTATATAATGTCAGATTAACCTACATACCGCTCTTATGTAAGGCGAATCCTCGTGCTTTAAAAGACCGTGCATTTGCTTAACGGTGAGCTTCATGGTGAAGAACTTGTACAGCAGACAAAAGGCAGTGGACGGACCGCGGCAATTCCCGGTCATCCACGGCTCGACATGGTCTACTTGGTTGTAAATTTCATCAATGACTTCGTGGTACGTCTTTAACCGGTAAAGCTCCTTGAAGTAGTCGGAAGATAGAATGTTCATACAAAGCACCTTCTCGAGCAATGAGTCAATTGGTTTCCCGCATGTCTGTACCTCCATCCACGCCAACGCTTCTGCAAAATTCAAACCTTTAATTATCGACACCAGCGTTTCAAATAAGCGTAACATTATCGACATTAACGACAAACAAAATAAAAGACTCATAATTTGCCCTGCCAGCGGATTCGGAGACTAGGGTTAGGGTTAGGGAAATTAGGGTTAGGGTTACAAAGAACAACCTCGAGGAAGGAAAGCCAATTACTTGAATGAATATGGGGGAATTTCCGCCGAATTCACGATCAGCTGAGCAGCTTCGAATCCTCTTCGCCTCTTTCTCACCTTCTTTCTGAATCGCGACGTCGAGGCCCGAGGGTTAAGGCCTTCCTTCTTCTTCTTTATTATCTCTTTTTCTATTTTTTCATAAATAATTTAAATAAACAAATTTAAATGACAAAAGAAGAGAAAAGGAAACAAAAGGCTTAACAGTTGGGTCAATACGAATGGGCTTGTTGCTTGAGATTGGGCTGCTATTTATCATTCGGGAAATTTTTTTGTTTTTGCTTAGGTTTTGTTTTGTTTTTGTTTTTTTTTTTTTTTCGTGTTTTTTTTTTTACTAAGATTTGATTTCAAAAAATATTTTTGCCTTACAAACGTTTTCAATCATTTTAAAAACATTTTTAAATGAGCCTATACTTACGTGGAATGAGAGAATTCACAAAATCAGATAAGTCATCAATAAGTAAGGGAATTAAATAGGTATGAGACCAATTAGCATCCTAATTAATCTAATTCCTAGTTTTTATGTATTCAACTACGGATTAACGTGTTTACTTATTATATTTTGAGGAATAGATGAATGGGCGAATTGCGTAAGTTAGGAATATGGGCAGTAAGGAGTGGGAACCGGATTATCCATTTTTAGTTTATTAGATTCTTGATCTTGAAGGCAATATATTACTGAATTTAAGGTGAGACTCACATATTGTTTGATTCATATATGTTAATAAAAAAAGCATGAGTTGGAGCCACTCGTTTGGAAGTACTTTTAGAATAGCTAAAAGCGCTTTTGATGAAAAGCTTTTGGAACCAATCCTTAGTAAAAATACAATAAATATTGGAAAAACACTTGAAATGCTTTCGAAACCCAAAAATATTTTCACTGAAAATGCTTTTAGTCATTTTAAAATTACTTCCAAATGAGCTATAACTTTTTATTTCATTCTAATTTGTATCAATAAACATGTTATTAAAATTGGAACCTGTATACTCATATGTGTATGAATGAAGTTGTTTACTAGTTTTTCATTACTTATCAGAATTTAAATACTTTTAGGTTTAAATGTTCATAAAAACAAAATAGAATAATCTATACATCATTTTATTTATTTATTTATTAATTTATATATCCCGATACAATTATATTTTTTTTAAGTATAAATAGACACTTATTTGTACAATATATAATGAGTTTAATTAAATATGCCTAGTCCGCCTAGTATCCGCCTAATCGTCTACGTGCTAGGGCCTAGTCTCCGCCTAACCACGTAGTCTTAACCTCACAATGGTTTACCAATAATATGGTTTAAACTCACATTTGGCAAGAATTGAACCTAAGATTTCTCAGTTACAAGTGAAGAAAAATATCACTTGACTGTAGTATTAAGTTGAGCGCCTAGCATCTTTTAGAACATTGTATATGTATATGAATTTCTACATGTATATATCTTAAAAGTTTCTACATAAAATCCATAACATTGTTCGGGCACCACCCTAATTACCACTAAAATCGTAAAAAATTAGGCTCCTTCACATTTAATGCACTTTTTTTATAAAATTCCCTCCGATTGTCCTCTTTTTCTTATATTTTACAGGAATATTGATATTGTTATTTGTAAGGGATAAAGTTGTATTTTAACTTAAGCAGGGTGGATCTTGAAAGGAGATGTCTGCAGGTTGTACTACTTGTGTAGTGGATGCGCTCAGATAAAACAGCTGTTAAGCAAACCACCGTTTCAAAAGGCACAATCCCAATCCCATGCCCTCTACGGAATAAAGGCAAATTGCTGGTTTGGAAATTGGATTCATATGTAACCAAAAGTTCACAAAATTTCTTATGCTAGTCCAGTCCTGGCAGCAAACATGAAATAACGCACGGGACACGGACAATTAGACCAGTCCTGGCAGTCCAGTCCAATACATTCCATCATCAACCAGAAGGGCGCAGGTACAGCGGGGTACCAACCTTGTGCGCTGTTCGTTGTTGAGTTCAATCCCAAGCATCTATCACGTGTTCTGTTACACCATCGTGTCGTTTTATAGTGTTTTCTTTTTCTTATTCTCTATTATTATAGCATTTTAGTCTAATAATGCATTGTCAGGTGAATACAAATTTATACGTGACAACATGTTATTAAACATGAACGCTAGCTAATTGTAAACTTGTTCCATCTCCTCTCTGGTATCATTGTGATTGATTGGATTCGTTTAAGTATATACTTCATTGGACGCACGCGGGGATGAATTTCCTTCGCCAACAGTACATCCTATCTTCCACATCAAAACCAGCCATTCTTATTGGCTCAGTGCTGATGTTGTTCCGTTCTTGTCCTTGTTCTTCTTTCTTTTTTTTCTTTTCTGTAAGGTCTTTGTCTAACCAATTAAGGAACAATAATGCAACGATGGCTATAATAATGCAAATCTTCCTAAACCCTAGCTGGTTGAAATCAAGATTCAATAATGCTCCTAAGACCATTTTGTCTAGTAGTAGTAACATGTTTATCTTTGCTTCGTTTGAAGATGACTGAATTCAAATTTCGTAGATTCATATTAAAATATTAAAGAGAAAACGAAACAAAAATCATAAATCGGATAAATTCGGTGTACTCTATACTTATCATGATTCATGGTGAGCACATCTTATTTGTTAGAAATAAATGAATCCAAATTTGTTGCAAACTTACCTAAACAAACATCATCACATCATTTAGACCCAAAAGAAAAACATGTCACATCATTTGTTTTAGGTAAAATAATAGCGTTAGTGGGTTAGATGGTTGATTGTTAGGAAAGGGGAGAATTGGTGGGATCGAACTCGTACCAAATTGCATAGGTATAATTATTTTCCTATATTTTGATAAAGCGTCATCTATACATTTATTACATCATAAAATGAACAAAATTTTACTATAATTTAAAATATAAAAACTTCATTTTAATCGCTAAAAAAATCATGTTTTTAATAATACCGTATGTAAGATGAAAAACTAAAAATAGTCCTTTAACTCGTGTCCATGTCAAGTTATACATTAAATGTCAAATTATATATTTCATGTCAAATTTAATTACTTTTTCATGAATTTATTGTATTTTTAGTTTGCATATATTCTCCTTTTAAGGGATCAAACACAAAAAATTTGAAAAGCATTTTGTAAATCATAACTAATGTATAAGGCCTAACAAATGAATAATGCAAAAATTACTGGACCTAATGAACAAAAACATAAAAAATGCAAACTGTACCAAATTGATTGGACCTTATGGACTAAAACATAAAAAATTTACGGTACCGAGTTTGATCTAATGGACTAAAACATAAAAAAATACAAACCATACCAAATTGATAGTGTTGAATCTATCGGACCTAAACTATATAATGTATCTAATTTATCGGACATAATGTATTGGACCTGATGTGACATCCCATCCCGAAATTATAAAAAACGTACGTGTGAATTGACCATTTTACCCCTAGTTCGTTACATTTACGTTTGGTGTTGTTTTGTGTGGTGTGGCATGTGTTGGACCACACACACACACTCACACACACTGTCTCTCACTCTCCCGTGTTTCCCTCTCCCTTTGTCTCTTCTCTGTCTCTTCTCTCTCTCTCCCGAGCTCCCATTTCTTCTTCTTCCTTCACACTTGTATAGACGAACCCAAAACCCTTCAATCCATCCCAGATCGAGGAAACTAAGGACACCTTTGAACTCGTGAAGCTCGTACGAGTGCAACCATACCATTTTCAGGTGAGAAATCCTTCGTTTTCATGTCGATTCGAGGTAGTCCGATTTAGATACTATTCATGCAAACTTAATCTAGCATGTTTTTGGGATTTTGAAGCTTGTAAATGTCTTAGTGAGGTCCCAAGGAGCCTCGGAGTGCTTCGTTGGACAAATTTAGACGTCGGGAAAGCTTGGTTCAAAGTTTGGCCGGAGCTTTCAGGGCTTTTTCTGGTGAATCCACGCCGAGTTAGGGGTCGAGGCAGGTATGGATGTGTTCTTCTCGTCAATACCTTCATTTTGATATAAAGTACGTCGAAAATGGTTAAGAAATGAAGAAGTTATGACACTTTGAAGTTTACCCAGAAATTCCGGCAAAACACCCACTTCCGGCGAAACCAGTCCGGCGACGCGAGGAAGAAGACGCGCGCGTGGGCAGCGCGTATACAGCGCGCGTGAGGGCGCGTGAGAGCTCCAAATTGAGTTCTAAAAATTGTCACGTGTTCGTGACGTCGTGTAGATCACCGTGGTATATTCACACACTTAAATTGAGCAATGTATGAAAAAGTTATTGACGAATGTTTGTGTATGTGCGTTTAAATGATGATTTTATAATTATTCTTTTATAGGTGAAACTTGTACGGACGACGAATGGAACCAAACTAGGCGTGAGGGTTATGACCTGGCTACTTATCAGTGAGTGGGCAGTTATTTTTCAGTATATATATACGTATGCTTGACGTATTTCCCAGAAAACGTATTTTAAAAGAAATACGAATTAAATATCCTGTCATATATGCATCATATTTTAATATGTGCATTACCATAATTATGCATACTGTTGCATGGTGCTGAGGAGGCCCAGGTAAGCTACATTTGATATACATTTGATATACGTACGAAATATATTTGATATACGTATGAAATACGTTTGGAATACGATTGAAAATACTATGGAAATACAAATGAGATATGATTGGAATATGATTGAGTTATGATTGAAATATGATGAATTATACGATTGTGATATGATTGAAATATGATTGAGATATAGTTTGAGATGCTTAGAGAGCTCATAACCTGCACCCCCGGTGTTAGTGCTCCCGCCCTGAGCAGGGCACAGTCCTTCACGTGATGTTCACCTCCCGCACCTCATGCTCAGCTTGGATCCAAGCTAGGTGCACAGGCCTGTCGTACAAACCACATTAGGTGGTTCCGACTCGTAGGTGACCCGCGATTATTCACACAGCCTTCACGTGATCGTAGCACTAGATCGTATATATACATTACACCCAGTCCTGTCGTACAGACCACTTTAGGTGGTTCCGACTCGTGGGCAGGTTCAGTTGTTCAGTTATTGAGTTTGAGATTATGAGCTATATATGCAGCCGAGGGCTGAGTTGATTATGATGAGTTGATTATGAGCTATATATGCAGTCGATGACTGAGTTGATTATGATGAGTTGATTATGAGCTATATATGCAGTCGATGACTGAGTTGATTATGATGAGTTAATTATGAGTTATATATGCAGCCGAGGGCTGAGTTGATTAGAATGAAAGAGTATGAGCTATGTTTATAGCCGAATGTTGAATTGATTATATGTTATTCCATCATATTCACATAGAGATGATGAGCATTTTGTTATGATACTTGGCATGACATACATTCATATTGTCTGGCATAATTTGAGATATATTACGTATATGAGTATATACTTTATTTCTGGGAAACTATATTTGTTTTACGGCGAGGGGTTAGTATATTCAAAGTGAAAAGAAGGTTCTGAATAAGTTTGTTTTGCTGACCCACTCAACTTTGTTTTGCGCCCCTCCAGGTTTAAGATATCAGAGCTTGGTGGCTACGAGGAATCCAACGGTGTTCTGACAGAATAGACAAAAATTAGGACTCACCTTTGGGTGTTTCATCTTAGAAATTGTATCTTTAAAGCTTCCGTACTGTGTAAATGGTTACGTCACTTTCACGTGACGGCCATCATGCCCTCCTTCAGGACGGGGTGTGTCACCTGATTTATCGGACTTAGAGAACTAAAACATAAAATCGTACCAAATTGATTATACCGAATCTATCGGACCTAAACTATATTACACGTCTAATTGACTGTACCGAAACTATTGGACCTAAATTAGTGCATCCTCCACACGATATCAAATTTGAATAAATATTTAAATAAAAAAATAAAAAACAACAACAACAACAACAACAACAAGAGGTAGGTAGTTATAGACGTAAAGATGGCATTTTTTAGACAATGAAGATGGAAGTTACTTTTATGGCTGATAATGAATATACCGTTATATTTTCAAACTTTGATGGTGGATGTTAGATTGTAGACAATAAAAATGGTATTCTTGTAAATAGTGGTAAAACTTGTGGTTGTATTATAAGTGATGTGTCATGATGCATTAAAATGAAGGATTTTTTTTTAGATATTGAAAGCCTTTAAGGTTGTATTTTAAAAAAAATCGTCTTTGACAAGTCCTCATCTTTAAAAGCCCCTTTAAAATATTTGTAGTTGCAATGATGAAGAGAATTTATCATCCTTGTTCTAATTCTTCTCCTAACATCACAATTTTGTAAAAAGAAAGGGTAATATTCGAGAGATTAATTTTTTTAAACCAAATGATGTGATTGTAAATGATTGGATTATTAACTAATGTCAACTACCGTACTTGTATTTTTTATTGGTGACACATTATTTAGTTTACAAATTTGATTTAAAATTTGAGTAATGCTATAGGAACTAAATTTGTAGAGTTTGCAAGCAAAATTTGTAGTACTACGATCTAGTGGTATTCGTCTTCACTTATAAGTGATAGTTCTTAGGTTAGATTCTCGCCAAAGAAGAATTTGAACCACATTATTGCTAGCCCATTATCAGACTAAGCTCATCTCCTCCCTTTAATGTAGATAATATTGTTTGTTAAAAAAAAAAATAATGTGTCACCAATAGGGAATGAACACATTTATCGAAGTTTAAATAATAATCTAATCATTAACTTCCATGTTATTTATTTTACAAAATTTAGTCTACAAATCTAATCTCTCTAGCATTACTCTTGAAATTTTAAGAGTAATGCTAAAGGGACTACATTTGTAGACTAAATTAGCAAATCAAATGAGGTGTTAACAATAAAAAATAAGCACGTTTATCAACGATTAAGTAATACTCCAATCATCAACTTCTATGTCATTTAGTTTACAAAATTTAGTCTACAAATTGAGTCTCTCCAACATTACTCAAAATTTAGGGTAAATGACCAAAAACTACCTTAACTATTAGTCTGACAACACTTTCATACTCTCATTTTTTTTTTTTAAATGACAATGTCATACCTTATCTTAGGAATTTGTGTCAATGTCAGACCTCCGTCAGTTTTTCTGTTACTTTTTCTGTTAAATGCTGACGTGGCCAGAGACAGGACCCACTCACTAATCCAACTGGATTAAAAAAAAAAAGAAAGATATTTTTAATAATTAAATATTCAAAAATTTAAAAAAAAATTTAAAATTAAAAAACTAAACAAATTAAAAATGACTAGGGATGCGGGCCTTCCTTTCTTCCACTCGCACCAACCCTTATCTCTCTCTCTCTCTCTCTCTCTCTTTATCTTCTCCTGCATCTCTCTCCCACTATAACTCCCTCTTCTCTCTACAACCACCGGCGCCAACCAACCCTTTTCTCTTTCTTCTTTTTATCTTCTTCCGCATCTCTCTCCCACTCTAACTCCTTCTTCTCTCTACAGCCACCAGCGCCGACCAATCCTTTTCTCTTTCTTCTTTTTATCTTCTTCCGCATCTCTCTCCCACTCTAACTCCCTATTCTCTCTGCAACCACTGGTGTCGAGGAGGAGAGCAATGAAGAGAGGGAGGAGAAGGAGGGTCTGAAGGCGAAGAGAGCGGAGGTGGGAAGGACATTAGGGTTTTGACGGCTAAGAGGAGGAGGAAATTGAGAGGTCGAAAGGAGGAGAGAGGTTAGAGGAGGTGTGGGGTCGACGACGAATCAGACAGAGGAGAGAGGTCAGAGGATGGGCTGGGTGGAGAAAAGGTAGGAGGGTGATGTGTGTGTAGGAGGGGAAGGAGATCTGGGTGTGAGTTTAGTATTTTTGTTTTTTGTTTTTTTTATTTATTTTTTATTTTGGTGTGGGATCTGGGTGTGGGCTTGATTTTTTTGGTTTCTTCAGTAAGGTGGTGAAGATGGAGGAAGAGAGGCGGCGGTGGGGTGGTGAAGGAAGGTTGGGTATGGAGGGACTAGGGGAGGGATGGGTCGGGTTGGGAGGTGGTGGTGAGGGAAGGACAAGTGCATGTGGGGAGAGGGATGGAGGAGGGAGACCGCATCCCAGAAAGAGGAGTGAGAGAAGAAAGAAAGAGGGTGGCAGAGGAAGGTTGGGGGGACAGGGAAGGGTTTGGTGGTTGTCGAAGAGAAGAAGAAAAATGGTTGGTGCGGGTGGAAGGGAAGGCCGGATCCCGTAGGCCATTTTTTGTTTTTTTTAGTTTTTAAATTTTTGAATATTTAATTATTAAAATATATTTAATTATTTTTTAATCCAGTTGGATTAGGGAGTGGGTTTTGTCTCTGGTCATGTCAGCATTTAACGAAAAAGTAACAGAAAAACTGACGGAGGTCTGATATTGGCACAAATTCGTAAGACGAGGTATGACATTGTCATTTTTAAAAGATGAGGTATGAAAGTATCGTTAGACCAATAGTTGAGGTATTTTTGTGTAATTTACCTTAATAATATCCCTAGCATTATCCAAAGAAAGGAAGATGAAATAAATGCATTAATGATGATATAGTTTTAGTTAGAAATAATAGAGATATAGAACTTGTTTAGATGTGCTTTCAAAATAATTGAAAGCGTTTTTGGTAAAAATATTTTTGGAACCAATCCTTAGTAAAAATGTAAGCAAATCCTAGAAAAGCACTTAAAGTGCTTGAAAGAAGCACATAACTGGTGCGTACTTTTGGAACTTAAAAATATTTTCTCTAAAAAGTGATTTCAGTTATTTGGAAAGCATATCTAAACCAGCCCATAGATATCGACATATGCAATTGTCAGGTTTAATTTTGGTTGTATGTTTGGGCAAGAATCTCAAGAAAGAAGCCCCTCCTCCTTTTGCGCCTACAAAACTACAGACTCTCTCGTCCTCACGCCGCCAAGATTCTTCCCTCCCTCCGCCTCCTGCTGCCACTCCCGCCTCATACACACACACACACACACAATAAAAAAAATAAAAAATAAAAACAGAAAAATGGGCCTCCTCTTTCCTTTTTTCAAGCCCACCACCCCCGCCACCTTCTTCCTCCTCCTCCTCCCCACCCTCCTCCTCTCTTTTCTCACCAAACCCACTCGCGCGCACCCACACGCAGCAGCAGCAGATTCCCATCTCTCCACCCCCGGCTTCGGCGACATTGCCAGCTCTGTCAACCCATCTCCCTCACCGCCCCATCCTCTTCAACCCAACAACGCGGGCCCCACCAGGTCCTCCTCTCTCCGGCCGAGCATAGCCATAACCGTCGCCGTTCTCACCACCGTCTTCTCCGTCGTCTTCCTTATTCTCCTCTACGCCAAGCACTGCAAGCGCGGTGGTCTAGTTATCGTCGGCTCTAACTCCAATTCCGGACCCACCGGACCCGCCCCACGTAAAAACTCCGGCATTGACCGCTCCATCGTCGAGTCCCTACCAGTGTTCCGCTTCAGGTCCCTTCGCGGCCACAAGGACGGGCTCGAGTGCGCGGTCTGCCTGACCCGGTTCGACCAAACCGAGGTCCTCCGTCTCCTGCCAAAATGCAAACACGCGTTCCACGTCGAGTGCGTCGATACGTGGCTCGACGCCCACTCCACCTGCCCGCTCTGCCGGTACCGGGTCGACCCCGAAGACGTCCTCTTAGTCGACGACGCCGCAAAGCTGTTGCATCCGAAGAATAGCGATGTCGTTTTGGAGATCGAGAACGACCCGGTTTTTCGTCGGATTTCGGGGCGGCACTCGTTCGCCGGAGAACACAGACGGGGACATCATCAAACCCAAACGTGGTCGTTTCGGAGGTCGCTGGACAGCTGGACAGCAATCCGAATGAAGAGCGAGCCGGCCACCGTCGGATGCTTCGACCGACCCAGAAAAGATGGACTCCTGTTGGGTCAAGACAGTACGAGGTTGGAGCACCAGATCATCGTGTCTCCTACCGGGTCGGGGTCTGGTCCCGGTGGGCTCCAGCAGAGATGGAGCGACGTACTGCCGTCGGATCTTCTGTATCTACGGTCGGAAATGATCATGAGCGAGGGCATGACACGTCAGCGGGCGCAGCAGAATGAGAAGAGTAATGGGCAGCAGGTGATTGCGGGGCCCGCGGCAGGAGGAGGGCCCGGAGGGATTGATGGGAACAGGAGATCATGGAGCTGTGGTGGTGGCGGTGGCGGTGGCAGCGGCGGCGGCGGGAGCGTAATAAATTCAAGAAGCGTGTTGGAAATCACGGGCCTGAGCAGGTTTTCGAACAGAGCCACGGGGGGCAATGAGAGCCAACAGGAACAACAACAACAACGACAGCTCAAGCTTGTGGCCAGGTGGCTGGCCTGGGTTTCTTCTCTCTCGCGATCGGCGATACGGACGGAGCGTACTACTATTCCCACTCCCACTGCTCCACCGCCCATTTGCTAGCATTTTTCAGGTTATTTTTTTGTTTTAAATTTAGTTGTTTATTTGTTTATTTTTTATGGAGTTACTCAGAAGGCGCCAAAGAGAACTGAAGGGAAGCCAGTTCACTACCTTCCAAAATATTTTTTATTTTTGTTCACCGATGGTGTGAAATTGTAATTTTCGTTTTCTATTTTATATTGGTAGAAGGGATGGAGGTGTGAAACACTGGGAGACATTAGACTAGACACACGAGTAGAGGGATAGATATTCCAGACAATCACGGTTAACGAAATGACACGTGCACTTTTTGTGATACGGGGTTCTTGCCAGTTTCTTTTGTTTTTGCTCCAATTGTACATACAAGCACTTGTTTTTCTCTTTGATCTGAATATATAGCAAAGCTTCTTTTTATCACAAATGTTACACGAGACTTTAAAGTTCTTGTGGTTTGAGATTCAATTACGAAAAGTATTCTCCTATTTTTAAATAATCTTCATCGTTGGAGTTGTTTTGATTAATTAACTTTTATACGAAAGCATAGCAAAAATTTCTTTTAAATGTATAATTTGCTAAAGCATTGACACTTTTATACTGTTTTACAGTTTTGTCTCTTCGAGAAATTTTTCCAAGTGCCGGGAACACCATGACATATGGTGTTCCCTCACACATTAGGATTTAGTTTTATTTATTTATTGAAATATAAAATTGAAGGATATCCAAGATGTCAAATCCTAATGTGTGAGGGAACACCATGTGTCATGGTGTTCCCGGCACTTGGAAAAATTTCTCCTCTTCGACCCACACTTCAATTAACTCTTCAATTCTTTTTCAGTTTAAAATATTCTAGAGCCCATATTTTAATTTCCAACTCTTTATAAACAATATTTTCATATTAAAATATATTTGTCTAGGATTTCATTGAATTTTTCCCGTGGCATAAGATTTTCATGGTTAGTAGAGTCTGACAACATTGTGTTCTTAAGTGTATCCATCTGAATTGTCACGAAAATAGCTCTAAAGAAAATAGTACTCTTTAAGTATCTTCAATATTGGGATGTAATGGAGGTTGTATAGGCAAATTTTAGAGTCGTCGCAGGTTGCTCCAATTTTGGATATGTTAGATTTTTCTTTCTCTGGTGCTTCCCATTTCGTGACTGTTGAAATCAAATTCGCGCAACGCCATATATGGTGAAAGATGTATAAATCTATTTACCTGTAAAAGAACAAATAACTGGTAGTATGCGCCGGCTAAAGACTCTTTGATAGTCAAGTTAGTAAGCAATATTATGTGACTCAAGCTGTAGACAAGTGGATAAGTGAGCAATAATTTTGTTACCAAAGATCAACCTTAGAAGGGTGTATTTATACTAGTTGAGATAGAAACCTTTTAGGATATGAAATCCATATTAAACCGAAAGAATCCGAGATGATATCTGGGAAGTAGATATGACTTCCTCTTAGGAGCATGATTACTTGCGGAGCATACCAATTTTTAGGTTGTAAGGACTCTAAGAATATAGGAAACCTGTTGATTCCTTTTTGGATTAGGTTCCTGTGTCTTGCGGAACAAACATGGTCAATCTCAGTGAAGTTGTCGGACTTCGCCGAATGCTTTGAAACAAAATGATGGTGGCGTCGATGCTCCGTCTAAGCATCTCTGCTGGAGAAGCTGTTGAGTTCATGACCAGACGTTCGAAGTATTCGTATTCTGATCTGCCTTATTCTAGCCTTGAAAAATTATGGTCTCACAATTGTCCATAACTATGTATCTGAAAATGACTTGTTTTTCTTGAGAATTGATAGTTATCCAAGGATCATGTCTTTTAGAGTAAATTGGAATATGTGCCGTTTCAAACTTTTCTAACACATGGCATCTCGATTTTGTAACCTGCGTCATTTTTGACATTCCAAATTCAGACGTGCAACCTCGAGAACTGTGGTGCATAGACAGTAATGATGAGGGACGTCATGTTGCTTGTGCACGAAATAACAAGAAATGGCTTTTTGCATCTCTGAGTAGCTTCAACTTTCGTACGCGCAAATCTCTAAGCGAGGCTTTCTAAATTTGACGATGAGATTACTCAGTAGCTCTTCTTTAAATACCTCAGACTTGACTTTATTTTTCCAAGTCCCTTCTTTTGAGTTTCAACATGGATCCCCTTTGTTTCTTTCGTCCCTCAATTTTCAAACCCAATCTCCACTTTGAGCCTTCAATGATTAGGATATGTAGCCAAGGAACTTGCCACATCCTTGTTTACCTTTGTCAAAAAAGATTAAGTGAAACAAGGATGAACCGTAACATTTCAATAATAGACTCTTCTTCCCTTAAGGCCTCCACACTTTGCTCCATAACCAAAAACGATATACTCCTCACAATTTTCTCATATGGGTTCAACTTGAGCATAGTGTTGAAATTCTTGAGAAGGTCCTTCTTTATTAGATCCCTCTTGGTGTTCTCTAAGTTCGAACGAGCTGGATAACAAGCACCACTGCCTGGTAGAAAGTAGCACCCTTGGGAAAATTTTCGTGCCACGGGTAAAGGCATTGTCTCTCCCTAAGAATTCTACTCTTTTTGCCCTATTCATGGGACTTTGATAATAAACATGTGTTTACACCTTTGTATTAAATTCCACTTTATTCAAGTCATTGATCTTGTTAGAATAAAGCACTTGAAACTTTTAATCCTTTACTTCTTAATGGCAAAATGAAACTTTAATTCAACTAATTTTTTCAAAGTAATCTAACTTCAGAGTAATGAATAATAGAGTGAAATACAAGCAAGCTTGTAGGGCCGGGGCAAAGCCCCTAGGTAACATTGATCCGGAGAAACATCACCTCTCAAACTTGGTGCTTGTAAAGATTTTCACTGCAATAATCAAAATATCACCTTACTCTGACATCGAGTACTAAGCCTATAAGAAATCTTTTACTCTGAACTTGCCATAGTGCATTTGTAGAATTAAGGATTAGAAAGTGAAGAAATTTGTTCGGAATGGCCTCCGGCATTTCAATGGATATGTCATTTTCTCTTCAATTAAAATGTTGTTTATTTGTTTGTTCACCTTGCCCTAGGAATGAGGATTTTTATTGTCGCGCTATCACCAAGAAGGGGTTTCCTTCCTATTCCGAATTATGTGTTCGTTCTTAGTGAATCTTAGATGAAAGTTTATTAAAGAATTGGTCGCTTGCAAATGAGTTGTAAACACCTTTGGAATCCTTTTGCTAGACCCTATGCATCGGACCTGAGCATTTCCAATCAGACTACATTTAGATGACTTGGTAAAGGCATTTTTTTGGATATCAAAAGTTCTTTTGGAATAAAACTCCTCTTGAGGATTTCCTAGTCAGGATGTCTTCTTTGGACCTGTTTAGACACATGGTGTCGCAAAGCGTACTTGACTTAGCACGCTGGTCCAAGATAGAAGTAATCGTACTTAGGGTCAAAGTTCAAAGCCACCACTTGGCTGATTCTAGATTGTGAGTATGGTGTGGGAAATTCTGAAATGACAGATGACATTCTTCTAAACGAAGAACTTGACCGTCGCCGTGTGATTCTGGACATACATTATGCCTATCTTTTTGGAGAAATAATATGTTACCATTATTATATACTCTTTGTTCCTTGAGCTTCTTTAATGGAATGACAAGATCAATGACCAATTGCATGAAAGGCCATGCCCCAATTAAAGTGCTAAGTTCATATGCGTGTTCATGGTTCATGGGTGCGTACCTTTGGCATTTCTCACAAGTCTAGGTGCAATCCAAAGCGTCTTATCTCATGGTAAGCCAGTAGTATCCAGCCGTTAACACCTTTTGTGCAAGTAATCTTCCACTGGCGTGGTTTTCACATATCCAAACTGTCAATGGTTTGCAAAATTTATAGAAGCTGTTAAAGCTGCTGGCTTTATTCAATCAAAGGTCAATTACTCATTAGTCACGCGAAAGCAAGGTACACATTTCACAGTTTTATTGATCTACATTGATGATATATTGATCACCAGAAATGATGAAAAGGTTATAAGGTCCTTTAAGAAATTTCTTCATACTCGTTTTTGTATTAAGGATCTTAGAGATTTGAAGCTTTTCTTTTTTCTTTTTTATTTATTATTATTTTTTTTTTGTGGGATTGAGGTTTCCCATTCAAAGAAAGGTATTTGCATTTCTTGAAGGAAGTACAATCTTGACATTCTCAAAGATGGTGGCATATTAGGTGCACGTCCTGTCTCCGGAGCAAGGAACCAAGCTTGACTCTGGAGAAATACTCAAGGATCCGTCTTAATGGGTGATTGGTAGGTCACTTAATCTATTTCACTATCACAAGGCATGATATTATGTATGTTGTACATGTCTTAAGCAGGTTTATGCACGAGCCTTGTAAACCATATATGCAGACAACTTTACGTGTACTCAAATATCTCAAATGTGCACATGGACAAGGACTTCTACTTTCAACCGAGGACAACCTGAAGTTGAGTGCATTCTGCGACTCAAATTGGGTTAGCTGCCCGATTATTCGAAGGTTTGCTATCGGCTATTGTGTGTTCCTCGGGACCTCTTTAATGACATGGAGAACGAAGAGGCAAATGACTATCTCTTTTTCCTAAACGAAAGCTGAATATAGAGCAATGATAGGGACATGTTGCACACTTACATGGCTGCAAAGCTTGTTACGTGATTTACAATTGTCACATCCTGAATCACACACACACTTCTGTTGTACTACTACATTTTAATAAATTTATCATGATTCTAGATTGTCAATTTCTATGGAAATAGGTGTGGAATGCCCTCAAGATTCTTGATGCTTCATATGTTGATAACTCAGATGCTTCATTAGGAATGTATGTGCTAAATACTGCTTTGTGCATTGTTTTTTGTATTATCAAACTTACCCTGTATCTCTTAACAATTCACCTCTAGACATTTTTATGCATAGTTGAAATTTACTCCTTGAGGGTTGTACCCAAGTTAGCTGGAAAGCTTGAATGATGGAATAGTGAGTCAATTAACCAGACTTTCTGATAGGAGCATATTCATGCGACTTAAATGGCTTGTTCTCGTGCATTTACGTTATGTTTCTCTCGTTATTTTAGTCCTTTATGCTTCTTTTGTGTGTTTTCAGGTTCTAGGGGCCTAGGGAGCAAGAAAGTGCATTTTGAGGCCATTTGGAGCATTTTTGGGCATGGATTGGATAGCTTATCCATGGAGCCAAGAGGATGGACGAATTTGAAGGCCTTGTATGCACTTGAAGACACAAAACAATGGCTCTAGCCCAATCAAACACATTATGCCATACAAACCAACCTATTTTAGGCCCATTCTATGTACTTAAACCCTAGCCCTTTAAACTAATTCATTTATCACTTATCAAACCATTCACTTATCACTCACCACATATCATTCACTTATCACTTAACATATCATTCATTTATTTCACTTCCATACTCCTCTTAATTCCACATGCATTCTCACACATGCACATCATTCACTCACATTTCCACCATTCATTCTTTATTCCTTTCCAAACATCTCACATGCATTTCCACCTTCCTACTTCATCATTTCACCACATTCTCCCTCTTTAACTCACATGCATTTCTTCATTATTTCCTAACCCTACATGCATTATTTATTGCATCTACACATGCACTTCCACCTTTCATCCACAATGATTCATGATTCATTCACTTTGCATCCTTTAAATCACATACTTTTCCATCATTAATTAGCCACTTGCATCTTAAACAAACAACCATATGTTCCCTCCACTACTCCTATAAATACCCTTGCATTCATTCATTCAAGAACATCTCATTCACAACACAACACACCACAAACACTTCCATTCCTTCTCTTTGCCGTGAGTCCCCTTAGAATCCAAAACCATCTTTCCATTTCCACCACTTCCCAACCCTCCAAACCACTCCTCTACCATTTCCATAATCCCCCAAACCTCACCTTAGACCTTATGCTACAATAACGAGGAAGAGAAGAGGACCTAAACGTTCATACAATTCAAGTTTGAGTTGTTGGAATGTTTAGGTGATTCTTTGATTTCAATGTTTCATTTTAATTCTCTTTGTTTTGTACGTATGAGGAATGGAAGAGAAGAGTGCCTAAACGTTCATACAATTCAAGTTTGAGTTGTTGGAATGTTTAGGTGTTTCTTTGATTTCAATGTTATGAAGAACTAATCCCCCTTTAGCTAGGGGGTAATTCGAAATAAATGTTTATGCTTGCATTTTGATTTGATTACTTCTAATTGCGTTTCATAAGTTGTGAATTCAATTTGTTTAACTATTTGATTGATAACCTATTTATGTATGTTTATTGAGAGTGCACGCTTAATTTTCATTCATGAATATGACGCTAGAATATAAGTGAGTTTCACCTAATCGTTATGAACTTATATTCACAAGTAGTGGAGGTTGCTTATAAACAATCGCGTTAAACGAATTCTTGGCATAAGTTTCATGCGTATTCCATAGTAACGAATGCCTCGTCAACACTTATAGTTTTCAAAGAACTTAATGATTCTTGCTTGTATCTCTATTATGCAATTCATGTAGGGAACTTGTGGGGAATGCTTTGGGTTGTCGTATGCAATCATCCAATTCATTAACTTAAGGAAAACTTGACGGTTAATTTAAGCGGACCTAATTAACCCGGGGTGATGAGTTTCATAATTTATTGAAATGCAATTGGAAATCTTTTTATTATGCAAGTGTAACATGTGTGGAGAAGAACCCCTTAGCTAGCCATACCATCCATTCATTTCCGTCAATTTTATATTTACAATTTGTTTTCTTTACAATCTTTCCATTTTAGTTTAAATTCGTCCAAAATCAATCCCCCCATATTTCGTTTAAGTCTTAGTCTTAATCTTTCTTATTTTTAGTTTTGAATTCTTCGAGTTTAGTATAGCATTTTAGTTTGTGTTTTTAAAAGCATTTTGAGTCTTTTGATTTGTTTTAGTGTTTTAAAGTTTAGTTTTACATTCTTTGAGTCTAGTTTAGTGTTTTATATTATGTTTTTACGTTTTTAAGTCAAATCCAAGTGATTAACAATCCCTCCTAATCCCCGGTCCAGAACGATCCCTACTTGCACCTATACTACAATTGATAAAAAGAGGGTTTAATTTGTGTGCGTATAAATCTCGCATCAAATTTTGGCGCCGTTGCCGGGGATTAGAAAATTTGCTAATCCCTTGGATTGTTTGTTTCTGTATTGTCTTTTAGATTTAGTTTTTTTTTTTTTATTTGTGTTTTGTTTGTTAAGAACAAGATGGCACTTGATAATGCTTCTCTTTTGTCACAACTCATGGAAAGGTCCCAAATGCAAAGAGTTGATATATTTAATCTTCAATCAAGGAATAACGTGTTTTCCAATACTTACAATTCGGATTGGAGTGATCATTCAAACTCTATGTGGTGGGAACCTCAAAATGCTCAACAAGGAGGATATTGGCAGCCACCACAACCTCATATTCAATATGCCCAACCAAATTTAAGTTCGTCAATAAATTATAACCAAAAGCTTGATGAATTAATTTGTTTGGTGCAGGGCTTACAAAATCAAGACAATGAGGCTCAACAAGAAGGATATTGGCAGCCGTATGAGGAGTTCTATTCAACGCCTATGCAGCCACCACAACCTGCCCAAAGTAATGTAGGTAATTCAAATGATAATGATACGATTTTTCAATTACTTACTACTCTGGAAAAGCAAATTGGGCAGATAGCGGAGTTCGAAGGACAATTTTGCGACCAAGGCGAACTCCCTAGTTCAACCATTGCAAATCAGAAGGGAGAATTTGAAACTGCCAAGGAAATCATGTTGAGAAGTGACAAGGAGGTTGGAACGGACCCTCAACCATCAAAATCAAATCACAAGGAAGAGGAATACACCCAACCCACGGAAAGGGTGGAAACACCTTTACCGGAGGCTCCTATTGCTCCTATGCCATCTAATACAGGTATGGTTGTTCCAAATTTCATGACTTCCAAGGAAGAAGAAGGTGAAAAAGACATCTTGGAAGCCCTTCCAAAGGTGACAAGTAGGGAATGTCATGAATCCATCAAAGAGGACGTTCTTGAAACCACAAAATCCAAAGAAGTTAAATTTGATGACATTGGACAAGTAATAACCATCACTTGCAATCTGGCCAAGTCCAATATCCCTGAAACTTTCAAAGGAGTGGTATTTGTCATTGAGTTCTTGTCGGACAAAACAAGTAAGTATTTTTTTCCAAATTCCATTAGATTTTATACTAACTTGCTATTTTTTTTGAATCAGGCACCTACACTAGAATTCAAACCAATGCCGGTTCACTTCAATTATCACCTTCCATTCAAGGACCAATTCCATGCCGTTTGATTTTATTTATGTTAATAAAAAAAAAAAAAAAAAAAAGAAAAAAAGAAAGATACTAAACATGGAGAAAGGTGGTGCTTCACAAAGGTTGTTTGCGTGAAGTCCCACTACGAGGCGCAGAAGCGGAAGGCGCAGAAGCGGGAGGCATAGAAGCGGGAGGCATCGAAGCGGAAGGCATCGGAGCGGGAGGCATCGGAGCTAGAGCATTCCAGGCCTCAATACTTGGCCAAGCGCTGGATGACCCAGGAAAAAGGTGCCTCTGGAGATAAGACGCAAGCCTTTGACGGTCACTGTGAATTCGACCCTCAGATTCTTGCAGCTCATCAAGCTTCCTCTTCATCCCCGACGAATAGTTATTTGCAAGCACATGCAAACTTCTATTCTCGTACTTAAGCTGCTGGATCTCTTGCTTAAGTCTTTCCACCTCTGCCATCAACGATTCCACCTGACGGGAGCGGGCAAGCAGGCGTAGGCCCATGTTGGACACAGAGCTCGCACACTGAACACTAAGTGCGAGGGACTCTTGAACGGCCAACTCATCGGACCGTCCTGACAGCAGCCTACTATCTTTTGGAGTGAGGAGGTTTTTAGCTACTATTGTAGCTGTTGTGGCGTCCTGCATCACAGAGTCTTCACCTGAAAGAGGACCGTTAGAAGATAAAAAAGAAGGGCGCCATACGTTACCTTGACGCGGCGCGCCCGTATCACTGCTAAGGCTCAATTCCAAGCTAAGGTTCGATGAGTTTGCCATTTTTTCAAAAGTGTTCAAAGATAGGGGTTGATGGAGTAAATTTTCAAAGGGTCGGAGTCGATTTTCAAGAATGGGAAATCTTCAGAGTGTGTTTGTTGGCGGTGATCGATAGCTCTATAAGAAGCCAAGGCGACGCGTCCACCAATTCAAAAAGCCGGAATTTCCGGCGTAATCAAGGCGACGCGTTCTCGACTTTTCAGAAGACGCGTTCAGCTTTGTCAAAAGATTTCTGACAAAGCTGAAAGCACGTGGAGGCCATCATCGCAACTACACATCTTTAGCCGACAAACGCAAAGTCCGGCGACGCTTTCTCTGCTTTTCAGAAAACGCGTGCAGCTTTGTCAAAAGGAGCCGCATCTGCACTACCACGTGTCGTTCAGAAAGCGAAAGGGCGTCGTTCAGAAATCGAAGGGGCGCCTACTCAGAAATCGAAGAGGCGTATTCAAAGATCGAAGAGGCGCCACTATTTCAAAAAGCCAGAGTTGCGGGATCAAAACGTTTGTCGACAAAGGTAAAAAGTACCACCACTTGCTATTATCTCTATATATGTCGACCTTCGTATTTTATGGCAGGGCAAACCTGAAGAAAATGCCCAACTCTCCCTCACCTCTGAGGGCGCACTCCCAGCAAAGCCTTTCGAAATACTCAATTCTTTCTTCTTCCCCAAAGATGATACCAGATGCCTGGAGTACAGATGACCCAGGAGGAAACGGCGGATTGAAGTGTGCTGATTCATTCACCGCTTCTTCAAAAGCAAAGGTATCTCATATCATCAAGGTCAAAAGCAAAAGTATCTCATATCATGCTCTTTCCCTGTCTTTTTCTTTGTCCTTGTTCTTACTCGCATGGCAAAGTAAAAGAAGCAATCAGCCGGCACTTGGAGTCAGTCTTCCGATCTGGAGCCAACTGCCTGGAATCTATTCCTGATTGCTTACCTAGCGTTGCTCTCGAGTAGTCATCTTCAACGGTTGATACACTTCCGGAGAAGGGACCACTTCTGCAAAGGGGAGCGAGTAAGGCAAGTGAAAATGATACATTGAAGCATGTGGAGGCAAACATAGGCTGAGTTATCCTCCAACCCTTTTCAATACGAATTGGAAAGATTGAACAAAGAAACAGACCAAAAGGGTATGCTCAGACCTTCGGGGGAGACCAAAAGAACCATCCTGCTGCCCAGTTCAAGAAGTAGCACAAAGGAAAATCAACGATGGGCAGAAACCAGTTCAAGAGTAAGCCTGTGGAATCACAAAGATCAAAAGCCTCAATGCAATTACCAAGGAGAAGATGGAATTTACACTCTATAACCAGATTTGCGTCTCTAAACTCTTCTCTTTGTTAATTACATTCTGCCATGTTTAGTATGTTTAGTTGTTGTTTGTGTGTTTACTTATGTTTTGTGTGAATCTATGCTTAAAACATTGAGGACAATGTTTGATTTAAGTGTGGGGGGGGGTAACTAAGTATGTTGATGCAAATTCGTTGAATTTTATCACCCATAACTTCAAGTGTTGTTCCTTGCTGTTTTAAAAATGTTTTTAAACTGTTTTAGTGTGTTTTGACTAAAAAATTCGAAAATCCCATAAAAATTTGAAAAATTGTCTTGAAAAACCCAAAAAGAGTTGTTTTAAAGTTGTTTTTGTGTGTTTGTGTCGTAGGTCACCTTCCAACACAATGATAAGGATTTGGTTTGTAATTGCATGACTGTTAAAAAGAGTTATAAACATGGAGAAAAGTTTGATTTACTCTTGGTATATGCTTAGTTATGGTTATAATGTATGACTTCACATGCAATCATAAAAGAAAAATTGGTTTTTGTAACATGCCTGAAGGAAGGAACTCAAACAAATGCTACAACCCTGAGAGACTTGAGCCTATAACGTTCTTTGGAGAGTATAATCTGTGATTTCTTGTTTTCTAAAATCGTTGCATGATCTCATTATTCTTTGCTTGGTTACTACTTAGAAGGCGTTTCATCATATAGTTCCAAATGCTAGAACTCATGCCCATTTCATTCAAAGCATGTTATTGATTTGCATAACATATATCAAGATGAAGTTGTGTAGTTGCCACCATAGCCAAATAGCCTCGCTTCCCATATTTCGTATATGTTGTAAGTTTTACCCCCGTTGAGCCATGTTAACCCATGTTCTTTGTTTACCCACTTTATCTTCACCTAACCTAGAATATGACCGTCCTTACCCTTGTTCTTAAAAGATAGTGAGCATGACTTAATTGAATTCCTTTTGAGTTACATTATGAAAGAAAATAAGTGTGGGGGAGAGAATGTTTAAGTGTTTTTGTTTTGAGATTCAAAAGAAAAAAAAAAAAAAAAAAAAAAAAAAAAAAAAAAAAAAAAAAAAGAGAAAAGAATAAGTGATTGAAGAAAGGTTCCAAAACACCAATTCTGGGCGTAAATTGTCTAAATTCTCCCTTTTTGTTCAAAAGTTGAGTTTTCATTCAAAAGTGAATTCTAAGTTGATTAAAATGCTTTGCTCACTATTTCTTTAAGAACCTTTGTTTTCCATATCCCTTCTTTATCCACATACCCCAAGCCCCGTTACAACCCTTGACTTCTATCTTGAGTGTTGTGTATTTCAATTTGTGGAGTTTGAACTTGGTATGAGCTTATGGTGTCACTGGTTCTCGCGTCTAAGTAGTAGCATTCCATTCATGAGATCATATCTAAACTTGATTATTAACTCCAGAATTTGCGTTCTTTGTGATACATATATGTGAGTGTCGTTTTCATGTTTACATCAATCTTCTCACATATGACTAGATTAGGGTGTGTAGTTAGAAAATCTGAGTAAAAATTGAGTGCATATCTTGAAAGGAATTGAGCAAATTCTCTAAGGCATGTTACTACATTCAAAACATGGTTTTAAATGCTTAATTGTGAACTAGTATATGGTGACTATGATTAAGAATGTACTTAAATGTGAAGATGACTAAAATCTGTGAGAATGATGATTTTTAACTTGTCATGTGCATTGGAAATCCCTAAGACGGTTGTTGGAAGGTTTAGGTTGTGTTTTACGTGTTTAGTGTCGTTTTGTTTATTTGTTTTTATTCTGTTTTGCTCGAGGACTAGCAAAAGCTAAGTGTGGGGGTATTTGATAGGAGCATATTCATGCGACTTAAATGGCTTGTTCTCGTGCATTTACGTTATGTTTCTCTCGTTATTTTAGTCCTTTATGCTTCTTTTGTGTGTTTTCAGGTTCTAGGGGCCTAGGGAGCAAGAAAGTGCATTTTGAGGCCATTTGGAGCATTTTTGGGCATGGATTGGATAGCTTATCCATGGAGCCAAGAGGATGGACGAATTTGAAGGCCTTGTATGCACTTGAAGACACAAAACAATGGCTCTAGCCCAATCAAACACATTATGCCATACAAACCAACCTATTTTAGGCCCATTCTATGTACTTAAACCCTAGCCCTTTAAACTAATTCATTTATCACTTATCAAACCATTCACTTATCACTCACCACATATCATTCACTTATCACTTAACATATCATTCATTTATTTCACTTCCATACTCCTCTTAATTCCACATGCATTCTCACACATGCACATCATTCACTCACATTTCCACCATTCATTCTTTATTCCTTTCCAAACATCTCACATGCATTTCCACCTTCCTACTTCATCATTTCACCACATTCTCCCTCTTTAACTCACATGCATTTCTTCATTATTTCCTAACCCTACATGCATTATTTATTGCATCTACACATGCACTTCCACCTTTCATCCACAATGATTCATGATTCATTCACTTTGCATCCTTTAAATCACATACTTTTCCATCATTAATTAGCCACTTGCATCTTAAACAAACAACCATATGTTCCCTCCACTACTCCTATAAATACCCTTGCATTCATTCATTCAAGAACATCTCATTCACAACACAACACACCACAAACACTTCCATTCCTTCTCTTTGCCGTGAGTCCCCTTAGAATCCAAAACCATCTTTCCATTTCCACCACTTCCCAACCCTCCAAACCACTCCTCTACCATTTCCATAATCCCCCAAACCTCACCTTAGACCTTATGCTACAATAACGAGGAAGAGAAGAGGACCTAAACGTTCATACAATTCAAGTTTGAGTTGTTGGAATGTTTAGGTGATTCTTTGATTTCAATGTTTCATTTTAATTCTCTTTGTTTTGTACGTATGAGGAATGGAAGAGAAGAGTGCCTAAACGTTCATACAATTCAAGTTTGAGTTGTTGGAATGTTTAGGTGTTTCTTTGATTTCAATGTTATGAAGAACTAATCCCCCTTTAGCTAGGGGGTAATTCGAAATAAATGTTTATGCTTGCATTTTGATTTGATTACTTCTAATTGCGTTTCATAAGTTGTGAATTCAATTTGTTTAACTATTTGATTGATAACCTATTTATGTATGTTTATTGAGAGTGCACGCTTAATTTTCATTCATGAATATGACGCTAGAATATAAGTGAGTTTCACCTAATCGTTATGAACTTATATTCACAAGTAGTGGAGGTTGCTTATAAACAATCGCGTTAAACGAATTCTTGGCATAAGTTTCATGCGTATTCCATAGTAACGAATGCCTCGTCAACACTTATAGTTTTCAAAGAACTTAATGATTCTTGCTTGTATCTCTATTATGCAATTCATGTAGGGAACTTGTGGGGAATGCTTTGGGTTGTCGTATGCAATCATCCAATTCATTAACTTAAGGAAAACTTGACGGTTAATTTAAGCGGACCTAATTAACCCGGGGTGATGAGTTTCATAATTTATTGAAATGCAATTGGAAATCTTTTTATTATGCAAGTGTAACATGTGTGGAGAAGAACCCCTTAGCTAGCCATACCATCCATTCATTTCCGTCAATTTTATATTTACAATTTGTTTTCTTTACAATCTTTCCATTTTAGTTTAAATTCGTCCAAAATCAATCCCCCCATATTTCGTTTAAGTCTTAGTCTTAATCTTTCTTATTTTTAGTTTTGAATTCTTCGAGTTTAGTATAGCATTTTAGTTTGTGTTTTTAAAAGCATTTTGAGTCTTTTGATTTGTTTTAGTGTTTTAAAGTTTAGTTTTACATTCTTTGAGTCTAGTTTAGTGTTTTATATTATGTTTTTACGTTTTTAAGTCAAATCCAAGTGATTAACAATCCCTCCTAATCCCCGGTCCAGAACGATCCCTACTTGCACCTATACTACAATTGATAAAAAGAGGGTTTAATTTGTGTGCGTATAAATCTCGCATCACTTTCTACAACTTGTATGACTTTGATGTTGGTTTCTTGCATTCTAATGGTCTGTGGTTAAGGTAATAGTTTTTTCGCAGCTCCACCTTTGGTAGTTTGCTCTTCCATGATCTTCGTGTTTCCAAGACAGATATACTTAGAAACTTCACATATTTATTGTTTTAAATGTTTCAACATCAAATAAAGAACATTAGCGAAAGGTATAACGACTTATATATGTGACATTGACTACTCTAACTGAATGAAGTTTAAGGTAGCACAATTTTTGGCTCAAAATCTCGGTCTAGATACTGGTTACATTTTTTGTATAGGTGGACATATTGACATGGTCAAATGAAATGAAGTTATTGTACATTTTGCAGTGTTTCTCTTTGGTAGCCTTTGTAAACATGAAAATTCTGTAACGATTGAAATGAAAACACGTGTACAAAGTAGATTTATGTCTTGTTTCAGCCACTTTCCCTTGTTTGGCCGAATTATAGGGCTTTCTTGCCTATTTTGTCAGCAATCTTCAATTCTTGCTTGTTTTGTGACGATGCTTTACCTTTCTTTTCGGTTTTGAGAGAAATTTGGACCCCTTGTTGATTTTAAGGATATTTCTTCCCTTTTTGTTGAATTTTAGGAATGCTTTTGAGCTGTCTTTGCTTGATTTGTTCCACATGTCATTGATGACTTTTCTATTTGTGATGAGTCATATGCCACGTGGAGCTTTGTGATGCATCATTTTCATGCAACGAAATTTACATGTCTACAAATGCCCCCACTTCAAAGCGCGTTGTAGGCATGTGCTTGTCACATGTAGGAAACGTGTTTTGAAGTCCTACAATGTGAATGTTCTAACTCAAGGGTCGTTGAGACTTGATCTTGAATTAGTTTGCTTATTAAAGGGCCGTAGAGGCGTATTTCTTGAACGAAAACATTTCTATTGAGACGTATTTCTTCAATTGAAATGGTGAATTTCGTCAAGGGCCATTGAGGCTCATTTCTTGGACGAAGCATTTCTTCAAGGGCCGTAGAGGCTTGATCTTGAGTGAAAATGAATTTTTTTTCTTCAAGAGTCGTAGAGGCTTGTTCTTGAAAGAAAATTTGAAAATGGATAAATCGGCACATAGTTATTGTGCATATTGATTTTCCATAATTTTTGACAAAATACATTTGGTGTATTTTGAGACTTGAATTTTTTCCTTGTGGGTATGGGAAAAAATGCTTTTCCTCCCTTAGGTAGGATTCTCCTTCAATTTTGGTAACAAGGGTAATTTCCTTCAAGGTGTTGGAAAGCTTTAGTGAATCCTTCAAGGTTTTGGAAAGATTTAATGCTTGTCCTTGGGTAAGTAGGATTTGCATTTTTTTTTCCTTTTCCTTTCCATTTTTTCGGCCAAGGGAGTGCTTTCCTTCTTGGTTTGGGAAACTTGAAGACTTATCCTTGCCTTGGAGGGATTCCTTTTTTGTATTTTGGCAAGGAAAGGTACTTTCCTTTGATGTTTTAGAAAATTTAAAGCCCTTTCCTTATTTCTTTGTTTCCTTTTCTTCTCTTTGCTGATTTTGTTGCAAAAACAACATGTTTTTTTTTTCTTTGTGCTGAAATTAGCTTGCCCTTTTTTTGCTTGGAATTTGTTTCCTTCTTGCAGCTGGAATGTGCTTCCTTCTTTTGATTTTCCTTTTGCTATTTGGTATGTATTCTCCCTATAGCAGTAGGAAGCAATTGAACCTTATTTATAGGACAATTGGGTGTGTGTTTTTGTCACAACACATCTTTGCCATGCACATTGACTCTGCTTGTTGCCGTGAGTTGTAGCTGCTTGAAGCTTGTTTCAGTGCGTCACTTTTTACAGAGTGGTCTTGTGCAAAAGACTGTAGCAGGGTTACATTGTGTAGTGCCTTTTGGTCACAGTTTTCCCTCGACGGTGACGTTGTCGTGTAGTGCAAGAAACTACTTGAATCACTGCGGGGTTGCGTAGTGTGATTACGTAGTATTTTGGTTTTCTTTGCTACTGTAGCATGCTTTGAAGGATCGTCTTGTGGCTACCCTCTTTGTTATGCTGCTTAAGCATTTGTGGTTGATTTCTTTTCGTTGTTGTGACTTTGTCATCGTCATCCTTCAACGCTTATGAGGTTTGTCTCACAAATCTTTTGCTTTAGTTAAGCAATTTTTTTTTCTTCTTATCGCCCCACTCTTATGCTTATGTTGCCTTGTTTGTTTTGTTGCAGCAATGGTATTTTTCAAGTGCTTTAAGAGTAATACCATCACCATTCTTACGTAGGAAGACGATTCACAAGATAGGGGAATGACGTCGAAGCTTTGTGCGCCATTTGACTGGCTTTAAGGTACTTGTTCTTCTTGTGAAAGATAACTCGATGCATATTAAATCGTGTTCTTCTGAAGTATCTTGGGCGATGACAGATTTTGGTTGACCAAATACGAAGAAGAAGGCATGTACATCGAGGATTCTTACCTTGAATCCTTCGCACCATGTTCATGACATCGAGGTTTCAAGTTGCCTATGTACGCTCGGTTGAGGAGAGATTAAGTCATGAAGTAGTTCAAAGGAATGACAGATTATTTTTTGATGGTTTTGACAGTTTTGATGGTGATTTTGCTGTACACAGTTAATGCTCTTGTGGGCTAGGAGTGTTGAGTGTTGCCTTTTAAGTAGGGCTGGAAAAAAATCCCAAAAATCCCAAACCAAACCGAAAAAATCCCGATCCCAAACCAAAAAAATCCCAAACCAAAATTCCCGAAAATTTTGGTATGTCATCCCGAACCAAACCGAAATTTTCGGTATGGGATTCGGTATTACATCTCCATTTTTTCGGTATTCCCATACCGAATAGAAATAAATATTATATATATATATTATTTTTTAATTATAAGATAATTATTTCAACCGTTCATTGTTTTAGATTTAATCTGTGCCGTTCATTTGTTTTTAGGTTAGATCCCATTTCTGCTTTCACTTCCGTAGCTTGAAGATGAAGTTGAAACGCAGCCATGAGCCACCAGCTTTCCTTCACCAGAAATTAGTGAATCACCACCACCCAGCTTCACAAATCAACACCCAGCCACCAGCGCCACGCCAAAGCATCCTTCACGAATCGTCTCCGACACGATTCCTTCACGATTCCTTCACGAATCGTCTCCGACACGAATCGCTGGACAGAACTCTCCAGCCTTCCTTCACGATTCCTTCACGAATCGTCTCCGACACGGCGACACTTGCGAGTTGCGATCTCTCTCTCTCTCGGGCAATTTTCCCTCACAGACAGAACTCTCAATCTAGCACTGAGTCTGAGTCTCACTCTCACCCAAATTAGGTAATTAATTTATGCCGTTAGCACTGAGTCTGAGTCTCACTCTCTCTCTAGTTTTACTGACCCTTCAAAGTTTTCCAGTGACTTCCCGATTTTTAAGATTTTTAAGACGCTTTTTTATGCCAGTTTTTGTTTTTCCATGTTTTATAGGAAATATAATTTATCAAAGAAAATGATAAGCATTACTGGAGGGGACACGATTGACTAGAGGTCCGCCAAAACAACTACGAAGTGAGACAAACAAAGGTAAAATACAGCAGATATAACTACAACCTAGAAATCCCCACAAAGTGCAGAGACCAACCAGTCCAACCTGAAAACTAAAAAACTGAAAAATCCAGATTATACCAAGGGGAAAATCCGTAAAAGTTTTAGACATAAGGTGCTTTCTACTAAGATGTTAGATTTTGAAAGGAATAATTAGAGAGCCTAGGGTAGCAGATAAATTATGGTTTGACCGTTTGAGGGCTTTTGGCTTGTTGTCAGAGTAGAATAATTACGAAACAAGACTGTTCGTATAAATATTCTTGTATTTATTGTTTGTATGGGATGATGAATCCGTCCTTTGGAGATTACATTTCTTTGGATCAACTTATATCTATGAACTACTATATTTCTTGTGGTACATCACTTGTCCAGCCTGTGGTCTTGTTTCTGTTTCTACTGTGTATGGTATACCTTGTTTCAGTGACTAATAAGTGGTTCACTTGATTACCAATCACTAATAAACAAAAATTCTTGTGCTTTTTAATCTCCAAATACCAGCACGAGTGGAAGGTATATTTCATTGATATCATAATGGGGTCAAACATAAATAGTAAGACCGTTTCCACAACTTTTGTGGGTTATTTGTTGTTATTGTAACTTTTACCTTGTGTCAATTTGTGGATTGTCTGTTGTAACTTTTTACATGGATGATGAATCTATCCATTTGGAGTTTATATTCTTTTGGATCAACTTATACATTTGGAGTTAATAACTTATACATTTCTGAATTTGAAATAGATTTAATCTGTGCAGCAGCGTCGACCTCAGACTCGTCACAAGGTTCTTCACATAAATCAGCTCTCACGCTTCTGTAAACGGTGTAGTGCCCACTTCCAGCTCTTCCAAAGTGCTCCACAATGGCAACAAGACGGTAGAGGCAAGTACTTGAAGGAACCACTTTGCAACTCTCAGTCAACTGCAATAGGTATGCACACATTAATAATCAACCTAAAAGCTTTTACTCATCAAACGCCACAAAAAAGATCTAAAAAATGAAAAACAAATACAAGTTTTAGATGCAAAAAATGTTCTTTTATAAGGAAAAGCAAACACAAATTATTTTCAAATCAATCTATATGCAAAAGCAGCAAAGTTTAAGTGCCTGATCTTCTTCTGAGTGCATGTTCATGTCTGCATGCATGGTTTTTGAAAACCCTGCTGCTTCAGAAAATCTGGATTCTGCTGGTACATTTTTTGCATTTGCAGTGAATTGAGATACATCTGAAGCTGATTCTTCTGGGTAGATACTTCCTCTCGTTAATCCATAGATATTGACGCGGGGTGTGCCTTATTGTATGCAGCTACCATGATTGTAACTTTTCAAAAATATACTGCTGCATTTATGCATCTTTATAGTTTATGAAGAAGTTTATGATCTATGGGACCTTGTCCCATCTCATTTGTTGTACAAATAGGTAGATAATCAGTTGTATGATGTCACTGTTATCTATGTGGATGGAAATGTAATGTGTTGTTTTTCTTTGTTAAACTGAACCCGGTAATATCATGCACTGCTGACTGTGTTGAGGTGTATTTTTTCCAACTTGCAGGACAGATAGTGCCCTGAAGTTTGGTTGGTTTTTCATGTTCTATATGGTATGTACTGATACTGTATCTATTTGACTTATTATGCTTGACTTACCAATCTGATTTTAATCATTTTTCGTGTGGCAGCTCCACATTGGATTTTGTATTGTTGCGGCGATAGCTCCTCCAATTGTCTTTAATGGGAAATCATTGACGTAAGTTCTTACATTCTTTTTTGTTTCTTGTTTCTTGCATTTAATATTATTTACTTGTGGTGATAGCTCCTCCAATTGTCTTAGTAAGTGTTTTGATGCTGTGTAACTGAACCAATATATTTTCCTCCTATTATTTTCGACAAATGTGTCCTTTTTTTTATTTTTTCCATTTTTCTTCTTATATACAGGGGAATTCTTTCGGCAAATGATGTTTTTAAGTAAATGAACGTAAAGTTTATATATTTTCATCTAGAGAAAATTACATGACTGAGGAAATGTGGGGAAATTAATTAAGTATAGTTTTAGATTAACTATGTCAATTTTCTATGTTGAATGCTCAGATTTTTGAACCATTTAATTTATTTATTGATTGGAATTTGGATATATGCTGAACTGTGGTTGTGATATATTAATGTGCATTGTTATTTTATTTGTTAGGACTTAGGATGGACGGGTCTAGTAGCCAATCTAGTACACCTATGGTCTCGGTATTAGGAAAACGAAAACAAACCCAACCTAGTGGTACCCTTCAACTAGGCACTCCCTCACCTCAAGATTATTTGCATAATGATTATTATGAAGATTGTTGGGATGATGATCCGGATATGGAGGAGGATATTGCATTAGAACAAATAGAAGAAGAGGGGGAAGAGGGGGAAGAGGAAGTAGAAGAAGAAGAAGTAGTGAGACAATGGGAGAGTCCTCCTCGGAAAAAGGGCAATAGGAGAAAGGGTCCAAGTCCGGCGTGGAATGATGCTAAGAGGGTAACGATCACCGATAATAATGGGGAGAAATCTTTCATGGCCGAATGCAAGCATTGCAAACTCTTAGTACCGTCACACCCTATAATTCATGGGACGACGGGAATTCTTAAGCATTTGAGGAAATGCCCGGGTTCTAGTCTCTTTGAGAATGTGGATCCGAAGCAACCTACATTGACACAAGCGAGGATGGGAGGTCCGGTTGCCACTCACACTTTCAATCAAAAAAGACTTGATAGGAGATGTGTGAGGTGGATTATAATAGCGGAGATGCCTTTTAGGGTGGTTGATCAAGAAGACTTTCGAGATTTTATTCGTGATTTGAATCCAAAATACAAACTTCCTAATAGGCATAAGGTGGCGGCGGCGGTTTTGGAGTTGTATGTTGAAGAGAAGGCTAAAATAAAAAGTGTGATTGAGGGGTTGAGAGTGAGCATTACAACCGACACTTGGACCTCAATTCAAATGATAAACTACATGGTCATCACGGCCCATTTTTTGGACACTAATTGGGGGTTGCATAAGAGGATCCTAAACTTTGTCCAAGTTACTTCTCATAAGGGTGATGATATTGGAAGATGTCTAGAGGTTTGCTTGAATGATTGGGGCATTGACAAGGTGTTTAGCATTACCGTTGACAATGCTAGTGCAAATGACACCGCCATTGCATACATGAAAAGAAGACTCAAGTCAAATGGTACTCTTGTACTTGACGGGGCTCACTTGCACATGAGGTGCGCTTGTCACATCCTCAATTTGATAGTTAAGGATGGAATGACGGAGCTTAGTTGTGAAATTGATGCCATAAGAAATTGTGTGAAGTTTATACACTCATCCCCGGCAAGGTTGGAGTCTTTTAGGGAATATTGTGTCTTGTTGAGATTTGATAGGATGTCAAGTATCCCTTTTGATGTTGTCACAAGGTGGAATGCCACATATGAGATGCTTAATAGTGCTTTCAAGTTTAAAGAAGTGTTCTCTAAGATGGCCTTTGAGTGTGACTCTTTTATTGCTTACTTTAAAGAGGAGGTCTCGAAAGAGGTTGATGGGGTGACAAGAAAGACCAAGCGGGTGGGTCCTCCGGAGGTGAATGATTGGGAAAGGTCGATGAGTTTTGCTCACTTTCTTAAAAAGTTTTATGATGCCACCTTGACATTGAGTGCAACCCTTACTCCAACGTCACACTTAATACTTAGCACAGTGATTGCCTTGCAAGTGGAGATACAAGAACAAATTTTAAACGCCTCTAATGCCACTTTGCAAAGTGTGGCTACCTCAATGAAGCTCAAGTTTGACAAATATTGGGGTCACATTGAAAAGGTGAATCCTATTCTCTTTGTAGCCCAAGTACTCGACCCTAGGTACAAATTTGATATGTTGGAGACAAATTTAGAAGAGCTCGGCTATGGATGGGACAAAATAAGGGAGGAGAAAGTAAGGGTTAAAGGCTATGTAACCGAGTTGTATAATGCATACAAGGAGGGAGTGGTCCTTAGTAGTAGTAGTACTAGTAGTACTAGTAGTAGTGCTACCTCAAATGTGGAGCAAAGATCAAGTGTTGTACTAGATGATGTGGGGGGTGTGATTGTAGATATTGATGTTGCTTCAAGGATGACAAAGAAGATCCAACGAAAGAGAGCGGAGGCACAACAAAATGAGATAGCCAATGAAGTGGATATGTATTTCAATGATCCACATCAAAGCCTAACATATGAGGGTTTCAATCTTTTGGATTGGTGGAAAGGAAATTGTGCTCAATATCCAACTCTTAGTAAAGTTGCTAAGGATGTTTTGGCCCTTCCTAGTAGCACCGTTGCTAGTGAGAATGCCTTTAGTCTTGGTGGGAGAGTTGTTGATCCTTTTAGAACTTCCTTAACACCTAAAACGGTTGAGGCTTTAGTGTGTACTAGTGATTGGCTTAGAGGAAAAGAATTTTGTTTCTATAAGGAGCCTACACTTGACGAATTCCATTTCTACAAGGAGCTTGAACGCTTAGAAAGAAGTAAGTAAACAATTTAATTTCCTCTTTTATTTTCTTAGTATTTATTATCTATTAGACTATAATTCAATGTAAATGATTTGTGGTTTATTGTTTTAGGCACGGCTAATTTGGGAGGTGAGGAGAATACAACACAAGAAAATGAAATGCCACCTCCACCTCCTCGACCACTCCAAGTTGAAGTTCAACAACGTCAAAATCAATCACTACCTCCACGACCGCCCATTGCAAGAGGAAGGGCTCAACCATCAACATCAAGGGGAATAGTACAAGTACCAACAAGAAGGGAGCAACCACAAGCATCAACAAGATCAAGGGGACGAAGGGGCTGAAGAGGCCAACAATATTTATAGACTTTAAGCTTTGCTTTTTAGCTTTTGGGTTTGTTACTTTATTTATTTTAAAACCTTGGTTTGTAACTATTATTTTTGCTTTTGAGTTTGTTACTTTATTTATTTTAAAACCTTGGCTTGTAACTATTATTTTTGTTTTTGAGTTTGTTACTTTATTTATTTTAAAACCTTGGCTTGTAACTATTATTTTTGGTTTTGGGTTTGGTACATAATTTATTTTTATTGCATGCATGATGCATGTGTAGTGGGCAAATTGAAACTTTGTTATTATTGAAACTTTGTGCACAAATGGGTAGTGGGTAGATTGAAACTTAATTTTAGCCCAAAAACATAATATGTCAAATTTTAGCCCAAAAACATAATATGTCAAATTTTAGTCCAAAAGCCCAAAAACATTTCGGGATTCCCGATTTGTCCCGAAATCCCGAAAATATTTCGGGATTCCCGAAAATTGGGATTCCCGAAAATTTGGTTTGGGATTGGTATTGAATTTGGGATTCCCAAAAATTTCGGTTTGGGAATCGGGACAAGGGTTTCGGTATGGGATCCCATACCGAACCACCCCTACTTTTAAGCTCGTGTGAATAAGGAGCATTGAGTGTCACCTTTTAACCTCGTGTGAACAAGGAGCATTGTGCCGTGTGCAGTTTAGGCTCATGCAGGCGAGGAGCGTTGAATGTCCCTTTTTAAGCTCGTACGAACAAGGAACATTGAGTGTCGCCTTTTAAGCTCGTGCGAACAAGTAACATTGTGCCGTGTGCAGATTAGGCTCATGCAGACGAGGAGCATTGTGCGATGTGTAGTTTAGGCTTATGCAGGTAAGGAGCAATGAGTGTTTGGTTTAGGGGTAATAGCGGTTTAAGAACCTGCAGTTGATGGGGCCGATCTTTAAGCCGTTTTCCGCTATGATTAAGTAGATGCTATTGGTGTGGACCTCTTTTATTACGTAAGGTCCATCCCACTTTGATGTGAACTTGCTTTTTGTTTTGTGAGTAGTGATGATGGGCCTTCGTAATGTCAAGACAAGATCTCCAGTTTGGAAAGACCTTGGGCGGACTTTCTTGTTGAAAGCCTTGGGTAGCCGTGCTTGGTAGCATTCCAAATGTTGTTGAGCTTTGAGCCTCATTTCATTGAATGCTTCTAACTCTTGAAGTTGTAGATTTGCATTTTCCCTTTTAGTCAAGCCTTCTTGTATAGCCATCCTTAGTGAGAGGATTTGACTTTTGAGCGACATAACAACTTCCACGCCATATACGAGAGAATAAGGTATAGCTTAGGTAGGAGTTCTATGTGTTGTCCTATATGCCCAAAGTGATTCACTTGTTATTTCATGCCAGTCTCTCTTTGTTAAGCCGATTACCTTCTTTAGGAGGTTGCACATCGTTTTGTTGAATGTTTCCGCAAGACCATTGGTTGAAGCATGATACATAGAAGACTTGTGCTGCTTGAATTTGTATTTCTTGCAGAGCTCATCCATGAGTCGGTTGGAGAACTGTTTTTCATTGTCGGTGATGATGTAGCGAGGCACACCATATTGATGGATGATATGCTCTTTGATGAAACAAATGATAGTTTCCTTCTTGACTTCCCTTAAGGGTATGGCTTCAACCTACTTGGAGAAGTAATCTGTTATAGATAGGATATAAGCTTCTCATGGAGATGACTTTGGTGTGATTGGTTCTACGACATCCAATCTCCATGCATCAAACGGCTATGAAGCAATTGTAGGGTCTAATGGTTCAGGCGGTTGATGTATGAAGTTGGCGTGGAATTGGCAGGCTTGGCACTTTTTGGCATACTCTAGGCAATCCTTCACCATGCTTGGCTAGTAGTAACCCATTCTTTTGAGATGGAAATGTAGCTTTGGTCTAGACTAATGCGCCCCGCATATGCCTGAGTGTGCTTCTTCCATGACTTGATTGGCTTTTTCCTCACCTAGGCATCTCAGAAGTACTCATTCAAAAAAGCATTGGTAGAGTGCTCATTTGTAGTAAAGGAAGCGAGGTGCTGGTTGACATATTTCAGAGCGGTGTCTAGGATTGTCTGGAATCTTTTCATGCTCAAAGTCGTCGATCAGTGGTTGTCTCCACTATTTAGTGTTGACTAGAAGTATTGAGATGATGTTTGTATCATTCAGTAGTATTTTAGTGACGAGCGGGATCACCCATCATTGGTAAACTGGCATGTCTGCATCGTCGTCTTCTCCAGTGCCATACTTAAGGCTAGGTTAGCGAGAACGTCTGCCATTTGATTTTCTTTTCTTGGCATATGTTCTAGCGTCACGGCCTCAAACTTTTATAGCAATTGAGTTGCTAGCTGAAAGTATAGGATGTGATCATCTTTCCTCATTTCATATTCAGTTAAGAGTTGATTAATTATGAGCTTGGGGTCGCCATACACTTCTAGCATTGTGATTTGCATGTCGATCACCATTTGGAGCCCAATGATCAATGCTTGGTACTCAATGACGTTGTTAAAGCATAGCTCGCTTAGTCGGATGGAATAGGGTAGTACTTGTCTTTATGGTGACATGAATACTACTCCTGCCCCTGCTCCGTCCATTTGTGTGGATTCGTCAAAGAACATTGTCTATGTCGAGAAGATGTCGATGTAGAACACGTCCTCGTTAGGCAAGTCGTCTGAGATTTTCCAATAGGCTGGGGTTGGATGGTCAACAAGGAAATCTGCTAGGGCTTGTCCCTTGACAGCTTTAGCTGGGACGCAAATGATTTCATATTAATTGAGAAACAATGCCCATTTAGCTAGTTGCCCTGTCAGAATGGGTTTGGACATAACGTACTTGACAGGGTCGGCTTTAGCAACCAAGTGGATGGTTTAAGCATGCATGTAGTGTCTTAGCTTTTGGACGTCGAAGACTAGGGCAAGTCACATCTTTTTGATTGGTAAGTAGTTGGGCTTGGCACCAGTGAGAGTTCTACTTAGGTAGTAGAGTGTTTTTTCCTTTTGGTCTTCATTTTCTTGTGCCAATAGTGCTTCAACGAAACCCTCATGTGCGGCAATGTATAGGATGTAAGACTTGGCAGACACTGGAGTTCCTAAGATATATGGGCTTGCCATGTACCTTTTTATGCTCTTAAAGGTATTGCAACATGCATAATCCCATATGAACGGAGAGTCCTTCTTCATGAGTCCGACTGAAGGGTTGACATCGTCCAGCGAGATTGGACATGAAGCGTCTAATAAAGGCTAGCCGCCCTTGTAGACTTTTCAGCTCGTGTAAGTTCCTTGGTTTGGGCATGCTTTGGATGGCCTTGATCTTCGATTGGTTTACTTCAATGCCACATTGCTTGACAATGAGCCGAGGAACTTCCTAGAAGTGACGCCAAATGAACACTTCAACGAGTTCATTTTGAGGTTGTAGTGCCGTAGTTTGTTAAACATCATTCATAAATCCTTTAAGTGATCAGATCTCTTTTTGGTCTTAACAACTACGTCGTTCATGTAACATTCTACGTTTTTGTGTAGCATATTGTTGAAGATTTTTTGCATTGCGTATTGATATGTAGCCCCATTGTTCTTCAAGCCAAAGGGCATTACCTTGTAGCAGTAGATACCTTTTGGAGTGCGAAAAGCTGTTAATTCCTCGTCTTTGGGAGCCATGCGGATTTGATTGTACTAAGAAGAGCCATCCCATGAATGATAGTGCCTTGTGGCCAGTGGTTGTGTCCACCATGATTTCGATGATTGGCAAAGGAAAGTCATGTTTTGGGCAAGCATCGTTAAAGTTGCGGAAATCTACGCAAACACGTATTTGTTCAGATTTCTTAAGGACAATGACGATATTGGAGATCCATTTAGGGTATTGCACTTCTCGAATGAAGCTTGCTTCGATTAGCTTGTCAATCTCGGCCTCAATTTGTGAGATGAGCTTGGATCGATAGCGTCTTTGAGTTTGCTTTATCGATCGCATTCCAGTTTTTGAGTTTGTTTTATGGTAGGGTCAAGGCTGGGCATTTCTTTGTAGGTCCAAGGAAAGACGTCTATGTACTCCATTAGCAGTTGGTAGTACTCCTCGATCTCGTCTGCACTTAGTAGTGCACTTACGAAGATAGGCTTTGATTCCTCGCTTGTGCCTAAGTTGAGCTCCTTAAGATCATCAAATGTGGCTTGCCCTTCATCCTCAAGTTGTGGTGGCACATCAGTGCTGTCTTCCTTGGGGATTTCATCTTTTTTGTCTTCTTGGATTGTGATGAGGAAGACGTCCTGAACCTTCTCTTCAGTGCCATCCTCTTGGGCTTGTTGGTGTGAAGATTGGCCAGTGTGGATGATGGTGCACCTCTTTAGCTTCAGTTATCTTTTTGTGTCAACTTCCAAGGTTGCTTAGTGCTTCATCCTTGAAAGAATCGAGCTTTAAATTTCGTCCTTTGCTGCTAGACTGTCGATCATTTCTCCTTTTGGCATTGTCTTCCTCTTTCTAGAAGGTTGCTTAGTTTTTTCAAGTCTTTCCAAGATAGATCGTCGTGGAGAAGAGTTAGTCGTGTTGCTTTGTTTCTTAGGTTTTGACAACCTTCAAAAACAGAGCTTTGGGGTATTGGTGTGTTAAGCCGCTTGAAGACGGAAGTTTGATCTTGACCACCAATGAGATCAAGTGCCAAAATTCTGGGTTTTGAATGATTTAGACTGTCAAAGACTGACGTTTGAAGGGCTGGTTTAGGCTCATCTTGATTTTGTTTAACGCTCACACTGATTTGTTGAGCACTAACGTTTTTTTACTTTGCTTGAAATCTTCACGGGTTTATTTGGTGTGAAGGCAAGTCTAGCTTTATTGTTGTCAACTCTGTAACCATGCTCATTCAAATTCTTCTGAGTTTCGGTGAAGTCATGTTCTTTGTCATTGATGGTGTCTGCATTATTCTTTCCAAGATTGAAGGGAAGGCGAAATCGTACCCACCATTTGACATGAGTTTGTAGGCGTTTGGGTCAAAACCTTCTTCGATTTTCTTGGTTGGAAGAGTGCTTGGTTCCGCCCATTTTGGTAGGGGTTTTACGAAACCTTGTGGTGGTTTTGATAATTTAGCATCACTTAGTTGTATTAGAGGTACAACCACTTTTGTCTTAAGTAGCTTTACATTATCCTTGTGTAATTGTGTGCCGGCTTTGCTTGTTCCAGTTTCGAATTGGTATTACCCATTCTTTCTTCTCAACACGGGGTATTAGAAGATGGGTGTGTTTGATATTTTTGAGGGCATCACACTCCCTTTGGTTGTTGTGGGCTTAGCAGGCTCATCGTCGTTTTTGCTTGAAGGTGGCACGGCTTCCTTTTCTTGTTTCTTGGGTATAGCTTGCCACTCTTGTTTCTTAGGTGCGACTTTGCCTATGGATTTGATTTCTTTTGGAAGAGCTTCGGGCACTATGTCTTCATCCATGTAGAACTTGGCGTTCGTGAAGTGTGATTCAGCTTTGGTAAATGGCTTGGTGTCGCCTTGTATCATCTTTACTAATTCTCGATAAAATTTCAAGCATTGATAAAGGATGGATGGAACCACTCCATTCTTGTGGATCCAAGGCCTTCTTAAGAGTAAGCTGTAGGAAGTTCTTACATCAATCACATGGAATAGTGTGCTTGATTTGAGTTCGCCAATGGTTAACTCTACTCGGATCATGCCTATCACTCTTTGTCCTTCTTGGTTAAAACCCTGGATTAGGATGCGGCTTGGGGATAGTTCATCCATCTCGATATCGATTGTGGTCATTGTTGACTTTGTCATGATGATTATGGCCGATCCATTATCCAATGCAGCATGAAGTTGACTTTATGCTCCTTTACATACCCAAAGATGAAGAGAAGAATATTATGAGGCTTTGATCCCAACAGCCAGTCTTCGTCAGTAAAGTTGATTGCATCATGGGCGACACAACATGTGGCATACTCATGTGGCCAAAGTTTAAAGCCTTTTGTCCTTGCTTTCTTGCAGTTTGTGCTCATAGGGACTCACCAAGACCGCTATTAGTGTTTTTTGCATCTCCTTGGGCAATAGTAGTGCTTCATCAATGCTAAAATGTGCCGACATGCTTTCTTTGAGCGTGAGGGTCTTCTTTTCCTCGATGGTGATAACTTTGCCTTTTGAAGGCTCTTCTATCTCCACTTTAACCATGTGACAAGCAGCGGTAGTGCACTGTTGGAAAAAGTATTTTAGGAAGTACTCGTGCAAGGAGACGAGAATGCGCGGCTCTTGCTCCATAAGTTCCCCTATGTAAGTTGGCTTAGCAATTTTCACGGTTCTTTATGGCTTCCTATTGTTGTGGCGACGATGCTCTCTCCCTTGTTCCACCTTTGGCCATATCGCTTGTGGTCTTAGCTTCCTTGTCTTTTTGTAGGTCACCAGTGTCCATCATTCTTCGTTGTTGGTAGGTGCATTTTGGTCGCTTACCCTAAGCGATGGTTGTGCAGAAGGTGCCATGTAGCTTGAGTATGGACGGGAGTGGTCAGGTGTTACTTAGAGAGGCACGATATCGAAGGATCCAAACATAATCATGGTAGTGTGTGTTGAGATCATGTCTTCTAGGTCGAGTTCAATTTGCCCTTTGTTGTGCTAGCTTCATGATGAGCTCCTTGAGGATGAAGCACTTGCCAATAGGGTGACTCACTTGCCAACATGATGACTCATGATACGATGATACTTGCAGTACCTATGATTGTTAATGCGATTTATCTTTTCGGGGTGCTTGTATTCAGGTAACTCAATTATCTTATTTTCTAGCAAGTTGTCTAGCATTGTAACCGCGTCATAGTCAGGAAAAAGGTACGTCTTCTGCTCTAGTTCCCTTAAGGTGTTTTTGTACCTATCTTGGGTGTGAGAAGGCTCACCTTTCATCTCATTTGTTTTGATTTTGGAGGAGATCTTGACGGGGTATGGCGGAGGTCTTGATGGGGGTAGTATGGACGGCAAAAGCTTTATTAGTGGGTTTTTTTCTTAGTATTGTCTACCTTTAGAACGAACACCTTATCCTTTTTGAAGTCGATGATCGGATCTTTCTTCCCATGATTGGTAATACTCAACTCCATGTCATGGGATCGAGTTGCCAATTCTTCAAAAGTTCTTGGTTTTATGCCTTGGAGGATGTAATGTAGCCCCCAGTGTATGCCTTGGACACACAACTAAATGAAGGAGGTTTCAGTAAGTCGATCTTTGCGATGTAGACTTAATGAACGCCATCTATTGATGTAGTCGACGATAGGTTCATCCATTTATTGATGTAGTCGATCTTTGTAATTGTCAGCTCCAGCATGTTTATGGTGCAGCGGGTGTTGTAGAAGCGATTAAGGAATTCCCTTTCAAGTTGATCCCAGCTGTTGATGGATTCGGGCTCGAGGTCAATGTACCAGTCAAAGACGTTACCTTTCAACGAGCGCACAAACTGTTTGACAAGGTAGTCTCCATTCGTCCTAGCATTGTTGCAGGTTTTAATGAAATGGGCAATGTGTTGCTTAGGATTGCCCTTTCCATCGAATTGCATGAATTTGGGCGACTGATAACCCCTTGGCATCGTTAAGGCATCAATCCTTTTAGAGTATGGCTTTGAGTACAACACGGAATCATGTGAGCTCCTTTTGTACTGTGCCTTGATGGTGCTTATGATCATCTCTTGTAGTTGTTGGATAGAGAGAGATCCTATGAGCGTGGTAGCTCGGTCCACCTCCAACTTCTCTTCGGCTTTCTCCACTAGAGGCTCATCTTCTTCCTCAATTTCTTTTTTTGGTGGATCAACCTTTGGGTCAGCTTTCTCGTCGTGCTGCACCTTTAGACGGTTGACGTGTGTAGTAATTTGTATGTCATTTTCTTCCACGGTCCTTATCAGCCTTGCGTTTGCTTTACTCATTTATGCCAGCTGCTCCTCGATTGAAGTCGCACCAGTAGTCATGACTTGTATGGCTACGGGATACGAGCTGCTGCTTAAGTCGACATCGGAAGTCAATGACTTGGAGTACCTTCTAGGGTTTTTTTCCTTCGGTGCTCCTAGCGAGGCCATGGTGATCCCGGGCTCGTGCCTCGGGTGCTCTTACTCATTCGGCAGGGTGGAAGGCACAGTAGAGAGAGCTTTTACCTTGCTTTGGGTTGTGGCGCCCAAAGTGCCATCACTTACGGCAAAGATGTTCTTGTTCTTTGTGTTGGTTGTGGAAACAACTTGATCCTTTCTTGATGCCATTTGTGCTTCTTGCGGATTTGAAGACAGAGATGAAAGGTAGAGATGTCCATCAGGCGTGCCAAATTTGTAAACACTAAAATTCAGCAACGAATGAAACGAGAACATGTGTACGAAGTAGATTTGTATTGATGAATTTGTAGGATTACAATCTCTATTTATAATTTTGCTCTGATTCAATCTTTAAATTTGATGTACATCTGTAGGTTATTGATCCAAGGGTCGCGATGACTTGATCTTGGATGAACAATTGAACGATTTGCTTTAAGTTTTGAGCTTGAAACAATGCATGGATAGTCTTCACCTCAAGGTTTGTGTATGACCTGTGGCAAAAGTGATGTTGATGTAGGATTTCGTTGATTCAAGGGTCTTGACGACTTGATCTTGAATTGAACGTTGTTACAAGTTTTGAGCTTACAACAAAGTCTTGAAGGAATCGGCACGAGTGTTTGTTAATTCTTCAAGGGAGTGCTTCGGCTTTGGTTGAAAGAAAGCTTCGGCTTTGATTGTGCGTTCTTTGAAGAGAGCTTTGGCAGCTTATTAGTCTTCAAACATTTGGTAATGGTTCTTCTCAATGTGAGAATTTCGGCCGTTGAATGTAGAAATTGTCGACCCTTTGTTTGTCTTGGGACCTTGTATTTAGACTTCCAAAGCCATGCCTTTGGGTGGATTTGGCTTTGATTTGTGTCTTGCTTCAGCCACTTTCCCTTGTTTGGCCGAATTATAGGGCTTTCTTGCCTATTTTGTGAGCAATCTTCAATTCTTGCTTGTTTTGTGAAGATGCTTTAGCTTTCTTTTCGGTTTTGAGAGCAATTTGGACCCCTTGCTTTTAAAGATATTTCTTCCCCTTTGCCGAATTTTAGGAATGCTTTTGAGCTTCCTTTGCTTGATTTGTGCCACATGTCATTGATGACTTGTCCATTTGTGATGAGTCATATACCACGTGGAGCTTTGTGATGCATTATTTGCATGCAACGAAATTTACATGTCTACAGCCTTCTTTGAAGTTGCTTTTCTTTCTACGCTTGATCCTTATTATACTTCAGTTGCTTATTTTTTGCTCTGCAAAATATATCAATCTCCAAGTCTATTTTCCATTTTTCTGTTTGGAAGAAATTAAATGTTAATGCATCTGTTTTCTCGGGGAGGTTCTATGGCCTCGTTCTTATGGGTTAAATGCTGAATGTTAAAAGATGGTGCGTCTTTGACAGATATACACAATCAGCAGATAAGATGGGCCGTTGCCTGTATGTATGTGAAAATCAGAGCTCCTGTATTTTGGCGTCAAATAGTTGAAGTTTCCTACAGTCAATTCAACCAGGGGGAACAAACACTATGGAGAATGCACTGGTAACTCAGCTAAATGTTTGAAGCCAGCAAACAAAACGTTTTGGTCACGGAAACTGACTAGGAAATATGGGCATCACCTAAACAGGTATTTTAGCTATATTTTGGCACATCATAACTCTTTGTCATGTTCCTATCCTAGCACTTAAATATAAATCATAAATTTTAATCTAATTAAAGTTGTTAAAACCATAAGAGATTTAGAAAAACACAAATAATAATATGGCAGGATGAAACTTTGAGGAAGCAGAGTCAAAAGTAAAACCCACATATTTGGGTTTGTTGAAGTTATGCAGGTCCTTTCACAAGTAGAAGAAATTCTGAAAATACCAAAAGCAGTGTTAGCAGTGGTACTGGTACCAAACAGGGTATTAATCTATAATACTGCGCAACATGTGCCACACAAGTCTTAAATTTGGATGTTATAGACATGCATGCCTTAGCAGTTAAGGGTTGAGAGGAGGCATATTCATGGTAGCAAGGATTATAGTATTCTGGTACCCTCATTTAGGAGTTTACGCTTGGAAGGAGGCTTATCAATGGCTGCAAGGATTCTAGTATTATGGGACCGTCATATAAATATATTTGGTTACATTAAGAGGAGGTCTATTTTGTGTAGCAAGGATTATAGTATTATGATACTCTCATATAAATATATATTGTGGAGCCTAAAATAATCTCAAATATTCTAGAGGCGACACGTGGACTTTTATTCAAGAAAGACAAGATTAATGGGCAGGTTTCTTAGATGCTCCCACGCGCAGCTCACACCCTTGGAGGTCTCAGCAGCTGAACACAACTGCCCACATCTCACTTGCCCTTGGTAAGGAATTAAAGATAAGGATTAATTAACCAAATCCTATCTTTAATTGATTCCAAATTGAAGATTGATTCCAATCAAGTAAGTAATCCTAATTTAAATCAATTTAGGATTATTACCCTATTATCTCAAGATATTATCTCTTATTAAATATCTTGGGAATAATTAGAGAATATCTCTCCATTAAACACTATATGGCCAGCCCTAGCCCTATAAATACCTCATATTCTACCAAATTTTGAGAGCTTTTGCAATCCTAAAAAGCCTTAAACACTTTACTCTCTCACAAAAACTAACTTAAGCATCGGAGATCCGTTGACCTAAACACCCCCCCACCTCCTAGGTGCGTGAGGCTTAGGTCTTTAATCAAAGGTGTTGATTGTTTTGCAGGTGCATTTTCGTCAAGACAGAAGACGGCGGAAATTTGCATCGACAAATTGGTGCTTTCATTGAGAGCTGATTCAAAACACTCAAAGAAGCTTCTTGCATTAGTTCCTTGAATTTTCTGTTACGTTGAATTTCTCACACATCGTATCAATTAATTTTTCCTAGCAAAATTTCTTGATCAATCCTTGGAGAAAGGATACAATGGTAGGAAATTCAGAAACTACGACGAATGGAACTCTATATGTGGAAATATTTGGACCGAAGAGTGGAGAAGAGGGCATAGCCCCACGACAGAGATCCTCAAGGCTCAACGCGACGGCATGAGGAGCCCCACCGCCGTGGAGTTGCGCCACCACCATCACCATCGTGACCCAGCAGCCATGGCAAGGCCACTAGGCCACTGCACCACTTCCACCAAACCCTAGGCAGGAGGCCCAGAAATTGGTAGCTGCCATAGCAAGCCCTGGGTAGGAGGCCCAGCCCAATGCAGTAGCAGGCCTTGTTATATAGCAGGCCCAAGCCCGAGCCTAGAATTCGACAGCTGCTGCTAGTCGGGCAGCTCAATGGGCCCAAGCCCAAGCCACCTAGCCAGTAGGCCATGATGTGGTAGCTTAACAGCTAGGAGGGCCCACGGTCATGCAGGCCCAAGGTAAGCAAGCGTCGGTCCAATGCACCTCACAACCCGTTCCGACGATTTGGCATGCAGCCTAATTCATTCCAAAGCCATCTTCAGCGATCCAGATTCCGACCACCGATCATGCGATCGATTCAGGGTTACTTACACCTTACTTTTCTGCAGGAATCCTTACTTTGGCTCAAGTTTTATACCAGCAGTCCACAATACTTCCACCACACATGGAGACGCCCATCATTCAAGCTCTTCTAATCCAAATGGCAAGCACCACCTACCACAGTAAGTCACCAATTTGACAAACGCCCTCACACAGCAGACCACCTTGGTGAACCAACTCCTTGAGCGCATCGAGATGCAGGACGTCCCAGATGAGGTGTCTCGAAGCAAGACAAGGTCAGAAGAACGTGACTGATTTCAGCGATGTCCTGGTAAAGAGCTGCTCAGCCCGCCGCGAACCATGCCTTAGGTTAGTGTGCACTCTGTTTGGGCCCTTAGGGAAACGTCTTCTCCAGCCTAGATGCGCAGAGAAGCGTTCATTCCCAACTTAGCTCACGAGTCAGTGTGCATTCGAGGTTGGGTTCATACTCCGACGAGCATTCAAGACATTCCGGGAGAAGCGTCCACAAGAGGCTAGGCCCACAAGGATATTTACCTACGAGGCAACAGAGTGGGCAGCCGCATGACGCATAGAGAAGAGCATGTGAGCAGTACAGCTTAGGTTCCACTAGCAGCAGCGCGATGACGAGCAGCACAGCATGAACCACGTGCACAACATCCACGACATAGATGAGTAGGACATGCCAAAGAGCAATATAGGCCGGCAGGTTGGCACCTTAGGTAGCTAAAGGCTCCATTGCCTCCCTAGGCGTAAATCTAGGAGAAAGTACAAAGACTTGTAGCAAAGAAGTTGCACGGATTTTAGCGCATTGACACTACCGACAATGCCATTTATAGAGATGTGGCCAACCTGAGCAGGTCACCCTTTATAGACGAGATTGAGCAGTCAAAGCCACCGCAGAAGTTCAGCCTGCCACATTTATGTAAATGACATGATTATTAGTGGAGATGACTTCGACGAAATTGTGAAATTGCAAGAGAATCTTGCGGCAAAATTTGAGATTAAGAACTTGGGTGATTTGAAGTATTTCCTTGGGGTTGAAGTTGCTCATTCAACTAAAGGTATTTTCTTGTCTCAGTAAATATGTTTTGGATTTGTTAAAGGAAACAGGTATGCTGGGGTGTAAGCGTGTGGATACTCCTATTGTGGAAAAACATCATTTGGGCATGTATCCGGATCAGAAATCGGTTAATAAAGGGCGATATCAAAGACTTGTAAGGAGACTGATTTATTTGGCTCATACTCGTCCTGATATTGCTTATGTGGTAAGTGTTGTGGGTCAATTTATGCACTCACCAAGTGTAGATCACATGGCAGTTGTCATGCGTATTTTAGCATATTTGAAGTCTGCACCTAGTAAAGCGATTTTGTATGGAAGACATGGACATCTAAGAATTGAAGGATTTACTGATGCGGATTAGACATGTGATGTAAACGACAGGCATTCTACATCTAGCTATTTCATTTTTGTTGGAGGGAATTTAGTCACATGGCATAGTAAGAAACAGAAAGTGGTATTGCGGTCATTTGCTGAGGCTTTGGCACAAGGAGTATGTGAGATTTTGTGGTTACGGAAGCTTCTTTGGGGACTTGGGTTCAAACCGAAGGAGACTATGAAACTATATTGTGATAACAAGTATGCAAGGGAATATAGCAAAAAATCCAGTGCAACATGATAGGATGAAGCATGTGGAGGTTGATAGGCATTTTATTAAAGAGAAACTTGAGAAGAAGATTGTGTCAATACCATTCGTGAACTCTAAAGAGCAATTGGCAGATTTTCTTACTCATGCCGTGTGTAGTAGGAAGTTTGATGACTCACTCATCAAGTTGGGCATGTGTGATATCTATGCACCAACTCGAGGGGGACTGTTAATGTGAGTCTTAATTAAGGATGTAAAATTTATGTAAATATTTTAGGAGTCCTTTATTAGGAAGGATATATTTTGTGTCCTTTTATGTTTCGTTGTGAAACAAAGATTGTGTATATATATTCTTAATCTTGTGAATAATATGAAGTAATTCAGCCATATAATTCTATTTTTACCTTTTTATACGATTCATATAGATATAAGAACATGCATATAGACCTCACAAAAACTTGCACGTCTGAAGGTTGTTAAATATTTTAATTGTGCTGTATGAAGGATAGATTCCACAACCATGCGTCCCTAAAAGGCATTCAACATTCCAATTTCCTCTAAAAGGTCGTATCTTCTTCGTTAAATACGAAAAAAAGAGGAGAAGTAGTTTCTTAGCGCAATTATTCTCTAAAGAGTTGACGTCTAAAGTTGTTATTTTGGTGCTCCAGTAAGCATGAGCAAACAAATCCTCAGTTGGCAGCGTTCAAGCCTTCAAGGAACGACATGGCAGAATCGTTATGAAGGATGAAAACATTTTCCGAGCTCATAAACCTTGATTTAGGAGTGACGCACGGCGTGACATGGCAACACGCCTATCATAGTATCATTTCACTGGAAGTTTGAGTCAAAATCCCTTCTTATTGTTAATGCCGTCTTACCATTGTCATTACATGTATTTATTTGTTTTGCAGATTAATTCTTTTAATTAAAAATTAAACTTGGATTATTTTCTTATTGATATACACTATGATAACCATCCATCAACACCATCTCAGTCCACATAGGAGGATCACGAAAATATTGTTATATATTATTTCTTTTACACTTGATATTGTCATCTGTTTTGTATCCATAAAAAATGTGAACCCTGATTTTCGTGTAAATTACTATGTGTATATATTATTATATTTACATATATCCTCCCTTGCATCCTGTCATTACCTTTGTGATACTAACAGGTTGGAAAATGTGATTTTGTCAACACCTGTTAATGTTATACACATAAGTAGTTAATTATCAATTGGCAGTAGTTTTATGCCATGTAAATCGAAGTTCGAATTAATTATTATTCCTAACTAGTTATTTATTCAGTGATACTTTTCATCCTAATGTAATATTTTTTTGAATAAGTGATATTATCTATATTAAGGGAAGAGAATGAGTTTAACCTCACAATGGACTAGCAATAATGTGATTCAAATTCGTCTTTGACGATAATCGAACCTAAAACCTCTCACTTACAAGTGAAAATGAATATCATTAAACCGTAGTACTAAGTGACTTTTCTTCCTAATATTAATGACGTCACAAGTTTGAATCCTCAATCGAATTAATCTCTGTGTGTAGGAGAGGGGAAATGTTGATTAAAGTAACACTTTTTAGTAGAGGTCTTGAGTCATAACCGATAAGTATAAGATATTTGGTGAAATAAATTTATGACGCGTTTCTTTAAAATGAGAATTGAAATCATTATGATTTCTATTTTTTTAGTGCTAACTAATATGTTTGCTGGGGAAGGTAATAGATACGTGTTCTTTGGCACTGGCGCCGGCGGTTTGCTTTCCAGCTTATTAATAATGTTAAAGCTAGCGTGGAATGTGAAAGTGAGTCCTTTGTTAATGACTTAAAAAGAATTTATGCCTTCGAAGTTTTGGTTCTTTTTGAACCTAGAATTAGTGTCTACAAAGCTTTGGATGTTGCCAAGACTTTGGGCATTTTTGGTAGCTTCGTAGTTGATGCAGTGGTGTTTTAGGGCTCAACAATGTGTGAATATTGAAATTATATACGTAATGATAAAAAACACGTGCTTCTTGCGCTACAATATTCAGCGATATAGAATTTAATTAAGGATAATGCAAGGGAAGATAAAATTTTAAACTAAACTTGCAAACCAAATGATGTATCATTAATAGGAAATAAACATGTTAATCAACACTTAATAATAATTCAATCATCAATAACCATACCATTTGATTTGAAAAATTTGGTCTTAACCATACTCTTCGATTAACTAGTTGAGTGGTGAGGAGGAGGGAGGGGGGAACACCCCCAATTCTTCTCTCCCTACATTGATGATCTAGACAAGTGAATATAATAATTATTCATAAACATCCAACCCAGAGTTACCACACTGGAATGGCATTTTAATATATTATTATTTTATCAACACCCTGTATTTTGTTGACTACATCCCATGTACTGAAAACATCCTAAATTTATTTTTTAAATTAAAAATTATTTTAATACACCCCACTTAATTTCCTACACTACCCTTACACCCCACATAAGGAAACAAAGGTGGTTGCTGCCTTGCTGGGAGATTTATCCAGTCTTAGAAGAATTGCTTCTGTTTGTCGAATTCAAGGAAATAAAATACGCCGCTTCTAGTGTACTGCTATTTGTATAATTTAGCTATTTTTGTTTGGTTCTTGCTTGACCTCTTACATTGTTATCCTATTTTGCTTTGGGATTTCAAACTTCAACTAGCTTTTCTCTTCTTGAAGTCTCTTCTTTCAACCAAAAAAAGAAAAAAGAAAAAAGAGAAATGAAACTCTCTCTTCCATACATTATTAATTGCCTAATGTAATCAGTTTCTGATTCATAATTAATGGTTATGCATGTATCAACATCTATATATTAAAATCTCATGGTTCCTTGCAGCATTAGCGATTGCGATCGCGATTACATCCCCAGCTTATGAAAATTTTCTTTAAACAAGTGATATCGGAATTTACAAAAAATGTTTTCAAATTTGAACTATTCGAAAACAAAAAAAATCTCAACATGTTCTTGAATTATTATTAGGTTTTGTTGTTAAAAGAACTTAGGGAATGTACTATTTAGGGCTTAAATAGTCATTTTATATTAAGATATATGAGTTATTTAATATTAAATTTTATCTGGGGTGTAATCAACAAAATGTGGGGTGTTAATAAAAAAAACCCTTATAATTATGTTATTAAAATTATTGATCTTGTGGTTTGGCAAGCCTCTCATCCCCATAAGTGACCAAATAACCACATATTGTAATGTCCGAAATTCCATTCCGTCGATTACTCTTATGTTTCCCTTTTATATTCTGTCTCTCCTTGTCTCATCTCTCTCCCCCACAACGCAAGTAATAGAAGAAGAAAACGAAACAAACAAGGAAGACGGAAAGAGATCGAACAAGAAGAATGGATGGTTGTAGTTGCTGTTAAGCTGCTAGCAACATTGCAGTCAGTAGTGGCATTGCTGTATCTGCAGCAACTTTCGGCGTGCAGAGAATAAACAATGACTGGCAGAAGACTACAAGGTACGTAACAATTGCTTCACCGCAAAAATAATGTTCTTCAGTACCCTTTACATTATATCTGATGTAACTTAATCAATTGTTGTGATAGAATTGTAAAACCCATGTTTATTTGCTGTTGTATGGATGTGCTCTCCAAGATGTTCAACGTATATGAGGCCACACTCGTCGCGTTGTAGATTTGTCACAGTTGGAAGATGCGTATTTTGACTGAGAAGTGTAAAACATCATTGTTCATGCTCAATACACTAATCAAAGATTCAGTCTTTTTCTTTTTTCTTTTCCTTTTTATATTTATTTATGATATTATGGAGGAAATGATCAATATTGGTCTCGCATTAAACCGAATGGCTATCCAGATGTCAGTAGGGATATTGTCTCAAGTTTGTCCTTGATGAAACCTTGTGCTACAAGCAATTCAAAACCACATGCTCATCATGCCACAAACAGTTTCATAATTATCTAGCTAACCCACCAACAGCATCAGATCACCAGAACATGACATTCGAAACAAAAACTGTATATTTTGCACTGCTTCAGGAAAACATATTTTGTCTTGTCAGTTTAGGTTTCAGATTACTTTGACTTGCCACACTCTTCATCTTCTAAGCGCATTTAGCGCTTACGCAGAATTTGTGATAGTTGAATGTGTTATTTTAGTTTTCCTTTGATTGCATATTGGATGCTTTAAATGAAGATATATATGAAGTTGCATCAAGAGACTTCCGTTACACGCACTGGAATGATTCAATCCTGTTGCTCCGTCATTTATTCCTATTAAGTATATGCCTTTTCTTTTCAATTCAAAAACCCCAAACTACTAAAAATCAGTTACAAATATTTTTGGGTGCAGAGATTTCTTCTGTATCCTCAATGACAACGGGGCCCCCTGCTTCTAAGATGCCGTCTCCAGCGTTGTTCTTTTTCCTTGGAGGGCTAGTCACGCTCATAATATTGCTAGTTCTTCTATTTGTCTTTCGGAAAAAGATCAAACCAGAAGATATTAAGAAATTGGTAGCAGTAGTGAGAAGGCAACCTGCAGGTTGTATTATAATTTCAAAATTAACCAACCAACATTTTAGTAAGACCTCAATCATAATATTCTGTATTCTTATATGCAGCATCGACAGATGTTTTCAGTGGGAACCTTCGAACAATAAACTACTTCGACTTTAAGACATTGAAGAAGGCAACCAAGAACTTTCATCCTGGTAATCTCCTTGGAGTAGGTGGATTTGGCCCTGTCTATCAGGTACGATTACTGAATCCACAGAACCAATATTGATGGTACTTTTTATTTTTCTTGAATGTGCAAGTTTGAGACATCCATTCAAACCACAACTTACTACAAGTAATTTCATTGAACTCATAAGGTTTCTAAAACAATCAATCCAGAGTAGTGCAGGTGGCAAGGCTGCAAGAGCAAAGATATAAGTTGAAATTTAAGACCCTTGGAAAAAGTAAAAACAAAACTTTTGGGTTTTTTCGGAGAACACATTTTCTTCGGATTTATTTTAAGGCATATACGTTGGATTCCTATTATTTCTAAATTTCTTTTGTATCTTTTTGTTTAGGGGAGATTAGGAGATGGGAGGTTAATTGCTGCTAAGAAATTGTGCCTTAACAAATCCCAACAAGGAGAATCAGAGTTTCTTACAGAGGTAAAGTTGATCACAAGCGTCCAACACAAGAACTTGGTTCGTCTTATTGGATGCTGCTCTGATGGGCCTCAACGGCTGCTTGTGTATGAATACATGAAAAACAGGAGCTTGGACCTCATTATTTATGGTATTACATATTCACTACTTTGCATTCAATCCATCTCCATATTGGTTGTTTCCGTCACCCATAAATATAGTTCATATGTATTTAACACTTAGACCTGGTGCAAAGAAATCATTAAACCTTTGAGTATATTTATTTACTTGTAATTAGTCTTGATGGGAAACAGGAAAGAGTGATCAGTTCTTGAATTGGAGCACCAGATTCCAGATAATTGTTGGTATTGCTCGAGGGTTACAATATCTACACGAGGATTCCCCATTAAGAATTATCCACAGAGATATCAAGGCAAGTAACATTCTTCTCGACGACAAATTCCAACCGAGGATTGGAGATTTCGGGTTGGCTAGGTTCTTCCCTGAAGACCAAGCTTATCTTAGTACCGCATTTGCTGGAACTTTGTAAGTCCTTCATCTAATTTGACATTCCATAAGGCCCCTTCACAAGTCATTAATTAGATGGCACATTCAGTACATTCGTTCAAGATTTCGTGTTCATATGAGACAAATGTAGAGTGTGAAATCTAATAATGACTCATGAAGGCACCGAATGATACTACAGTACCTAATATAAATCATCTTTCTTCAGAGGTTACACGGCACCAGAATATGCTATTAGAGGAGAATTGTCTGAAAAGGCGGACATCTATAGTTTTGGGGTTCTTGTGCTCGAAATAACCAGTGGTAGAAGAAACACAGATCTCACTTTATCATCAGAAATGCAATACCTCCCTGAATATGTAGGTCGTTCTATATTTTGAGTAATTCTTACTTGCATAGAAATTTACTGATCATTCTGTTAATATATAATCTTGCCACTGACCATTTTGGCTTTAAACTGTAGGCATGGAAATTATTTGAGACGGCAAATGTGATTGATCTAATAGATCCAAAAATGAAAGAAGGCGGATATGTGGAAAGGGATGTTTTGCAAGCAATCCAAGTAGCCTTCTTGTGCCTTCAGCCTCACGCAAACTTGAGACCCCCAATGTCGGAGGTTGTAGCAATGTTAACGTGCAAAGTGGAAATGACTGGAACACCTATGAAACCCGCCTTCTTGAACAGAATGCAAACGAAAGATCAGAACATTTCGTGGGATACTATAACCGAGGCTTTTCCATCTCCCTTGCAGAGTGAGCCTCCCTCGGTAGCTAAACCATCAACTTGACATTTCAGGTTTCCTGTATTCCCGAGGAAAATTAAAAACGGTGTATGAGGTCTTCATGCACACGGTAACATTTGAAATGCAGCTACAAATGATTTGGTTTGTTTTGTTTCCCCTCCCAAGTTTTCACATATACGTCATTTAGTTTTTTAATTTTCATAGAAGGGGGTCTGCTTGGTGGTAAATATTTTGTTACCTGCACCTGGAGATTCAGAAGGTGTTACATGTTAATCGCTGAAGATTGAAGATCCACTTTTGAGGTGCTTAGAACAGTGATTGTGATTTGCGATCCTATATACTATATTAAAATATGTAACACAGATCTTTTTGGATGCTCAAAAGAAATTTTGTAAGCTTTATAAAACAGAATTACTTGTACCTGTATGCTTTAAGTAGGTATGTATTGCCTTTTCATGCTCATGACTTGCAATTTAAATGAATGAACTTGTATATAGGTACATCGGCACAAGTTCGAATTCCTCCCACCCATATTTATCAAAAATTAAAATTACAGCTGCACACCTTCTTCACATAATTGAAGGAGTTTTTTTTAGTTCAAATCTCATTAACAATCGTTGCTATTGTAGAGATGTAAATTTTGTTGTATACAAAAGGTGCATCACAAAGCTTCACGTGGCATATGATTCATCACAAATGGACAAGTCATCAATGACATGTCGCACAAATCAAGCAAAGGAAGTGTAAAGCATTCCCAAAATTTGGCAGAAAGGAGAAAATCCCCCTTAAAATTGGCAAGGGGCCCAAAATCTCTCAAAACCAAAAAGAAAGCCAAAGCATCTTCACAAAACAAGCAAGAATTGAACATTACTCACAAATAGGCAATAAGGCCTATAAATTTCGGCTAAGCAAAGGAAAGTGGCTAAAATACAGACACAAAACATGTCTAAATTCTCCCATGGATGAATCAAGACACAAATCAAAGCCAAATCCATCCAAAGGCAAGCTTTGAGAAGTCTATAAATACAAGGTCCCAAGACACACAAAGGGGTCAAAAATTACACATTGAGAAGAACCTCTGCACAAGTCTTTGAAGACTAATACGTTGCCAAAGCTCTCTTCGAAGAACACACAACCAAAGCCGAAGCTTTCTGTCGACCAAAGCTAAAGCACTCCTTGAAGAATCAAGAACACTTGTGCCGATTCGTTCAACTTTGTTGCAAGCTCAAAACTTGTAATGACGTTCGATTCAAGATCAAGTTGCCAAGACCCTTGAATCAACAAAGTCCTACATTAACATCACCTTTGTCGCAGCCCTAAACCTGAGGTAAAGATTATCCACGTGTTATTTCAAGCTCAAAACTTGAAGCAATCGTTCAACCATTCGTCCGAGATCACCCTTGGATCTACAACCTACGCATCTACATCAAATTGGAAGACTGAATCAAAGGAAAATTGTAAACATAGATTGTAACCCTACAAATTCATCAATACAAATCTACTTTGTACACGTGTTCTCGTTCATTCGATACAGAATTTTCGTGTTTACAAATTTGGCACGCTCGGTGGGACTTCTCAGCCTTTTATCTCTGCCTTCAAATCCACAAGAAACATACATGGCATCAAGAAAGGATCCAGTTGTTCCCGCAACCAATGCAAATAACAAGAACATCCTTGCCGCAAGTGGTGGCATTTTGGGCATCACAACTCGAAGCAAGGCAAAAGCTCTCTTTACCGTGCCTTCCACCCTTGCATCAACTTTGCCGAAGGAGCAAGAGCAACTGAGGCACGAGCCCATGATCACCCTGGCCTCACTAAGGGCGCGAAGGGAAGAAAGCCCAAGGAGGTACTCCGAGTCATTGACTTCTGATGCCGACTCAATCGTATCCCGTAGCCATGCAAGTCATGAGTACTAGTGCAACTTCCATAAAGGAGCAACTGGCTCAAATGAATGAAGCAATTGCAAGGCTAACAAAGACCGTAAAGGAAAGTGACTTGCAAATTACCATACTCGTCAATCGACTGGAGGCGCAGCATGACGAAAAAGTTGACTGCGACCCAAAGGTTGACCCACAAAAGAAGGAAACTGACGAAGATGAGGAACTTCTGATACAAAAAACCGAGGATAAGCTAGACCAAGCAACGGCGCTCATAGGATCTCTCTCTATTCAGCAGTTGCAGGAGATGATCACTAGCATCATTAAGGTGCAGTATAAAGGGAGCTCACATGACTCCGTGCTGTATTCAAAGCCTTACTCTAAGAAGATTGACACCTTAAGGATGCCAAGGGGTTATCAGTCGCCAAAATTCATGTAATTCGATGGAAAGGGCAATCCCAAACAAAATATTGCCCATTTCATCGAAACTTGCAACAACGCTGGGACAGAGGAAGACTACTTCGTCAAGCAATTTGTGCGCTCGCTGAAGGGAAACGCCTTTGACTGGTACATCAACCTTGAGCCCGAATCTATCAACAGCTGGGATCATCTTGAAAGGGAATTCCTTAACCCCTTCTACAGTACTCGCTGCATTGTAAGCATACTGGAGTTAACAAGTATGAAACAGTGGAAGGATAACCTTGTCATCGACTACATCAACAGATGGCGTTTATTAAGTTTGCATTGCAAAGATGGGCTTTTTGAAACCTCTACCATTGAGATGTGTGTTCAAGGCATACACTGGGGGTTACATTACATCCTCTAAGGCGTAAAAACGAGAACGTTTGAGGAGTTGGCAACTCAATCCCATGACATGGAGCTGAGTATCGCCAATCATGGGAAAAATGAGCCAATCACCGATTTCAAGAAGGACAAGGTGTTTACTCCGAAGGTGGACAAGACTGGGAAAAAGCCCGTCAAGGAAACTTTTACCGTCAGTGTTACCCTTATCAAAACCTCCTCCACGCCAATCAAAATCTTCTCCAAGAACAAAGCAAATGAGATAAAGAGAGTAGAGCCTTCTCGCACCCAAGATAGGTACAAAAACACCTTAAGGGAACTAGAGCAAAAGACGTACCCTTTTCCAGACTCCGACGTGGCCGTAATGCTGGACGACATGTTGGAGAAGAAAGTAATCGAGCTGCCTAAATGCAAGCGCCCCAAAGATATGAATTGCGTTAACGATCTTAGGTACTGCAAATACCATTGTATCGTGAGTGATCCAGTTGGTAAGTGCTTCGTCCTCAAGGAGCTTATCATCAAGCTGGCATAATAAGGGCAAATTGAGCTTGACCTTGAAGACACAGTAGAAACTCACACTACCACGATTGTGTTTGGATCTTTTGATTATTTGCTTTTCGAAGTGACGCATACCCATTCTCGTCCATGCTCAAGTTGCACGGTACCTTCTACACAACCATCGCTGGGGGCAAACGATCAAGATGCACCTACCAAAGATGAAGAAGGGTGGAAGTTGGTGACTTACAAAAAGACAAGGAAGCCAAAACCACAAGCCACACAACCAATGTGGAACAAGGGAGAAAACACTGCCGCTACAACAATAGGAAGCCGAAAAGAAACGTAAAAGCTGCTAAGCCAACGTACACTGGGGAACCTATACATTAAGAGCCACGCATTCCCGTCTACTTGCACCAGTATTTCTCGAATGACTTTTTCTTATAGTGCACTACCATTGCCTGCCACATGGTTGAAATAGAGATAGAAGAGCCCTCAAAAGGCAAAGCTATCGCCATCAAGGAAGAGAAAACTCCCACGCCCAAAGAAAGCCTGTTGGCACACTTTAGCATCGAGAAGGCATTATGATTGCTGAAGAAGATGCGAAAAGCACTAGTAGTAGTCTTGGCGAGTTTTGATGACCACGGGGTGCAAGAAAGCAAGGACGAAGGCTTGAAGCTTCAACCATATGAATATGCCATATGCTGTGCCATCCATGACGTAATCAACTTCATTGAAGAAGACTTACTTTTAGGGTCAAAGCCTTACAACCGTCATCTTTTCATCTCTGGGTAAATCAACCGCATGCTTGTGGATGGTGGATTGGCCATAAACATCATGCCAAAGTCAACAATGACCACAATCGACATCAAGGTGGATGAATTATCCTGAAGTCGTCCAATAATCTAAGGTTTTAACCAAGGAGGACAAAGAGCAATGGGCATGATTCGAGTCGAGATGACCATTGGCGAACTCAAGTCAAGCATGCTATCTATGTGATTGACGTGAAAACTTCCTACAGCTTGCTCTTAGGAAGGCCATGGATGTATGAAAATGGAGTAATGCTATCCACCTTCCACCAATGCTTAAAATTCTATTGGGAAGGAGTGAAGGTGATACAAGGCAACACCAAGTCATTCGCTGAAGCTGAATCACACATTGCAGATGCCAAGTTTTACATGGATGAAGACATGGTGCCTGAAGCTCTTCCAAAAAAGATCAAATCCACAGGGAAAACCGGACCTAAGAAACAGGAGTGGCAAATCGTGTCTAAGAAGCAAGAAGCAAAAACTATGTCATCTTCAAACAAAGACGATGATGAGCCTGTCAAACCCACAACAAACAAAGGGAGTGCGACGCCCTCAAAATGATTAAACATACCCGTTTTCCGATACATCTCTATGTCGAGAAGAAAGAATGGGCAATCCCCATTCGAAAATGGAACAAGCAAAGCCGACACACAATTGCACAAGGATGATGTAAAGCTGCTCAAGAAAAATGTAGTTTACCTTTGACATAGCTAGGCTACGCTAAAGTTTCAAAACCACCACAAGGTTTCGTAAAACCTCTGCCAAAGGGGGCGAAACCAAGCTCTCTTCCAACCAAGAAGACCAAAGAAGGTTTTGCCCCAAATGTTTATAAACTCATGTTAAAGGTTGGTATGATTTAGCCTCATCTTCAAATCTTGGAAAGAAGAATGCAAATACCTTTAATGACAACGAATGTGACCTCACCAAGACTCAAAAGTAGTTGAAGGAGCATGGTTACGGAGTTGACAACATCAAATACACCAGTGAAGATTCAAGCAAAGCGAAAAATGTTAGTGCTCAACACATCAGCGTGAGCATTGAACAAAATCAAGATGAACTTAAACCTACCCCTTGAACATCAAAACCTAAGAAACAAAGCAACACGACTAGCTCTTATCCATGACGATCTACCTTGGAAAGACTTGAAGAAACCAAGAAGCCTTCTAGAAAGAGGAAGACAACGCCAAAGGAAGGAAAGCTCGACGGTTTAGCAGAAAAAGACAACGTTCGAAGCTCGATTCCTTCGAGGATGAAACACCACGCAACCTTGGAAGTTGGCACAAAAAGACAACTGAAGGTAAAGAGGCACACCATCATCCACACTGGCCAATCTTCACGCCAACAAGCCCAAGAAGACGACACTGACGAGGAGGTCTACTGCTCTTGGAGTACAAAGACGTTTATGCTTAGACTTACAAAGAAATGCTCGGCCTTGACCTTACTATTGCCTTGCATCGTCCTGTAGTCAAGCTTGGAACGCGAGCAATAAAGCAAACTCAAAAACGTTATCGATCCAAGCTCATTCCACAAATTGAGGTTAAGATTGACAAGCTAATTGAAGCAGGCTTCATTCGAGATGTGCAATACCCTAAGTGCATCTCCAAAATTGTCATTGTCCTTAAGAAATCTAGACAAATACTTGTTTGTGTAGACTTCCAAGACTTTAACATTGCTGCATAGGAAGGTTTTATTGGAGCACTCTTGGCAAAAGAAAATGAAGACCAAAAGGAAAAAGCACTCTACTACCTAGGTAGAACTCTTACTGGTGCCAAGCTTAACTACTCACCAATCGAGAAAATTGTTCCTTACCCTAGTCTTTGCCGTCCAAAAGCTAAGACACTACATGCATGTTTACACCATCCACTTGATTGTTAAAGATGACCTAGTCAAGTATGTTATGTCCAAACCCGTTCTGACAGGGTGACTAGCTAAATGGGCGTTGCTTCTCAATCAATATAAGATCATCTACGTCCCAGCTCAAGCTGTCAAGGGACAAGCATTAGCAGACTTTCTTGCCGATCATCCAATCCTAGCCGATTGGAAAATCTCAGACGACTTGCCTGACGAGGAAGTGTTCTACATCGACATCTTCCCAACATGGATAATGGACTTCGATGGATCCACACGAGCAGACGGAATGGGAGCAAAAATAGTATTCATGTCACCACAAAGACAAGTACTACCCTATTCCTTCAAATTAAGTGAGCAATGCTCTAATGACGTTGCTGAGTACCAAACACTGATTATTAGACTCCAAATGGCAATCGACATAGAAATCACAACGCTAGAAGTGTATGGCAACTCTAAGCTCATAGTCAATCAACTCTTGATTAAATATGAGGTAAGGAAAGATGATCTCGTCCCACACTTTTGGGTAACAACTCAATGGCTACAAAAGTTTGAGGCCGTGACGCTAGAACATGTGCCAAGAAAATAAAATCAAATGGTGGACGCTCTTACTAACTTAGCCTCAAGTACAGTGCTAGAAGAAGACGAAGCTGCATACGTGCTAGATTGCCAAAGATGGGTGATCCCACTCATCACTAAAATGCTACTAAATGACATAAACATCATCTCAGTACTTTTAGTCGACACTTAAGAGTGGAGGCAACCGCTGATTGATTACTTGGAGCATAGAAAACTTCCAGATGATCCTAGACACTGCTCTAAAATACTTTACTAAAGCTCTTTTGAAGGAGTACTTCTAAAATGCCTAGGTAAGGAAGAAGCCAATCAAGCTATGGAAGAAGCACACTCAAGCATATACGGAGAGCAACGGTCTGGACCAAAGCTACATTTCCAGCTTAAAAGAATGGGTTACTACTGGCCAAGCATGGTGAAGGATTGCCTGGAATACGCCAAAAGGTGCCAAGCCTACCAATTCCATGCCAACTTCATACATCAACCACTTGAGCCTTTACACCCTACAGTTGCCTAATGATTGTTTGATGCATGAGGATTAGACATCGTAGGACCCATCGCACCAAAATCATCTGCCAGAGAAGCCTACATCCTAGCCGCAACAGACTACTTCTTTAAGTGGCCGTACCTCTAAGGGAAATCAAGAAGGAAAATGTCGTCCGTTTCATCAAAAAATATATCATTTATTGATATGGTATACCTTATTACATCATCACTGATAACAGAAAACACTTATCCAACTGACCTCTGGACGAGCTCTGCGAGAAATATAAGTTCAAGCAGCACAAGCCTTCCATGTGTCATGCTCTGGCCAAGGGTCTTGCTGAAGCATTCAACAAAACGTTGTGCAACCTCCTAAAGAAGATGATTAGCCAAAAAAAGAGAGATTGGAACGAAAGAATAAGCGAAGCACTTTGGGCATATAGGACTACACATAGGACTCCTACCTAAGCTACGCCTTATTCTCTCGTATATGACGTGGAAGCTGTTTTGCCGCTCGAAAGTCAAAGCCTCTCACTAAGGATGGCTATATAAGAAGGTTTGACTGAAGAAGAAAACACAAAGCTATGACTTCATGAGTTGGAAACACTTTATGAAAGGAGGCTCGGAGCTCAATAACACTAGGAATGCTACCAAGCATAGCTATCCAAGACATTCAACAAGAAAGTCTGCCCAGGGTCTTTCCAAACTGGAGATCTTGTCTTGGCATTACGAAGGCCTATCATCACAACTCACAAGACAAAAAGCAAGTTCACGTCAAAGTGGGATGGACCTTATGTAATATAAGAAGTCTACACCCACGACGCCTACTTAATCATGGCAGAAGAGGGCTTAAAGTTCGGCCCCATCAACGACAGATTCTTAAAGCGTTGCTATCCCTAAACCAAATAAACAAAGCTCATTGCCTGCATGAGCCTAAACTGCACACGGCACAATGCTCCTTGTTCGCACGAGCTTAAAAGGCGACACTAAATGCTCCTCGCCTGCTTGAGCCTAAACTACACACAGCAACAATGCTCCTTGTCTGCATGAGCTTAAAAAATGACACCCAATGCTCTTGGCCCACAAGAGTATAAACTGTGCATGACAAAATCACTATCAAAAGCGTCAAAACCATCCAAACAATCCATCACTCATTTGAACTAAATCATAACTTGATCACTCCTCAACCAAGTTACCGTAGGCAACTTGAAACTTCAAAACTTCAAGTATTGTCACATCATCAACAAAAAACACAAAAACACTTTGAAGAATAAAGAGCAAATTCAAGAATATGAAAACTTTATTTCTTTAAAGGAAGAATTTGGCTACAAAGCCTTGTTACAAAATGAGCTAAACAAAATAAATAAATAAAATAAAAGACACTACTTGAGAGTTATGTCCTTAAAACTACGACGATGATCTTCAAGCAAGCCTTCCAAAGTCTTCAAAGTCTCTACATCGGTGGGAGACAAGGTGGGCATTTCCATGGCAGTGCCTTTCTCTTGCTCTAGGGGTGAAACCTCCTCTTGATGCTGAGAAAGTGTAGCTTCCTGCTCTGAGAGAACACCTTAAAGTCATGACACTTCGGTTTCCAACTGCTCTCACTCACGCACCAATTCTTCTAGATGTGCTTGGATGAAAGCCAAAGAAGTCTCTGTATCTTGATAACCTTCCGAAGCAGATTGCTAAGAAAATTGAACTTGGGCAATTGATAAGTCTATTGTCGCAAGCTATTGAGCTCTAACATCTGGATTCAACTTCTTCAAAAAAATAGCATGCAAGGAGTAATACTCAGCCGAGGCGGCCATAAGTTCGGCAATCTTGACTCTTAAAAATGAGGAATCAACGTTAAGGTTGTCAATCGCAGAAACAAGCCTCTACAAGTCCCCCTTGAGCAATGAAAGATCTTCCAATGGGCACTTTAGAATCCTCTTCTCAATATGGCTCTTGATATCCATGGTCGAGCAAAGGTTGATGTGATAGATAAGCTAATCAGTGCCACTAAGGTTCAGCCTTCTAAGCAAGATCTCGGAGCTAGCTGACAAAGGTGTTAGACGCATGATGGGCTCTTGCATAACTTCACCTACACACGGCAAACTTGGGCAACTTGGTGGGTTTGTAATAAGCTCTGCACTGAGCGGGTCTAGAATCTCCTCGCCCGTGGGTAAACTGCTTCCAAATAGCATTTCTGTAAAGGAATGAACACCCAAGTTCACCAAATCAAAGGACCAAGAGTGCCCAGCCTAAAAAAGACAAAGAAAGATGTTAGGAAAAAAAAAAAAAAAAAGCTAAACCAATAAAAGCAGAAGAAATCACAAGAAAGAAGGAAATACATACATCTTTCTCAAGTGATGCACGACCATCAAATTGAGGAGGCCTAAACACTTTCTTCTTCTTATGACGAAAATTGACATCACTGTTATCCTGAACACCCTCAAGCGGTTGCTTGTTCGAAACTTCTTGACGCTGCCGCAAAACAAGCTCATCTTCGTGCGAGTCAACTTCATCACCCGCCTCTTTAGAAGCATCTGAACGCTGAGAAGACAAACACGGGTGTGGAAGAGCTACAACCATAGGTACATCTTGCAAATGAGCTGTGCTCGCTTAATCGAAAGGTGCCAGCTCCGTAGGAACCGCAGAACGACCCTCTCTCGACTCATCATTGCATGAACGAGAATAATTGGTGTCATTTACAGTCCCTAAGTCTTTATGGTGTACCTTGGACCACCAATCTACGTAGGTATGGGTCACTAGATTACTCTTGAACTCGTCTTTGGGCGGTAGAGTGATAAAAGCATTTGTGCATGCACAGGTACAAAACTCTCACTGCATATACACTGCTTGCAAGGATTCTGACTGTGAGTATTCCTTCAGCTTGCTTGGCATATGTTGGACAAAGCCAAACTGCTTGCTAAAACGGTGAGGACTATAAGGCTGAACAATACATCGGTCTCCTTGCTGCAAAAAAACATACCCCGAGCGAAGACTTGTAAGATAAGATAAGTTTGAGAAACGAAGGTGTGAATCATTTATGAAGCTTTGCCGTGCCGAGCCAACCTTTGGTAGATGAGCCATTCTCAAACCTTCACAACTTCTAAACAATGCTTGTGCTTGCAAATTATCAAGGCTCTTTGTAGAAAGGATGCCAGAGTACTTTGTCATCAAAGGCCCTGGCTTAGCTGAAGTTGACAAAGAATGCCTCAACTTTTCTAAAGTTGATGAAGAAAAATGAGTGTCAAAATACTCACCTAACTAACCATACACATAGTGGTAGGGGAGTACCATAGCACAATCTCCAATGCTCACTGAGTTCGAAACAATACTCAAGCCGTCATAAATATTGTCTAAGACCAGAATTGTGAGGCTCAAAAATTCACCTGTAGCCATGTTACTAGCGACTTTAAAGGCTCCATGACAGATAAAGTTGACGTCATCTTTGGGGAAAATAAATTGACAAAGCCAACAAGCTAAGAAAGCGGCTAGGTAAGATTCTTATACATGCTCTAACGCTACGCCAAGTTCGTCAATCGTTTTCAAATCTGAAGAAGCACAATGCTTAGCTGAACCAATGGCAACTGACGGATCTAAGTGTCCTTTTAGCTTAGTTTCTTGTTGCAGCCACTTTTCTTTTAAGGCTTCTTATACTTCATGGCACCCCAATACCAAAATTGGATCCATGAAGATATCTTCACGCCTGACTTACCCTAAGGCTCCTAGGAAGCTTGTGATATGCCCAAAACAAATAGCGGTAACTCGCAGGAAATCCTTGTCTATTGCGATGAGAAAATTCCTCCATGCTAGAAACAACCTTGTTATAAAACTTACCATGGATTGACAAGCCTCCTATCTTGTGGAGATCCCAAAGTGAAATCGACAACTCCCCTTGAGCTGTGTGAAGTGTTTGGTCGCTGAATACCAATACTTAAAGAATGCACGAAGGACAGAAGGATGACGATCATAACTAAACAAAGATGCGTATCCAGCATGATAAAGGCATGCGTTAGTAAGCACATCTTTGGATCGGCTCAAGACATCTTCAAGCCACTCCCAGTAAAACTCAGCAATGACGGATTCTCTAGTAGTTGACAAGGTGCTATTTGTAATACCCTGAATATTTTAGAAATGATGTGGATATTCATGTTATTGTTTAGGTGGAGGAAATCAGAAATAAATCATTTTATGCTTATGAAATTCGAATGGGGAAAATGTGAAATCCCGCTTACGGATTAAGAATTAATTATATCGTATAATTTTTTGTTAAGTGGGGAATGACGAAAATGCCCTTCTTGGTTAGCGTAATTATATGAGTTTGTTACAAAATTGGTATCAACCGAAATTTCTAATTCGGAAGCCAAACATACAGGTAGGCCATAATAAAATAATGGTTAATTATAATTCTAACTAACCACACTAAAAAAAATAATCATTTTGTTTAATTTATGGTTGCATCTAACATCTTGGTTAGAATGCCTACGTACCCTAAATGAAGGGATCAAGCCATTTGTAGTTCACCATTTTGCTTCTAGAACAATATACTAAAATTTCATCATGATCCAACGATCGGATCTCCGCCAATCAAGAATTCAAGTGGCGGTCGACATTTTATTTTACAAACTTACAAACCCAATTTGGGAAGATCCATATGTTGGATTCCTGGTCCATAAGTTCCCAAGGTCCTCAAATATTATGTATTATACTGTCTTAAATTTTGGTGACGATCCAATGGTCGGATCGTCGGTTCCTAAATTAATCAAAGCATTGTATTATAGCAAAGCTTAGGTTCAACCAATCCACCTATGCCATATGATTATCAAATTTAGACTCAAACTATCTAAGGTCGCTTAAAATGGCATCTACAGCCCTCTGGCCACACGCCGTCGTTGGTGGCGGTCGGTCGGCTTGGCTCACAGGAAAATTTCAACTATTTCTAAAAATTCTCAAAATTTGTAGAAATGAAGATCTTTAAGAGTAGAGCAAACTTTATATCTGTAGCCAAGTACAATTTGGCCAAGAAAAGCTCCAATTTCCCTCGAACCCGTCAAAAACACTAAGAATGGTTGGCTTCGATCCGTCACCTCCGATGCTCCACCGCCCCTATAGTTGTTTTGGCTTTGTTCCAAGCCTCAAGAAGATGCTATAGGTGGTGGTAATCAAAGAAATTTGTTTCAAATTTAGGGATTGACCTCTATGAATCCGCACACCTACCGGTGCGATTTTCCCAATTTCAAGGCTAATGTGTATCTAATTTGGGGTGTAATAGGTAGAGGGAATGATGGGAAATGATTTCCAAGTGGTGAGGGGATTCAAATCGCCAAAAATTGGCTGGGAGACCACCGGATTTCCATGGTGCCGCCGGTTAGGTTGTATGGGTCAAGAGACCCGTTTCTTCCCTTCTCCCTCACTTCCTTGGTTTCTGATTGGTCCTTCCAATCCCTCTTTACTTTCTTTTCTCTCTTTCCTGCTTCATCTCAGCCACCCATGTGGCACTCCCATTTTTCCATAAAATCTAGAGCCATTCAATTTAATAGCAAAATCATTATTTCGCCCTTAACTTCAATCGTTAATAACTTATTCGTTATAACTCCGTTTCATGAACGGTTTTCGCCTACGCATTCATAGGATCGAACTCTATCCAACTATGTCAAGAAACTTAACATAATAAATGAGGATAAAAGGCGTCCTGGTAAAATTACGTTTAGCCACTTAGTGGCATTTTCACCACTTCACCTTATCGATAAAATTTTTCCACATAATCACATATTTTAAATTATTCCCTGAATATTTTAGAAATGATGTGGATATTCATGTTATTGTTTAGGTGGAGGAAATTAGAAATACATCAATTTATGGTTATGAAATTTGAATGGGGAAAATGTGAAATCCCGCTTTTGGATTAAGAATTAATTATATTGTATAATTTTTTGTTAAGTGGGGAATGACAAAAATACCCTTCTTGGTTAGCGCAATTATACGAGGTCGTTACAAAATTGGTATCAGAGCCAATCCTTGCCCGGAAGTGTACCATCGAGGACGTTGGGCCCCTAAGGGGGGTGGATTGTAAGATCCCATATTGCCTAGGGGAGTGCATCCTGTAAGCCTTATATGTATATTCCCATCTCTACCTAGCACAAGGCCTTTTGGGAGCTCATTGGCTTCGGGTTCCGTAGGAACTCCGAAGTTAAGCTAGTCCGGGCGAAAGCATTCTCAGGATGGGTGACCTACTAGGAAGTTGCTCATGAGTTCCTAGAAACAAAACCGTGAGGGTGCAGTCGGGGCCCAAAGTGAACAATATCGTGCTACAGTGGAGTGTTGCCTGGGATGTGGTGGGGGCCTGGGTCGGGATGTGACAAAATTGGTATCAGAGCGAACGATCCTACTTCCTAATTTGTTATATTCTTGAATGCATTATTTCACAATTTTGGTGAATGAGTTGGCACTCATGTGATATATATGGTGCAACTCCATTGTGATTATGGAGTTCAGTTGGAGTAAATTATGATTGCATTGTGGTTGCATATTTCATTATTTCTATGAATATGTGAGTTACATATATGTATTATGGATTACTCACGTGTGTTGTTGCGAGCATAGATTCTTGTGGATTAAAAATACAGGTTCCCAGGATGATTTTGATGACCTGAAAGTGAAAGGGATTGTGAGGTTCCCCTGGGTTTCGATCCCCTAAACCTTCAGAGGTTGTTATACGGTCGGGCTGCTCCTGCGGGATAATTTATGTGGTATAGCCGTTGGAAATGGACGCTCTTAGATTGAGAGTTACTAGGAGTGAGGGGCATCGCGTGTTGCCTTGGGTTGCGATTCCCTAAACCTTTGGAGGCCTACATGGTCAGACTTGTACCATATCCTGTGAGGAGGGTACTTGGTTTTGAGGTGTAAGATTAAATGGACACTCTCGTTACCTTACTTCATGCTGTTGTGGTTAGATTGAAGTGAGGGTAATCGGCTGCGGGACCGGTCATCAAGTTGAATTATGTTGGCACCCGAGTTCTGAGAGAGAATCACAGTGACAGATGTGTATAACCAATGATGGTAAGTGATTTTACTAGTGATTGTGATTGGAAAATGAATTTGGCTGGAATTTCTGATATTTGATTTGCCAATTTTAATTGTTTGGCTTGAAATTGATATATTTATTTAGCCACTGATGGTTATGGCTAGAAATTTTGATATTTATTTGGCTGATGACGGTTACGGCTTGAATTTATGATATTTGTTTTGCCAAGGATGAAAATGGCAAAATTTTCTAATGTTTGATATCGCCAGTGATTATGGCTAGAAATTTTAAAGAAGAATTGTTGTAATGGCTACATATAGCCAATAATGGTAAGTGGTTTACCAATGATTGTGCCATTATTTTGCCAATGTGTATTGCTAGAATTTCCGATATTTATTCTACCAATGAGTGTGGTAGGGAACCTATGTGTAAATGATTACTTCGTGGAAGTATTTATTTCTGGGGGCTTGAATAAAATCGTAGACTGAGTTTATGATTTTATTCACTATAAATGAAATGTTGGAATTAGCGTTAATTCCTCTTTCGTTATTCGAGGGTAGAAAACTCGAGGACGAGATTTATTTTAATGGGGGTCGAATGTAATACCCTGAATATTTTAGAAATGATGTGGATATTCATGTTATTGTTTAGGTGGAGGAAATCAGAAATAGATCACCTTATGGTTATGAAATTCGAATGGGGAAAATGTGAAATCCCGTTTACGGATTAAGAATTAATTATATCATATAATTTTTCGTTGAGTGGGGAATGAAGAAAATGCCCTTCTTGGTTAGCGTAATTATACGAGGTCGTTACACTATTCCAAGGCATAGCTCCGTTACGGATGGGATCGCTAAGAAGCTCAAATGAAACCGGTGGATTGTTATGAACATGGTGTGAAGGATTCAAGATAAGAACTTAGATGTACACAGCTTCTTCTTCATATTTGGTTGACCAAAATCTGTCACCTCCCATGATACATCAGAAGACCATGGCGTGATATGCATTGAGTTGTCTTTCACAGGAAGAACAAGCCCCATAGGGCCAGTTAATGGCGCACAAAGCTTCAACGTCGTTCCCTTATCTTGCGAATTGTTTTCCTTTGCAAGAATGGTGATGGTATTGCTCTTAAAGCACTTGAAAAATATCATGGCTGCAACAAAACAAACAAGGCAACATAAGCCTAAGAATGGGGCGGCAAGAAGAAAAAAAAATTGCTTCACTAAAGCAAAAGACATGCGAGACAAAGCTCATGAATGTTGAAGGATGACGATGATAAAGTCATAACAACGAAAATAAATTAGCCACAAACCTTGAGCAGTATAGCAAAGAGGGCAACTACAAGACGGTCGTTCAAAGCATGCTACAGTAGCAAAGAAAACCAGATTGCTATGTAATTGCACTACGCAACCCTGCAATGATTACGTAAGCAGTTTCTTGCATGCACAACAATGTCACCATCGAGGGAAACTACGACCAAAAGGCAATACACATCGTAACCTTGCTGCCGTCTTTTGCACAGCACCACACGGTAAAAAGTGACGCACTGCAACAAGCACAAAGCAGCAAAAGGCACAGCAACAAGCAGCGCACACAACAGCAGCAAGAACAATGCACACGGCAAGGAATTGTTGTGACAAAAACACACACCTAATTGTCCTATAAATAAGGGTCAATTGCTTCCTAATGCTATAGGGAGAATACAAACCAAATAGCAAAAGGAAAATCAAAAGAAGGAAGCACAATCTAGTTGCAAGAACGAAGAAAATTCTAAGAAAAATAAGGAAGCACATTCCAGTTACAAGAAGGAAACAAACTCGGCACAAAAAAAAAAAAAAAAAAAAAAGACATGTTTTTGCAACAAAATCAGTAAAGAGAAGAAAAGGAAACAAAGAAATACGGAAAAGGCTTTAAAATTTCTAAAACATCAAAGGAAAGTACCTTTCCTTGCCAAAATACAAAAGGGAATCCCTCCAAAGCAAGGACAAGTCTTCAAGTTTCCCAAACCAAAAGGGAAAAACAACCTCTTGCCGTGGAAAAAGAAAGGGAAGAAAAAAAAAAATGCAAATCCTACTTACCCATGGATAACCATTAAAGCTTTCCAAAACCTTGAAAGAAATCATTAAAGCTTTCCAAAACCTTGAAGGAAATCATCAAATTTTACCACAACCTTGAAGGAAATCACCCTTATTGCCAAAATTGAAGGAGGCTCTAACTTAAGGAAGGAAAAAGCATTTTTTCCCACACCCACAAGGAAAAAATCTAAGCCTCAAAATACACCAAATGTATTTTTTCAAAAATTATGGAAAATCAATATGCACAATAAGTATGTGCTGATTTATCCACTTTCAAAATTTTCATTCAAGATCAAGCCTCTACGACCCATGAATTAAATTTTCATTTCATTCAAGATCAAGCCTCTACGGCCCTTGAAGAAAATTTTCATTAGATCAAGCCTCTACGGCCATTGAAGAAAAATTTTATTTCTTTCAAGATCAAGCTCCAATGGCCCTCAAAGAAAAATTTCATTTCTTTCAAGATCAAGCCTCTACGGCTCTTGAAGAAAATTTTCATTTTCACATAAGATCAAGCCTCTACGGCCCTTGAAGACAATTTTTATTTCATTCGAGACCAAGCCTCAATGGCCCTTGACGAAATTATTCATGTCAATTCAGGAAATACGCCTCTACGGCCCTTGAAGAAGCAAACTAATTCAAGATCAAGTCTCTATGACCCTTGAGTTAGAACATTCACATTGCAGGACTTAAAAATGCCTTTCCCACATGTGACAAGCACGTGGCATATGACTCATCACAAATGAACAAGTCATTAATGACATGTGGCACAAATCAAGCAAGGGAAGTGTAAAACATTCCCAAAATTCAGTAGAAAGGAGAAAAGTCCCCTTAAAATCAGCAAGTGGCCAAAATCTCTCAAAACTGGAAAGAAAGCCAAAACATCTTCTTAAAGCAAGCAAGAATTGAAAATTGCTCACAAACATGCAACTAGGCCTATAAATTTCAGCCAATATAGGAAAGTTGGCTAAAAATAAGACATAAAACATGCCTGAATTTTCCCATGGACGAATTAAGACACAAATCAAGGCCAAATCCATCCAAAGGCATGGCTTTGGAAGTCTATAAATACAAGGACCCAAGACACACAAAGGGGTTGAAAATTACACATTGAGAAGAACCTGTGCACAAATCTTTGAAGACTAATATGCTGCCAAAGCTCTTTTCGAAGAATGCGCAACCAAAGTCGAAGCTTTCTGTCTACCAAAGCCAAAGCACTTCTTGAAGAATCAACAAGCACTTGTGTCGATTCCTTTAAGACTTTGTTGCAAGCTTAAACTTTTAACGATGTTTGATTCAAGATCAAGTTGCCAAGACCCTTAAATCAACAAAATCCCACATCAACATCACCTTTCTCATAGGTCATATACAAACCTGGAGGTGAAGACTATCCATGCAATGTTTCAAGCTCAAAACTTGAAGTAATCGTTCAATCATTTGTCCGAGATCAAGTCGTCACGACCCTTGGATCAACAACTTACGCATCTACATCAAATTGGAAGACTGAATCAGAGGAAAATTGTAAATAGAGATTGTAACCCTACAAATTCAAATCAATACAAATTTACTTTGTACACGTGTTCTCGTTTCATTCAATACAGAATTTTCGTGTTTATGAATTTGGCACGTCCAGTGAGACTTCTCTGCCTCTCATTTTTGTCTTCAAATCCACAAAAAACACATATCAAGAAAGGATCAAGTTGTTCCCACAACCAACGCGAAGAACAAGAACATCCTTGCCGCAAGTGGTGGCACTTTAGGCGTTACAACCCGAAGCAAGGCAAGAGTTCTCTCTACCGTACCTTCCACCCCTACACTAAACCTACCGAAGGAGCAAGAGCACTCGAGGCCTGCGCCCATGATCACTTTGACCTTGCTAAGGGCGCCAAGGGAAGAAAGCCCAATGAGGTACTTTAAGTCCTTGACTTCCGATGTCGACTCAAGCAGCAACTCGTATCCCGCAGCCATGCAAGTCATGATTACTGGTGCGACTTCCATCGAGGAGTAGCTGACTCAAATGATTGAAGTAATTACAAGGCTAACAAGGACCGTGGAGGAAAATGACTTGCAAATTCCTACACATGTCAACGGACAGAAGGTGCAACATGATGAAAAAAGCTGACCGCGACCCAAAGGCTAATCTACAAAAGAAGGAAACTGATGAAGATGAGGTGCCTCCGATAGAAAAGGATGAGGAAAAACTAGACTAAGCAACAACGCTCATGAGATCTCTCTTTATCCAGCAGCTGCAGGAAATGATCACTGGCACCATCAAGGTGCAATACGAAGGAAGCTCACCTAACTCCATACTATATTCAAAGCCTTACTCTAAACCGTACTATATTCATGCAATTTGATGCACAAGGCAATTCCAAATTATATATTGCCCATTTCATCGAAACTTGCAGCAACGCTGGGATGGAGGAAGACTACCTTATCAAGCAATTTACGGGCTCACTGAAAGGTAACGTCTTTGACTGGTACACCGACCTCGAGCCCGAATCTGTCAACAGCTAGGATCAGCTTGAAAGGGAATTCCTCAACCGCTTCTACAATACTCGCTGCACCATAAGCATACTGGAGCTAATAAGTACGAAGCAGTGAAAGGACGAACCTATCATCGACTACATTAACAGATGACATTCATTAAGTCTGGATTGCAAAGATTGGTTTCTGAAACCTCCGCCATTGAGATGTGTGTTCAAGGCATGCACTGGGGGTTACATTACATCCTTTAAAGCATAAAATTGAGAACATTTAAGTAGTTGGCAACTCTATCCCACGACATAAAGCTGAGTATCACCAATCATGGGAAAAATGAGCCAATCACCAACTTTGAGAAGGACAAGGTGTTTACTCCAAAGGTAGACAAGACTGGGAAGAAGCCCGCCAATGAAGCTTTTATCGTCAAAGCTTCCCCCATCACAACTTCTTCCGCGCCCATCAAAATCTCCTCCAAGAACAAAGCAAAGGAGATAAAGAGAGGTTAGCCTTCTCAAACCCAAGATAGGTACAAACATACCTTGAGGGAATTGGAGCAAAAGACGTACCATTTTTCAGACTCTAACGTGGCTGTAATGCTAGATGACATGCTGGAAAAGAAGGTAATCGAGCTACTTGAATGCAAAGGCCCCGAAGAAATGAATCGCATTAATGATTCTAGGTACTGCAAGTACCATCGTATTGTGAGTCATCCTGTTGGCAAGTGCTTCGTCCCTAAGGAGCTCATCATAAGCTAGCATAACAAGGGCAAATCGAACTTGATCTTAAAGGCATAACCGCAACTCACACTACTACGATTGTGTTTGGATCCTTCGATCTCGTGCCTTTCCAAGTGACGTATGACCACTCCCGACCATGCTCAAGCCACACGGCATCTTCCGTACAACCATCACTAAGGGCAAGCGACCAAAATGCGCTTACTAATGATGAAGAAGGATAGACATTGGTGACATACAAAATTACAAGGAAGCTAAAACCACAAGCCATAAAGCCAAAGGTGAAACAAGGGAGAAAGCATCGCTGCCATAACAGTAGTCAGCCCAAAAGAAACATAAAAGTTGTTAAGCCAACGTACGTTGGGGGACCTATGGAGCAAGAGCCATACATTCTCGTCTTCTTGCACGAGTACTTCCCGAATAACTTATTCCAAAAATGCACTACCATTGCCTGTCACATGGTTGAAGTAATGTTAGAAGAGCCCTCAAAAGGAAAAGTTATCGCCATCGAGGAAGAAAAGACCATCATGCCCAAAGAAGGTCTGCCAACATACTTTAGCATTAAGAAAGCACTACTATTGCCTAAAGAGATGCGAAAAGCACCAATAGCGGTCTTAGCGAGTCTCGACAACCACAAAGTGCAAGAAAGCAAGGACGAAGGCTTGAAGCTTTGGCGACATTAATATGCCACATGATGTGCCGCCCATAACACAATCAACTTCACTAATTAAGACTTGCTGCTGGGATCAAAGCCTCATAACTATCATTTCTTCGTCTCTGGGTATGTGAGAATGAACAAAATCAACTGCATGCTTGTGTATGGCAGGTCGGCCATGAACATCATGCCAAAGTCAACAATGACCACAAGAGGCATCAAGGTGGATGAACTGTCCCGAAGCCGCATTTTAATTCAAGGTTTTAACCAAGGAAGACAAAGAGCAATGGGTATGATCCGAGTCGAGATGACCATTGGCAAACTCAAGACAAGCACGTTATTCCATGTGATTGATGTAATAACTTCCTACAGCTTGGTCTTAAGAATACCTTGGATCCATGAGAATGGAGTGGTGCCATCCACCCTTTACCATTGGTTAAAATTCTACCGAGAATGAGTGAAGGTGATACAAGGCAACACCAAGCCATTCACCGAAGCCGAATCACACTTTGCGGATGCCAAGTTTTACATGGACGAAGACATGGTGCCCGAAGCTCTTCCAAAATAAATCAAATCCAAAGGCAAAATAGCACCTAAGAAACAAGAGTGGCAAACTGTGCCCAAGAAGTAAGAAATAGAAGCCATGCCATTTTCAAGCAAAGATGATGATGAGCCTGTCAAACCCACAACAAACAAAGGGAGTGTGACGCCCTTAAAAGGATAAACACACCCGTCTTCTGATACATCCCCATGTCGAGAGAAAAGAATGGGCAATCCTCATTCAAAACTGGAACAAGCAAAGCCGACACACAACTGCACAAGGACGATGTAAAGCTACTCAAGACAAATGCAGTTTTACCTCTGACACAGCTAGGCAACGCTAAAATTTCAAAACCACCACAAGGTTTCATAAAACCCCTGCCAAAGAGGGTGGAACCAAGCTCTCTTCCAACCAAAGAAGGAAGCAAATTCCAAGCAAAAAATGGCAAAGTAAGTTTTAGTCAACAAGGAGAAAAGCATGATGTTTTTGCACCAAAAATCGGCAGAGAAGAAAAGGAAACAAAAAAAAAAAAGAAAAGAAAAAGGGAAAGAAAATTGTTTTAAAATTTCCAAAACATCAAAGAAACAACTCCCTCCTTGCGATGGAAAACAAAAAGGGAAAGAAAATTGCCCTCCTTGCTATGGAAATCAAACGGGGAAAGGAAAGTGAAAAATGCATAGCCTACTTACCCAAGGACAAGTATTAAACCTTTCCAAAACCTTGAAGGAAATCATCAAAGCTTTCCAAAATCTTGAAGGAAATCATCAAGGCTTTCCAAAACCTTGAAGGAAATCACCAAAGCTTTCCAACATTTTGAAGGAAATTGAAGGAGGATCCTACCTAAGAAAGGAAAAACATTTTTTTTCCTACAACCACAAGGAAAAAATTCAAAATACACCAAATATATTTTGTCAAAATTATAGAAAAATCAATACGCACAATAAGTATGTGCCAATTTATTTATTTCCAAATTTTCTTTCAAGATCAAGCCTCTACAACCCTTGAAGAAGTTATTTTTTTCATTTCTTTCAAGATTAAGCCTCTACGGCCCTTGAAGAAAACTTTTATTTTCACTCAAGATCAAGCCTCTGCGGCCCTTGAAGACAATTTTCATTTCATTCGAGACCAAGCCTTAATGGCCTTGAAGAAATGTTTCGTCCAAGAAATATGCCTCAATGGCCCTTGACGAAATTCATCATTTCAATTCAAGAAATACGCCTCAATGGCCCTTGAAGAAATATTTCGTTCAAAAACTACATCTCTACGGCCCTTGAATAAGCAAACTAATTCAAGATCAGATGACTCTTGAGTTAGAACATTCACATTGCAGGACTTCAAAACACATTTCCTACATGTGGCAAGCACATGCCTACAACGCGCCTTGAAGTGGGGGCATTTATAGATATGTAAATTTCTTTGCATACAAATGATGCATCACAAAGCTTCACGTGGCATATGAATCATCACAAATGAACAAGTCATCAATGACATGTGGCACAAATCAAGCAAGGGAAGTGTTAAACATTCCCAAAATTCGGCAGAAAAGAGAAAATCCCCCTTAAAATTGGCAAGGGGCCCAAAATCTCTCAAAACCGGAAAGAAAGCCAAAGCACCTTCACAATGTTTATAATTAAATATTATAATTATTATATTATACCTACAAAAGTCCCAACACATATATATACTTTTAAGGACTTAAAATTGAGAAACAACTACTCTCATTAAATATAATTTCATAAGATGGATTGTGCACACCATTAAAGATAGTCAACCTTAGTGGTACCAATTATTAAGGGTTTGACTAGAGAGTAAGTTGATCATCGTGGGGAATGAGGCTAAAGCCAGCATAACCAATGAATTAGCCGAGCGGAAACCTAACTTAGTTGATTGGAGATCCCATGGTCTAAGTTCAATAGGCAAACTAGTTGGGCAAGATTCAAAAAAAGTTAACACACTATATACCTCATTCTTATGATGAAATAAGTGTGTTGTCTGAAGAAGTTTAAGATGTATATTTATACTTAATGATAATGATATCTTATAAATAAGAGGAATATTGCAGAGTATTCTTAATCAGTGGTCACCTATGTGAGAATAGAAGTGGGTCGCTCCTATGAGTATGAGATGGCTAAATTCTCTAAAGCTCTCATGAATCCGGGATTTGTTCAGGACCAAAATGAACACAACCGTATGAACCGAAATATATTAGGATTAGTGATGTGTGTTGCTTATTGTCTCGGTTTACTGCTATGGTGAATAGTTCAAGATTCCATATCCACTGCGTCACCAAGTAAATCTGATAAGTATTCACTAGGGTAGGTTCAAGTCCAAAAGACACCTCTGCCAATACATCTCTTGTCCACCTATACTCTCAAATTCTTCTAGGTTTTCATTCATGTGGAGGATTGTTGGAAATTAAATATTATAATTATTATATTATAATATTTAATTATAAAATATGAATCAAAAGGCGCCGCAATGGGGGCCATCCCCTTTATTGATATGTTTGTTTAAGGATATTACTTAACTACCTAAACCCTAAATGATACATCTCTTCGGCAAACAATATATTTGAGTTCTATAAAAACTAAAAAATTGTTGTCTTTTAAGATATAGAATTAAGAGAAGAGTTTTCTCCAATGTCTTAATAAAAATCCAAGTCGTATCTTGAGAGTATGGAATATATGAAGTTCGCCAGAGTCTGAAGATTGAAGTGCTTTGACTTCGAATTATAGATTGTTGAATCCTGGGAGACAGACGTCTACCGAACTACAAGCACAACAGTAAGGGTGAAATTCTGTCTTTAGGACATTGCATTTATGCAAGCCTCAATCTCCAAGTTTGTCAGTTTTTCTAACTTTCTCTCTAGTTGTTTATATTAATCTCATATATAATTGATGTTGTGAATTTCTTTATGATTATTATCATTGGAATTATATTGTTAATTTCGTATTTTTTAATATTGCTTCAACATGCAAAACAAGCAAGAATTGAAGATTGCTCACAAATAGGCAACAAAGAAAAATATTCAAAATACACCAAATTGCCACACTCGTCAACCGACTGGAGGCGTAGCATGACGAAAAAGCTGGCCACAACCCAAAGGTTGACCCACAAAAGAAGGAAACTGACGAAGATGAGGAGCCTCTGATAGAAAAAGCCGAGAAGAAGCTGGACCAAGCAATGACACTTATGGGATCTCTCTCTATTCAGCAATTGCAGGAAATGATCACTAGCACCATCAAGGCGCAGTACGAAGGGAGCTCACATGACTCCGTGCTGTATTCAAAGCCTTACTCTAAGAAGATTGACGCCTTGAAGATGCCAAAGGGTTATCAGCCACCAAAATTCATGCATTCGATGGAAAGGGCAATCCCAAACAACATATTGCCCATTTCATCAAAACTTGCAACAACGTTGGGAAGGAGGGAGACTACCTCGTCAAGCAATTTGTGCACAACACACCTTGAAGTGGGGACATTTGTAGACATTTAAATTTTGTTGCATACAAAAGGTGCATCACAAAGCTCCACATGGCGTATGACTCATCACAAATGGACAAGTCATCAATGACATGTGGCACAAATCAAGCAAAGGAAGTGTAAAACATTCCCAAAATTCGGCAGAAAGGAGAAAATCCCCCTTAAAATCGGCAAGGGGCCCAAAATCTCTCAAAACTGGAAAGAAAGCCAAAACATCTTCACAAAACAAGCAAGAATTGAAGATTGCTCACAAATAGGCAACAGAGCCTATAAATTTTGGCCAAGCAAGGGAAAGTGGCTGAAATTAAGACACAAAACATGCCTAAATTCTCCCATGGATGAATCAAGGCACAAATCAAATCCAAATCCATAGAACGGCAAGCATTGAGAAGTCTATGAATACAAGGTCCCAAAACACATAAAGGGGTCGAAAATTACACATTGAGAAGAACCTTTGCACAAATCTTTGAAGACTAATACGCTGCCAAAGCTCTCTTCAAAAAATGCTCAACCAAAACCAAAGCTTTATGTCGACCAAAGCCAAAGCACTCCTTGAAGAATCAACAAGCACTTGTGCCAATTCATTCAAGACTTTGTTACAAGCTCAAAACTTGTAACAAAGTTCAATTCAAGATCAAGTCGCCAAGACCCTTGAATCAACAAAGTCGTACGTAAACATCACATTTTCCTCAGCCCTAAATCTGAGGTAAAGACTACCCACACATTGTTTCAAGCTCAAAACTTGAAGCGATCATTCAACTGTTTGTCCGAAATCAAGTCATCGTGACCCTTGCATCAACAACCTATGCATCTACATCAAATTGAAAGACTGAATTAGAGAAAAATTGTAAACATAGATTGTAACCCTACAAATTCATCAATACAAATTTACTTTGTACACGTGTTCTCGCTTCATTCGATATAGAATTTTCATGTTTACAGTTAGGTAAAGAAAAAATTATTCGCAAGTATAAGACTAGGTTTGATTTGTTGGTGCAATAAAGATTATGGGTACAGTTTTACAGTATTTAGCCGAACTTAGAGTTTGAAAACGTATAATTGAGATAAAGCAAAACCCTAACAAGTTGCAGCTTTTTCTTGTTCTCACACCCAAATTGGTAATTGGAAGGTCACCTTTTTGTCATTTCTTTTAACCCTAGCTAGAGTCTGACATTATACATATACTAACATCCAACAGAAAGGCATTGTTCATTAACAATGTTTTGACGTAATTACCCTTCATTTGCTAACAATTCACAACTTTTTTTTGTGTATTGTATAGTAAAATCACGGATTTATGTACGCATGTCCGCCATCGTAGAAAGGAAGGGGATGGGTGGCACTCTTCTTCTGCTTCTCTCCGGTGGATCTTTGGAATTCTCCTTTGGTTTAAAGAACTTTGTGGATCTTTTGACTGAGGAGTTGAAGCTTTGGAAAATCAGCAACAAGCTCATATGGCTCTGCTGGAGGCTAAGAAGATTGCATCCCAGTATCAAATGGAAGCAGACAAGTGCAGTTCAGGGATGGAAACATGTGAAGAAGCAAGGGAGAAAGCTGAAGCAACATTAGAGGCACAGCGGAAACAGACTGCAAGTGCTGCCTCTTCCGTTCTGATTTGAAGAAGATTTCTCAAGCGGCTATAATTTCATGGCAGGTTGGTTTAAAGCAGTTCCAAAATTTGGCATCGTTTGGGGTTTTTTTTAGGTTTTTCTGATTCTTCAAAAAAAACATATAATCTTAATATTCTTGAGGTGTTACATACAAATTTTTATCAACAAAATAGTGTTGGTTTTTACGTTGTTTCGAAAATTATGATCAATTTTTTGCTACGCTTGCCTTAGATCAAGTTTTGTATGGTACTTTGGTCACTGAACAAAAAGTGCCACAGGTGCATGATCCTGCTGAGAATGATAAGCTCTACATGTTTTTAATTGAGAAGGCATTGGGTGCTTGTCCAGAAGGGAGCAGAGAAATACTAGAAATCTTCAATCTACGTTGGGTTCAGCAAAGGTAATGGGCATACAAAAGACTTTTTTACTTACCTTGAAAATTATTTTATAAGTAATGGATATGGACATTCTTTTAGACTTTGACGCTACAGGTTTGTACTTGCTCGAATCAGAGTCTCCAAGGAGGAGAAAGAGAATGATCCGAATGGAAAGCAAGGCACAACAGCAAACAAACAATCTTCCATTTTGACATTTATTTAAACTTAACACGACTTCAATAGAAGAGTAAACTCTAATTAGAGAAAGAGGAAGAGGAAGCATAGGAGTTTGTCACTACTCCAATGATTTATTGGTAAAATCCTCAAACCCAATTCTCAATTTTCAGTTTTTTTTTTTTCAGATCAATTAATTCTTTTTCACATCAATTAATTCCAATAATGTTAGGGGCTGAATTTTTTTGGGTTTGTGATTTTTGCGCATAAATTTTCGTTCTAATCATTTTGGGTGAAATAAATAGATATGGGTCTTCAATAAGTTATTTTTATAGTATTATAGTTAGGAATTGTTATTAGCACTCCAAAAATCTCATTCTACACTCCAAACTTTCTATATTTGGAAAGAAAAATACACTTGTGAGGAGTGTAGAATGAGATGTTTGGAGTGCCAATAATACTTTCCTTATAGTTTTATTCACAATTAAATGACATCTTGCTGTTTTGGTAGGTTTTTCTGTGAGTTTATTTGCATTGCATATTTTGTTTACAAATGTTCGGTTTAATGTGGTGGTAATATATGCTATGATTACCACCATACTCCAACTGAGGGCTTATTAATTTGGTAAATTATTTCAAATTTAGTCTCTGCAAACCTCAGGAAGTCTAATATTAAATTGTGAAAGTTGGACTGTGGCTTAGTTGGTTCTATTTCTGCATTTCCTCTTCATTAAAATGTTTATTTACCTGCTTTTAAGCATTTTATTTATGTATCTATTTTTTAAAATTCAGTTTATGTATCTATTTTTTAAAATTCGGTTTATGTATCTATTTTTTAAAATGAATTTTAAAGATTTTATAGAAATTGGAAAGAGCAGCAGTTTGAGAACATAGTATGGGAACTTTGGGAAGGAATACTCAAAAGGAAGACCAACAATGTGTTAGCGGTAACTCTTTTTTTAAAATCATATTCTATTCCGTAATATTACACTATATAGCGTCTGGAATAGCAACATTTATTCGGTGTCATCTAGAAAGTTTGTTGCTGTATCATGTCCTATGTTTTTTTTAAGTTGGGGATTTTGTAGGTAGGCAGTTCGAGGAAATGGCCCTCAGTTTCTAATTACCGAGCTAAAGTTCATGCTCAATCACCAAAGTAGAAATGATTGCTTCTTTGTTCAAGCCTGTGTTGAATAAAAATGAAGTTATAATTAGGATAGCTTCTGTCACCACTTACATTTACTTTTCCACATTGATATTTTTGTATTTTATTATCTAATTGTAAAAAATTTACTACTATTGTATTTGTTGTATGGAGAGAATAAAGTTGCATAATTTTTCATACAGTTTTCCATCCCTTAGCAACGCGCGGGTACAATTTCTAATTCAACCAACAGTCTAGCTGGGTGTCCCTTTTTTCATACGCATTCGCTCGGAATGTTCTATGATATTCCATAGTATTTTCAGTATTTAATAAAAAAAATAATTATTTTAAGATATACTAATTAATATATCCATACTAGTGAGGTGAAATACAATTTCAAGCACGCATTCATCTTTATTTTCATCTCTTTGTTGTTGCTCTATAATCCATTCACTTAAAGTAGAGCTTGAGCGTTATTAAATAAAATGATCATTTGCATGCCAAACGTGGATTGGATACAATTGATATTGTTCTAGAGATCATATCTACGACCACTCAACTAAATAGCTTCGAAACGCATTATAGACTTCATCTCTCCCAGCTCAATTATACACCTTTTATTGGATGAATACATTACAACTACAAAGTTTCAAAATAATATGAATTCAAACAGAATAAATTGAATTTCAAGAGGGGATATAAAAAACACATGCTATAACTAATGCGATTACGCATATGTCTAGGATTTATTAAGTTTTTCTAATTTCGAGAACATTGACCACAAGAACACAATCATAACCAAATCATGTTCTCTTTCTTTAACTTGATTAGTTTAATAATAGGTGTTCAACTCTCATACATGAACCCCAACATCCTTCTCTCTCTCTCTCTCTCTCTCTCTCTCTCTCTCTCTCTCTCTCTCTCTCTCTCTCTCTCTCTTAAACCCAGCCTTGACTTTTATCCCACTGCACCATGCACACCCTCCATTACCCCACCCCATTGCTGTCCCCCTCTCACTCTGCTGTGCCTTGTTTTACAGACACACACAACCTAAAAATGCATAGCCTCACATTCACAAGGCAGTGAGAGAGGAGGAGGAGGAGGAGGAGGAGGAGGAGGAGGAGGAGGAGGAGGAGGAGGAGGAGGGGGGGGGGGAGAAGGGTTGCGGGAGAGAGAGAAATAATAATAATTACCACAATCACAACTCAAAACGAGAAATGACAAATGAATAAGACAAATATAGGAGGGGCTTCAAAGATCTGTACATAATGGAAGAAAAAAGTAGGTTCGAATTTAATGGCATGCTCGAGCAGCAGCTGATTCAGAGAAAGTTTGTCGAGAGTTTCTAGTATGAATCGGTATTTATATAATATATATTAAAAATCTCGACGGTTGGATCTTCAATTGTTCAAATTTTTATTATACAAACTTTTTATTCATCTGGTGCATTTGAGTATAGTAAAGTTTTTTTTGGTCGGAGTATAGTAAAGTTTTGTTTTCGTGCACAGATTTAATTAAGGTCGTTTTCCATTTGAGGAATATTTGTTTGTACAATGGATCGAAACAGAAGATCTTCTGTTTTTTCAACAAGAGTAGAACCACATCACTAAGCAACTTTCCTCCAATCTCTTTTAGTTTTAGGACCCCCATGCACCAACTTTTGCATATCCTCCTCTTTCCCACAGAAGGTATGGAGCAAAGGGCAGCCAAAAAAATGCAGATGGTATAGTAAGCGAAAATTCTACGATGTTTCAATTCTTTTTACTTAGGAGGTCCATTTGCAAACTTACAGATACAGTATTCCAAAAACTTAGGTTCGTATTTTGCCTTTTTATCTTTTGGTTTTTACTTGAAATGCACATAAACATGGTGCCAATTAACTGTGGTGAGAGTTCAACATGGAGAAAATTTGAGGTTTCACCACAAGGTTAAATGGGTGTATGGGAAGTACCCTAATTACTTATAAACACATGTAAGGTCTCTTCTCTTATTAATGTGGGATTCATTCTCAACATTAGATAAAGAAACGAGGGAAATAATGTTAACTTGAATATAATTCATAATTATTACCCTATTGTAAACTTGGGGAGGGTGGCACTGTAGCCGCAGTTTTTGGGGGGGGGGGGGTGATTTTGTTTTTAATTTTAGAATTGCCATTTTTTTAATGTAAATATGGGCTCTGGTGTGGGTGTGGGCCCTACATGGGCTGTGGTGTAGATTTGTGGATTTGGCCGTACGATGTTCCTTGACCAGAGTAATATATTTGTCCATTTAAGCTCGTATTAGTTCTAATACAATTAGTTATAACCCATTTAACTAGTTATGACCCATTTAACTTATATGGCTTCCCTTGAGGGTTAAGGGTTTTATTAGTGAGGCAAGTTCATTTTCATCAAATAGACAGTAGGTTGAATGCCAAAATATTTAAGCAAAGTTAGTTGTATTTTTGTTGAAAGCAAATGTATTTCTTTTTTAATATTGCTTTAATATCATTTTGAGGAGACAATAAACAAGATTTCTTTTTCTTATTATTTTTCTTGCACAAATGTATGGTATTAAAGCTTTTAGTATATTTCTTTCTTTACATGACAAATTTCTTGAGCCGCCCCAACGCCCATCATGAATACTTGTACTACCTATTTTCTCAATTTATGAAAAAAAAATGTATTTTAGAAGTTACTTCAAAATTTTGAAATTGCAAGTGGTGGATTGGCTATTTCCCGGATTAAGCTCTCCACCCTTCAGTTTAATTTAGCGTAGTAATTTCATTGGTAAATTGATGATAAAAGAAAAGGTTACTTGAAAATTCAGTCGATACAGTACAACTAGTTAAGTAGACATTTCATAGAAAATTGGCAGCCAACTAGAAAGACCAAAACTCATATCACTAACATTACATGAAAAACAAAGATAAAATTACAAATTAGAGAGAAGCATCAAGCTAAAGATCTAATCTCGTCTAATTCCTCTCTGTAATTTAAAAAGATAAAAAAGAGATGCATCAACATAGAGGAGAAGCAATATGCCACACTCCAAATATGAAGGTATTACTACTATTACATCAAGGCTAGCTAGCAGCAAGCTTAGTTCTTCATCCCTAGGTAATAGTATATTTTACCTGTTATGTAAGGGATTAGGACCAGTAGGAACAACCCTTTTGCTATCTGAGGTTGTGTTCTTAGAATGAAAGAAAAAATCATAAAACTGGTGCCCCTTGGACTTGCAGAACTCTCTGAAATTAGCTGCCGCCCCTCCCAACACCCTTCCATTCGCTGATGAGCCCTTCATCCTCTTTCCAACATTGTGATGATCATGATCAAAGGGAGTTAGGAAGAAGCTGGACTTCGAAACCGCATTATTTGATCTGATACAAGCCAAAACCAAGAGCAACAAAATTGCAGTCTCAGCCAGTCTCATTATACAGAAAAATCCAGATAGACCCAGAAGAGAACAAGGAGGACAAATTAATATGAAGGAAAATCCGACAAAACACATAAAAGCGACCTTTGAGAGGGGGCGATCGAGAGGCAAAAGGAATAGGGGGTTTTTGATATTTCGGAGAGCAAAAACAAAAACAAAGACAAATAGCTATGATAATTATGAAAGAAGGGTTAATAGGACATGCATTTACTAAGGGTATCTCAGGATATAAAAAGACTAGTTTGATATATCAACATCTGTAGCTTTGAACAGAATACCTCCTCACCAAACCCTATTAAATGCCTTCAGTAGAATTCAATTCATTGGACATCATTTAACTAATTATGACGAAGTTAAAACAAAACAGAATTTTTCTAATGCGAGTTACATCAGGTGAATATACAGTAATTTGTTCATTACTTTACACCCGAGTTTTGTATTTACTTTTCTCTTCGTATAGTGTAGTTTGATTAAAATATCGTCCAGTTATAAAATAAATCAACACAAAATTTCTTTGAACGAGTTTGAAATTTTCAAAGAGACGTATCAAAAGAGTCAAAGGGCTCAAATGCCAAAATAATTAAAAGCCATACAGCAACATTCATTTGCCTGCTATTTAGCTGCCTAGCTTAAGGCTATATTTTTTTTATTCATACATACTACATACCCTTTTTATTGGATCTCCCAACGCATGCATTCTAAGGCTCTTTCAGTGTTTTAGCAGAAACCCTTCTCTCCTCCAGTCTTCAATGGACCCTTCCCTTTTTGTTTTTTTGTTTTTTTTTTTTTTTTTTTTGTTAAATAAATAATATATTAAAAGGGCAAAAGCCCAAAGAGAACAACAACAGAAAGCTGGGCAAAGTACCAGCAAACAAAAGGGATAGCCTAATCCACGCAGGGAAGGCAAGAGACAACTTAGAGGCTAAGGAGCAACAACATTTCAATTATGGAAGATCCCTATGTTAATGGTGGAAGGCTTAACTTTCGAAGTACACAATCAACATTGAATCATATTGGTGATCAACTGAAGAACTATAGTAGGAGGTTTCCTGCAATTGTTGAAAATGCAGTTATTCTGCTGATAGGAGCATATTTAGGCGACTTAACTAGCTTATTCTTGTGCATTTGTGCTATTATTTCTTAGTTAATGTCGTATTACAACTCAATTTCGTGTGTTTGTAGGTCCTATGGGTTAAAGTACCAAGGAAGTGCATTTTGGGGCAATTTGGAGCAATTTTGGACACTATGTGGATAGCTTGCATATGGGCCAACATGGATGAACGAATTTGGACTTCATCAGGCTAGAAATGTGATAAGAAAAGGAAGGAACTAAGCTAAGGACAAAGTGGATAAGGAAGTAGCTCACAAGAGGAAACCCTATCCAAAACCTTATCTAAACCTTATCCAACATTATCCAAAACATTATCCAAACCTTATCTCATCTTATCCTATCCAAACCTTATCATGTCTTAATCCTAATTGCAAGGGGACCTAAATAGATAATTCTAGAACCTATTTCTAGAAGCATCCTCTTCTAGAAGGCCCAAATCAGCCACAAAACCCATTATTTCTAAAAACCCTACAAAAGTGGCGCACCAAACCCTTCTAGAAGGCCTTGCCTTGCCTTGCAAGCCAAGCCACCCTTTCCCTCACTTGTGCCGCACCTTCCTAGGCCTATTTCCCTTTGGATTCTGATTTCTAAGGCCTAATCCCTTTTGGATTTGGGTTACACAAGCCTATTATGAAACTAAGTGGGCCAAACCCCCTCCTAGGTGGATTTGATCACCTATAGCCGAATTCTAGGGCCCTAATCCACCAAATCTGTTAAGTCTAACCCTAATCTACTTAACCCTAGGACTATATAAACATAAATTCAGCCAAAAATTCGGACACCCCTTTATGCTCTTCAGAACCCTTGTGCCGCAACCCCTCTCATCCATTCTTCAACCTCCATACACCTCCATACACCTCCCTACACATCCATACACATCTGCCGCACCCCTACCACCATAATCAACCATCCTCCATCCCTCTAAACAAGAAAACACCACCAAAACCCCCAATTCCACCACACACACCTTGTGCCTCAGCAAGGAGGAGGAAGAGGAGCCAAGCCGTGCATCAAATCCATCTTGGAATTGCTGAAACGTTTAGGTGTAATCTTTCTTATGATTTCAATGTTTAAATTCAATAATCTTTGTTTTGCAAGCATGAGGAACTAATCCCCTTTTGGCTAGGGGGAATTTCGAAACCATGGTTATATTTGCATGATGATTTGATTACTTTCAGTTGTGATTTCATGAATGATGAATTCAATTTACTTATCTGTTTTAATTAAAACTTGTTTATGTATATGAATTGAGAGTGCACACTTAATTTGCATGCATAAATATGATGCTAGGGTATAAGGAAACTTCACCTAATCGTTTGGAACTTATATTCATGAGTAGTTAAGATTGTTGGTCACAATTATGTTAAGTAAATTCTTGGCATAAGTATCATGCGCTTTCATAGTTACGAATGCCTCGTCAACACCTATGATTTCCATAGAACCTAATGATCTTTGATTGTCTTTCTATTATGCGCTTTCATATAGAAAACTTTTAAGGAATAATTTGATTGCAATGCGCTAATTCCATTCAATTCAATAACCTAAGGGAAATCTGAGAGTTAATTTAAGCGTACCTAATTAACTTGGGGTGTTGAGGTTCATAATTCATTGAATAAGCAACTGAAGATTGTGTTGTATGCAAGTATGCCATGTGTGGAGAAAAACCTCCTAGCCATCTCACCATCCACCTAATTCCATCAATTTCGTCCAAATCTGCCTAGTTTACATTATTGTTTTGTTTGTTTGATTTTCGTCCAAAACCAAATCCCCAATTGTCTTAGAGTGTCTAATTGGTTCAAATATGTTTTAGATTGTGTTTTTAAGAGTTTTGAGTCAAGTTAGAACCAATTTTTGTCCAAGTTTGTGTTTAGGCTCAAAACTGCCCAGTTTGTGTTTTTAGGCAGTTTTGAGTGCTTTTAGCCTATTTTGAGTCTTGTAAACTTGTTTTGAGTATTTTTAAGTGAGTTAAGTTTTTTAAAGGTTAGTTTTAATTATTTGAGTCAGTTTAGAGTGTTTAGCAATCCCTCCTAATCCCCGGTGTAAGAACGATCCCTACTTATTTATATGCTACAATTGTCAAAAGAGGGTTAATTTGTGTGTTAAGTTAATTTTCACATCATCTGCTTACACCATATGCAGTAAACAGTGACTGCCAGCGAAAGTTTTCTAACCACCATGGAAAGGGATTTCCCCCAGCATTGGGCCACTACACACTCCACAAAAAAAGGCTATGGAGGGTGGAGCCAGGGAACCCCACACCTCAACACATGCCGCCAAAGACCTTCACTATAAGGGCACTCAAAGAAAAGGTGAGAGTGAGATTCTAACTCAGAGTCACACAACACACAATTAAGATTGGCACAAGGAGCATATTGACCAATGCAATCTAGCATAGTAAGTTTATTCTTTATGGTTAACCACAACACAAAACTTGCACGTGGAATAGACACACTGTGCCACACAAGGTGGTTCCAAGAAATTTTAGGTGCCACAGGACGGATGCAATTCCACATAGAAGATGAAGTGAAAATATCGTCTTTCCTAGGAGCCCAAAAGAAAGAATCCAAATTCTGAGAAGAGGGCATAACGTTGTAGGAATCTAATTGAATGTTACAAAAGGTTTGGTTGGTAGTAAACAGCCAACACCACTCAGAGGCCCTAATCACAGAAGATAGCTTAGAATTTATATGAAGACCAGAGGCCAACACTACCTCGTAGCCCCAAACGTCTAAAAGAGAACCATGAGCAAGTAGATCATACCACATAAAAGTAGACGACCCATCTCCCATTAAAATATGAATAAGAGGCTTAATAAGATCCTGAAGCTTTAAAAGTTTCCTCCAATTCCATGAGCAAGTAGACAACACTTTTAGGCTCCAAAAACACTTATCTTGAAGGAAATATGCTTTGACCCATTTAGACCACACATTACCACCTCCATGACTGAACAAAAACCAAATATGGCAAGCCATAAGAGCTAAATTCCAAGAGTGCAAACCTTTAATCCCCAATCCTTCTTCATCTTTGGGGCAACAAACCTCCCTCCAAGACACTTTAGCAAAATAATTCCCCAATACCTTGCTGGAGCAAAGAAATCGGCGAGAAAACTGCTCAATGTCTTTCGTAATCTTTTTGGGCAAGAAAAGGTGAGAAGCCCAATAAACCTGGAGGCCACCTAAGATTGAAATTACCAATTGTAAACAACCAGCAAAAGACAATGATTTATGCTCCCAGCTGCGAATATGATTATCAACTTTCTCAAGTAAAGGTACATAATTTGCATAGGTCAACTTAGAATTGATCAAAGGCACCCCAAGATACTTAAAGGCAAGACACCCCTCTTGAAACCCAAAGCAGCTCACAATTCTAGTCATGACTCTAGTTTTGACTCCAGAAAGAAAAATATTACTCTTGGAAGCATTTGGAGTTAAACCAGAAAGGTGAGAAAAGTAATCCAAAGCCTCTTTTAAAACCCTTGCAAAGAGTAAGTCTCCATGGCAAAAAAACAAGCAAATCATCAACAAAAGCCATATGAGTAAGTCTAATCTTATCACATCTCCAATGGAACCGAAAGTCAGGGGAAGCAACCACTTTAGCATGCATAATTAAGGAAAAGACCTCCATGGCAATAACAAAAAGGTAAGGAGACAAAGTATCCCCTTGTCTATGACCACGCTTCCCAGGAAAAAAAACCAACCAGCTCACCATTAACTGCCACAGAGAAATAAGCGCTAGAGATACAACATCGGATCCATTGAACAAACCTTGGATGAAAGTTAAAAGCCAACAAAACACCAAGCAAAAACTTCCAATCCAAAGTATCATAGGCTTTGCGAATATCCACCTTGATCGCACACCTACGAGTTCCATTATTCAAATTGTAACCACGAAAAAGCTCTTGGACAAAAAGAATATTATCTCCAATACGACAACCTACCACAAAGGCAGATTGTGTATCACTAATGATGGTAGGCAGAACACCTTTGATTCTATTAGCCATAATCTTAGAGATGATTTTATAAAGGGTGTTGCAACAAGAAATAGGCCGAAAATCCCCCATGGAAGAGGGGTTAGGGATTTTAGGCACAAGGGTAATTATAGTGGTGTTGAGCTCTCGAAGTAACAAGTTGGAGTTGAAGAATTCCTGGACTGCGAGAATAATTTGATCACCAATTATAGGCCAAGTTTTTTGAAAGAAAAGGGCATTAAAGTCATCCGGGCCTAGGGCTTTATTAGGCTTCCAACTAAAACAAACCTTACGAATTTCTTCACCAAAAACCTCTTTTACCATAGCAGCAGCCATATCAGAAGAAATAGGACTTGTGACAGGGTTACAAGTAGCAAGATTGACTTCAGAAGTCGAACTAGCAAATTCATTGCCAATAAGACTTTGAAAAAACCCCACAGCTTCATCTTTGATCTCCCTTTCAACATAGTAATAGACCCATCACTTTTACAAATAGAGGCAATACGATTTTGGTTAGCCCGCTTCTTGATAGAATTGTAGAAAAAAACGGTGTTCCTATTGCCATTAGCCATCCATTGGACACGAGACTTCTGCTTAACAAAGCTCTCCTCCCTGGCGGGAATCAAGAGACCATAGTTACCTATTCAATGGACTTCTGTCCTCCATGAAAGAGCTATTAAAGTCCCGTATGTCAAAAGCTGACACTCAGAGAAAAAGGAAACTATTAATTAATATTTTTTTTGGGGTATGCAGATGGATGTTAATTAATAGGGTCAAGAATCATGGACCTGTTTTGATCACATTAACTTGTAAAGCACGTCATTTGCTAATTAGGGTTGCCATTGAACTAGTAAACGATGGAAGTGTCTGGTTTTAGTTACTATTTCTTTGTCTTTTGGGTGAATGGGAAGGAGGTGATATTCAGACAACCTTGTAATTTGGTGCCCTTGTTGGAGCGCCAACAAGACACTGGTCACTTCATTAAATCTATATATAACTTAGATTAGGAGTCGCCGTTATACTTACTAGTTGATCGTACAAAATCATGAGAGGAAACTAAGTAGTAACACGATTTAATATTCCTTGTCATATATGATTCGTTGTGTGGCTCAGGTCAAATATCTATCTCATAGATTTATAGTAAAATACTAGTAAATTTTACCTACATGTTGTTGCAGGAGTGAAAATATAACTATAGATTATGTTTTTAACATATAAATATGCAAAGAGTGTTATAAATACTAAACAGAAAATGGAGAAGATATTTTTACAAAGCTGCCGAAGTTTATATAATCTACAGAAAAGACATTATCAAATGCCTTATCATTAGTATAAAATAATCCTAGTATTTCCCATTTACAGTCATCCTAGTTCTTCATTGGTATAACTACTTGAACAAAAAATATTGCAAAAGAGCACATTGTTTATATACACAAAAAGAATGGGGAATTCATGTTAGGATCAACTATTTACACACGAAAAAATGTGAACCAATACTTGTGTGTTTAGATAACACATGCCAACATCCTTTAACACATGAGCAAAAGTTTTTTTCTTGAAGCAATCACTGCAGATAAAACAGTTTTAATCATTAGAAAAAAAAAAAAAAAAAAAAAAGGAAGCTAAAAATGAAAGAAAATGTTAATACACCTGTAATAAAATTGTGAGATGAATAGATTCATAGCATGGAACAACCAATAATAAACCATAGTTACCTAGTTGTTTTTGTATGGAGCAAGGTCTGTTTTTGAGCTGGTTCGTAACAATTTTCTTTTCAACAATTTGATCGAAACCTGGTCCTGATCTTGTATATTGTTTCAAATATTTCTTCCCCTTCACTGTGTCAAAAATATTCAAGCCATCGAAAAGATAAATTTAGATTAGATTGAATTGAATTTGGGATGCAATTCAAATATTGATATATAGTGCATAACCTTTCTTTTTTTTTTCCAGATGGTATAAAAAGGGCTCTTCTAACTGATTCTCTCTTTCTTTTATGCGATTCGCCGGTTGTGTCAACAGGTGTAGTGGAAGACGAAACTGTTGTAGAAGAGATTGTTATTTCTCTGCTCAGAGATTGTGGAGTTGTTGGCTCAATGGTCAGGTCCTCAAAAACATTGTAGATGAGAAAATCATTCAAGTTCAGTGAATTTCTCCTGCTTCCAAATCAAAGGTGAATTTTTGTTTTTATTTTTTTTAGCCCCACAAGTCTAAGAAACTCACTTGGCAACTGTTTTTGATCAACCGATCTCTGATTGAAAACCAAATCTTTACAGGATATGTCATAAACTTTTTCTCCTGATCTACCAATAATTAGAGCATTGATCTTGTAACTTCATTTAAACAATAAATTATTTTCTAACCTTGTATTCCTAAAAAATATACTATGATTTTGTATACTATGGGGTGGAACTTGATGAAGAAGGGTCATGGAGTTGATTCTAGGTGGTGGCACGGTGTGATTTGTTGGAAAAATCACTTGAATGGCATTGGAAAACATGGGTGCGGGCCAGGTCAGGTACAGTTCAAGAGGAACTCAGCGGGTTCCTCTCCTTCTCATCTTCTCTTCTTTCTCTCATTTCTCCCCTCTCCCATTGGTTGATTCTCTCCTCTCTCCTCTCCCGATTGGCCTTCACTTCTACCTCCTTTCTCTCCTTTATCTTCCATCTCCACCCCTTATCTTTTCTTTCCTTTAATCTGGGCCACATACGTGGCTTTCCAGATTTTGCTCCAAAAATCTGGAGCATTCTAAAAAATAATAAATTTATAATTTTTCCCTTGACTTCATTCGTTAATAACTCCTTCGGTATAACTTCAAATTACGCTCCGTTTGCGCCACGCATTCGTAGCGACGAGTACTACGAGGATATGCCAAGAAAGCGAACCCTACGTGACACAACAAGGCGGTCAACATAAGTCAATGTATTTACCTCGAAGTGCATTTTTATAAATTCATGTTTTAAAATTATAAAAACTATAAGTTTTGGAGATGGGTTGTTACATCGAGTCCTGATTCTTTCGTCAATTAGTCAAGCCCACATTCAAGGCCAAATCCATCCATAGTATAGGCTTGTTGAGTCTATAAATAGAAGTCTCCAAGACAAAGAAAAAGATCCAAAAAGCATTCAAGCACCCAGACGCTGCCAAATCTTAAGCACCCAAATTCCCAAAATAGTTTGAAGAATTCAAAAAGCTCTCTGTATTCTTCACCAAACCTTCAAAGAATCATTAAGCACTACTACCCGTGCCGATCCTTCAAATCACCAAGAGCCAAAACCTCGCAGCAACTGTTCATCCGAGATCAAGTCATCATGACCCTTGGATCAACAACCTACACATCTCCACATCTGTCGGAGATTGAATCAAAGGAACCTTGTAAATAGAAATTGCAACCATACATTCAAATTAATACAAATCATTTATTTTGTATACATGTTCACTGGCGGAGCTACACCCACAACTACAGTGGGCTGTAACCTAGGGAGGATTTAACAAACTGTAGCTATAATAGTTTATATTGTTGTTGCTTATTGTAGGTATAATAGCCCACCCAAATCTTGCCAAAACTAATGGTTAATGTGTTTCTTAATTTATAAATAATACTTCTTCTTTTTTCTCAAATAATACTTTTATTACCTTAAATATTATTTTATTATTTTTAAGCTAAAAGTAAAAATGGTAAATTAATACATAATTAGGATTCTCCTACTCCCCATACTTTTTACCATATTCGTTCAAAACAAAAAAACCCTCTACCCTATTCCACAAAGTTGCATTGCTTTCCCAAGAAAAGAAATTGCGAATCACCATCAAATTATTTTCTAATGAAATTCAACAGTAGGTATGTTCTTCATCTCTTCATTTAACTTATTTCTTGATTCAATTTTTAGGTTAATTTTGTTTAGTCCTTGAATTTGTCTATTAGGGTTAAAGATTTTGGTAATAATCCATGTTTCTTTGTTCTTGTATCTAATAAAAAGGGCTCGATGACAATATCAATTTTTATAATAACAAAAATTTCAATTCCATTACAGATATCTACAGAACAACTTGAATTGGTATCCTCTAACCTTTTTTTCTTTTGGGTACTTGTTACCAACAAAAGTGATAATATTTGTTCTCTTTCTGTTGCTTTTTTGTATGCATGATTTATTTGTGTAAAAATTAGTTGGAAAGTAATTAGTAAACTCATTTGATGAGTACTTCGTGTTCTTACTTTTATGTAGATTATTATATAATTTTATGTAGGCAAAAAAAATATCATATGACTACATGCTAATAATTTTGGAGTAGGATTCTCCTCCCCCCTATTCCCATCTCGTTCTCTCCCCTTCTCTCAAATATTACTTTTTGTCTTATTCTCTTTATAAAAAAAAACAAAATTAATATAAGATGTTGACATGGCTAAACCATAACCATTCAAATAAGAGGGGAGGGAAGGGGAGAAAGATTAGGAGGGGAGAGAATCCTCCTCCAATAATTTTAGCTAGCCCACCTAAGAAAAATTTTCTGGCTCCACTATTGCACGTGTTCTCTTGTTATTTGCTACTGGAAATTTGTGCTTACAAATTGGCATGGCCGATGGGACAATCTTTACCTCTCATCTCTTTCTCCATTCAAAATTCATGCACCGTAAAAAACCAATGGCTTCAAAGAATGAACATGCTTCTCTCGTAACCAAGGGAAAGAGCGTCAGCACTTCTGTTGCAAGTGAAGAATCCATTGGCGTCATGACATATAACAAGGCAAAAACGGTGACCATGCTTCAACACGCCACTTCCATGTTAGTGCAACTAAAGGAGCAAGGGGAGCGTCAGAGGCGTGAGCCCGTCATCAGCCTAACCTCGCTTGGGGCATCAAAGCATGCTTCTGTAACACGCAAGAGGACTTCCTGAAATGATGAGCGAGGTTCTTTTGCTCCAAAGAATTCAAAAGAGCGCTCATTTTCACCAGCTTCAAATGCAGACTCAAGCATAAGCTTGTACCACGGATCCCCAACTAGCAACCATCGCCATGAAACTTCTTCGTCATGTTACAACTCATCTCCAATCCAAGTAATGACTTTAATAAAGACTCAAATTTGCACCCGTGCACGCAGACAACAAGAACATAACTTCTTTCACCATGAAGCACAACTTGACTGACATCATCTCACGAGGCAAGATGAATGCAACCCTACACATCACTTCGACGACGTTTCCACCAAAATCACATGAAGGTCATCGTGAGAATCAACCAGCCATCAACTTTGTCTCCCAAGTCAAGGGCTACTGCTGCCATGGTGCATCCAAGTCATATAAAATCCACGCAGAAGACCAAAGAAAAAAGAGAAAAAAAAAAAGAAACAAGTTTTCCTTAAGGAAAGTTTTGTTCAGTGCTCGAGACAGCGATAATGTAGCAGCTTTGGTGTTTAGATTTTGCAGCTTTAATAGCCTCTGTGTACTAGGAACTAAAAAAAGAAGTTGATTCCATAGTCTGGGAGGATTGCAATAAAAGACAAACAAAAGGAAAAGCTGCTGACTTCAGTTCTAAAGTTCTCCTCATAATTCCTAATCTAAATTAGGGATGGAATTGCGAAGAGAAGACAAGAGTTTGCTGCATGCAAATTCAAGAAGTGGAAGGGTAAAATATGGTTTTCTTTTCCCATACCACTTGAAGTCTTATTTAGACTTGGAAAATTCAAGTTTTCAAAGAGAAGAAGAAAGAAACTTGCTGCAAAACAAACCTCCCAAATTAAGTGGGAATGCTGACTGTGTGGAGGCAGAAAAATCCACAGCTTGCCAATTTGAACTCGTGTGGTTTCTTTGGGCCACATAAATCAAGTTGGGCCAACGACGAAATAACATGACTGAAGCAAACTGCGGTTCACATTAAAAGGGTATGGAGACAGCTTTGAACCACTTAAAAATTTTCATGGATGCGAACGACGTCAAGTTAATGGATCAAATTCATGTTAATTGCTACATTAGCCAAAATGGCATAAAGTAGTTCCAAATCCCAAAAAGCACACAACCAGTCAACTACAACCAAACCCAAATTCAAATTCAAACACTCGTGCTCTTCAGCAAGCTCATGCACCAAAGTAGAAGACCACCCACCACGTGAAGCTCCTCGTGGTCCTGTTTCATTCAAGATCAAGTCTCGACGGCCCTTGAAGAAATGACAAGTCTGATTCAAGATCAAGTGTACACCACCCTTGGATTAAGTTTGGCTCCAAAGAAAAGCAAAGCCAAACCTTTGGAGGAAACCAGAAAGCTCTCTGCGAAAGCAAACACTCGTGTTCTTCATCAAGCTTGTGGAGAATCAACAAGCACAACAAGCACGTGCCGATTCATCCATTACCAAAGCCGAAAATCACCAGCCACGTGAAACTCCTCGTGGTCCCGTTTCGTTCAAGACCAAGCCTCAACGACCCTTGAAGAAACTTCCAGCCTGATTCAAGATCAAGCCTCGACAGCCTTTGAAGAAACTTCCAAACCAGACCAATTCAAGATCAAGTCTCGACGGCCTTGAATCAACATCTATGTTAAGCGACTTCAAAGCATAGTGGTCAAATACATTCACTATGCAGAGGAACTTTAAACCGCATCTTCTACACATGACAAGCACATGCATACAACGCGCCTTGAAGTGAGGGCATTTGTAGACATCAAATTTTGGTTAAATAAATGTTCACCAATGCATTAAAGTTTCAACATGCCAAGGCATACGTGGCATGCGCCATATGTATCATAAATTGTACACGTGGATGTGACTCATCAAAATCAAACGAGTCATCAAGAAGGACATGTGTCAATACTTGGCAGAAATGAATTATTTGATTTTAATTTAATTAAATCAAATGTTAATTGATGGAGTCAAATCACGAGCCGGCCTACAAATCGAGTCCTGGTCTTTTTGTCAATTAATCAAGCCCACAATCAAGGACAAATCCATCTATAGTCAAGGCTTGGAAAGTCCATAAATAAAAGGCTCCAAGACAAAGAAAAAGATCCAAAAGTCATTCAAGCACCCCAGACGTTGCCAAGGCTCAAGCACCCAAATTCCCAAAACACTTTGAAGAATTTAGAAATCTTTGTGCATTCTTCACCAAACCTTCGAAGAATCATCAAGCACTACTACCTGTGCCGATCCTTCAAATTGCCAAGAGCCAAAATCTCGCGGCAACTGTTCATCTGAGATCAAGTCATCACGATCCTTGGATCAACAATCTACACATCTCTATTTCTGTCAAAGATTGAATCAGAGGAAACTTGTAAACAGAGATTGTAGCCATACATTCAAATTAATACAAATCATTTATTTTGTACATGTGTTCTCTTGTTATTTGCTACAAAAAATTTGTGCTTATAGTAACTATTAGTCCTTTGCAATTGTAATGGTGGTGACAATAGTTCTAGTGGAGCAGTGACATCAATGATAGTGTTTAGAATGGTGGGTGATTGCCATTTAAAACTGGTGGCAGTGACGATAGCGGTGGGGAAGCTACAATGGAGGTAGTGCAATGAGGGCGATGTCACTGCTAAAGGTGGTGATATGCGTGGTTGTGTTTTGTTTTGTTTACAATTCTCACTCATAAAGTTAGACTTGGCATTCGTGTCATGTTTTCTGTGTTCGTGTCATTTTCGTGAATACCCAATATTTTAACGAGTCGTGTCGCATAACAGCCGTTAGAGTAAACGGGTAATATGACCCGATCTGAAATCGACCTGTTAATATTATCAAGTAATATAACCCGACCTGTTACTCGTGAAAGAAAATATATTTTAAATCGATAAATAATGAAAATCTATAAAATGAAATTTGGTTAGTAAAGTAAAGCATAAATTACAATTGACAGTTAAATTTAAATCTAAGGTTTATGGGTTAAGATGTCGAATTTTGGAGTTGACCCCTTCACGAAAGTTGTAAAGTTTGTCATTACGTGTTTTTCTTACATTTATCACACTCCTACAATAATTATTATTTATTTTGCACTCAAATAAATTCATGAGATTTGGAAGATTTTAAAAATTTAAACGACCACGCAACTATCGTTTAACTAGATGATGCAATCACGAGCGTTTATATATGTTTTCACATTTTTTAGACTTGTACATTAATGATTATGAATTTTATTTATTTTCAACTCCCTTAAAATACTAGTCATGGGGGTTTTTATGGTTTTAAAAGTTCAAATGACGATGTACCCATCCTCAAACGTAGAGGATGAGATCACGTGCGTTTGCATATTTTTTTTCACATTTTTCGTGCTTGTAAATTAATTATTATAATTTTTTAATGTGTAAGTATTTTTAAATTATGTGTTTTATAATTTTTAATCTCACTCTTTGCCTATAGTATACTATAAAAATAAATAAAACTTCAAATTTTTAAATTTATGTAGAATAATAGTACAATAATACATATTTTATAGAGAATATATATATACATACCATACACTATGGCTATTGTATTTTATAGGTAAGTTTTTTTATTAGTTAAAAATCATTAAAATAATGTTTTCCTTAACGTGTCGAAATGGGTTACACGTGTCACCCTCGTGTAAACTTGTTAAGGATCCGATATTAACGTATTATTATCGTGTAACTCGATAACGATCCGATTAATTATCATGTTGACTCAAAACCCATTATTTTCGTGTCGTGTTAACAGATTGTGTATGTGATGACCAGTCCCTAATTTTCCATGTAATTTCCTTCCCGAGTGTGTAAAATGACAAATATGCCCTTTTTGACGAAGTGGAATCTGACGTGGACGTTTGTTGCTCAGCATTTAATTTTTTTTTATTATTATTATTGTAATTAATTAGTACTCATTATTATGAACGCGTGAGAGCGAATTAGACCTAAATCGGATTTATAACGAAGAATTTATGCTTATTTAAAGTACGTTAACAATGGGTAAAAATGTACATGTGTGTGCAAATTATCTAGTGTCGGTGGACACTATTTTAGTTAAGGAAAGTTGATATTTTTGTACTTGGAATTGTACAATTTTTGGACCTATTACCATTTCAAAAACCGGTTCCTTATTGGCAACTTTACCTGACCAACCAATCACATCCCTTCCTATTTTCTCCACCCAATCAGACTCTCTCGCTTGTCCAATAAGATTCACTTACTCTCTCTCTCTTCTTCTTCCCTCTCAACCTGTTTCCCTCTTCTTCTCTACAACAGCAAAACACCAGTACCAAACAATGTTCTAAAAAATGGCCTAGGCGTTGGGCGGTGGTGACCCGAGGCGTTTTCTTGCAAAGAGGTTGGAAAAATCAGTTGGGCTCTAGGCGGGCTAGGCAGTGCTAGGCGGCTAGGAGGTTTTTTTTTTTTTTTCTTTTTTTTAAATTAAAAAAAATTCCTATCTACATTACTATATTTTCTTATTTTCCTCCTATTTTCATTTTATGTGGTTTTAAATTGTGAACTTATTGTACATGTGTCATCCTATAATACTCCTCACTATGGCTCTATGGCATATATGCTTAATGTGTTTTTAAATTTTGGACTTGTTATATACCCTTTTTGCATTTTATTGTTCTTTTATTATCTTATCCATAAATTTCATACAAGTTTAATTTTTTGTAAGTGTCAATATGCACTTATTCACAAGATATACAAAAAATTAACCTAAATCCACCTAGGCCGCCAAGGCGCCCGCCTAGACCCTGCCTAGCCGCCTAGGCGAGAGGCGCTAGCCTGCCACCCGACTAACGCCTAACGTTTTTTAGAACCTTGCTATCAAACATTGTAGATCAAACCCCAGACCACCATCATCGTACTCCTCTCATCACCACGAGTCCATCCATACAAGCCGATTCGAAAGCAACCGAGTTTCGAGTTCACACCTTGGAGCTTCGACTTAGATCGAGTTTCTCTGGCCACTTTCCATCCGAGATACAATGTTTTAGAAGTGTTAGAAGCCACTACACAACTCCCCGATGTCCCTAGCCTAAGTTTGAAGCCAAGCCAACATGAAAATACACGGTTTAGAGACGTTGAAAAAAGGCCCGAGGCTTTCGAGCCATTTTTAGGCCACTTCTATCCACTTTTTGGACTCCCAAAAGGTACAAACTTATTCTTATCCTTCCAAGCTTCATTTCCATATAAAGAACGTGGAAAATGGTTCAGAAATGAGAAAGTTATGAGGTTTTAAAGTTTTTAAGAAAATCTGGCCAACTTTTCTAGATTCCTGCGAACAAGACGGCAATGGCGACTATGATAGGAGAATTGGGGAAGAAAGAGAATATTATGTTAAAAGTAACAAAATATTCTCACGAGGTTATGGTAATTTCGTTAAAGTTAACAGAATATTTCATCAAACTAACAGAATATTCCCTAGGTTTCTGCCACCACGTGCAAGCGCGTGGTTGCAGGCTGGCGACGCGTGAGGGCACGTAGTCAATGTGTACGGGTCCATGATGTCACGTAGAATGCTTTCGTATATTTAAACCCTCCGTTTGAGCAAATTATAGGGAAATTTTCCTAGCCTTTTAGTGTATGTTTTAATTAAATAATTATTATTGTTGTTTCACATATAAGAGAGAATTATCCCGAGGAGCTTTGAGGTCAAGCGAGGCTAGGAGGCTACAATCCGATTACATATTAGTGAGTGGGCATTTTTTTTTAAATACATACATACATATATATACATACATACATACATATATATATATATATATATAAAGTTCCACAAATGCATTTGAATTTATTATTATGCCTTTCATGCCATGTTTTATTTCATTTTAAAAGTGCTATTATATTGTTGAGATTTATAAATTGTCATGGCACATTCATATACTTTTTATCTGCTCCTCATGCATGCTTGCAGCGGTGTAGTGTTAGGTTTTGAACTTACACATCATGATAAGGATACCGAAACGTGGTTTAAACCAATTAGGAGTCATGACCATATGAATAAACTGAATTCCTATATGATAAGATTAAGGGGAACGTGATATAGGTGAGGTTAGTCAACCTTATTTGAACATGCAGATTAATGGGTACTAACTGATCCCATGATAGCTAGGATTTGGTTAGGGATATACTCTATAAATAAGAACGTCCTTGCTCACCAGAGACACTTTCACTTGATAACTAAACTATCACTAGTATTGAACATAAGGTCTAAGTGAGTAGAAGACTTTCTGGTAGTTTTCTCTTCGATGCATTCGTCTCACACTTCATGGCTTCCTTAAGTACGTGTATATGTATATAATTATTCAATCACAATGGACTAACACTTATATGAATGTTGTAATCTAAGTTTGAGACTAAATACTTATTCTAACATTTGGTATCAAAGCCTAGTTAGTCTCACTTGGATTCGTGTTTTATCATTATTCCAATTTATATCCATGCATCACCGTGTTCATTAGTGATTTCAAAATAAAGGAAGGATCTCTAAAAGACCGTGTGGTTATTTCTTGGGACAACTAGGTTTGACTGCTCTACTTATGTTGTACTGTCATCTATGCTAATGACTACTTGTGTATTATGGGTTCTTCCCATTACTGCGCACTCTCTTTATTAGCTTAAATAATTTCTAATTTTGGTTTAAATTTATCCATATTTCCACTCACTTTTCTTTTGGCTACGTCACCTTCGCATGTCGGCCAGCATGCCTTGACTCCAATCGGGTTGTGTCAGTGTACGAAATTATCAGGTCTACATAAAGTTTAATAATGAAAACTATTTAGATGGAGTTCACTAAATTAGAATTTATGGCCTCTAAATTCTATATTTTTACCATATGAATTTTTTTGAATTTCTATGTCTATAAATCCAAAAATGTTGTGCCTTATTTCTTTAGAGGGTGCGCGGCAAGCATTGAGAGAAAAAAAAAATGGTGAACTTTAGGGATGTTTTATTTTCCTTGGCATGCACCTTTAATTATAGTAAACCAAGGATAGAGAGAAAGTTGCTCTCCAGGTAATACATGTTCTAATAGGAAATAATCTCTACCATAAAGAGAGTAAGATCTAATACATGTGGAGTAAGATCTATCTAGAATTTACGCAATCGTACCTATATTAGTATTATATCACAACACTCTCCCTTAAGTGCATAAGTACTCAAGTAGATGTCGCATCAAGTCTTCATGGATGATGGAGAAACAATTGATGAAGTTGACGACATAAGGTTTGAATGCAAGTCTCAAGGTAAACCCGGAAGGAATGCAGAAAAAATAAAACTCAAAAACCTCACTATGGTAAAATCCAATATAAGATAAAGCCCATACTCTAAAGAGACAAATGAGAACTTGCATTCAATTCAAAACTAAACATCTTATGGACAAAAGTAGAACACAAAAGGTACGAACATTATATGGTTTCAAGCAAGCCTCTTGACAATTGTTTTTTAAGCTTTTTGTGGCACTCAATCAGGCTGGGTATCCAAACCTGATACTCATTATTCTTCCGCACCCAAGGTAGTGCATTCACTGTCGTACTTGTTTTTGCGAATGATATCATTTTAGCAGAAAATAATTTGGAGGATATTGAAGCAACAAAGTTATTTTTTAAGCGACATTAAACTAAAAAACTTTGGTCAACTGAAGTACTTGTTAGGCATTGAAGTGGCTAGATCAACCAAGGGCATTATACTTTCACAAAAGAAATACGCATTGGAGATCCTAGAGGATGCAGGGAATCTTGGTGCCAAACCAATGTCATTTCCCATGGAACAAAACTTGTCCCTTCGCACAAAAGATGGGAGTTTCATTTATGACCAATCATCATATTGGAGACTTGTTGGGTGTTTAATCTACCTAACCATTACGAGACTAGATTTAGCGTATGTTGTGCATATCTTGAGCCAGTTCATTGACAAGCCAAGGATACCACATCGGGAAATAGCTCATAGAGTTTTGCGTTGCATTAAGCACTAGCCTGGTCAAGGTATATTTCTTTTTGGGACAAGCCCAATACAATTGAATGCTTTTTGTGATGCGGATCGGGCTAGGTGTTGAGACACTAGACATTTTACCACTGGATATTGTATTATTCTTAGGAAGTCACTAGTGTCTTGCAAAACTAAGAAACAAACAACAATGTTGCTAGCTTCAGTAGAAGCAAAATACCGGTCCATGGCTACAACATGTTGTGAAATTACTTGGTCAAAATACATTTTTGCAGATATGGGAATCAAGCACGCACATCCTGTCAAATTGTATTGCGACAATCAAGCTACCCTACACATTGCTTCAAATCCAGTTTTCATGAGAGAACAAAACATATAGAAATTGATTGTCATTTGATTCGAGAGAAGATTCAAGAAGACATGATCAAAACAGCTGATATTTTTACTTAAGCCTTCAATTCTTCTCAATTTTCGACTTTACTCGACAAGGGAGTCATTAACATACATTCCAACTTGAGGAGATCATTGAGAAGAGGAGTAATGTCAGGTGAAGATTTGATGTCCTATTCTCCGTGTATCATGCTTAACTGAATGTACAGATTATATTTTATTTTTGTAGCCATGCAAACAAGGCAACTATTTTTTCCTAGGCTTACATATACGATTATGTTTTCCCTATTCCTGCATAAAAGAAACTGTGTATGAGTATGTAAAGATCATCAAAAGTTTATCAAATAATCAAGTTTCGGTAGAGTCTCCACTCTTCAGCGAATGGTGGAATGGCAGTGGCAACAACCTCATCATCCAATTCCACAACCCACACGAATGGCTACACTTTCCCCGCTCTCATATTCATCACCAGATCTTCCTCTTCACCGTTTTCGTCTTCTCCAAACGAGCTCTCGAGCCTTCTCTCTTTCTCTCCAAAGATCTCCTTCCCAAAATCCCCTGCTTTTCTTCTTCCACGCTTACCAGTTCCCACATCTCTGTCCTCTCCACAACCCCACAAAAGGTAGCTGTGGTCCCACCAACCCTTCAACCCGTTTCGTTCAATTCAGAAACTGATGAGCCGACGGAGTCTAATGACGAAACTGAGTGAGACCCAGGTCATGGAAATGTGAACGCATTTGGTGAAATGGGTGAAATTGGGTGTGATTTGTGTTTGGGTTAATATTTAAATATTGGGCCTCATGATAAGGAGGCTCAAGGATGCCAAAGCAAATGGGAACTTGCCCGAAGTCCAGTTGACAGGCTTGAAGCAAAGTGAAGTTGTCTCAACCGCATCATAGGCCATGTGTTTATGATTGAAGTAATGGGTGACAGAGACCAACTCACTACCAACCAAAAAGCCCTTTTTGATGGCTACATGCACTTCATCTCCAAAGTTGCTTTCCCCACCTTTAGTTCCTCTAAAGACCGCACAATTTTCAACCTTCGAAACAAAATTCTCCACCTCTACGTCCTAACCGGCGCCATCATCGATCTTCTGCCCCATTGCCCACCTTTTTTAGGGCATTTTCGAAGGCACTAAAAAGGGAGGCACTAAAAAGGGGATAAAGAAGGCATCATCGACACTCATACGCGTTTCTGTTCCGGTTTTCTACAATTCCAGGAGGATTTTCACCATTGTGGAGTGGATGAAGAGTGAGTTTTCCATAAAGTATGAGGAATATGGTAGATCTGCAAAAAGATTGTATGCTCAGGGAGGGCTTGCTATTGCTAATATGGAAGAATTATGATTATCATGTTTCAGTAGGTTTATCAAATCGAGAAAAATCTATGCATAATTAGCAAAATATTTGTCATAGCCAGACCACCAAACAATGAAATTCCAAACATAGAAGGAGAGTCATAGGAAGGAATAGAATCCAAGTCACATTGCCCCACCTCTGACCTAACCTTTCCGATCTCCTTGTTGATTGCTGTCATTGCCAACGACACCCGTCCATCTTCTTCCTCCATCACAAAAAAATAAAAATTTGGCATCGTTTCAAGAAAGTACAGGAGCGGCCACCATTAATGATGGATTAGTTCAAGGCATGGAAGTTGCAGACCTTATCAGGAGGCTACGAATCAATGCAGTACTACTCCTTTCTTGTTTGCATGCTTGCAGGATTTCTTCCCCTTTAATTTTATTTTTAATTTCTTCTAGATTTTTTATGCCTTGTCTTTATATTTTTTTCTTTAATGTTAGTTAAAATCCACATAAGCATATATGTCATTATTGAATAAATAAGGGTCATTGGATGTCCTGTGATCTAAAGGCTTAAAAAGAGCATAAAAATACTTGTCAAAATGTTTAGGTAATATTTGGGTGGGATGGGTAGTCTTAGAGAAAGAGAAACAAGGATAAATCTCACGGCTTTTTTTTTTTTTTTTTTTTTAAAAAAAAGAATAATATAACACTAAAAATTAATAAAAATAAAAGTTTTTTTTATACAGGCCAATCTTGAGAATATTCAGAAAAATAATAAAAAAAAAATCCTTATCTATATATATCTCCCTTTAAGGAAGGGATCCCCATTTGTTTTTTTTTAAATGAGGATTAGTTGTAGAACCCACTCCATATTAAACTTTAACGATCCGAACGTCTATGTTGTAAGCCTCAATTCATAGATCATCCTTACAAAAATTCAATTCAATCTAAAACCATTTGCCTATTTAATAATCACAATGAAATTTCATCGTTTTTTATAAAACAAAGCATTTGTCAATTTCTTAGAACTCAATTAGATGTCTCAAATATTTCCGATTTGGCTAATATTTTATAAGGATGATCTATGAGGTGCAACTTGACAAATGAACGATTCAGATCGTGAAAGTTCAATGTTGTGTGGGCCCCACAATTAATCCCCATTTTTAAAAGAAAATGGGGATCCCTTTCCTTAAAGACTTCCTATATCTAGTAAATAAGAAAAAAAATTATTAAAAACAAAATGTGAAGACAAAGCACTGTTCTAAAAATCCACGCCTAGTGTTGCCTAAGTGTTAGGTGGCTGGCAACCGCTACAATTAATCTCTAAGTGTTTGAAGATTAATAAAGGGCACTTAGACCTGCTCAGGCGTTTGTCTAACTTGCCTAGACTCACCTAAGCACCTACCTAGGTCGCAACTCTCAATTACACAGAAAATTTGATTACTTTTATTTTGCATTTTTTTTAATAAATATAAGAGACTCATTGAATACTTGGATGAACACTTATTATATATGTTTATTCCCCATTCTTTCAACATATTCTAATACTTTATAATTATATGTCATTTTATTTTGTAATGTATGTACCCCAATACAATTATGTATTCTTTTAAGTATAAAAAGACATTTATTTATTCAATATAATAATTTTACTTAAATCCACCTAGTTTGCCTAGGCCTCGCCTAGGAGCCTAGGAGCTAGACCCCAGTCCGTCACCTACGTGCTAGGCCTCTCAGCCCGTCTTCCAGCTAGCACCTAGAGTCTTTTAGAACCTTGAGAGAAATGAGATAGTGTGGTAATAAATGTCACTAAAGTAGGGTTAGTTTTAAAAAAAATACTAAAAATAAAAAAGTGAAGATAGTGGGGTAATAAATGTTAGTAAAGTAGGGTCAGTTTAAGCTTTAAAAAGAAAAAAAGAAAAGAAAAAACAAACTCAACCTAAACCAACCTAGCCGTCTTCTTCATCTTCTTTATCTCCTTTGCTGGTTTTCATGGTCTGCAACTCAAAAATTCCAGGTTTCTGCAACTTAAAAAAGGAAAAGAGATGTCCAGTCGATGCCTTAAGCGCGCCTCAGTTGCCCATGTGTTCTCCGATGAAGATTAGGCGAGTATTTCTTCGACTCTCTCAAAACAAAAGCAAAAATGTTGCAGCGCTGCCCCCAAAAACCCCTAGGCGCACCTTGGAGCGAGTTTTTTTAAAACACTTGCCAGTGATAGAATATGAATTTTGGAATCCCATTAAGTAATTTTTTTTTTTTAACTGCATGAAATTGTACTTCGTGACATTATAAATAATTCTCTAAAATTAGGCACATCATATAAATCAAGGGAATCATGGGATGTGATAGGATCATAGGAGGTAGTTAAAGCTAGAACCGCTCTTCAAAGACATGATCCCTTGGACAGCATGTTGAGTTTGGTGAAACGGTGCAACGAATTGAAATTGGAACCTGATCAGGATCTGATTAGAGTGGTGAACTGGATCAGGATCTGATTACATAGAGGTGATTTTAAAGAGTTGTGGTGATCTGATTACAGAGGTGATGCCCATGGATGGCAACTGGTGGTTTGACTGCGCGGACGAGGGATGTGATGTGAGGTGATCGGGACATTTTGGTAGGGGCTAGTTATCTATATAGTTTTAAGAAATCTTAAGTTTTCTAAGTTTCCCTTTATCGAGATCTTCCTTGTACAGCCAGTGATGAATGATGCACATCTATCCTTGTACGGATTTGAAGGATTGAAACATCTCCTTGCCAAAAATGAGCCATGCCATATATTTTAACTGCCATGGAAAATATTGACCAGTACATACAATTTATAAGGCTGAAAATTGGATATTTTTGCAATGTGTAGTTTACGGATTATATTTACAAATTGAACTTTCAGATGATGTTATGGGAAATCGATTACAAATGGTGTCTAGAGATATCATGATTGCTCAGTTTGGTTCGTTCAATTCTGCAGTGTCGTTTGGCCCCCTGACTACAACTTTAGAGAGAGTGATGTTTTGCGTAGTCCTCAAGTTTTTTGTGCTACTGGTCTACGTCCAGCCTCAGTGCAATGTAACTAGCCAGTTCCACTTCCAGCCTTATTTCAATGTAATCTTTGTAACATGCTCACCGAAACAATATCGAGATTTCCTAATATCTATTTATTTCAGAATTTGAATAATTATCATAGCCTCTCATTTAACTTTGGTTGTATTTGTCTCCTTGTTAATGAAAATTTATCAATTTGTTCGAGATACATTTTGTTTCTACACTCACTATCACTCATAGGTTTAATGCAACAGATAGCTTGGTGAGACTACGAGGTAAAAGGTTGATGCTGGTAGGAGATTCCATCAGTCGGGACCAGTTCGAGTCAATCCTTTGCCTCCTCTGTGAAGGCTTGCATAAAAAGAGCAGAAAGCGTGAAATTTATGGTCACAAATTAAGTAAGGGAAAAGGCTGCTTTGTTTTCAAATTCGAGGTAATTTAGATCCTTGTGCCCCTAATTTTCCATTTCCTGAAACACATTTATAGTTTGCACTTGAGGAAGTTTTTACTTGATAACTTGTTGCTTTCTCAAGCATAGATTATTTTGTATACTTGCAAGCTTCCCCATTAGCTATTTGGATAGGTTCAAATGTATAATTCATGTTACTTACAAGTTAGAACTACTTTTCACTGAACATGCTAAATCTATGTATGTGCATGTGCGGGCATGTTCACACTTGCATCCGTGCGCGTGTTTGATAATTCTAAATTGGCTTCTACCACGTTTGATTGAAAGCTTACCTTCTGGAACACAACTTGTCACAGACACTCCATATTTGGTTTAAGGATTGACATCACAATATTTGATTCTGGCTGAAATTATCTAAATTAAATCCAATCTTCCCTTATTCAGCATGCAGAATTACATCATAGTCGTTTTTAGGTCAACTTAGTTTTGTGGAGTCAATGGATCAATGGGTAGTTAGTGATTGTGAGGGTACGTATCTGATAATCTTGAACAGGACTATGACTGTACGTAGAGTATATGAGGTCACATTTCCTCGTGAACGAAGGAGTCCGCATTAATGCTCAAGGGAGTTCTAGTCCAACTCTTTCTATAGATCAAATTGACAATACAGCTGAACGTTGGAAGAGGGCTGATATTCTTGTCTTTAACACTGGCCATTGGTGGGACTAATGGAAAAACTATTCGAGGATATGCCTGCAAGCTTTTCTCATATTTACCTGATATAACGTAGTTTCTTGCATTTGTTCTGCAAATTGGAATATAGTTTTTTTGTGGTTCATTCAGGGGTGTTAACCACTTTGGTTTGTTTTGGGTGTTTCTTCCTTTTTAAATTTTTTTTTTGTGTGATTGAAAACATAAGATCATCCATATCATATCCTTGCATTTCTTACCAACAAATTTACTTGGTTGGCTTATATAGATGAGACGTAGTCTGGTTGAGCGTGCATAAACTCTTAGGCCATTTTTACTTTTGTAATATGACAGTTAATTTCTCACAGGAAAAACTACTATAAAGAGGGAGATTATCTTTATCCAAAGCTTGATGCAGCTGAGGCCTATAGAAGGGCTATGAGGACATGGGCAAACTGGATTGACCATAATATTAATCCATCAAAGCTGGTGGTCTTCTATCGTGGCTACTCTTCTGTCCATTTCGGTTATATTCAACTACTTAATCCTTTCATCTTTCAGTTTTTGTTCAGTTCATATGAGACGACTAGCAGAAAGTATTTTTATGTAATTTGCATTTCTGGTCAAAATTCCAACAAAAAAGGTAAAAGATGAATCCGGGTTTTTTTGTCAAATATTTTTTGAGAAAATTGTAGAAATGATCTTTTAATTTTAACCCAATTAGTGCAATAGTCCATCAACTAAAAATCTATGATCATTGTTCCCCTAATTCATCAAAACATGCAGCTATGGTCTTTTTTGTCAACTCCATCAAAATGAGTCATCTTAGAAGGACTATTGCTACAATTGAGTTAAATTTGAGAGATCATTGCTCTAACTGAAAAGTTGAGAGATCATTGCTCTAACTGAGTTAAAGTTGAGGGACCATTCTTCCAATTGGGTTAAAGTTGAGGGACTATTACTACATTTTTTTCTCATTTAATTTTTTATATTTGCCCCTTGATTTAGCGTCACGTGCGTGGTACATAACTCATTTTGACGGAAGTTCTGACGAAGTTGACGAAAATGACCACAGCTGCATGTTTTGATGAGTCAAGAGACCAATAGTCACGGATTTTTAGTTGAGGAACCATTACTCCAAGTGGATTAAAATTAAGAAACCATTGCTACAATTTCCCTTTTTTTTTTCTTTTTTTTTTTTTTTTTTTTTTTTTTTTTGTTTTTTTGTGGAGTTCTGATGAATGATGGATGATTTAGGTGGTCCCCCGCTTTAAATTGATATAATGACAAACGGAACCAAATTTTGGGATAATTAAACAATTATAACAAATTCTTAAGTACTTAAGAGAAGGAACAATTACTTTGGCATTAATTTAATTTATTATGGCAAGTGTTTGATCAAAAGTTCTACCATGTTCTAGTGAACAGCACACCAGAGCCTACTAGAAACTCCCGTGTTTGATTTATTTCTCTCTTAATTGCAAGCTCTTGAAAGCAGAGGTGGAAATTGGGATTCAGGTGGGGTTTGCAATGGAGAAAAAGAACCAGTCGTAAGTGGAGCCATACTTGATGACTATCCTTTGGAAACGAAGATATAGTGGAGGTACACAATATGCGGATTCCTGTGAGGCTACTGAACGTGACAAGGTTGACCAATTTCCGCAATGATGGCCATCCATCGATCTATGGCAAGAATGCAACCCCTGGAAAAAATGTTTCCGCAAGATCCAAGACTGCAGCCACTGGTGTGTTCCTGGGGTCCCTGATACATGGAACGAGCTCATTTATGCCACTTTTGTTTTACAGCAGACCTACTCAGAGTAAAATTTCATAGGGCTTTCTAATTTTACCACGACAGTAATTACTATATACTTATTACATATCTGCCTTCTTTTACTTGACCAAGAATCAGTTAAATCGGAGTAGAAGAGGAGAGTGTTCGGGGGTACAGGGATCCCACGCACCAATCCATTGGTGGTGTACGTATTTTCGTTGTAGGCCAACTCTTGTCCGAGATACAAGTCATTCTTTACTTACAAAGAAGTCATTCTTTATTTGCAACCAAGTCACTATTTGAAAAACGTTTGACAGACTGTGATTTACAGATAAAAGAGAATTTGCAGTGAGTTAAGCATTGTTCAAAGTAAAATTCTTTCTTGAAAACCAGCCAACAAGGCAAGGGGTGATCGGTGCTAACAAAAGCTTGTGTTCATCTTATGTAACAATGGTCAAAGTAATGCACTTTTTTTCTTATATGGAAAGAGTATTACCTTCTTCAGCGTTTCTAAAGTGGGCACCTTAAAATGTTTCTCACCATTAATCAATGCTAGAATACTTCCTTAAGAAGATATCATTTTCAATCAATTTATGTATTACAAAGGGCTTGAAGAGTAAAGTGAAATTGTAGTATTGCTAACTTGGTCATGCAAGTGACCCTTTATCACAATGGTGGACAGATGTTGAGTCATTGCATGACGGGGTGTTTGAACCCTGTCAGAACCTAATGTAATATCTATTATAACAAAATCTATCGTTTCACAAAAAAAAAAAAAAAAAAAAACTTGGTCATACAAATCATAATAATTTAAATCGAAAATTAAATGATTACCATATATAACAAAAAAGAATAATTGCTCGAAACTGAAAGATATATCTCTCCTGTGTTTCCCTGAAAATTATAATTTTTTTTTTATTCAAAAGAGCCAACGCCAATACCACCATGCATGCTAGCTAGTACCTTTCAGTGCAGGAAGAATTCATTGGTCAACAGTTACGACATTTTTTCACGAAGCTAATATGCCACTGCGGAGCGGATTGGCAATGTAATCATGGTGGAAGACCCTATTGCCACCGGTACAAGAGGCTATCTTCGGATGAGGGTCAATATTAATACCAATATGCCACTACCGATTGGGTTCCGACTCCCACACAAGGATGGTTCTAAGTCCTTGATAAGGCTCAGGTATGAAGGTTTAAAACGATTATGCTTTAGATGCGGTAGACTGGGGCATGTCAATCGCCCAGACAACCAATGTATTCGCCCACTTTTCCCGGTGATGGTTCGAGAAGGATTATCATATGGGACTAGCCTTGCCACCGACTATATCAAAGGTACGACACCTCTGTTTCCAGCAAAGCCAATGATGAAAGCCACGAGTTCAACTGTTTGTGCAGATGAACCTCACGGGACAAGATGGTCGGAGAGGGAAGAGGGGAGTATGTACGGTGTGCACCCACAGGAACGAGTTGACTCAGAAGGAGAGGACCGAGAGGTGGAATCGTCAAGACCTTTGGATATTAAGCAGGTCAGTTTTCAACGCTTTGAACAAAACAATGTGCCTCCCGAGGCATTGAGTTTGACTAGTAATAGCAACACACTACACAAAGCAACGTAAAAAAATCTTGAACCTGGTATGTTAACCATTGAGCAATCTTCTTTAGAGCTTCTTTGGAACGGTCCTTTTCAATTGACTCCAACCACTTTCCTTGATAGGGCTTTTGATACTCTTTCCAACCCTCACCAACATGTTACCTTAAACCCAACCACCCAAAATTGCTTAACCCAAGCTAGTCCTTCTGAACACCCCATCTGCTTTGACAAAACTTTAGCATCCCAAAGCCAACTTGCACTAATCCGTGACTATAAGCTATCCATCATCCCACCCATAGACACTTGTCCCACCAATATCAAACAAGTAGAAAATAGACCAAATCGGATGAATGATCCCTGTGGTCATAAGGTATTCAGAAAATAGCACATGTGCTAAAAAAACTTGGATTTAAACCCCTGTGATGTACTCCGTTAGCAAATTTAGTTCAAAAGTGATTTTTCCGTTAACTATCTATTAATACATGGGTAAAATTGTACTTTGACATGTAAACCCTATTATTTACCCTATTTTAAAAAATTAAAAAAATTAAAAAAATAAACCAACCAAACAAAACAAACCCACAAACCCAAAACCTTCCCCCCCCCCCCCCCCCGGGGTAACCCACTTCTCCATCTCCTCCCTCTTCACCTCCCATCCCTTCTCTCTCCCCAAACCCACTCCACATCTTCACCCCTGACCCACCTTCGTATGATCACTGTCCATAGAGACAAGGGTATAAGGAGTCCTAAGTTTTCTGGAGTTCCGTTTACATTTTTCTCACAAAGACAAGGGTGTAAGGTTTCCCTTTACCAAGATGCTCGTATTCCAGATAAATTTATTCCTAAAATTCCTATTGCTGGATGCAAACGTTACGAGCCCCACAGATGCTAGGAAGACATCTTTGATGCAATTACTAATGCAAAGCACCTGATCTACATTACTGGTTGGTTAGTTTATACTGAAATTTCCTTGGTAAGGTTCTGGGTTTGTTTTGTTTGGTTGGTTTTTTTTTTTTTAATAGGGTAAATAATAGGGTTTACACATCAAGGTACAATTTTACCCATGTATTAATAGATAGTTAACAGAAAAATCACTTTTGGACTAAATTTGCTAACGGAGTATACCACAAGGGTTTAAATCCGAGTTTTTTTAGCACAAGAGCTATCTTCCAAATACCTTATGACCACAGGGATCATTTATCCGATTTGGCCTAGAAAATACCCCACTCACTTTAGATGTGGACGTGGGGTCCACAAACATAAATCAAAATGTGAAGGGAAAGAGACCCATACAAGTCGATGGTGGTAGCTGATAGGAGTATATTCATGCGACTTAAATGGCTTGTTCTTGTGCATTTACGTTATGTTTCTCTAGTTATTTTAGTCCTTTATGCTTCTTTTGTGTGTTTTCAGGTTCTAAGGGCAAGGTATGCAAAATGATGCCTTTTGGAGCCTTTTGGAGCAAATTAGAGATTGGAATGGATATCATATGCTTGGAGCCAAGAGGATGGACGAAATTAAAGACTTGAAGTAGGAAAGTTAAATCCTAAAAGACCTCATGTTTAAGCATCATTGAAGACTCCTACGCATTTTAGAACACAAAAACAACATTCCTTGCAACCTTAGGACATTGTCGTGTGTTTCCTTGTGTCTCCCTTCCTTGCCATGCAAGGAAGGGCTTTGTTCCCTATTTTAAACACTTAAAGCATTCACTTATCATATCATTCACTTATTATAATCATTCACTTAACATATCATTCAATTATCACTTCCATTCATTTATCACTTAACATATCATTCATTTATCACTTAACATATCATTCATTCATATCCTTATCATAACCATACACTCATCTCCTTATCATAACCATACACCTATCACTTATCACTTATCACAACAACAACCTTGCACATGCACTCCCACTCTTTAATTCAACCACATTCCAATGCAACACATGCAATTACACACACCACTCAACCCTTTTTCCATCCTTTGTGCCGTGCATTCCCAATCCCTTTCCATCAATTCACATGCATTTCCCCCTAATTCCAACTCACCACAAACAAGCCACATGCATTTACACCCCACATGTCCCTTTAATCATTCAACCATAAAACCACATGCACTCCCATTTCTCTTCCCATTCACCCTTTGCCGTGCATAACCTTGACATTTCTAATCTAATCCACAACTTTTCCTAGCTGTTTGCATGTGCATTCCCCATTCAAACTTCCAGCTTTCATTCTACATTATTGCAGCTGCATCCTCTCACCCTTTAATCATTAAGCACATGCAAAACTTCATCATTCATCACACATTCCTTGGCATACAAAACAGCACCATTTAAACCCCAAAACAACTCTTTGCCGTGCCTTTCCATCATTTCCAGCATCCACACACATTGCTGCAGCTTTCCAACTTTCATTCTTCATCATTGCATCCATTCCACATGCATTCTTCATCATTGCACCACAATTCAATTAATCCCACACTCCATGCCGTGGCCTATTCTCATTTCAGCACACTCCACATGCAATTCCAGTTTTTCTCCTTCTCTTTGCAGCCACAAGTCACATGCATTCACTCATAATCATTCACCAAACATGCAGCCACATTTCCACCCACCTCCTAGCTGTTATGTTCCCTCCATTACTCCTATAAATACCCTTGCATTCATTCATTCATGGATCATCTCATTCACAACACAACACACCACCAAACTTCCTTTGCCGTGGCTTCCCATCTCTCCCTTATAATCCAAACACCATTCCTCATCCATTTCCATAATCCCCCAAACCTCACCTTAGACCTTGTGCTACAACAACGAGGAAGATAAGAGGGCCTAAACGTTCATACAATTCAAGTTTGAGTTGTTGGAATGTTTAGGTGTTTCTTTGATTTCAAAGTTTAAATTCAATTCTCTTTGTTTTGTACGTATGAGGAATGGAAGAGAAGAGTGCCTAAACGTTCATACAATTCAAGTTTGAGTTGTTGGAATGTTTAGGTGTTTCTTTGATTTCAAAGTTATGAGGAACTAATCCCCCTTTAGCTAGGGGGTGATTCGAAACTATGTTTATGTTTGCAATATGAATTGATTAACTTTCATTGGAATTTCATAAGTTGTGGATTCAACTTGTTTAACCGTTTGATTGATAACTTATTTATGAATGTTTATTAAGAATGCGCGCTTAATTTTCATGCATGAATATGACGCTAGAATATAAGTGAGTTTCACCTAATCGTTATGAACTTATATTCACAAGTAGTGGAGGTTGCTTATAAACAATCGCGTTAAATGAATTCTTGGCAAGAGTTTCATGCTCATCATAGTAACGAATGCCTCGTCAACACTTATAGTTTTCATAATGCTTAATGATCTTTGATTGTATCTTTATTGTGCTGTTCACGTAAAGGACTTTTGGAGAATGTAGTGAATTGCGTTGCGCTAACCCATCCAATTCATTAACTTAAGGAAAACTTGACGGTTAATTTAAGCGGACCTAATTAACCCGGAGTGTTGAGTTTCATAATTTATCGAAAGCCCAACTGAGAATCAATCTTGTATGCAAGTGTAACATGTGTGGAGAAGAACCCCTTAGCTAGCATTCATCCATTAAATTCCATCACATTCATATTTACATTCTGCTTTAATTTATAATCTGTGCATTTTAGTTTAATTTAGTCCAAAACTCAATCCCCTTTACTTTATTGTTCAATTTAGTTAGAAATCTGTTTAGTTTATGTTTTAAAGCATTTTGAGTTTTTGATTTGTCTTAGTGTTTTAAAGTTTAGTTTTGTATTCTTTGAGTCTAGTTTAGTGTTTTAAACTGTGTTTTTAAGTTTTTGAGTCAAATCCAAGTGATTAACAATCCCTCCTAATCCCCGGTCTAGAACGATCCCTACTTATACATATACTACAATTTGACGAAAAGAGGGTTTAATTTGTGTGCGTATAAATCACGCAACAGTAGCAAGAACATGAAACGAGTGAAGGGGGTCCATTTTAGCCTAGGGGTCTCTGTAAACACGAATATTCTTGCGATGAATGAGACAATAACATGTGTACCAAATAATATTTTGTATTAATTTTGGGGTTATAATCTCTTTTACAATTTGATCCTCTGATTCTATCTTCGTAAGGTGTAGATTTGTGGATGGGATGTTGATCCAAAGGGTCGTCGGGGCTTGATTTAAGGATGAATAGTGGTGCGGATCTGTTGATGTTGTTGATCAAAAGGGATGTCGGGGCTTGATCTTAGGATGAACGAGGATGAATGGATCTTCAAGGGCCTTTGGGGCTTGATCTTGATGAACAGTTGTGTGGATTTCTTCAAGGGTTGTTGGGTTATCTTCAAGGGCATTTAGGCTTGATCTTGATGAACGATGATGAACAGATCTTCAAGGGCCTTTGGGCTTCATCTTGATGAACAATTGAGTGGATTTCTTCAAGGATTTGACGAAGAACGAAGAGAGCTTTCTTGATCCTTCGGGATTCTTAGGAATTTGGGAGGTTGGATGCTTGAAAGCTTTAGAGTTTCATAGTTTCCAGCTCTTGAAGGCGCAACTTTGCATTTTTTTCATCAGTCAAGCCTTCTTGTATAGCCACATTAGTAAGGGGATTTGACTTTTGAGCGGTAGAACAGCTTCCACGCTATATACAATAGAATAAGGCGTAGCTTGGGTAGGAGTCCTATGTGTCATCCTATATGCCCAAAGTGCTTCGCTTATTCTTTAGTGCCAGACTCTCTTTAGTCAACCAATCACCTTCTTCAGGAGGTTGCACAATGTTTTGTTGAATGCTTCTATAAAACCATTGGCCAAAGCATGATACATGGAAGACTTATGCTTCTTGAACTTGTATTTCTCCCAGAGCTCGTCCATGAGTCGGTTAGAGAACTGTTTTCCTTTGTTAGTGATAATGTAGCGAGGCACACCATATCGGTGGATGATATACTCCTTAATGAAATGGATGACAGTTTTCTTCTTGACTTTCCTTAGGGGTATGGCTTCAGCCCACTTGGAGAAGTAATCTGTTGCAGCTAGGATGTAAGCTTTTCCTACATATGACTTTAGCGTAATTGGTCATACGACATCCAATCCTCATGCATCGAACAACCATGAAGCATGTGTAATGGTTCAGGAGGTTGATGTATGAAATTGGAGTGGAATTGGTAGGCTTAGCACATTTTGGCATGTTCCAGGCAGTCCTTCACCATGCTTGGCCAGTCGTAACCCATTCTTTTGACTTGGAAATGAGCTTCAGTCCAGACTGATGCGCCCTGAACACACCTAAGTGTGCTTCTTCCATGGCTTGATTGGCTTCTTCCTCACCTAGGCATCTCAGGAGCACTTCTTCATAAAAGCGTCGGTAGAGTGTTCCTTTGTAATAGAGGAAGTGAGGTGCTCATCGTCGTATTTCAGAACAGTGTCTAGGATCATTTGGAAACTTTCCATGCTCCAAGTAATCGATCAGCAGCCGTCTCTACTCTTCAGTGTTGACCGGAAGTACTGAGATGACGTTTGCATCATCTAGTAGCATTTTAGTGACAAAGGGGATTACCCATCTCTAGCAAACTGGCACGTCTGCAGCTTCGTCTTCTTCTAGTGTCATACTCGAGGCTAGGTTAGCAAGAGCATCTGTCATTTGATTTTCTTTTCCTAGCACATGTTCTAGTGTCATGGTCTCGAACTTTTGTAGCAGTTAAGTTGCCAGCCGAAAGTATGGGGTGAGATCATCTTTCTTCACCTCATATTCAGTTAAGAGTTGATTGATTATGAGCTTGGAGTCGCCATAGACCTCAATGGCTGTGATTTCCACGTTGATCGCCATTTGGAGACCGATGATCAGTGCTTAGTACTCAACGACGTTGTTGGAGCATAGTTCGCTTAGTTGGAAGGAATAAGGTAGTATTTGCCTTTATGGCGACATGAATACTACTCATTCTCCGCTCCGTCTGCTAGTGCAAATCCATCGAAGAACATTGTCTATGTCAAGGAAAATGTCGATGTAGAACACCTCCCCGTCAAGCAAGTCGTCTGAGATTTTCCAATTAGCTGGGCTTGGGTGATCGACAAAGAAGTCTGTTAACGCTTGTCCTTTTACAGCTTTAGCTGGGACGTAGATGATCTCATACTGATTAAGAAGCAACGCCCATTTAGCTAGTCACCCTATCAAGACTGGTTTGGACATGACGTATTTGACAGGGTCAACTTTAGCAACCAGGTGGATGGTGTAAACATGCATGTAATGCCTGAGCTTCTGGATGACGAACACCAAGGCAAGGCACATCTTTTCTATTAGGGAGTAGTTCAACTCAACGCCGATGAGAGTTCGACTGAGGTAGTAAAGCACTCATTCTTTTTGGGATTCAATTTCTTGTGCCAAGAGTGCTCCAACTAAACTTTCCTGAGCGACGATGTACAATATGAAAAGCATTCTGGCATGCTTCGTCCTATACAAACGGAAGATCCTTATTCATGAGTTGGCCGAACGGTTGACAATGCCCTGTAAGGATAGAGATGAAGAGTCTGATAAAGGTTAGGCGTCTTTGTAGACTTTTTAGCTTGTGTAGGTTTCTTGGCTCAGGCATGCTTTGAATGGCCTTGATCTTTAATTGGTCCACTTCAATGCCACGGTGCTTAATAATGAAGTCGAGGAACTTTCCAGAGGTGACGCCAAATGTACACTTTAACGAGTTTATCTTAAGGTTGTATTTTCGCAGCCTTTCAAACACTATTCGCAAATCCTTCAAGTGATCTAATCTTTTCTATGTCTTGACCACCACATCATCTATGTAACATTCTACGTTTTTGTGTAGCAGGTCATTGAAGATTTTCTGCATTGCGCGTGGATTTAACCTCTTTTGGAAGAGCTTTAGGCACCATGTTTTCCTCCATGTAGAACTTGGCGTCTGGGAAGTATGATTAAGCTTCGGTGAATGGCTTGGTATCGCCTTGGATCACCTTCACTCCTCCTCGGTACAATTTTAGGCATTGGTGGAGGGTCGATGACACTACTCCATTTTTGTGGATCCAAGGCCTTCCTAAAAGCAAGCTTTAGGAAGTTCTTGCATCAATCACGTGGAATATTGTGCTTAATTTGAGTTCACCAATGGTCATCTCCACTCAGATCATGCCCATCGTTTTTTGTTCTCCTTGATTAAAACCTTGGATTAGTAGACGGCTTAGGGATAGTTCATCCACCTTGATGCCGATTGTGGTCATTATTGACTTTGTCATGATGTTTATGGCCGATCCAGCATCCACAAGCATGCGGTTGACTTTGTGCTCCTTTATGTACCCAAAGACGAAGAGATGACAGTTGTAAGACTTGGATCCTAGCAGCAAGTCTTCGTCGGTGAAGTGGATTATGTGCTAGGCAACACAACACGTGGCATACTCATGTCGTCGAAGTTTCAAGCCTTCATCCTTGCTTTCTTGCAGCTCATGGTCGTCAGGACTTGGCAAGACTGCTGTTAGTGCTCTTCGCATCTTCTTTGGCAATTATAGTGCTTCCTTAATGCTAAAATGTGTTGGCAGACCTTCTTTGGGCGTGAAGGTCTTTTCTTCCTCAGTGGCGACAACTTTGTCTTTTAAGGGCTCTTCCATCTCTACTTCAACCATGTGACTGGCAATGGTAGTGCACTGTTGGAAGAAGTCCTTCAGGAAATACTCGTGCCAAAATCCAGGAATGTGTGGCTGTTGCTCCATAGGTTCCCCACTGTATGTTGGCTTAGCAGTTCTTACTTTTCCTTTGGGCTTCCTGTTATGGTGGCGGTGATGATTTCCTCCTTGTTCCACCTTTGGCTGGTATAACTTGTGGTTTTGGCTTCCTTGTCTTTTTGTAGGTCACCAATGTCCATCCTTCTTCATCGTTGGTAAGTGCATTTAGGTCATTTGCCCCCAGCGATGGTTGTGCAGAAGGTGCCATGTAGCTTGAGCATTGACAGGAATGGTCATGCATCATTTGGAGATAAACGGGATCAAAAGATCCAAACACAATCACAGTAGTGTGCTTTACGGTTGTGTCTTCTATGTCGAGTTTGATTCGCCCTTAATATGTCAGCTTCATGATGAGCTCTTTGAGGATGAAGCACTTGCCAATGGGATGACTTACGATACGATGGTCCTTGCAATACCTGGGATCGTTAATGAGATTCATCTCTTTGGGGCACTTGCATTCCGGTAACTCGATCACCTTCTTTTCCAGTAAGTCGTCTAACATGGCAGCTACACCTGAGTTAGGAAATGGGTATGTCTTTTGCTCCAGCTCCCTCAAGGTGTTTTTGTACCTGTCTTGGATGCGAGAAAGCTCATCTCTCTTCATCTCCTTCGCTTTGTTCTTGGGGAGATCTTGACGATCGCATATGAGGTTTTAATGGGGGTAGTGTTAATAGTAAAAGCTTCCTTGGCGAGCTTCTTCCCATGATTGTCCACCTTCGGTGCAAATACCTTATCCTTCTTGAAGTCGGAGATTGGCTCAACCAACGTGAGTTTGATATTAACGCCAACCTCACTGAGTTGTGGAAAAGGGAGGAATTGTACTAGAAACAGAGATCTAGAATAAATTAGCTAAAAGATGGTGATGGCAACACCAAATTCTTTCACTTATCCACAGTTATGAGAAGGGGTTGAAACTGCATTGTAAAAATTTTGGATGATGAGAGCGTGTGGGGTAGATAGTGATTTAGCTATCAGAAAGGCTGTTCAGAATTATTATATGAACTTATTCTCCACAAGTGGGGTTAGACCCTGGGGAAGGTCACCTCCCATATGCAACCCACCATTACTCATGCTATGAACTCCTCTTTGCTCTCCGTTCTCCATAGAAGAGGTCCGTGAAGCTGCTTTTCAATTGGGGGCCTTGAAAGCTCCGAGCCAAATGGTTTTCCTAGTCTCTTTTACCACACGTTTTGGGAAACAATCAATGACACTATTATGGATACAGCCACGGAGTTGCATAAGGGTCGAGTGATGTTACAACAACTCAATCAAACCCACATATCCCTCATTCCCAAAGTCCCAAACCCCGAATCCACTTCACAGTATATACCCATTAGCCTTTGTAACAATTCGTATAAAATCATTTCCAAGATCCTAGCTAACCGACTCAAAGCAATCCTCCCCAATATTATCTCTTATCATCAAAATGCTTTTGTCCCTAACAGACAAATACAATATATATTCTCATTGTCCATGAAGCTTTCCACTATTTAAAGATGAAGAAAAAAAAGTGAAGTTTGTGAGCTTGGTCTTAAGTTAGACATGAATAAAACTTCTTTAGCCCAAATACTCCATTCCCATTAGTAAATCAAGTTTGCACAATTCTCAAAATCCCTGTCTCTACAGACCCAGGGAAGTATTTGGGTCTACGGGGAAAGTCTAAACATGATGCTCTCGTCTACATCAAAGATCGAATCTTGAACAAGATTCAAGGTTGGAAAGCAAGTTCACTCACTATGGTAGGTAGGGAATTCCTTCTGAAGTTAGTAGCTTTAGCGGTTCCTACGTATCCTATGACTTGCTTTAAGTTTCCCACTGCCACTTGCAATTCTTTCAATGAGGATCTTGGGAGATTTTGGTGGGGTGAATCTGAGAAAGGAAATCGTATTCATTGGAAAAGCTAGAAGTATCTTTGCGGCACTAAGAATGAGGGGGGAATGGGGTTTCGGGAGCTTGAAAACTTGAGCATCTATCTTCTTGCAAAACAATGCTAGAGAATGATGGAAAATCCAGACGCCTTTTGGGTTCGTGTTCTTAAGGCTAAGTACTTTCCAGGGTGTGATTTCCTAAAAGCTACAAGAGAAGCTCGCCCTTCTTGGACTTAGTCTAGTTTACTTGAAGGCAGAAGAATTATTCTTGAATGAGCTAAATGGCATGAAGGAATGGTAAATCAATCAAAATCTAGCAAGATAATTAGCTTCCTACCTTGGAATGCACCAGCCCTCTACCTCTGCAGTTGATTCTTGGGCCAATTCTTTGATTGATGTGAACACTGCTACTTGGAGACTGGACTCAATCTCTAATATTTTATCTTCACATGACATTGCTCTTATCAAATCTATCCCACTGTACAATACTGATGATCATGATTCTCTTTTCCAGCCTCGGAACAATGATGTTGTCTATACGGTAAAGAGTGGATATCATTGGGCACTATCACCAAAAAAAAAAAAAAAAATCTGTGTGACTAGCACTATATCTTGTTCACACTTGATTGATAAAGAGGTCTAGAAGATTTTGTGGGAGATAAAGGCAATTCCTAAAGTTCTCGATTTTATTTGGCGTGCTTTAAACAATGCTCTTCCTAGCAGATTTAATCTTTTTTGCAAGCATCTACATGTGAATTCAATTTGCCCTTTCTGCAAGGATCAAGATGAATCGATTGGGCATTTGCTTCTTCTATGCTCGTGGGTACAGTGTGTGTGGTTTGGCCTACCAATTAATTACAAGCAAACTCTCATCAAATTACATCATTTGATTGCTAGCTATTCTCAATGGCAAAACTAGTTACAACCAACACTACACAACGCACTCTCCTACTTTCTTACCTTGTTGTTACTTGCTGGGAAATTTGGAAGGAACGGTGCTTTGCTTTGTTCAATGATAAATCCCCCAAACCTGCTACTATCTTGCATCGCATTCTCAATTTAGTATCGAACTGCAGTAACATCTATCGTTGTCATCAGCCACATGCAAATTCTCCAGTACAAAGAACTCTTTCTTGGCAAGCTCGTCAATGGCCTCTAATTAAAATTAATGTCGACGGTGCATGGAATCAAGCTACAAGTAAAGCATGTGCAGGGATTATTGCACGCGATCACAACGGTACATTTTTAGGTGGTGCTTCTTTACACTCACATCGATCCTCGTCCGATGCCGCCGAAGTAGAGGCTGTTCTTGGGGTTTGAAATTTGCCAAAGAAAAATGCTTCAATCATATCATCATTGAAAGCAATTCTTCCAAGGTCATTGATTGCTTGCGGAAACCAAACCTTCGCAACCAATAGTGTCTATATCGAATTATCGATGAAATTTGTCGGGCAGTGGCTTCCTTTGCTTTTGTTTAGTGGCACTGGGTTCCAAGAACGGCCAACCAAGCAGCTCATGTGGCTACATCTTTAACTGATTTGAAAGTGAGCAATCTCTTGTGGGCAACTTTGCCCCCTCCCTTCCTAGTTATGGTGCTATCTTGGGATGGGCTTCCATGTCCTCTGCCATCTTTTGATTGAGGTTTGATAGTGGTATCACTATTAGCCTCTACCTCTTTTGTTTCACCTGAGTGATGTTCAGTAGTGTTTGTCTGATTGTCTAGGCCGTATTTCGCTACTGCTTAGTTTGTATCGACTGCACTCTTTTTTTTATTCTGGGTTCTGCCTTTGGGCTATCATAGCCTTTATTTGTAGTTGTTGTCCCTCTTTGGGTCTTTAATGAAGTTTTCATTTGACCCAAAAAAAAAGCATGATATATTAGATGTGGGGACATCATTTTCATAATCTTTGTATATGGTTTTATAACTTCCAACTTAATGTGAATAAACTAATATAAATGATAGTAGATGGTGTATGTTTTTTTTACAAATTTCTATTCAATGTTATTGCAGAAGATGTAAACATTTTTATAAGAATTCGGTAAAAAGTTTTATCATTTAGTGAAATTTTTTAATCATGTATATTATGTAAAAGTTTTTTTCCCAAAATTCACCTTGCAAGTTTTTTTTTTTTTTTTTTGCCCAAAATTGAACCAAATGAAAAAAAAAAATTATTCTACATATCCAAAATGTTTTTAAAATAACTAAAATCATTTTTAGACCACCAAAAGCGTTTATGATAATGTTACAGAAAAAGTTCAAACTACTTCTAGATTACAAAGTAACTTGAAGTGCTTTGCTTTAGAATAAAAATGCAAATACTTTATTTGCATTTCTATTATAAAATTCGATGCATTTCTAAAATAAGTGCTTTTAAAGAAACATTTTCAAACAAAAAAGAGTACAAATAGTAAAGCAAAGGTGCAGGTAGATAAAAAACATTTGGGTCAAATCAAATAAATCCTTGTGAAGGAAATGATAAATACAACATTAACTTTTTTTTTCTAGCTGCCCTATGCTTTTCTATAATTAGTAGAACACTTGGACCCCTCATTGTGACGCATATAAATCATTTTAGTCATGTGGCTAGTTGTTGATTGATTGATATGAATCATATCATCAATACTTCATTGCTTGTTGTACCTATATATATACTGGCTGTGGTTATAGCTATGAAGCTTATACCATCCAATCTCTGTAGTTAAATTGTACCGTCAGAGCCACCCTGCAATTTATTACTGCTCTTTCGGACCACATTGAGATCTTCTGCTTTCTTTGCAGCTGCTTGGTTATTATGATGGGCTGTTACCATTTTCTCACAAGATGGGCACATTGTAAGCATTGTAGCCTTTGGAATTTGAATGTACAATGGTGATGTCCCGTTGCCGTTTAATGATTTCAGCTCCTGCAATTCTTGCTTCAACCTCCGATTCTCGATGCCGAGACTTGCACAGCATTTCTTTAAGAACTCACAGTCTACTTCTGTTTGCTTCAACTTTGTCCTGCGGATGCATGCACATCAGTTTATGTGTCGCCTTTTGAGAACATATATAACGTGTCAAACTGTTTGGTACGAGAATAATTTCTATTTATGAGTCACCTTGCTCTTCTGTTCTGAAACCAAACTTCAACTTGTCTTGGCTTCAGATTCAATTGCTCGGCAAGTGACTGTTTCTGGGCCTACATAATATAAATCAAACAAACTAAATGGTAATTAAATAAGTAAAATAATTCTTGACAAAGCAAGCCTTCACAATTTCTCATCTTTATCCTTTCATCAACCGTTATGTCATACTGAGGAACCAATATTCATGAGGGAGAACGAGTTTGAAATTCAAAATTATAATAGAACTGATCGATCCCCCTTATGCACTCAGAGTTTGAGTCCCCCTCTTTGCAATTTAGATGAATTTAAACTAGAACATCGCTTCTATAATAAATAAATAAATAAATAATCTAAAACATGGCTAAATCAGATTAAAGATTTATATCATACCAGATTAAGGGTGCTATGCCGATTGAAGCTCTCTTCAAGCAAGGTGGATTGCTCTTTTGTGAGCCTCAGCTTCTTTCTCACAACGTTTTTGTTGTTCATGATTACACCCTTTATATTGGTGTGCTCAGTGCTTCTCTCATAACTATCTTCATCTTCATCCATCGTCTTCAAACTTGATCCATTTGCGATGTGATCGTCCGAACTAGGAACCTCCTTCTTCGGGCAAAGCGCAAATGATAGGTCCAAGCAAACCGAAGGATTATCCTTGTTCTCTTGCCTTGAAGCATATTCACACACACCAAGCCCTAGTTGGAGCTCTGTGTTGCATGCTGCTTCATCACCATCCATGTTTGAGAGAGAGAGAGAGAGAGAGAGAGAGAGAGAGAGAGAGAGATGAATATAATTGTGAAATGGGAAAGGTGGGGGATAATTGGGATTTGATGGAGATTTTATTTTGGGGGTTGAGTCTTAATCAGTTATTAGTCATAATAATTTTGATTGAGAAATTACTTACACCAAATAACCCGTTTTAATGTACTAATGAAAAGTAGAGTAGAAAGAGTAAAGGAAGACGTTAAAATTTTGACTCCTTTTTAGGAAACCAAAACCTTCTTTAATGCCATATGTTTTCCTTCAAGAATTCCATGGGTTAATGATTTTTCTTGAGCTAGCATTTTTTTCTCATCCGTAAAGTTGACTTTCCCCATAACAACATTATCTAGTCTTTTCTTTGACTCTTTCTTCTTAAACCGATGTCCACTCATACAAAACAAATTAAAAGAATTCATATCCAATAATTTGCTGAATGATGTTCCTCAATCCCAATTCCAAGTTTCTCCGTTGTTCAAGTTTGATCAGGCACACCCTTGATTGTAAATACATGTAACGGTCGTGGTAAGTATCGTCATTTTGGGGTACATTATTCATGTTTCTTTTTTTGTACTTCTTATTATTAGATAGTGCCTATAAATCTCATGATAGGCACATTGCCTGAACATAACATTAAGTTACGAATGTAACTCTCGAGGGATTGACCACTATTATAAATATAGTAAGACGAAGAACTATTGTTCATTAGAGCGTCGGGACACGGGGGTTGTTCCCATCATTGAAGTCAAAGTGTGGGACTGAGCTTTCCGAATGATAAAGACAAAAAAGTGTATCAGGGAATCCCAAATTCCTAAACATCGGTATTTTTCTCATCTTAAATTTATTGGAGTTTTTAGAGTTTCATTCAATTCCATTAGTTAATGCAGTTTTGACTCTTTGCTGGAACATTTCAATTGGATTTATATGTAGTAATTGGGAATTGGCTTCATGTGGTTTATGATCATTCGATTTAGATGGCTTGAATATTTGACTTTATATAAAAATGATAATGAACTGAAGACTGAAGTGCCGAAGTAAGTTCCTTTTTAATTGCATTTTGTTTTGGTTGAGTCGGTGGTTGTTGATTTGATCAAACTTGTATTATATTGACTCTTTTTCCTTTGTATCATTTAAACAGCTATGGAGAGGTATTTTAAGAGAAAACCAATAGAAGATACTCCTAAACCCTCGACAACAAATATTCATGAAAGTTCAAATGGAAGTGACATAAAAAATATACTAGCAAATCTTCTGGGCTTCAACTTCATATATCATCATATGATTTAATTATTAGAGATCAAGTCTAAAGAGCTTATTTACAAATGGAATTGTTTCAACCTCGAAGCCATCAATTTCCATATACGTCATTTGTAGGAGTACAATGAATTATATTTTGACAGCGTTTGCATAATGACTTTTCTGGATTGAAAGGAATTAGTAGTCTTGCAGAAAATTTGATTGAGATAAAGAGGGATAGACAACATCCCTTGGTGTACTTGTTTGTCAATTTAGCATTGATTTTACCTATTGCAACTACTTTCGTTGAAAGAGTTTTTTCGTTGATGAATATTGTGAAGAATCCACATTGTAATGCATGGGAGATAAATGGTTGAATGATATTTTGGTTGTATACATTGAAAAAGATGTATTTGATTCTATTGACAATATTGTGATACGATGTTCCCAATACACAAGAACATGTCGTGGATAATTATAAATGAAAGTATGATCGAGTTTTAAAAACTATTTTTTATACAATTGCGGTGAATTCCTAGCTTCGTCACTAACTGTGATGGTTCATTATATTTATAATAGTATAGGAATGCATCAGTTTGAGGAATAAAATCAAATCCCTATTTACAAGTGAACATTTGAAATACAACCTATCCAACAACTGTTGCACATTTGAATTTCAATTTCAGAGCTAAACTATGGTTTGACATTAGCCTGTGAGAAAGATTGCGTGATGGTTACGGTTTGGTTGTTAGATGTGGATTTAATAATTTTAGTTTGAGTTAATTTAATTTTGTACTTGATAGTAATTATACAAGAAAAATAATAAGCATGCATCTTTTTAGCCTCTTACACACCCATGTTTGATCCTGACAATAGATTTTGTTTAACTTATTCAATTCGATGACCTGAAATAAAGAGAGGTGTGTGATAAGCTCAAAAGGGTGTGTGAAAATCACTTCCCTTATACAATAAGGCAAAAAGACAATTCACATTTAATGTTTAAATTGAGTGTCATAGTGTTAAGAGTCCCAGTTTTTTAGATAGGAACAGAGCGCCAAATGCGTTTATAAAAAAAATAAAAAAAAAATAAAAAAACTTAAAGTATATTCACTAAGAAATTTCGTCAAATACTAGATGATCTTGTTGTCATCAGTCGAAAGCACACGGACTAACAAATATCAACAATTTGATGAGTATTATCGAGAACTTTTGTCAAGTGCTATCGATGCAACCTGCTGAGATATGCCCAGCAAACATTACATCAAGCACTTCGTGGGCACAAAAGGGGTTCATACCGAACATTTAGAGTGTCCCTAGAGGATCTTCACATGCGTATTTCTCAGCCTCTAGGAAATCTTGAGATCACCTTGGTCCCAATGTACATTCACCCTTAGCTATAAAGTGAGATTATATTGATTCAAATAAAATTTCTCCAATTTAAACTTGGAAACCAACTAGGTTTTGGCCAATTTGGTGACGATTTGTCAATATGACTACAATAGTTTTATGTTTTTTCGGTCTTAGTAGTTTTAGGTTTTGGCCAATTTGTTGAGAGTTTGATACCTATTTTTGTGAGTTCAATTTCTACTCACTGTCACTGAATTTTCTCTGGATAATACTAATGATGTTGATTTTGTGGAACCATGCACTCTTTGTTAATGCAATTACTCGGTTCTCATTGTGAAGAGAGACTCTCATTCAACCGGTGATGCCATATGGTAAACATTTACTAGATAGTTATGTTACTTTTGAACACCTAACAAACATTTAATGAACCGGTAACGCCACTAGGGATATGCATTGGTTTAAGAAGAGAATCTCTTCTTAGTGTGGCGAATAAGCAGATCAACATCATCCTCATAACCATTCCCGACCCATTTTTTTCTTAACCACTACTGAGTTGACCCTCACCTCTGGATTGACAATTATGAAAGACCACCATAGCAAAAGAAAACTCTATCAATGTTAAAAGTATATGTGAAAAATGAGGGATTTAGAAGAGTTGTGTAGAAAGGATGGTGGGAAAGATGTAAAAGAAACATATAAGAAAGACGCACAAAAAGAAAACCAAAAACAATTTTAAGTTGTTTTCAATTTGAAGTTTTCTTCCCCTCTCTGCCATCACCCTTGTTCATCTTTCATTTCCCTATATACTTTCTTCATCTTTCATTTGACAATAAAACCATCATCACAGATTGCATCTTGAAAAAAAGATGCCCTCAACATCAAAATTTTGGAGAGAGAGAGAGAGAGTGGGGAAAGCAGCCAAAGATTGACATGGGAAAAATAATTAGTTGTTGGTGAGGACAAAACATGGTTAATGATTCAATCGTGAGTGGCTTTGTTTGAAGTGAAACACAAAGGTGAATTTCAGTTTCTTCTGTTTACCTGCCCTGCAACACCAGACGGGAATCCAGTTGGACATTATTAGGCCACAAGTAAGTCTTCACCAAAGAGTAAATTTGGTAACAGCATAGACCCTGGGGACACACCTGTCTACACCATTCTGGGCTGCTCTCTCTCTCTCTCTCTCTCTCTCTCTCTCTCTCTCTCTCTCTCTCTCTCTCTCACACACACACACAGTGGAATGCTCTCAATATATATATATACATATATTATGCACACACACACAAACATTGGTGCTCCAACTTTTCCTTCCCTAAGTACAGGAAGCTTTTCATTTCAGCTGTATAAATGATGAAATCTTTGTGTATCATCATCTTCTGTTTCCTCATAACAGGTCTCCAGCTTTTCAGTTCTCAGATAACATGCCAAATGAATCCTGTTCAAGCAAGTCAGTCTTTCATGAGTTAACAATCATAATGTTCAGTTCTTCCTGAACAGTCTGCTTAGTGACGGAAAACATTGTAATTTCACTTCAAGTTTGTAGATTGAAACCATCTGATTCTATTTTTGAAGTTTTTTTTAATAGATGTTGTGTTCGTATTCTATTTTTATCCAAAACCATCATTGAGGTTGTGTTACATGTAGGACATTGATGAAGATGGAGAGTCAGAAGCATCCAAAGTCAAAGAAATTCCACTGGCAATCAAACATGCAAACAGTAACAATGAATTAGACGAGCTTGTTTATCACATTGATTATCATGGAGTGACTACTCATCCAAATCCAACACCCAGACATCCCACACCATAGACCAATACTGAACCTTCTAGACTGAGATGTATGCAGATACGATGTACTTATATATCTTATGAAGGATTCATGAAAAAAAATATATATATATACACGCATATATATCTCATTAAGGAACACTTGATTAATGTTGTTTTTAATACTGTTGCGGAATTCATTTTTCTTTTCATCATTTCGCTCTACCTACATAGCTGTTTGTTCACAAGAATAAACCAAGTCAACAAGTGAAGAATGACGTACCTTGAGCCATAGGTTATGGAATGGCACTTTAACCGTAAACTGGCTACATTAGGTATAAAGCTGGATCATTGACGTATGAATCAGATCCCACTGTGCAAGACGGAGTTGATTCATTCCCTTCCATCAGGGTCTCACACTGTCGGAACTGGCTATAATTAGGAACAGAGAGGAGGAAGCGAATATGTTACTAAACTCATAATTGATAGTGCAGTGAAACCATCCCATTCATATATTGCTTTCTGGCCTTTCTATATGTCTCTAGCAGTATCTTATACCTTTCTATTGCATCCTCAAATATCACCTCACTACTAAACCTGGCTGTTAGCTGCTGGAATGCAGCTTCCACCTTGCCTTTATGTTGACTGCACAATGTGAACAAGTTTTTCATCCCCATCAAATGCATATTCTGTTCACAATTTGGACTGATTTCCTCCTCCGTATTAAGAAACCCAAGCCATCTAATTCGTTGGAAAGGATCTTCGCTTTTCTGAATTGCTAATTCTACATTCCTGAACACTTTCAAGAACTGTGACTCTATTTTAATTTTGTCAATCAACTGACAGAAAATGATTCGCTGGTTTAAATCAAGCCAATTATGGATATGTGATTGTGAAAAAACCGAAGCAACCAAGCAAGCCTTCCGGAAGGTAGAATCAGAATCGTCAATCAGCACAATAGCAGCGTGCAACAAATTCACAGATATATCATGAATAATTCCAGATGAATACTTGGAAAGGTTATTAGCTTTTTTTTGGTTCTGGTTCCAACTGAAGAGTGCAACATGAACAAATCCCTCCCACCTGTACACATTGAGAACCAGAGTATGTCAGAAGTCTAGCAATGTTAATGCGATTATGAGTTCAGAATTTTTTACATGTTACTTGAAGGTTTTTTTCCTTTCAGAAATCGAAATGTAATGGCAATTTCTAATTATACATACATAACCAACCAATACCATAACTAAACTGAGTTTTTGAATTACATTTTGATCTAATATACCAGTACCAGATTAGAAATTGACATCATGCTAACAATGAAACCTTGGGCATATCGCAGTGGATTCGAACTATACTTTGACCAGACATTGTACACACATGCCATCAAATTAGAAACAGAAGGGTAATCAATCACTTTCTTCAATCCATATTCTATGTGAAATAGTGATGACCTCTGAAAGTAATTATTTAAATTCAAAGGCCAAAAACCTAATATAAATTTCCAATAGTATTAGCACACATCTTAGCGTGGTAGTAAACAACAATCATGGAGTACCATATGCACATGTATGTGTCTGTCTGTGTGTGTATTTATTTAAACGACTCAGCTTCAATATTACATAAAGTTAGGATGTACTTTTCCACAGACAGGGGGTCAAGAACTTGTGTCTCTGTCTTGTAGAAAAAAGATGTCAGTTACTCAGCACCATATGATATGGTCACAAATGTGGATCAGCCCACATGCATTGTTCAGCCTCAGAAACAAAGACGTTTCAAAGAAGAATCATTTTAAGCAGTCAAAAGAATTTTTTTAATCTTTTGTATGGTTAAAAATATATTTTGACTGCTTAAAATGATTCTTCTTTGAAACGTCTTTGGGTGTAAGCCAACTCCTTATAAGAAAACTCAAGGTTCTTAATCCACTGATACTTTCAACATGCCCCCTCGCTTCTGGTGTCATCTAAGACTGCACGTGGACATTACATATTGTGTGACGTGGGAACATGTGGGCAGTTGGGAACAACACGTGAGCAACCTGCTTTGATAACATGCTAACACTAGATAATTAAACTTCAACAGACCCAGAAAGCCCTTGAATTCTAGACAATTCAAGTAGTTTGTGTAACTGACCAATTTTATGTTACAGTTACCCAAGTGTTGTGAACTCAATAATTTATAGACCAAGCTCCCTATCTGTTCAATATTTCCCCCACACAGTGCTTAGGAGTCAATGACAGCTTTTGGAGTTAAGTGGAAAGGGATACGGTCAACAGGACTCTAGACAACAACTAGTCATTCATTGAGCATTCTGGAGATTCTATTAAATTAAAATGAAGAGAATGTCATAAAAGTATACAAATGACATTATCACAACAGATATTGTTCATGCCCACAAGACAGTTAGCACAGGTCAATCTCTATTCATATCTTATCTATAATTGGTAGATAATGTATATCACAGCATCAATATTGCAACATTCCCTTATATCCACTAAATATTCAATGTTCCACATCAGAGGGTGAAAAATAAGTTAAAACTATCTGTATGCTTTCGTCATATATCACCTGCACACATGCTCTGCACGATGCTGAATCGTGTACCTATAAGTTTACTTACACTACCAACATCCCACTTGGAAATATTTTATCAATAAACTATGCCAAAAATCATAGCCTTCTGATTTTTTATAATTTTAATAATCAACTAATTAGAAAAGTAAATTCCTAAATACACAACATGAGGACCAAGGATATCTTAAATCACACGGGTAGAAAGTGATTTCATGAACATATTTGACCAAAAAAACCACAGCGGTAGCAATTAAGAAAGTTGATCATTAACGATAGATTATATTTTACTCATACTTACTCAAAAGGAGGCTCAACCTCAATACCGAGTGTAAGGTGTAAGGAATTGCCATCAGACCCATCAAAACTAACATTCTCCGTGCATGCCTCATGGAGAACACCTCTGGGAATATACAAAATATCACCTTCTCTCAGCAAAAATTGTTTGCATTCAGCTGGTGAACTCTGCACTTCTGAAGCATGTAGCTGATTAAGAGGATCATACAAGCGAGGTAAATGCACATTTGACTGAGGATACAGTCTCCATTTCTTAGTCCCAACAAGTTGGCATACAAACACACAATGGTCATCGTAGTGGCGAGCCAAACCCTGAGAATTAGGTGGTGTCAAGTACATATTGGCACCAATTGATGGTTGACCAAAAAGAGATGCCAATCCATCAGCAATAGCTGCAACGCTCTCAAAGCGGAACTCCATTCCACGCAGTGCAACTGTATAACCTTCCTTGTATGCTTCTTCGCATTTTAAAACATCTTTAACACCAAGATAATGAGGATCCCTTGTACAACAAGAGTTCAAACTGTTCTGAAAAAAATGTTCCTCCCTCTTAAGGTGGCAGTCTGTTCTTAGAACCCGAATGTCCTGCTGGTAGGTTAGAAGGCAACCCAATTTATTTTTCACCTCCTCTAGGAAAGTAAGGATGTTAAATTCATCAGAAGCAATAGGAAGACAAGAAACCATCCTCGGAAGCATAGAAGAAAGAAACAAAGGAAATGTTCCTGTTGAGTTTAGTGATCGTACAAATGGTCCAAAAATATCATTCTCCTCAACTAAATCCCCTTCTGGATGCCCACGCCGCACAAGAAACGGTGACACCTCCCACTGATTTGATACGAAATCCTTAAAACCAGACTCAGAGAATCCAAATATCTCCCTTTCAACCACATGAAAAGGCAAAGGCTTGATAAGCTGAGAGGCACAAATGGAAAGCCTAAAAAGGGTTTCGGCTATATCACTAATCCTAATGTTGCTAATATGTAAATGCCCCCCTTGGGTGGACTCTAATTGGCTTTCGAACACCATTTCATTCCGCACTTTCACCCACAGATTTCTCATGAAGGCGAAAAAAACATGAGAGAGGTTTGTTGGGATGTTCTCCAATTGCTCAATTTTACAGGTATTGATGAGAAGAACTGCAGCACTAAGAAGTAACACTGGAAGTTCATCTCCCTTAAACCCAATTTTAGGAGCGATAACTCCTCCACTATCCACAGAAACAGAGCAAAAAGACACTGAATTTTCCAAAGATTTATGAACCTGAAGAAACCCAGAACTAAAAACCTATCACATGACAAGCCAAGTAAATGAAAAACAATGGAAAGCAAAATAGTTGGGTTTGACAAAAAAAATGTTGGGCACTCACAGAATCCTGGGAAGCGCAGAGGAATCGAGCAAACGACGCCGTCCGAAACCAGTGGTGCACAAATCCAGAAGGGCATTGCAGGCAGCCACTGAGACGCCGGTGTTGGAGCTGGCCAATGAGGAGAGCAAGCTATTGATTATGTCAGCATCGGAAGCAATCCTCTGGTTCATGTCCAAGGACTCCAGGGCGGCGTACCCCACCATCTCAGCGGCACGGCGAGATATTGCAGGAGAGTTGAAAGTGAGGAGAGTTGGGAGAAGAGAGAGGGTGGGATCGGTGATCGAGCGGTGGAGTTTGTTTAGGCATTTATTGATTAAGGGTCGGAGGGAGTTGGGGTTCAGAGATGAAAGAGCGGCCAGCACGACGGCGAAGGCGGTGTCGTCGCTAATGTCATCGGATTCCGGCTTTCTTTTTCTTTTGCTGCGATTCTCCATTTATCTTTCTAGTAGGTGAAGGGAGTTGAGCTTAAACTCTTCTAATAGGAGTTGGCAATAGTGTCATCTGACCAGCCTTTTATCCAAAACATTCTCATTTTTTTTTCAAAATATTAGGATTAAGTGTGGTCCCACTCCATATCCAATTTTAATTATCCGAATCATTTATTTTGTAAATCTCGATTCATAAATCATCCTTACAAAAATTCAATTCAATCCGAAACCATTTGCCTATTTAATTATGTTGACTCTAAAAATTACAAAACCTACGTGGCGCGCAGGCCGAGTAACTAATAAGCTAACTACGTCCTTCAGTCGAATGCGGGGCGTGCCAACTCGTCAGCCGAGCCTGGCCGAGGAGTAAAATTTGTTGATGTAGCTTTGAGCGCGTCGTTGACTTCTCTATCTTGCGATTGCGACCGAGGAAGGAACGCTCTCGGTCTCTGGGTTCTACAGCCTGAAGACAAGGCTACTAATTCTGCGGAGTTCACAAATCGTCGGAGCCCGATTCGGTCACTGGGATTATATTCGTAAGAGTATAAGCACGTCGAATCGAGACCAAACTATATGGGCACAGGTACTCAAATGTGATGTATGTCTTGATGGTGAACGTAGTTCGGCCGTCGGAATGCCGAACCCTGAAACTCACTTGCGAGTATCCAATCATAAAACCACTCGGCGTCCAGTACGCCGAGTAATGCAATTCGTAACACCTAACTATGCCGAGAAGGCTAGTAAGGTGACCTCTACCAACAAAGGTTCGAAAACCCTTCTCCACCGAGACTTAGATAGATAACCGATCGACCTCGACGCAGTGCTGTTTATCCAAACTGAAGGTGCTTCTTGGTCGGCTGATTCTGCGGCAGCAGTGCTGTTTATCCAAACTGAAGATGCTCGCCGGGTGCTTCCACAGTGCTGTTTATCCAAACTGAAGGTGTGTCGGCGAGAAAAGAAAAGGAAAAATCTCAAGGTGTTTGAGAGGTTTTGCGCAGGGCAATTGTATGCTGATTTGAAGGGCCTTTTCTGTTGCATGATCTCTTGTATTTATAGTCCCCCATTCCTTGAAACCAATTCTGATTTGGATTGGGAGTCCTTATCCCATTTCACCTCTAACTCGAACAAACCTACTCCTACTGGGATTCTGAATTTTCCTTCTTTTCGGGACTCCATTCCTTGCCGGTCGAGAATCCTGGTCGCACTAGGACTTCCTCGACCTTTTCTATTCATCCGGACTACTTGGGATAGGATTTGGCCGACCCTGCCAGCTTGCCCGGGAGTTATTATTCGGCCCATAGTATTTATCATCACCTTGGGCCGATCACACCCTGCTGCTCGGCCCAACAGTAATATTTTGGGCCCAAACATTGCCCCCTCGCTTCTGAGGTCGCCGACTGTTAACTCTTGGTCGGGCCTCGGCCTTGAAGAAGCGAAAACGTTTATTGCCTTTTTGGACTTTACTTCCTTAATGACCGTTATTCCTGCGCATTTATGAGACATGATTGCACTTTCCTCGTTGCCCCCAACGAGTGGCCACGTGTCGTTTCTCCGCTGCTGCTTTTTAAAAAATATCATAGGCTCATCGGCGGGTGGCCCCGATTGTTCCGTTGGTGGTGCATTTGAAAAAATATCAAGTTGTAGTCTTGTGCGACCATTCCGTTGACGGACATGTTGCACCGGGACGTATTCGGCCTTCCCTTTGTTTTTGGGAAGGTGAGCATCCACCATACCAATCGTTGTTGAAGGGAAAGGATTAACGTCGACCGCCATCTTTTCCGGAAATTTCAACTTTCCTTTTTCGATCCAACTTTGAATTGTGTCCCGGAACACAACATAATTATTGGTTGCATGCTTATTAGAATTATGATACTTGCAGTATATCTTTCCTTTTAATTCATCGGCCTTAGGGATAGTATGTCCCAGCCGAAGCTTGATGATTTTTGCTGCCAATAATTGATCGAAAATTACATCAGCTTTGGTGATATCAAAAGTGTATACTTTTGATGACTTACTCGTTTCCTCGGCGGCCAAACGGGTTTTAGCGTCTTTGGTATTTACTTGCGCCAAAGCCTTGCAAACATAGGGTTTGTCTATTACTATCTCGGCCGCATCCACACTAGCATACTGAGGGTCTTCACTTTCGGCCGTTGCATAGCTAACCGTGGGGTTCTTATACAACGTCCCCCGGGATGGTGACGTTGATATCTTTTCTTCTCGGAGCAGATAATCATATTGTTCGACGTGTTAAGCAAGTTCGTACATATCTCGAATATTTGCCCTCAGAAACTTCTTTTTGTACTCCACGTTTAATCCGTTAAGGGCGATCCTGACGAACTCCACTTCGGGGAGTGGTACTCGGCACCAATTCCTGGCCGACTTAAACCTTGTTAAGTACTCCATTGGAGATTCGTCGGATGCTTGAGCCATCCTGGCCAAGGATGATACGGACATTTCCATCCCTGGCCGATAGAATTGTTCATGGAACTTTTCGACTAATTCTTCCCAACTCTGCACAGAATTGGGTGGAAGATTAATGTACCAGGTGAAAGCTGAGCCTGTCAGTGAAAAATTAAACAACCGTAGTTTGTAGAAGTCGCTATTGACGTCTCCACACTGAGCTGTGAACCGAGCCACATGTTCTAATGAGGATAAAGACGATTCCCCGGCAAAGAGGCTGAAATCAGGGATCTTAAATCCTCGTAGGTATTCAAACCTTTCTACATAAGCCGGGTATGGATGGATGAATTTTGGAAACTTCGGCCCTTTCTTCAGGGCCGAATCAATCATTCTCTGTACTTCGGTCAAGTTTACGGAAGCGGCTTCTTCTCCCTGGCTTGGTCCCTCGGATCTATTTCCTGGTTCTCTTCTTTCTAAGGGGACTGGTTGCGGCCGAGCGGACCCTCTCTCGGCTGGTATGGGCACATTCGTCGAGAGCTGCCGAGGTTGGCCGACCTGGCCATCTTCGAAGGCTTTACTAACCAGTAGTTCAAGCATTCTGGTCTGTGTATCGTTGTTACTTCGTATTGCTTCTAACAAATCATTCATCTTTTGACCAATCGACTGCTCGACCTGACGATACTATTCATCCAGTCGTCTCCTAAGGAATGTCCTAGTTGGTGGATCGGAACCTTCCCCACCATCGTCATCACAATCTTCCACAATCCCTTCCAAAAACATTCCAGCCGTTTGATTCGGGACTGTTGGGTTGTGAGGTTGCCTGCAGAGATAGATTTCATTCTCTCGGCGTGTTACACTTGTGGCCTCGGGCGGCGCAACAATGATCGGATTTTTTGTAGAGTGCAAATCCTGCCCAAGGCCTTGCATTGGCAAGTCAGTTGTTGACTTTCCCATGGTTGTTTTCTTCTTTGTAGACCGTGTTTCAACGGGCATGAACTCCGAAGGTTTAGCACAAAGATCCCACCGGGCGTGCCAAAATGTTGACTCTAAAAATTACAAAACCTACGTGGCGCGCAGGCCGAGTAACTAATAAGCTAACTACGTCCTTCAGTCGAATGCGGGGCGTGCCAACTCGTCGGCCGAGCCTGGCCGAGGAGTAAAATTTGTTGATGTAGCTTTAAGCGCGTCGTTGACTTCTCTATCTTGCGATTGCGACCGAGAAAGGAACGCTCTCGGTCTCTGGGTTCTACAGCCTGAAGACAAGGCTGCTAATTTTGCGGAGTTCACAAATCGTCGAAGCCCGATTCGGTCAGTGTGATTATATTCGTAAGAGTATAAGCACGTCGAATCGAGACCAAACTATATGGGCACAGGTACTCAAACGTGATGTATGTCTTGATGGTGAACGTAGTTCGGCCGTCGGAATGACGAACCCTGAAACTTACTTGCGAGTATCCAATCATAAAACCACTCGGCGTCTAGTACGCCGAGTAATGCAATTCGTAACACCTAACTATGCCGAGAAGGCTAGTAAGGTGACCTCTGCCAAAAAAGGTTCGAAAACCCTTCTCCACCGAGACTTAGATAGATAACCGGTCGACCTCGACGCAGTGCTGTTTATCCAAACTGAAGGTGCTTCTTGGTCGGCTGATTCTGCGGCAGCAGTGCTGTTTATCCAAACTGAAGATGCTCGCCGGGTGCTTCCACAGTGCTGTTTATCCAAACTGAAGGTGTGTCGGCGGGAAAAGAAAAGGAAAAATCTCAAGGTGTTTGAGAGGTTTTGCGCAGGGCAATTGTATGCTGATTTGAAGGGCCTTTTCTGTTGCATGATCTCTTGTATTTATAGTCCCCCATTCCTTGAAACCAATTCTGATTTGGATTGGGAGTCCTTGTCCCATTTCACCTCTAACTCGAACAAACCTACTCCTACTGGGATTCTGAATTTTCCTTCTTTTCGGGACTCCATTCCTTGCCGGTCGAGAATCCTGGTCGCACTAGGACTTCCTCGACCTTTTCTATTCATCCGAACTACTTGGGATAGGATTTGGCCGACCCTGCCAGCTTGCCCGGGAGTTATTATTCGGCCCATAGTATTTATCATCACCTTGGGCCGATCACACCCTGCTGCTCGGCCTAACAGTAATATTTTGGGCCCAAACAAATTATAAAGATAAAATTTAATTGTTTCTTATATAACAAAATATTCGTTAATTTTTTTTAACCCAATTAGATGTCTTAAATATTTTCAATTTGGCTAATATTTTGCGATGGTCTATGAGGTACAACTTGAAAAATAGACGGTTCGAATCGTTAAAATTTGATGTGGTGTGGACCCCATAACTAATCCCTAATTTTATTAAATAATAATAATAATAATAAGAATATATTCCCTTAAAGGCTTCTGTCATCTGACAATGTAACGCTAATCCAATCCACTTTCCAAGCCAAGTCCAGCTTTGTTGTTGTCAACTCCATAACCATGCTCTTTCAACTTCTTTTGAGTCTTGGTAAGGTCACGTTCTTTGTCGTTCATGGTGTTTGAAACCTTCTTTGCAAGATTGGAAGAGGAAGCGAAGTCGTATCCAGCCTTCGACATAAGTTTGTAGGCGTTTGGATCAAAACCTTCTTTGGTCCTCTTGGTTGGAAGATAGCTTGGTTCCACCCCCTTTGGCAGAGCTTTTATGAAGCCTTGTGGTAGTCTTGCAACCTTAGCGTCGCTTAGCTGTGTCAAATGCAAAACTGCATTCGTCTTGAGCAACTTCACATTATCCTTATGCCACTGTGTGTCGGCTTTGCTTGCTCCAGCTTCGAATGGGGATTAGCCATTATTTCTTCTCGACATCGGGATGTATCAGAAGACGGGTGTGTTCGGTCCTTTTGAGGGCGTCCCACTCCCTTTGGTTATTGCAGGTTTAGCAGGCTCATCATTGTTTTTGCTTGAAGATGGCACGGCTTCTCCTTCTTGCTTCTTGGGCAGGGCTTGCCATTTCTGCTTTTTAGGTGTTGCTTTGCCCGTGGATTTAATCTCTTTTGGAAGAGCTTCGAGCACCATGTTTTCCTCCATGTAGAACTTAGCGTCTGTGAAGTGTGATTCAGCTTCGGTGAATGGCTTGGTATCGCCTTGGATCACCTTCACACATCGATAGAATTTTAAGCATTGGTGGAGGGTGGATGGCACTACTCCATTCTCATGGATCCAAGGCCTTCCTAAGAGCAAATTGTAGGAAGTTCTTGCATCAATCACGTGGAATATTGTGCTTGATTTGAGTTCACTAATGGTTATCTCCACTCAGATCATACCCATTGCTCTTTGTCCTCCTTGATTAAAACCTTGGATTAGTAGACGGCTTAGGGATAGTTCATCCACCTTGATGCCGATTGTGGTCATTGTTGACTTTGGCATGTTGTTTATGCCTGATCCACCATCCACAAGCATGCGGTTGACTTTGTGCTCCCTTACATACCCAGAGACGAAAATATGACGGTTGTGAGGCTTGGATCCTAGCAGTAAGTCTTTGTGGGTGAAGTGGATTGCGTCCTAGGCAGCACAACACGTGGCATACTCATGTGGTCGAAGTTTCAAGCCTTTATCCTTGCTTTCTTGCACTTCGTGGTCGTCAGAACTTGCCAATACCGCTGTTAGTGCTCTTCGCATCTTCTTTGGCAATCGTAGCGCTTCCTCGAAGCTAAAGTGTGTTAGCAGACCTTTTTTAGGCGTGAGGGTCTTTTCTTCCACAGTGGCGATAGCTTTGCCTTTTGAGGGCTCTTCCATCTCTACTTTAACCATGTGACTGGCCATGGTAGTGCATTGTTGGAAGAAGTCCTTCGAGAAATACTAGTGCAAGGAGACAGGAATGCATGGCTCTTGCGCCATAGGTTCCCCACTGTATGTTGGCTTAGCAACTCTTACGTTTCCTTTGGGCTTCTTGTTGTTGTGGCAATGGTGATTTCCTCCTTATTCCACCTTTGGTTGTGTGACTTATGGTTTTAGCTTCCTTGTCTTTTTGTAGGTCACCAATGTTTATCCTTCTTCATCGTCGGTAAGTGCATTTTGGTCATTTACCCCCAACAATGGTTGTGCAGAAGGTGTCATATGGCTTGAGCATTGATGGAAATGGTCATGCATCATTTGGAAAGGAACGGGATCAAAGGATCCAAACATAATCGTAGTAGTGTGCGTTGTGGCCGTGTCTTCTAGGTCGAGTTCTATTCACCCTTGTTATGCCAACTTCATGATGAGCTCTTTGAGGATGAAGCACTTGACAACGGGATGACTTACAATACGATGGTACTTGCAATACCTAGGATCGTTAACGCGATTCATCTCTTCGAGACGCTTGCATTCCGATAACTTGATTACCTTATTTTCCAGTAAGTTGTCTAACATTACAGCGATTTCTGAGTCAGGAAAAGGGTACGTCTTTTGCTCCAGCTCCTTCAAGGTGCTTTTGTACCTGTCTTGGGTCTGGGAAGGCTTATCTCTCTTTATCTCCTTCGCTTTGATCTTGGAGGAGATCTTGATAGGCGTAAAAGATGTTTTAATGGGGGTAGTGTTGATAGTAAAAGCTTCCTTGGTGGGCTTATTCCCATGATTTTCCACATTCGAAGCAAATACCTTATCTTTCTTGAAGTTGAAGATTGGCTCATTTTTTCCATGATAGGTGATGCTCAACTGCATGTCGTGGGCACGAGTGGCTAAGTCTTCGAAGGTCCGTGGTTTGATGCCTTGAAGGATGTAGTGTAACCCTTATTACATGCCTTAGACGCACATCTCAATCGAGGAGATCTGTGAAAACCTATCTTTGTAGTCGAGGCTTAGAGTGCACCATCAGTTGATGTAGTCCACAATTGGTTTGTCCTTTCATTGCTTCATGCTTATCAGCTCCAACATGCTTACAATGTGGCGGGTGTTGTAGAAATGGTTGAGGAATTCCCACTCCAATTGTTCCCAGCTGTTGATGGATTCAGGCTCTAGGTCCGTGTACCAGTCGAATGCATTCTTCTTCAGAGAGCGGACAAACTGCTTTGCGAGGTAGTCTCCTTCTGTCCCCGTGTTGTTGCAAGTTTCAACGAAATGGGCAACATGCTGCTTTAGGTTTCCCTTTCCATCAAACTGCATGAACTTTGGTGGTTGATAACCCTCGGCATCTTCAGGGCGTCAATCTTCTTGGAGTAGGGCTTTGAGTACAACACTAAGGTATGTGAGCTCCCTTCGTATTGCGCCTTGATGGTGTTGGCAATCATCTTATGCAGTTGCTGGATAGAGAGAGAGATCTCATGAGCACCGCTACATGGTCTAACTCCAGCTTCTCTTTGACTTTCTCCACCGGAGGCTTTTCTTCTTCATCGGCTTCTTTCTTTAGTGGATCAACCTTTAAGTCAACTTTCACGTTGTGCTATGCCTTTAGTTGGGTGACGAGTGCAGTGATTTTCAAGTCTTTCTCCTCCACATTCCGTGTAAGGTTTGCGATCGCTTTATTCATTTGAGCCAGTTTTTCTTCGATTAAAGTCACTTATGTGGTCATGACTTGCATGGCTGAGCTGCTGCTCGAGTTGGCATCGGAAAGTAAGGACTCTGAGTACTTCCTTAGGCTTTCCTTTCTTGGCGTCCTTAACGAGGCCAGGTTGATCACGGGCACGTGCCTTGGGTGCTCTTGTTTCTTTGGCAGAGTTAATGCATGGGTGGAAGCTGCGGCAGAGAAAGCTCTTACCTTGCTTAGGGTTGTGATGCTCGAAGTGTCACCACTTGCGGCGAGAATGTTCTTGTTCTTCACCTTGGTTGCGAGAACAGCTTGATCCTTTCTTGATGACATTTGTGCTTTTTTTTTTTTTTTTTTTTTTTGCAGATGTGAAGATAGAGATGAGAGGCAGAGATAGTCCCACTAGGAGTGCCAAATTTGTAAACACGAATATTCCTGCGATGAATGAGACAAGAACACGTGTATCAATTAATATATTTTGTATTAATTTTGGGGTTACAATCTCTTTTACAATTTGATCCTCGGATTCTATCTTCGTAAGGTATAGATATGTGGATGGGATGTTGATCCAAAGGGTCGTCGATGCTTGGTCTAGGGATGAACAGTGGTGCAGATCTGTTGATGTTGTTAATCCAAAGGGCCATTGGGGCTTGATTTTAGGATGAACAAAGATGAACTGATATTCAAGGGCCTTCGGGGTTTGATCTTGATGAACAATTGTGTGGATTTCTTCAAGGTCCTTTGGGCTTGATCTTGATGAACAGTTGTGTGGATTTCTTCAAGGATTTGATGAAGAACGAAAAGAGCTTTCTTGATTCTTCAGGATTCTTAGGAATTTGGGAGGTTGGATTAGGGGTGGAAAAAAATACCGAATTTCCCAAAACAATCCGAAAAATTCCCGAAACCAAACCGACAAAATACCAAACCGAAAATCCTGAAACGTTCGGTACCCAATACCTAACCAAACCGAAATTTTCGATATAGGAATCGGTTTCAAGTTTTCGTTTTTTGGTATTCCTAAACTAAACCGAAATAAAAAATATATATATTATTTAATTTTTAAATATATATTTGAAATTGTAACAACCATCGGATTTGGTTGAGATTTAATCTCAACCGTTGAATAAAAATCAAACCCTACACTTACACTTTGTCTCTCCCGTCTCTCTCAACACTCAGTTCACTCATTCTCTCTCGTGGCTTGCCGTATTCCCAAACCGAACCGAAATAAAATATATATATATATATATATATATTATTTAATTTTTAAATATATGTTTGAAATTGTAACAACCATCGGATTCGATTGAGATTTAACCTTAACCGTTGAATAAAAATCAAACCTTACACTTACACTTTGTCTCTCCCGTCTCTCTCGACACTCAATTCACTCATTCTCTCTCGCGGCTTGCCTTCTCCCTCACCTCACCACCCTCGTCGTTGATTTGTCTCTCCGTTTCGAATCCGGCCACACAAGTGACTCACCTGAGTCACATCTCTCTCGATTATCACCTCCATGATCTTTCTCTCAGTCCCTCTCGACTTCTCATCCCACACAGAGTCATAGTGGAGGAGCCTTCCTTCACAAATTAAGGCCACCGGCACCACTCTCCTTCTCAGTCTCTCTCAATTCCAGTCATCCAATGCACTGTGCAATTCTCCCCCAAATCAGGTAAAGTTCACAACCTAATTTAGGGTTGGAATTCGAGATTAGGGTTTGTGAAATTTAGCACTTGGAAGATAAAGTATACTGCATACTGAGGGTTTAGGGGTTGAATTGGTGGTTGGAATTTGAGATTAGGGTTTCTTTTCTGTCACAGACTCCTCACAATTAAAGCATAAATTTGTTACGGGTTGATAGTTCATAGTTCATAGTTGTAGCAATAATTGCAGTTGCTAAAATGAATTTCGAGAGTTGGTGTAAATTAATGAATGGAGTTCAGAATTAACCATGGGATTTTGGGATGTTTGTAATGGAGCACCATAAATGTATTTACAGTTTGCATTTGGTCAGAAGTGAGAAAGGAGGAAACACGCAAGCAAGAACTAGAGGTATTGTGGCAATACAGTCAATGTGTTAATTTGCATTTGCATTTGTATGCTAATGGAGTTGAACAAATAGGACTTGACTGTTGTGCAATCTGAATATTGCTATCATTTTTTTGAACTCAACATTTAGCTGCATTATTGTTGACAACGAAACATGAGGACCTTTTCTTATATCTGCTATGCTCTCTCTCTCTCTCTCTCTCTCTCTCTCTCTCTCTCTTCATTTTGAATCTGATCTAATGCATATGACTGTAGCTAGTGTTAGGCATTGGCCATGGTTGCTCTTCTTGTTATGTTTTTATGCTAACAATTATCTACGAAAAGCTTGTTTTCTTTTTTTTTCTTTTCATAAGAATAGTTGCAAAAAACTATTGCAACCTGTATACTTATTAATGAGATAGTGATTATTATGTTGAATGTTTCTAAATGAAGGTTACCATTTTATGATTTTATACCACTATATTATGAATGTGACATTACATATTAGAATAGCCTGCAATATATGTTGAAGAATATAAAAATACAAGATAGGCTGGAGCAACAGAGAAGCTCTAGTGTTATGTTGATCAATGATCATTGTATCATGATTCATGCATTTTCGAATGAAGAATGATCAACAGTTTAAATTTGTTGCCATAATCGAATTGACTGTAACTTCTTTGGTCCTGTCGGTTATATGATATTGAATGTCTTTGGTCCTATCTACTTTAATTTCTGATGTTCCTACATGATTTTTACAGGTTGTCCAACGTCTTCAAGAACTTTTTGCCCAAACGAAGTACAAAGAAGCTACTGAGCTTGCTGCGGATACTGTTGCTAAATTCAATTTTTAGTCCAATAGCCCAAAAGCCCAAAACTATTTTGGGATTCCCGATTGTCCCGAAATCCCAAAACTATTTCGGAATTCCTGAAAATTGGGATTCTCAAAAATTTGGTTTGGGATCGGTATTGAATTTGGGATTCCTGAAAACTTCGGTTTGGGAATCAGGACTTGCATTTCAGTTCGGTATCCCATCCCGAACCAGCCCTAGGTTGGATGCTTGAAAGCTTTAGAGTTTCATAGCTTCAAGGATTTGGGGAATTCTCTTCCAATTTGGGAGTAGAGAAATGTATATGTGAATTTGTGGAATGAAATGAAAGGCTTGGCCTTCTATTTATAGAATTTTTTCAAGGCTTAATTTTGAATATAATAATCAGATAAAATAAATCATTTCTGTCAGGTATTGACACATGTCCTTTTTTTACTCTTTCGATTTTTGTTATACCCTGCGTATAAGATTTATGTGACACGTGAACGTTGAAATTTTAATGCATTGGTCAACAATTATTTTACCGAAATTTCAATGTCTACACCCACGGCACGTGGCAAGAAAGATAGGAATGCCCGAAGCTTATAAAGCGTAGTCAAACAGGCTAGGCTTAAGACCTATTAGAGATGTTACTTGTCTCCAAGTAAGAAACTGTAACTGAAGTCAATTTAGGATACCTTGGGGGTTAGGTAACGTAATCACTATCCTAGTAATTCGACAAAAAAAATCATTATCCTAGTAAGATTGGGTAACTTATCCTAGATTTCCTCCTAAATAGTCTCCTGATTTAATTAGGAATAGTTTCCCTACTAGGATTCTCAAGATCTCTATAAATACTATAGCTTAGTTATTTATCAGGAGACTTCTCTTAGACTCGACTTTTCATCTTCTCCAAGACACAAGAATTCTCTCTATGCCTAACAGAGGCCTATACACCGCCGTCCATGCATGGCACATCTACGGAGAACTCATCTTTTTAATGACCTATCATAGGCTATTCATCAAGGATGATTCACGATGTATTGCACATTACACCATTCTTCTATAGAACTACATCGGTAGTTTGATTATCCTTCCCGGAGATATGTAGGCAGTCTTATTCGGATTCAACCACACCCTCTCCCCAATCAACCCTATTCTCCCCTCGCCAAAGATCATGGATAATTTTGACTAGATTTCGCCTCCGCCCGCGAATGTGAGCAAATTAAGTTTCAACAAAGCTGATTAAATTGTTTTGAAAGATACATTGAGATTTCCTTTTATTTATATATATTTATCAATTTTTTTTTTTTGTCTATTTACATTTGCCTATCATTCTCCTATGTATTCAATGACTCCAACTAGAAGACTTTAGATAAAACAAAAAGTTCTTTTTCTTTTAGTTTGTTTGTTTGTTTGTTCATCTTTTTATATGTATGTATGTGTGTGTGTGTGTATATATATATATGTATTTTGAACAAAATTATAGAGAATGATGGAAACTCCATCAAAAGCAAGTGTTTAAACAACGCAAGGCAACCTAGGATTTGAACAACGCAAGGTAACATGAGATTTATCAAGATGTAGAGGGTCGTGGAGAGTCCATCAAAAGCAAGTGTTTTGGTGTTGGCATGATAAATCAATTCTCAAATAATAAATTAATTCTCAGCAATTTTTATTAATTTCTATTTCTATTTCTATTTCTATTGAATTGGATTTTGGAATTTGGAATTTTAGAACTGTTTTATTTTCTAATTGTGTGTAAAGATAATTAAGATATTAAATTAGATCTATGATGGTAGTTTAGGTAGTAAATTTGGACTAAAAATAATATAGGTGTAAGTTGGTTGTAGAGCCATTATATGGGATCAAATAAAATTTTCATTTGGTATCAAACACACTATCATGTGACTCAAATTTATGATATCCTACTTACAAGTAAAATGAATCTGTTAGAGCTATAGGACACAAAAAGATTCCGACCATTGTTTTATCGGTTGGAAAGAAAGCGTCTCCTTTTATCTGGAGGACACAAGAAGATTTAGATCCCTTGTTTTACCATTGGAAATAAGCAATTTTCAGAGCATCTTTTTATTTCAATTCATTTTTATTATCTGCTGAAAACAAATAGTTTTTGGCACACCCTTTCACCCAACATGAGTAAAAAGAGTTTCACCTTCTATAAAAAGAGAGCCAAGAACAGAGTAAAGTGGAGAAGGAAAGAGACCATGCTGAACTGAATGCAAATGAGAACTTTCTCTTAGCAACTCGAAAGCTCTCTCTAAGCCCTTGCTAGTGTTGCAGCACGAGTCACAAACCTAACCTGAAGCTTCCCACTCTCTTGCCTTCAAGTCTTTCTGTCTAAGCTACTGTAAAAACACCAAACGCCCAAGCTTTCTAAAACACCATTATATCCTATTATAGTCTTTTTAGCATGCTATAAATGACAGTTTGTGTTCTAGTGCAACTGCCATAAACTTCGGGTTGTAGTGCAACCCAAGACCTCAGGTTTGTTCACCACTTGTCGAACAAGGTAGATGGTGAGTACTATAATTGAGTGTGACTCGAAGTATGGTCGGAAAATCAGGCCGACATTATGAGGGTGAGTGCCAGATTTATGACCTCCGAATATCATGGTTTGACCTCTCGTAGTGCTTAGCTAACCTAGTACACTGGTCGTTGCACTCTTTCTTTCTTTATAAGCATAAAGCTAATTGTTGATGGTGAAACTGATAAATACATATAAAATGGCTTACCATGCTTGGGTTTGGAGAGTATTGGTGCTCGGCCAATGTGGGCGTTTAGGTTGACAAACTTAGTGCCAATCTATACCATTCTGGTTGAACATTTCTTCAACAAATAATAGTATCCAATTCTTTCATAGGTTCGGATGTTCCCGACTTTATTCATCCCTGGGGTCTGTTGCTGGCGGTTTCACCAATGAGGTAGATGACCCCGCAAAGTGTTTGGTAATCACCCTGGTCATTTTCTCTTGTTCCCCTCGTCCTTTGGGTCTCTCAATGTCGAGGGATAGGGCTTTTTTTTTCTACTCTTCTGTCTATCATGATACTTAAGGGAGTGTATGACTGCTCACCATAGGGCATTCTTAGAGTTGCTTGGTGGTAAACGCAACCAAATTGTATGTGTTTCCCATAGACAGTGCTTAAATGTTAACGCTGAAATTTAAGACGTTAACAAAGATCAATGTGGTCAGCCCTACGTGACCTCAAGGTAGAAAAATTAAGAATTAAGCAACAAGATTTAAGTGGTTCATCGCTTAAAACTGGGCTACATCCACTGAGGTGCTAGGATATATTGATATATTGAATAAAGGTTACAATAAGCACTCGAGCTAATCTAGTCTCTTTTTTTTTTCTCTTTTTTTTTTTTTTCCGACCAGTTATAAGAGGTACTCGTATCCCTTATATAGGCCCTCAGTGAGCCCCAAAATTCTTTAGCCTTGAGTCTCCCACTGTCTTTGCATTTAATGACCCAAGTGCATTAACGCGACTGCTAGTTGCCCATCCGTTCTTTAGTCAACACATGGTAATGAAGTGACACTCCTTCATGTCCACTTGCATGTTTTCCTAGGCTAACGTGTACCGAGCGCTTTGCTCAGCCCTGGGGTTTGAGGAAACCCATGGCCAAGTGATTGATCTGTCAGCCTGTATGTCTAGTTAAAGGCTTTTTCTTTCTCTAATGGCCAACACGTTGCCCGGGTTTGGTGTCTAAGTAGGTTTGTCCCTTAGACTTTGTGCTATAAAGTTTTTAATATGCCAACTTGCCGCTAGCGGTCGGAAAGTACTTTATGAGAAAATGCTCGGCATCGTTGTTGGTAGAAAAAACCAGACCCTTGAGCAGTCGTCCATAGCGCTCAGAGTTGTCATTTCTCGTTCTATTAGGCCTTGGTCTTCTTTTCCTTCTTTGGGCCTAGTCTTTGGGCCTTCATTGGACCTTCCTTAGGCCTATACTGCTTTAGAGGTCGAAAAGGTCCCTACGTTAACATATTATTTAATATCTTAACAAATGTTGCCAATGTAGTAGTTTGTATTTGATTATCGATAATATCAGTTTACCTTCTAAAAGAAAAGAAAAAACAAGAAAAGAGAAAAAGAGAGGAAGATTGGGGATTCTTCCTCAAATTTCAAAATTTAAATAATCTAACAATGATAAATAAGATAGTGAACACTACCACCACTTGAAGGTGGTGAGCAAAAATCCACTAGTAAAGTTGGATAAGAAAGTAGCCAGTAATAAATGTCATCTTATTTCCTCTACCATGTTTGGTATATATGTATGAATTGGAAACAAAATTTGTAAAGTTATTCAATCGTATCCTTAAATTAGAAATTCACATAATTGGTAACTAATGGTTGCCTCGTTCCCCACGAAAATGAAACCCAAGCTTAATGGAGTTTTGCCCCATGTATAAAGCCCAACGGCTACACGTGCTCCTGTCATCTAATTTGTGATGTCCGCGTATTAGGAGCTATACGTGAAGGGGCGTGTTGAGAATGAATCTCACATTAGTGGGAGGAGAATAGGCCTTACAAGTGCATATTATATTGTGATACTCTTCGAAATGCCAGTTGGTTTTGGTAAAAGCTTTAACGAAGTTTAGGAAAAAATCATTGCTCCACATTTTAACAAGTTCAATAATTAATGGTCACATATGTACTTGTGACCAATTCTTCAACAAGATTAAAAATCAAAAACTACTGCTCCAATTTTCTCTAATTAAAATGTTGATCAAAGATACTTTAACATTGACTAGTCTTTTTATAAATTAATATCAATCTGAGGGGAGATTTAGGGAAAAAAAATGTTAAGGCACGCATGTGTGTTAAAATAAATTATGGCTATTCTCAGTTTACTACCATCAAGTTTTTCGGTTTTCAACATTTGGTACATCAAGTTTTTCTGATCCTAGAGTGGTACCTAAAGTCCAAATTTTGGGACATTTTCATACATCCGTTAAGGTTGCTGTTAAGTCAACCATTAACTGGTGACGTAGCACCCACGTGGACACTAACTTGGCGCCACGTGTCAATCTGGGTACACATGGCTATTAAAGAATTAAAAAAAATTAAAAACCTAGAAACTACAACTTTGGATTTGGAAGGAAACGTTCTGGGTTTTTCCCCCATCGCAGCCGTCTTGGGGGATAGGTTTGCTTCTGTTATTCTTCATGGAGGACAACAGCGGCAACACCACTGCTATTGTTAATGAACCCACTGAGCTCTTCTCTTCTTCCACCTCTCCGTCGTCATCCCCCACCCTTTCTTCCTCCCCGTCTTCCTCTTCCAAAACATGCACAAGTTGTATCTCCTAACACCTCTGCAACACTAATCAGTGTGCTAAAAGCCCCCAAAAATTTCTAAAAAGATTAAAGCTTTGATTTTTATACAAAAATTAGAGCCCATTCATGAGTTGGGTGGGAGCTTCACAAGGCCGAACCCATCTCGATCTCCACTTTCTTTCTCTAATCCTCCTCTCTCTCTCTCTCTCTCCTCCACACCTCAACCTCCTTCATTCCCTCCGACTACTACCTCATCAACTGCGGCTTACCCTCCAACACCTCCATCTTCAACTGTGTCTTTCAACGGACCCGTACAAACCCGGGTCGAGCTCCATTTCGATTGTCGACCAAAACCCATATCCCAATTAGCTCGCCCTCTACCACACGGTCAAAACCCATAATCCATTTCCTTTTCTCTCGCTTTGATGCCATCACCAAGCTCGCCCTCAAATGTGACTGCAGATCAATCAGCGTCGGCGATGAGGAAAGGTGGGTTCGGTTGATTGAACGTTCGTGGTGGTGATTTGACGAGGGGGAAGGCTCAATTGCGATTGCATTTTTCGACTGTTCGCACTCGATGATCCATCTTCCCCATAACAGTGACAGAAGATAAGGTAATTTTCTAAGGTTTTGCATAGATGATGATCCGTCTAGCTCAACGCTCCATAACTCGAGATGATTGGTAGGGTGCGGAGGATAGAAAGGAGAAGGGGATTGGGGAGGGAAGGACGGGTGGATCGAAGTAACAAAAAGGGGTTTTTTTTTTATGTGACCAAAAAAAAAAATTATTTTTTTAAAGTTAGAGTGGGCCCAAATTGACACATGGTGCCAAGTCAATGTCCACGTTACCAGTTAACGGTTGATTTAATAGCAACGTTAACGGATGTATGAAACTATCTTAAAATTTTAACTTCAGATACCACTCTGGGATGAAAAAAACTTGATGTACCAAATGTTGAAAACCAAAAAAAATTAAGAGTAGTAAATCGAGATTAACCTATTAAATTAGGGAGTTTTAACGAAAAACATGTGATACTGTTCACTTTAACAAAAAAAAAAAATCATATTTTTACACTAAAAAATAAATCCTGATACAATTCATTTTACTTTTTATTTTATCTTTATCATTAAAATTCAAAATTTTCAAACCTTTTAAATTAATTTTCCTATTAAATTAATATCAATCTCGAGATATCTAGAAACACAAAATGCAGCACGAAAAACGGTGGCCATTCACTTAGGAAGCTTCTAACTTAGGTCCCATGTGTCCAGATGGTAGGACGAAAGAGGCGATGGAGCACCAGGTGGGGCTCGGACCCACACGCAAAGCATTTGATTTGATTTATTCAGTAATATAAAATTGGGATTTATTATTTCGAGAGGGAGAGGGAAGGGAAGGGAACTTGTCTTCTTTTCTTTCTTTTCCCATTGCAGTTTCTTCAAGCCACCAAAAAACCAGGAGGGAAAGAAAGCTTAAGAAGAAAGGAGACACAAAGCTCAATCACAAAAAAGGTAAAATCTTTTCCAATTTTCTGGTAAAACAATCAGTTTTCTAGATCTGGGTCACCATGATTAATGCTCATTTCTTATATTTTTCCATTTGTTTTTTTCTGGAATTGTCATTTCCATGGCTTTCTTCCGATTTTTCGTTTCTCCATTAATGCACAGCTATTCCCAATTTTTTTTCTTTTAATTCTTGGTGAATTTCAGGTGGGTTTTTGGTTTAGATTCAGAAATAAATTTTGTAATTTGAATTTGTTCAATAATTCTCTTGAATCTTTGGCATCATTAATTTCTCCATGGGCTTAGAATTTGCATCTCTTCACAATTGACAATTAATCCACGCCCAAAATTCTCTCTTAACATCTGATTTTTTTTCCTTACATTTTGGTGTAATTTGGTATTTTCAAGCTCTAGATTTGTTTAGTATTTTCATGGTTTTTTTTTGTATTCGTGTGATCTTTAAATCTAATTTAAAGAAGAAGACTAATGTTGTTTTCTGAATAGCTTTGTGTATTGTGGATTCAGGTTTTGTGTCTCCTCCTACTAAGCAGAGAGATCAGAGGAGAATATAAGGCAGAAGAAAAAGGGTGGCACTATGGAATATGAAACTAACAACTGGATTTGGGATGGAATGTACAACCACCCACATGTATTTGGCGGTCTAATGCTGACAGCCGCCTTGCTCGGCTTGTCCACGAGCTATTTTGGTGGAATTACAGTTCCCCAGTTGCCTTATTTATGGTCTGAATCTGGGATCTTCCACAAGAAGAAATGTGATAAGAAGCGCATTCGGGTTTACATGGATGGTTGCTTTGATCTCATGCATTATGGTCATGCGAATGCCTTGAGGCAAGCCAAGGCTTTGGGAGATGAGTTGGTGGTGGGCGTAGTTAGCGACGAGGAGATTATTGCCAATAAAGGTCCACCTGTTTTATCCATGGAAGAGAGGTTAGTGTTTATGCGCATAAATATGCACATTAACTTGCTCATTTCTCAAGAACACGCATTTATGTTGGAATGCCGAAAACATTCCTATGGAATTAGAAATGAGCACGTTAACATGCTCATTTCTCAAGAACACACATTTATGTTGGAATGCCGAAAACATTCCTATGTGAGTTCAAGTTGTAACTTTTGTTACTTAGCCACCAACTCAAGTTACAGAATATGTTACATGCATACAAGTACTTTATCCACAGAGTTTGCGACTTCAGATTTCGTAATAATAGTGTTGTTCAGCAATCATTGGAATTAGAATACGCTGTTTGGTCCACCCATACCTTTATTGTTCAGAGAGAAATTCTTGTAACTGTTCTGTTGTATAATCTCCTGGGGCCTAAGATCGATGTATTATCTGTATACTTTATGTAACTACTTATTTCTGTCTAATTTGAAGTTTCTTTCCAGACTGGCTCTCGTAAGTGGTTTGAAGTGGGTGGATGAAGTCATACCCAATGCTCCTTATGAAATTACTGAGCAATTCATGGGCAGACTCTTCAACGAGCATAAGATTGACTATATCATACATGGTGATGACCCTTGCCTGCTGCCAGATGGAACTGATGCTTACGCCTTGGCGAAAAAAGCTAGTCGCTACAAGCAAATTAAACGCACTGAAGGTGTCTCCAGCACAGATATTGTAGGTACTATGATTCTCTTCATCTCCCTCAGAGGTTTCTCCTTTTGTTTAAAATGACCCCAGTACTTATTTTTCAAATCCACTTGTGACTTCTTGTGGTCAAGCAATCTAGAAGTGAAGAGATTTGATGAATGACCTGCCTAGATGGATAAACTGTTACATATTGAAAACATTTTCTTATTTTCAATCAGTCTAATAGTAATCATATGTAGGGAGGATACTTGCTTCTCTAAAGGAGACAGATGGTAAAGATCAAAATGGTACTTCCTTGCAAAAATCCCCAGAAAGTCAACCCAAGAGTGCCCATTTATCTCAATTTCTGCCAACATCCCGACGTATTGTGCAATTCTCTAATGGAAAGGTGGGTGTCACTTACTATCGTGTCAGTTTTAACTTGAACTTTTTCATTTATTTTTATTATAAGTTATTAGTATTTCATACACTACAAACTGAGCTCCTCTTTAGGATCTAGTGCATCTAGTGACATGCGAGAATAAATACAATTGGAAATGAACACACAGACCGCTTTTTGGTACATATCAAGACCAAGAAGTCACCATGGGTACCATACATGACTCTGATGAAGCCACTTCCTACTCTAACTTGTCAAAACTTTTACAATGTATAAAATCATGAAGAGAAAATACCAGTAAATGAAAAACCTTCCCAATTATGCGGTAACACAATCCTTGATTGATTATTTACTATTTAATTTAAAGAGCAAAGCATTGGCCAATTAGTGGGATCTGTGTGTGAGTAACACAGTAAACCATTTTGCACAGTAGCTTGGTATTTGAGGCTTCATATCTTTTCATATTTATTTCAAACCATAGAGATAAAATAGGGCGGTAGTGGAAATATAGTTTTTTGTTTCTTTTTAATGCATAATTTATTTTCTGATCCTCCATGATAACACCATCTATATTCTCAGGGACCTGGACCAAATGCTCGTGTTGTGTACATTGATGGGGCATTTGATCTCTTTCATGCAGGACATGTTGAGGTATAATTATATCTTTGTGTTAAGTTGGATCTTTGTAGTGCATTTGCCTATTTGATATCAAGTTTCAAAGTCTGAGGTGCATCTTGAAATGGCATTTTTCTACCTCATCCTAGATGTTCTCTAACTTCAATAAAAGCTTGGAGCAATTTCTAAATAGCCTTCATGATGGCGTTTTGTCATAATGCACTTTAGCATGACTCATCTGTATTTTAAGTCTGGTATATGCATTAGTTCCATTGCTTTAAGAGAGAAATGGATCCCACCACTGCATTAATATACAAAATGCCGTTGTCAGTTGTGACAGTTCTCTGCTAATCATTAGTTGTAAGGCTACCCGTTGAAGCCTTGGGTTAAGGCTTGACCTTCTGCCAACGTAAGCAGTATGGTCTATGTAAACAACTGAATGTTGTCATGTGATGTTCACACCCCTCCTTTTGGCAATTCTTGGCCGTGGAGATTGATTAGAGCATCTTCCCTTTCTGTATGAACAGTTATCAAATATTTTTCTCATCATTTCATCATATGAAAGCTGTTTCTCTTTTTTGGGTGCTTGCTTAGATCTTGAAGAATGCTAGGCAGCTCGGAGACTTTCTACTAGTTGGCATCCACAATGATGAGACTGTCAGGTAATTCCCTTTTCACTTCATTTGACATCAATTCATTCATTGGTATAATTATGGTGCCATGAAGTTTCCTTCTCTTACTATCTTTATATTTGGAAGCTAAACATAAAAATGTGTTTATTTTGCTGTCTACTTTAGTCAACAAGGGTAAACGTGTAAAAAGACCAAAAACTAAGCTAATAAAATTTTGCTACTTGCAGTGAACACAGAGGGAAGCATCCAATAATGCATTTACATGAACGTAGTCTTAGTGTATTGGGTTGCCGTTATGTTGATGAAGTCATCATTGGTGCTCCCTGGGAAGTTACCCTGGACATGGTGAGTAAATGCATCAACTTATCTTCCTATTGCATTTTATACCAATCAACTTGTTCATGATGTTTCTTCAATCAACATGTTCATGATGTTTCTTCAATCAACATGTTCATGATTTTATTTGCGTACTGTTTCTACAGTCAACATGTTCATGATGTTTCTTCATGGCCTTGAATGGGACTATAACATGTAAGTGTCGTCATAGTAATCATGATTCTACCTTGGCTTGAACAATAAAATTTCCAACATTATTGCTGTTTGGGAATGTGCATAGATTCGTGACATGCTTGCCACCTGTCTTCATTACTTTAGATAAGCATACCTTACATGTGTGGTGGAGTCCATGGAACCAATACGTGCTGGCATGTGTGTGATATAGCATGCTATAGGCAATAAGTTTTATCAATTCGAAGGACAACAAATTGAACCTATTCCTAGATAAAAATGGTTCGGACAATAAATTATACCTTTCTCGTCCACATTTTATACTCACTGTACTTTATTCAGAATAGTGGAATCCTTATGATGCAGTCTGATTAAATGTGTTAATCACTGTATCTGAGTTCTATATTCTTGCATTGACAGATAACAACTTTCAACATTTCATCAGTTGTGCATGGGACAGTTTCCGAGTACAACTCCTCGTTTACTGTAAGTTGATGGATTTTTCTTCAAATTTGATCACTGTAAACTTTGTTCTATGCAAGCTGAAAATTGGGTTATTGAATGGGGTGATTTGTACCTTGCAGGGTGAGAGCGATCCTTATTCTCTTCCCAAGAGCATGGGGATTTTCAAATTACTCGAAAGCCCAAAAAGTATAACAACATCATCAGTATCCCAGAGGATAATTGCAAATCATGATGCTTACTTGGTACCTCCGAAATCCTTGTCTACCTCTTTGCTTATATGCACTAGTACCATTGTAGATTGAAAACCATGTTTAATAACTTCTATACAAGTAAACTGGCCATCATTATTTGTTGGATAAAATCCTGTGTCGTGTTTATATTCATCTCTTTGAACAATTCCTCTCTCCACACATCGCAACCATAAGTTTCACGTTGGATGTTCGTAGAATAAAAAGAAAGTATTTTCTCGTATGATGTTCTGCACGCGCAAAATTTCTGCTTGAGAGTGCTGATAAAGTTGTGCCCCTGATGTCTTTGATGCAGAGACGCAATGCCAAAAAGAAGGAGAGTGAAAAGAAGTACTATGCACAGAAGACGTATGTCTCAGGAGACTAGCCCGTATGAATTAACTAGTAAAGTTGATCGGTACTTATTGAAGAGCCGTGTGTTGTGGAGGCCATGGAAGATTGCCATTTTGATAGAAGGACGCGAATAGAGGGGAACGACATGGAAGATTATACCGTCATGATGTCATCAGACTTTTATGTAGAGCATTTTTTTTTTCCATTCAATGTATCTCTGCTAGAATATAGATGAGAATCAACAATATATTAACCTCGTCAAAACCTCCTGTGCATATTTGTAACCAAAATTTGTTAGGGTGTTTATACTCCCCTCTTTTATGCCATTCTTCTCATAGTTTTGATTCATAAAGTTAATCTGCGTTACCTTTCTTCTTTATTACAACCATCTTTTAGAGACGTCAAGACTGATTGTCACTAGATCAAATGGTCATTGACTATTCTATCTTTTCCCACCCCCGTGAAGGAGTGCTCACTCCTTCACGCAGCCGAAGGTCTTATGTTCAAATTCGCCCCACCCGATTATAAATCATATCAAATTCAAATTGTGTTAAAACTCAAGTGAAGTGCATGTTGTTTGAGATTATAAGCTGAACTGGATTAAAGCCATAATTAACATACAAATCATTTTCCTTCACTGCTCTTCTGCTATTAACATTACAACACGACCTTCTGGTTCTGGTGTCTACTCACACAGCAAAACACCTCCCAATAAATTTTCTAAAACAAGGAACATTCTCCTCCTTGTTACCATACATATCATATAACCTAGTCGAAATCTGCAAGCAAAAAAATGAGGCACTACCCGAATTCCAACCAGAAAAACCCCAACGCCTTCCGGTCTTCATCGGAACCAAGTGACAGGTGTGGTGGTGTTTTGTGGAGGCTGTGGGATCATACAATGCTGCTGCTGCCACTCAGGAAACCCTTCATTACTCGTCCACATACCGCTGCCATACATGTTAGCCATGCCTTGTCCTTCTGTGCTCTCCTCTTCAATCTCCATTGTTGCTGTTACCATCCCTTCAGCCTCCATCAGCTCTCCCGGGGCCACAGCTTGCTGCAAAAGCTCCATTGATGGCACAGGCGGAAGCTGGCTTGGAACCCATGGAACAACAGCTTTACATCGATTCGCGTTGTTTTGCACCGTCTCGTCATCTTCCTCAGCTGATTGTCTCAGATTATAATGGCTGGAGCGCAGAAATTGGTCTGGAGAAAACCCACAACATCAAATTTCCGAAATTTTGAGACAGAAATCGTCAGGAAATCCAAATGGGAAGTTGAAATGCGTACCCTTGAAGCCGGAAATCAAATCGGAACGAAGAGAGAAGACGGGAGGGCAACTGACAGGCTTGAAGAGCACAATGGCCTTCTCATGGTTTTCTGACGGCAACTCCTCCATAACCGGAGCATCTAATTTCACCTGATTCGGAGCCACCACAAACTCCGCCTCCTCCTCCTCCATTATTGGCGGCAAATGAGCATCCTAAGTTACCAAATTTTCACACATACAACACATTGAGTCAGAAAATTTGAAACATTCAACAGAATTGGGTCGAAAATTGAAGTGAAGAAAGCAAACAAAAAGATGGGGTTTTTACATACCAGGCGGCGAATCTTTCTGGCGGGAGAAGAAAGAGAAAAGTCGGAGAAGTCTTCGTTGACTTGGTCAAGCTCCTCCACCTCCTTCCTCTTTTTCTTCATCGTTTTCATCAGCATTCCGTCTGAGACAAAGTAGCCCTCCATGTGAGAGATTTCTGCCACTCTGCTTCTGATTCTGCAGAAATGGAGATTTGGGTTATTGTTGAACTGTGTGATTGTTGAGGATTTGATTGGACTTTGGATTTGATTTGCAGAGACGACGTGAAAGTCTGGAACTTTAAAACTCAATTGAAGAGTGAATTTGCAGTCCCTGTAAAAGAGAGAGAGAGAGAGAGAGGTAGGTTTCTGCGGGTGTCTAGATTTCTCCAGAAGACAAAATTGAAAAGTGAATCTGTGGGGGTGTCTGGATTTCATTGGCTAGTTATGGGCACCAATAGTTTGGCCCATGGGCCATAGTAAATAACAATTATTAGAACTGAAAAATTAGGGATTTGGATAGGGATAGCAACGGTTCGGTTTGGAGATGGAAATGCTATATCCATCCTCATAACAACGAAAATTAACCATACCTATAACCGAAAAATAACCATCGGGGATTATCTATAACCATATCCATCGGGTAACGAATTTTCAATCTGTTATCAGTTATATCCATCTTCGTCAAAAAAAAATATATATATTCATCCAATTGGCGCACTATAAATTTTAATAGATACTAATTTTGCCATTAAATGGTCACATCCAATTACAAAAAATATAACAATATATATTTGAAGTTGTTCATGATAAGCCAATATGATAAATTGGTCCAATAAAAAAGAAAAAGAGGACAAAAACAAATACAAATGGAAGACAAAACATGTAAACTAAATATATAACAACAAACAAGCAGACAATTATTGATTTAATTTTGTATAATTCTATGGGCTCATAACATATGTAATAAACTCAAAAACTGACGCTAATTAATAATTTGCATGAATCAAATAACATGAAAAAGAATGAAAGATTACCTATTGAACTGACAACATGCACCAATTTCTTAACAATGAGACTCTTGAAGAGAGATGAATTTGATAAACTTGGAACATTTGATAATTGATATATAAAATGATTCAATGAATTAATTTGGTTGAGTATAACAATAAGAGTATTGAATTGATGATGTTGTTGGTATGCCCCATGTATGATGTTTGGTGCATAATAAAGATAGTATAGGGTTTCATGCATGCATAATGAATTAGTACTATAGAGATAGGAATAATTGAATACGTTGTGGGCATAATTCCAAGACTTCCAAAGGCCTAATTGAATAAAATATAATATATATATATATATATATATCAAATATATATATATATATGATATTCGGATCGGATTCAGGTACGGATATGGATTGGGTACCCCTATAACCATATCCAAAACCATAACCAAATAAAGTTCACGGTTTTTCCCCATATCCAAACCATACCCGAATTTTCATATCCAAATCCAATCCATTCGGGCGGTTATCCACGGTTATCGGGTTTTACGATTAGAATTGCCATCCCTAGATTTGGATTCCCATCCGGATTATCTTTGCGATGATTTTAGAGATTCTTACATCCTATTTGTTTATCGTATATCGTACTGCTACCTAGAATTCTCATCCAAAATTAGTAATAAGTTGACTAAATGTTGGTTGACGAAGCAAGTGGCTCTTTACCACAGTGGTAGAAAGGTGTTATGCCCATGCATGACGGCGTGAGTGCAAATCTCATTGATGTCTAATCTAACATCTAACGTACTAATGCTACCGCTCGGCTCAAAAAAAATGTTGGTCGTCGAAATTCTAATTCAACTATTACAAATTTTGTTTGGTCCTCCATTGTTTCTCGAAAGATTGGATGAAAATCAAAATGCAATCAATAAACAAAAACATTTTAAAGCATTTATTTATTTATTTAAGAATTGAATCATAAAGACAATGGTAATTAAAAAAAAAAAGATATAACTACTAACTAGTAATTGTAATATTAATATATTTAAACTAGAAGAACTCTGTTGAATGAAATTCTTTTTTACTTGTAAACAGAAAATAAAGTTTACACTCACATCCTCAACAAATGAGGTAGTCAACAGAATTATTGGACCTCAAAAGGCTTAGCAAATCCCAAAGCTACACCTCAGACAGTCAAAACTTAGTGCCAATTTGGGGTTACTTTTTTCGAATAACCTTTTTCAAAAGTTTCTTAATTGCTACTTTGTTTGTTAAAGGTGCGGTGTGATAAAGTTGTTTCAAGCTAAACTTATAAAGCAGTTGGGGTGGTGCTTTCACTTCAGTTTATGCGCATATCAAAATCGGAAGAGACGGAAACGTTCAATGAATTTAGTTTACTTACTATTAAAATCTGACCGTTTAATGGTATTTTTTTTCATTTGTAATTGAGAAGTATTAGATTCAATTCTTGTCAAAAATGAGTTGAACCATATTATTATAGTAAGCAGTCTATTATAACACTTAACCCACTCCACCACTCCCTTAATATAGATACTATCGTTTTTTTTAAAAAAAAAAAAAAACAAATACAGTTTACAAATCGCCTTTTTTTTCTTTTCTCGCAACATATAATCTCACACCACTATCAACAACGATTATTTTCACAACACAACAACGTCAGACTAAGCCTTAACAAGGTTTGACAGTAAGACTGTACTTTTTACTAACTCACATTTAAAAGTGATTCGTATGCACTGAAAAATTGCAAATTGCAAAGATATCTCTCTTTTTCTATTTTTGCTTTCCCGGTTTTCGTTAAGGGAGAAGAAAATGACGATGGGATAACCTTTTTCAACATTGGAAGTATTCATTAATTTTTATGCTTTTTTATTTGTCAATTTGTTTTATCCTTTCTTGAATTGCTTTAAGAATATGATCATCTACACCGGCAAAAGAAGGTGAAGTATTAAGTTCCTCATGACCCAAAATACCGATTCATCAAAAATGTTATGCAAGTCTTAGCGAACACCAAGTAATAACCAACTTCTCCGATAACTTTATTCACAAGGCAAACATATTCGACAGGAATAACGTAAAAACAGTACACATTCCCTTCATATTTGAGCCGTCGCACAGAAACCAGAACATGACCTCTCCAAACTATTTCCACTAAATCTCTACTACTTCCAAACTCTACTATTTGCTGCATTTCTATAATTTGTTTCAGACTCCCACTTGATAATACAAGCATTTAAACATGCACCAGTTGCTCTCATCATAAAATCTGCAAGGCATATGGATTCTGCACCGATGCTTTTATTAAGCTAAGAATCTTCAACGGGAGAGAGTAATAGGATGATTGAAGAATAACTTAGCATGGGATATAAATTGGCGTCGAGAAAGTGAGCATACTGCTTAACTGCGGTATCTCTTTCTGGGACGTCACTAGAAAGGAAGTCAAATGGTGTGCACTTGCTGGTGTCGACCAAGGGCTCCCATCTGTATCCAGGCCTCTCTGGCAGAGAAATGGTCACGGCTAAGTGGCTGGCATTGAAAGCAATATACAGCTCTCTCTTCACGGAGTCCACCTGGATTCACACTTAAGAGTCACGGACCAGGTAGTAGCAGACATTGACAATTAAAACAACCCAATAAGATACAAAAGAGAAACTATTAACCCCAACAATAACAGAAAATTGGTTACTCCTACGATGCTGCTAAAGGTGGCACTTTCTGAGAGGTGTGCATGCTAGGACAAACACTTTTTGTCATCCAGCCTATGCAAAAGTGTTCTTAGACTGTCAACCTTGACCATACATTCAAACAAGAATTCATCTTATCTGCCAAGCTATATATCTATGGCCATCTAATGAAGACATAAGTTGAGGACCTAATTATTGATTTATTAGATTGCCACTATATATCCAACCTGCAAATTGGGTGTAGTCCGGCACAAATACATGAAAAAACTATGATAAAATTCTAAAAAATAACTTATCGTTGCACTTTTGTTACTTTTTTTTATTTCTATACAAACTTTTTCATTGCAATTCTTGTAACCCTGGTCCGACCTGTTCATACTTTTACACAAGCATCAGTACACTTGTATCATACAAACACAGGTATTCTCCTTTAGGTTTGAGTCTATTCTAAAGATCAATAAAGTTGGTCTCCAAATTATAAGGGAACGCACTCATGTGGTCAAACGCCCTATGTGATCAAGGTCGATGGCTCCTTAATCTAGAGACCTACAAAAAGGTGTGCCAAGGCTCCTTTTGGGGCTCAAGCCTTGATTTCTACATGTTGGAAAACAGGCAGACCACTTGGAAGAGTATTTGGTATGTATTTGACAATGGGAGCATTCAGAAGAACCCAGGATAAACCAGTTACATGATATGTCTGATGGGGTACTTCCTTGCAAGTTAAGACTTTTATGTAACACAAGGGCATAAGGCCACTGTGGAAGTTGGAACATGGAAATCTTCCACTTATCCCCACTTCAATAAACAAGGTATGAGAATTAAAATTTGATTTTAAACTGCATTAGTCAGGGTGGTTAATACCAGAGTAAAGGCAACAAAGCGGCTTGTGTCAGACCAGTCTGGCACCCCTGGAGCATGACCATGCCACTGCAGCCTCTCTGCCGTTGGGAAGTCATTTAACCCAAGCGACTCGCATTCCCTGCATAATTCGCAGTGAGGAGATACAAGACATCAATCAGAAAGCAAAGTATAATTACCTCCAACCAATAATGTAGATACATACTGGCGGAATTTGGTCATGAGGCAGCAAAATCTGAAAAAGTCTGATGAGGACTCTTCTTTCTTATCCCATCGAAAGTAATTAATCTACAGCACAGAAACAACCATAAAAAAATGAATAAAATAAAATAAAAATAGGGTATGACAGAAAGAGTGTTGACAAGGTGTAGAAAAATACATAATTGTCATGGCAATATGTGTTGTTGTTTCCTCCCTTTGTATGGCCATATTCATCACCCATACACAGCATTGGGACACCCTGATAAATAGAAGTAAAAATTGACTTAGTAAGCAGACAAAAAAGTATGCGACATCCTCAGCACAATCTACCTAGAAAGTGCCTGCATTTAAACAATATCTGCAGGGCAATATAGAATTCTGCTCCAAAAACTACAAGATGTAAAATCAAGTTAACGTACAAATTCAGGCTCTTCTTTTATTTTTAGAATGAGAATTCAGCAGGATCCATTCGATACTGGTAGGGTCGTACGAAAGTAAAGATCAACACCATTCAATAGGAAACCAAGTTAGCTGTATAGCACTAATTTCTATTTCTCCTTTATTTCCTTGCACTGAAAACACACCAATTATCATGCCCTACTATTTTGGTGTCCATGAACTTCATGGATGCGCATGACCCTTCCCAGTTAATTGAAAATGTTGTCCAGAAATCTTTAAGAAACTAAAAGATATAATAAAAAATAAAACTCAGACTCGCTTTACAAGAAATCAAGGCCAACACACATGCTATAATAAGGAAGAGTCATAGTAGTCCTAATTAAGAGTCATAGTATAAAATGAACTATAACTGAACCTCGTTTCAATAAAATAGTAATAAGAACAGCATCTTACTTGGGAGACCATGAGGCAGACAAAAAAATTCCGCATTTGTCGCTTCCTCAATTTCTTCACTGAGATGCTTGCAAACTCTCCCTCCTAAATAATAGTAAATTGGAAAAACACCCCCACACCATTAAAATTTATAACAAAAACACTTCAAGAGCTCAATCCGAGAAAAAGCCCTCATCTATCCATTGGTGTTACAAAGTAAGTAAGGTTTTTCTCTAAATAACAATGGATTAAAAGCGTGAGGCGTGGGCGAGGCGTCCGAGGGATAGCCCGGCCTAGGCGTGAGGTGTGAGGCGAAGCCTCACAGGACCTAAATTTTTTTTAATATATAGTTATATACATTGAGCGTACACATATATTATATTAAAAAAGAAGAAGATTATTAATCAATAATCACCTGAGCACATACATATATATACATATATTATATTATATTATATTATATATACATACATACATACATACATACATAAAATAGAGGATGAAAAGCACAACGAGCACACATATAACAATGCACGCATATAGCACACACATCCATTATATAAAAAAATAAAAATCAGAAAAAAAAAAAAGGCAGAGAGATGATAGTGCAAGGAAGAGGTATAAGACAGTTAAAACCCTACCCAAATTTGGGTTTGGGAGAAAAAAATTAAAAATTAAAAATTATAAATTATAAAAATTAAAAAAAAAAAAAAAAAAAAAAAGCCCTGAGGCGTGCCTAGGCGGCTCCGGCGACGCATTCCACCCACTCCCTCAAAACAGAGGCGGCAACCCTTACGCCCAGCCTTAGAGGACGCCTAGGCGCGCCCTGAGGTGAGCCTTCTAAAACATTGCTAAATAATAAGGTTTGTAGTGTTTTTCTCTAGATTGTGATGTTATGAGAGGCTTATATGTGAAAAGCCCAACAGAATGACAACTAGTGTCTAAACGTAGTAACACAACCATGAAGTACAAATCTAAGATACATGCACAAAAGGTATCCATTTCCTGTAGGGCTGGCCAAGGGTCTAGTTTTTAAGATAACCCCTTTCATTGTTCAATGGGATAAGACAGAAAAAAACACCACAGATGTGATGTGGAGTTTATGTCCCATAAACACATGATAAACATCTTTCCCTTTTTAGGGGTAATCAACCTTCTAAAAGCAAGAATAATCGATTCGCCACCTAAAGGATAAACGAGAAAATAAAAAAGTAAGAGAAAAGGAGGTAGAATATGAGTGGAAAGAAAACTATTAAGACAAGTGCAGGATATATGTCATCATAGAGCCAGATGAGACATTTTAGACCTTAAGAGTTTAGCATGCCTGATCATAAGGATTACAGCTGTGGTAACCTTATCACACAGACTGCCATCAGCATCAAACAAAGGTTAAATCCAACCATCACAGAATATATATTTATCAATATTCACCTGTCCACAGTTCCAGCTATTATTATGACTCTCTCCGTCATTGTTGTCTTCTCCATTTGCCAGGTTATGTTTGTTGTTATAGGTTACCAAATCAGCTAAAGTAAAACCATCGTGTGCACAAACAAAATTGACACTACTCCATGGCCTCCCCCCTTCCTGGTCCAAAGAAATAATGTGTCATAGAGAGAGAGAGAGAGAGAGAGAGAGAGAGAGAGAAGCGCATACACAATGTTCAACATACCAGGATAGGATTCTCAAAGAAGGTTTATTAGTCATTGTCAAAAGAGACAGGAAAAACTTGAATTACCTGATATAAGTTGGGGCTCCCACAAAGGCATTCAGCCAAAGCCCCAGAAAAGCCATCTGTACCCTTGATAAACTGCCGCACTGTGTCACGATACTGAAAATTACAGGAATTTACAAATTGTATCAAACTAAAATATCAAGGTCAAACAATATCATTGCATAACTGGCTTTATGACTAATCTATAAAATAGACCACAGTCCTATCAGCAGGTTTCAGGACTCAAAGATGCTGGAGAATAAGGTCATGAGTTAAAACACCAGACAACAAAAAAGGTTTTTAAGTAAAGCCAAATGTTTCTGTCTCGAACACATTAATGCACTTGTAATGTTGGTTAGACTTTAGTGAGACATCAACTGGCCGAAAGTATGAGATGCCAGTGCCCAAATAATAGAATAATTAGACATAGTTATGATGAAAGTGTGGAAAAGAAGATCAGGTCTATTAGGACCTTCTTACCTGAAGAACAAGTGGATGTTTTTGATTCTGTTATAATGTTCTTTATCTTGGTCACTTTGGGTTAATTGAAATGATGACAATAACAGTACAATGTATTAACACACCTTCCCATTCCATTCTGACCAATTACCCCAGTGAGGAAACATGCCAACTTGGTACAGGCCTCCTGCATCCCATGCTTCAGCTATAAGCTGTTTGGGAACCAAAAAATAGGCAAAGAAAGCCTGGTCACTTAACCTTTATACTAGCACACTAGTAATAGTAATTTCCAATAAGCTGGAGAAACTAACAAAATTTAAATTCATATGCAGGATCAACTCATGGAAACCACTAAGCTAAATTTTTGTGCGGATCACAATAGCTCAAGAAAATTCTAGAAACAAGAATACAAAAATGACAAGGAATTATTATGTAAAATTCAAAACAACTTCAGTAAAACAAAGGAAAAGGGATACTCCAGGAAGCACAAAGGTAATGTAAGATATGTTATATAATTTTAAAGCAGCACCTTGCTATGGCGTGGCCATGTTTGGCTGGTCCCTTTTCTAAGAGAAGAAGAAAACTTACACTTGACTTATAAATGTCTATTAACTATTTTATGGCAGATTGATGATTAATAAGAACAAAACTAAGTGTAGCCCTTTTAAATTTACTGTTAAATTGACAACTCATGGCATGGAGAGACAAACTTGATGAAATAACCATTCCAAACTGATTAAGAACAGAATGAACTAAATGGGTTTCGGAAAACTTGACCAAGGTGAGTTACGTCTCATATATCTTCCAAGGCATTGATTCTAATAGCGGGTCACCCCTAAAACCCAACTGTATTTGGAGTTTCTATGTTCTAGAATGTAGACATAGGGATGTTGATGCAGTTGGAGATGTCTAATTTTTTCTCAGCACGAAATTTTAAAGTATCAAAGAGGCTAAATCATTTTCAAATGACGACCCTTGGAAATCTTAGAAATACTGATAGCAAATGTGTATTTATATTTAAGACGGGTTTAAAGTAAGAACCTTCACTCCATGAAGTATTGGGTCATTACTTATCATGTCAACCAATGGTGGGGTAGCAAGAGGGGTTCCCGTTGTCAACAAGTCACCTTCTATTGCACTCCCATATACATTAATTGCATTCCAGAGACTGTGGACAAAGAAGCAAAGATAAAAGGACTGAAATGAACACCAGTGTCCAGTATAAACTGATTCAGAACAGAGCATCTGGCAGAAAACCTGCTACCCCTAGTCATAATAGAAGCGAGATCAAAGCGGAACCCATCCACATGCATCTCTGTTACCCAATATCTGTTGCACAGAAAAGCAAAAAAATGACCTTTCTACCATTTGGAGTAAAGAAGTAGGAGAGGATGATCATAGATATGATACCAAAATTATCAAAAAGTGATAAAAAAAAAAAAAAAAAAAAACAAAGGACAGAGTTGCAGTTTTTCAGAAAAATGATAGAAGTGAAGATAGAAAACAAACAACCAGAAGAAAAAAAGTGGGCAAGATTCATTCAGATATAGCAGTGGCAAGACATCACACTGACCTGGTGCCCAATATCTTATCAAAGCACTTATAAAATGTAAAAGGAATATATAGCCAACTAGCATATGAGTTTTCAACTATGAACAAATTTTTTCTCTTTCAGAAACATGGAATAACTGAGCTTATAAGAACAGCAATTTGCTAGTTCCTTTCCATAATAATTATTAATTACAGAGGGAGATTGTCATATAGAGACAATGACATGATTCAGAAGCACAGTTAGGTTATGGAATGACACTATTCCATGACTATTACACAACTTTAGATCTCAGAGCTCACAATGTAATTATGCAATGCAGATTATCTCAGGGAGCTATAAATAGGTTCCACATCAAATTCACCAATGCATATTTCAAATGATAAGAAATTCTATCTGATAAAATTGAGACTGAACAGTCTGGAAATTCTACCTCAAGCAGTCTACAATAAACTGGCGCACAACAGGATGGTTGCAATTGAATGTGTTACCACATCCCGAATAATTATAGAACTCTCCCTGTTAAAAAAAAAGGGACAATAGATTGAGTTCACAGCTTATGAATGAAGAGACGTCAACTCAAAAAAGATGGCACGAGAAAAATGTCACAGAATTCTTCAGTTTACGACACAAATGGGACTCTAGGTCTGGGGCATGCAACGCAAACCTGACCTTGTTATGGTCTTCCAATTCAATACCGCATATAAGGTATATGTTTAAAGATCAATATCCATAGGCAAACAAAATATAACAGCACTATAATGTTCTGCTGCTTCATTTCAGATTGACCACATAACAACTATGTAATTCATGAAAAATGTACTCATAGAAAGAAGAAATCTCTGGAATGAAAAACTAAACGAGCTACTATGGACAGAGAGGGGCCAAATTGGTCCAACACAAGACTGTGAGACTGGTAAAATACTTGTGTTTTAAACAAATTCACATCAAGCAGTAGGGTGCACATCATTCCCTTAAGAAAAACTTGGAAAATATGTCTCTTTTTTCCTTCAGTTTGTGCTGTTTTTCATTCTGCATAAAAGAAATATAAACTAAATTTTATTAAATACGAAGAAATTTGAAAAGATTGTAAACTTTCTTTCCTTTGTGCTGAATAAGGTTGATACTTGATAGACATACATAGAGGACTAAACCTAGCTGCTCTACTACCAAATTCACTACGAATTAGGAAACTTCACCCTGAGAGGAAAGCAGCTACTTGCATCATACAAAAGCATGCTCTTCTTCAGCAAAACAAAGCACACAATAGAAGCACATAAGATTATAGCAAAGATCCAATTACCATGGAACCACAGAAATAGTAATAGCACATAAACCCGCCATGTTCAAAGTATTAAAATTGTCCTCAACTAGATTCAAGGACCATAACATTTAAAGTTTTGAACGAGATTCAGCAAAGGAGAAAACCATAAATATGAGAAGCATATGATTTCCAACCTGAGGAAAATAATGTTTTCAAAGAGAGTATGAAGCCAAAGAACACAGAAAACATTACTAATTTCAGAGCTATACCTTAGGCGCAAGCATGTAATAGACACTATTATCAGCACCTCTAAAAGACAAAATGGGACCATTTTCATTCCCTTCAGCTGTGTGATTGAAGACGACGTCCATGATCACCTAATTTTAAAGAACTATTTTAGAAAACTTCAAACAAAATATCACATAAAAAATTCTGAATAATATTACTATTGCATATCACCTCAATTCCACGTTTATGTGCTTCTCTAATAAGAAACTTGACTTCATTTATTGCATCACGGCCACAATTACGTATGCCAGCAGATGAATATCTTATCATTGGTGAAAAGTAATTGAGAGTCGAGTATCCCCAAAAATTTACCCTGAAGAAAAATAAAAATTGATTTTAACAAAATATATGGCTAAAGGAACCAAAATCTTTTCCTCAGGATTCTAGGAAGTCAAAGGTTAAAAATTTCAGACTTAAAAAAAAGGTTGAAAATTTCAGCCCCATTGTGAAGGTTTTTCACAGGAGGGTGCATGTAATCTTATAGTAAAAAGCACCCATGAGTCGATTATACTCTAGAATTAGCGTCTTATAGATTTTTATTTAAAAGATTTGTTTCAGGTTACAATCTAGATTGTTATCTTGCATACACCTAAAGAAAACAATGTGTTGGGTTGTCCATCCCATGATCAGTCTCCTTAACTCATTAGAACTAATCATCTATGAGGATAATCCTATTCCCACATGGAGTAGATTTCCTAATGGATTAGATCCCAAATGGAGTAGACTCTAATGGATTAGATTTCCTAATTGATGAAGCCACTACCACAGCTATATAAAAAGAGTCACCGCACCCATTTACCTTTATCAGTAAGCAAGAGAACAATGTTCAGAATACCACCTAAGGAGTTAGAGTGAGAGAATATTGAAAGGCAAGGTGTGTGAAAGAGAAGAAATGAGATGAGAGTGTTCTTTTGTTTTCCTGTTCTTTCTTTTTGTTAGTCAAGCCTTCAACCTAGAGGCTTGATGATAAATTTTGTTGTACCCATTATTTATATAGTTGGGATTTTTTCTTTGGTGCCATGATTACGTAAGCACATAGCTGAACCGTGTTCATTCTTAGTATTTTTTATATTCTGGCTTACTTTCTTGCATTTCTGGAGTTTGTTTGTTGTTCCCATTCTTAAACAATTTCAAAATACAATGTGCATAGAAGAAAGAGGTATTGTACTTATAGTCACCCAAGACAGAATTGTAGCTGAAGTACTCCAACTCATTGAACTCATGACATGGCATTAACTCTAAACAGTTGATCCCGAGCTCCTGCAAAACAAAGAAAACCTAGTAAGAACACACTAACATGTATGATCACATTATTTTATGATTGTCATGCTAAACACTTATGTAGTAGATAAACAATTAAAACAACATTTACGTGATTAAAGAAAGATTATTCCTCTTATCTTTTATATAAATGAAATGATGATTCTTCTTTATTTGGGAATGCACTACAAAGTCATTAAAGAGATACTATCATGTCATTTTGTTCTAGTAAACATTCTTATACAAATAAAACCATTTTGTTTCCCAACTAAAACATAAAAGTGGAACCTTTTTGTTTGGTTGATGGCTTGTGGGAAAGTGAATACTAGTCATATGCTCCAAATAAGACAACCTTATATTAGTAATTAACAATGGCATATTTTTCATGAGGGACAGAGAAAAGTTCTGAACTTCTGATCATTTTCGCATTGCCCAATCTCAACTCTAATCAAAGTTAGGTTAATACGTGCCAACAAAAAGGCATTGGCTTCAACATGACCAAAGTTCCTAACGGCGGTCGTCATATGTCCAATGGGCTTCCAATGCACCATGCATGCTCACAACACTAGATTGTTTACAAATTACAATATAATAGAAATAAAAATATATACCACCCTACATAGTGAAATAAACTTCCCTAGGAAGCATTTTTCAGAATTTTCCTAAAATTTCTCTGAACTGACCTTTAAATGATCAAGCTTGTCCACCAAACCAAGGTATGTACCGGGAAACTCAGTCGCACTTGATTCATGCCTTGTGAACCCACGTACATGCATTTCATATATGATAAGGTCTTTTTGTGGATACTTCAGTGGTAAATCTCCTTCCCAGTCAAACTGAAATCAAAGGGAAGAACCAGTGTTGGAAAATATTCCGGATCATAGAAAACAAATTCAAAATATTATCGCAAATTTAGTGTTGTTTACAATTAATTCTGTTGAACTGACTTTCCTAAAAAGATTTCCACGAGAGTGGAAAATAGAAGTTACAGGTTTGTTTTGACATTGTTATTTAAATATTGCGATGAAAAGATTAGAGAAACTAAAAATAAGAGGCCAGCTATAGGTTCCTCTAAGGAAAAACAAAAAAAATTTAATAATCATGGGAATGATACCAAATTTGTAACTTTTACCTGAAAACTACAAGCTTTGAAAAGGGAAAGTTAGGTTTTTCTCTCTTTTTACATCTAAGAATGCAAATATAATCTAAATTATAATCTCCTCATCCCACCCCCAACCAAGAAAAACTGGAAAATGCAACTTGATCAGAATATTTTCAGGCATCTGAGGCCTATGACAGGGCAGGCATAGAGGCTCCCCCATATATTTAAATTACCCTATATTTGAGAAGAGACCAAGAATTTATTTAAATTGAGATGAATTCATCAGTGTATTTAACTTCCAATGAATCTGCTTGTTTAGAATAAAAGTTTTAAAGTCATGGAATTCATTTAGTACACAATCCATTAGCCCTTCCCCAATTAGACATCCAATTGAATTCTATGAAACTTAAACATAAATTTTTCATGAGGTTTTCCAAATTAAATGATCAACATCTACTGCCGGATCCAACTCAAAAGAACTGAATTCAAATTTTAACTAAACTTAAACTATAAAATTTACATGATGATATGTAAAAATTCACATATGCAACCTTAACTGACACATAAGAATAAGGGAAAGCACAGAGATCAAAGAGATACTTTATTTCTCTCTGTCTCATCATATTCAAATTATTTTGCTACTGAAATCAAAAGTATTAAGTCCTTCTAACAGAACAAAGGAAAAATAAACAATTCCAAGTCAAAAGGTGGAAAATCTGAAGCAAAGAGATAACATCTGAAAGCAGGTGTGATGAATTGTTACCAAATTTCAAATTACGACAGTATTTGTGGATAAAGTACCTGATCATCAAAAGAAGGTACCGTTCCAGCCATTTGAGGCCAGCAGTTACCATCAGGACCTAGCTTGCGGAATTCTCCTCTGCGGATAACTGCCTAGACAAATTTAAAATTAAAATAATATATGAGTCCCCCCGCACATTAAATTTAAAACCAAAAACAAGTTATTAAAACCAATGCATGAATTATATGACACATCTATAGAAGCAAACCATGTTCGTTATTTATGATACAGATAAGAAACCGCACAATTCAATGAAACAATAAATAAAAGATGTGTTGCCGCTCATTGAGGTTAATAACCTTTGCATAAGGATCCAATACAACTCTAGAAGAGTCATAGTAGTGTCCCTCTTCGGGCGAAAACTTCCCATCAAATTTGTAACCATAAAGCGTATCTTTGAAATCTCCCTTGAGAAGTACATGCCACACATTTCCGGACTTGTTGGTCGAAGAATCAAGCGGAATCTGCTCAGAAACTTTATCCTACATCAAATGCATATCAATGATTAGTTAATCAATTATTTACGTAGCACAAGTTAATAAACTCCACAAGTTTCAATCTTTTTATAAACAATCAAATTGGGGAGGGGCTATTCAAACTCGGGACCTCGAATGCAAGGGAAAATGCTCTTAACCAACTGAGTATCAATTTAAGTTCAGTTAAGTAGAACTAATACAAAAGTGCACTGCCACTAAAAGAAGCAATCTTTCAGCCTTTCGGCACCGACAAAGCAAATCCTCACAAGAAAAATATAACAGCAGCACGAGAAATCGGCAACAAGATGTTCACTTTATGATTTACCTCCTCTAAATCGGAGAGAGCGATCAAACAGAGAGTGACGGAAACCGCATTGCCGGAATAGACGGCGAAGTTAACCCCGCCATCACGCGCCGTGGCACCGAACGGACTCGGATACCCATCGGACACCTGAAAACGATGCAGTTTCGGCCTGTCGACCACCACCGCAGTCTCCGACAGCTCAGTCCCTGCCCCGCCATTACTCGCCTTCACCGCCACCGCCGGAGCATCACCACCAAACCCTCGCATCAGCCAATTCAAACTCTTCTGATTGGGATTCCGGTGCCCGGCATTGGGAAAGGCAAAGCGCTGGGGGTTTTGGCGGGGAAGACGGAGATTGGGAGCGGTGGGCCAGGTGCTGCACTTGGTTAGCTGCTGTTGCGCCATTGGCTCATCAGTGAGAGAGAGAGAGTCTTGGTCCTCCTCCTCCTCCTGTTTGTTTGGTTTGGATTGGAATGGATCTTAGAGAGGTGATACTTTCATCTCTATCATTTCTCAGAGTCTGGGATTTGTTTGAGGTTTTGGAGCCACGTTTTGTTTGGGTGGATATTTAATAGGAGAAATTAGGTTATCATTTTACTTTTCGCTACTTCAGTGGTTAAAATCTTGTTTTTTTTTTTCAATTTTTTATCTAAGTTCTTAGGTTTTAATATGGAAGTCTTATATATAGAGGCAAAAATATATATCATGTTTTAAACAACACCATAAGAGCAACTCCAGCGTTGGAGCCCTCCCCCCTGACAATACACTGTTCAATCCACCTAATGAACAGTAATTGCCCTTAATGAACAGTAAGTAGCCCTGGCAATAGAATTTGCATCTCCACCGTTACACTTCAATAGCCCTGGCAATAGGCAATAAAATATTAGTATTTTTTTTATTTTTTATAAATAAAACAAAATAATTTTAATTGTAATATCGGATAAGATTTTTAATCGTTCTCGTTGCGCCACGTGTCATTATCCGAAGTATTATTAAATAATACAAAATAATACAATTATTGGTGATGGATTTCTGATAAGATTATTAACCAATCACGCCGCGCCACGTGTCATAATCGGTTCACAATCTTTGAGGATAGATTTCCATCAGATTTTTAACGAATGACGGCATGTCACGTGTCATAATCCATTCATAATCTTTGAGGATAGATTTCCATCAGATTTGTAACGAATGACGGCATGCCACGTGGCATTATGCAGAACCTAATCATTTCTGAATCCTCTATATAATCCACCATCCATCCTCACAAATCTCACACCAAAATTCTCAAGATCTCTATCGTTATTCATAGTTTCTGCTTCCTTATTCACAAAAATTTGTATCATTATTCATAGTTTCTGTTTCTTTCTTTCAATGTCGTCTTCTTCTTCCTCAAGGATGATGTGGGAATACAATCAGGAAGAGGAAGAATTGTTTAACGAATCTGAAGCAATCTTTAATCAGCAGAGGGTAAGAAATGAGAGGGAAGAGGATGAGGAGCGTCAAATGAGAAATGACGAAGTAAGAAGGGGCAGAGCCTCACATTCCCGTCGAGTCATCCAAGCTGCGGCTCAGATCTGCAGGCCCAGCCGTTCCGGAAACCTTGATAGAAGCAGGCAACGACGAGGTATGGAACTCTTGGATGATTATTTTGTTCCTAATAGTGCATTCCCTGATACGTACTTTAGACGTTGTTTTAGAATGGAACGACATTTGTTCAACAAAATCATGATTGCTGTTTGCAACCATGATTCTTATTTTGTGCAAAAAAAAGATGCTTTTGGTGCTATGGGTCTACTGCCTGAGCAAAAAATTACTGCTGCCTTGCGGATGCTTGCATATGGAGCATCTGCAGACCAAGTGGATGAGATAACGAGGATGGGGCAATCAACCATTCTTGAGTCCCTGATGAGGTTTTGCGGAGCAATCGAATCTATCTACACCGCTGAGTACCTCCGCAAACCTACACACATGGACTTGGAGCGGCTGTTGAAGAAGGCGGAGATGCGTGGCTTTCCGGGGATGATTGGAAGCATTGATTGTATGCACTGGACGTGGAAAAACTGTCCAAGTGCATGGCAAGGCGCTTACGGGGATAGAAAAGGAGCAAAAAGTATCATTCTGGAGGCGGTGGCATCTTTTGATACATGGATTTGGCACGCCTTTTTCGGGGTCCCGGGAGCTCAAAATGACATCAACGTCCTTGCCCAATCCCCAGTGTTCAACGATGTCCTGCAAGGAAAGGCACCAAAAGTTACGTATGAGGTCAACGGACGTATGTACGACGGGCCATACTACCTAGCTGACGGCATCTACCCGCGCTGGTCAACCTTTGTCAAAACAGTGCCACGTCCACGGAGTGCAAAGGAAAAACACTTTGCAAGCTGTCAAGAGGGGTGCAGGAAGGATGTGGAGCGTTGTTTCGGTATCCTCCAAGCTCGCTGGGCGATCGTCAGGGGTGCTGCCAGATTGTTTGATGTAGAGTCGCTTCGATCCATCATGATGACGTGCATCATTCTTCATAACATGATTGTGGAAGATGAGTACGATTATGAAGCCGTTGATGAATATGAGCCAGACCCGATGAACAATTCAAGAACACGTATATATTGTGCTCATGACGCCACCGATGAACCCGTGCAACATGAGCCATTACAAAGGGATGAACGTTACAATGAAAGGCTCATTCAACGATATACTGCATTTCAAATGCCAGACATGCACAATGCCCGACAAATTGACTTGATAGAGCACCAGTGGGCATTGAAACAAGCTGAAGATATTTAAGTTCATTTAGTGTGTTTTTTTTTTAATTTGGTATCTTTATGTTATTTTATTTGGTGTGTTTTATTATTTGGTATGTTTATGTAATTTTTTTATGTTTATGTTTATGTAATTCTTAGTATATGTAATTCTTAGTATGTTTATGTTTATGCTTATGTTTATGTAATTTTGTTATGTTTATGTTTATGTAATTCTTAGTATGTTTATGTTTATGTTTATGTAAAGGACTTTTAATTAGAACGATGGACTTTTAATTAGAACGATGGACTTTTAGTTATTTTATACAAGGACTTTTAATTTGAACAATGGACTTTTAATAAATAACTTACCAAATTAATTTGAATAAATATTCAAGAAATTGGAAACAACATAAATAATACAAACAATAAATAATAAATTACAACCCAAAGTGATTGGAAAATTATGGGCTCCGATTACAAAAAGTACTCTATTCATCATCACTTAACCAATTTGTGGTGCTAGGATGATCTTCTCTTGCGGTGCTAGAACCACCTTGGCTTGCTATTGCTTCTCTTGCACGCCTCCTTCGCACAACGTCCGCTTTCTCTGACTTCCAAAAAAATTTAGAATTTGGAGACTTCCCTTCTAAAGACATGTTCATAATCTCACGATCTTGTTGAGCCCGTCTTTCTTCTCTAACATGTTCCCTTTCTTGCCTAAGTAGCTCTCTTTCTCTCTCATTAGCATAAAATTCTCTCTCAACAGCTGCTTGTTTTGATGCCTCTCTAGCCTTATCAGCCTCATCTTTCACCAGGTCCCTCGCCAAAGTCAATTCACCTTGGCGAGTAAGTTCTTCCATGAACTTTGCATAATCGTTCTTGGAAGCACTCCCTTTTCTCTTTGAAGCCTTCTTACCTTCAGGCCTAATTGGAAAACGGGTCGAACCCGACGCGCGTTCAGGGAGGGGCGTTTCGGGCACTTCTTCTGCATCATCTTCATGAACATGATCGGGTGTAGAGTGTAGAGGGGTGCTGTTCATGTGCACTTCTGGACCGACTGGCACAACTCTAAATTTAGGACAATCTTTGACAATATTCCAACATTCCCACCGGTTGAATGATTTATTTTTGCTTTTAGTTTTGGCAGCGTACCAAGCTTGTGCTTGAAGTTCCTACACAATAAAAATAAGTAACAAATAAATAATTATAATGAAAATAAGTAACTAGCAAATATATACATATATATATATAAGTAACAAATATAATGAAAATAAGTAAGAAGGCTTCAAGTTAGTAAATAATGAAAATAAGTAACAAATAAATAATTATAATGAAAATAAGTAACTAGCAAATATATACATATATATATAAGTAACAAATATAATGAAAATAAGTAAGAAGGCTTCAAGTTAGTAAATAATGAAAATAAGTAACAAATAAATAATTATAATGAAAATAAGTAACTAGCAAATATATACATATATATATAAAGTAACAAATATAATGAAAATAAGTAAGAAGGCTTCAAGTTTAGTAAATAATGAAAATAAGTAACAAATAAATAATTATAATGAAAATAAGTAACTAGCAAATATATACATATATATATAAAGTAACAAATATAATGAAAATAAGTAAGAAGGCTTCAAGTTTAGTAAATAATGAAAATAAGTAACAAATATATATATATATATATATATATATGTCATGTTAATCATAACATGGGGCTAGAGTTCCAAGTTTAGTAAATAAATAATACAAACAAACAAATAAATAAATAATACAAACAACATAATTATAATGTAACAAATAAGTAACAATAAATAATAAATTTTGTACGTAACAAATAAATAATACAAACAAATAATTATAATGTAAGTATGTAACAAATAAATAATACAAACAAATAATTATAATGTAAATTTGGGTATCAAATAAATAATATATTGTTACCTGATCCGAGTAATTTTCCCCACTTCGAATATTACTACTAGCTTGTGCTAAAGCGTCTCTCCACGTACTAAACGATTGGCTAAGTAATTTCCAACGACTGGACATCGATTCTTTGGTTCTTTTCCCACCAATTTTCTCAAGAAAATTGGTATGAATAAGACTTCACATTTCTCGCAACTGCATCTCATTACCCGTAAGCGAACTATGAGTAACTTCAACCCAGCTAGTACACAACGCAACATCTTCAATAAGCGACCAATTCGTACCTGCACCAGTGGTCATTTTGTTGAAAAAAAATGGATTCAAACTTTGACACAAAGAAAGGAATGTGATTGAAAGTAGTTGAGAAATTATGAAATTGTTGTGTAAGGTAGATGATAATGAGAAGGTATTTATAGAAAAGTAAAAACAATTTTTTTTACATTTTTTTCAGATTTTTCAGATATTTTTTTGAATTTTTTTGAATTTTTTACAATTTTTTTTAAATTTTTATTCAATTAATTAATCTCTGCCGTTAGATATAAAAAAATTTGAATTCCAACGCTCCAGATTGTGCCACGTGTCACAACGGTAACTTTTTAAAACTATTTTTTCATTTATTTTGTAATTTATAAAGCATTTTAATATCCACCGTTGATCTCAGATCGAACGGTGGATATTAAATCTGACTTCTTTTTTTTTTTTTACCGTTGAGATCTAACGGTCCACATTAAGTGACCGTTAGGATCTAACGCACCGTGGGAAGCCACGTGGCTTCCCAACGGTAACTGACAATTGCCTTTTTTTATTTTTTTTGTGTCGGCGACGCGCCCCCACGCGCGGGTGGGGTGCACGCGCCTGACACAAAAAAATAAAATATTACGCTGATGCCACCCTGGCGTCAGCCTTGCGTCAGCCCCACCTCGGGCTCAAGGCCTGGCAATCCCTCACGGGCCTGGCCCTCGGGCCTCCCCCTGCCTTCGGCCTCCCGCACGCTGGAGCTTCTCCACCGGCCCTCGGGCCTTTGTTTTGGAGCCAGACCCCCGAGCAAAACCCCACACTGGGGATGCTCTAACTTTTAAAACATTTTAAGAAGTGACAAAAAACTCAATAACAGAAACCCAAGCCCAACCCAAAAAGAAAAGGACCGACTAAATTACGGTCTGTGCCCCTCGACTATAACCATTAATAAACGGACACGTTAACCACTACACGACAAAAAATCATAAAAACAAACCGGTTCCCCTTATTCAACACCGCGAACTAACAGTTTCATCTTCCCCAAACCTATCATTTCAAACACTATCACGCAAAAGATACTTTTGCAAAAAAAAAATTCTAAAATCTCTATAAATTCCGACACTTTCAAGCCGGATTTTCAGTAAGTGATACACACATTCAACCGGATTTCCAAAAGTTTCAAAGTTTTTTCTACTACTCAAAATTGTTCTTTTTGCATGATTATATTTCGAACTCTGTAAAAAACGAATGCATCAAAGTTTTGGATGCATTATCAAGTGTTTTTGCACTTGTTTTTGCAAAAGACACTTTCGGAAAACTGTCAAAAATGCATGCATTATCAAGTGCTTTTTGCACTTGATTTTATTTTACAAAAAAAAATTCAGTGTTCCAATTCGAGAAAAAACAATTTCAATGTTTTAGATGCTTTAGTTTCGCTTTTTTTAGTTTATATGTATACTGATTCTTCAACAACATTTGAAATAAAAAAATGAATATGCTTCTAAATTTTGTAAGTAAAAACATTAATTGTCTAGCTTGATGTTGTACTTTGTAATGATGATACACTTTGTACTGATGTTGCACTTGTACTGATGCTACACTTTGTAAATTAATTTCGGTTCTACTTTCTATTTGTAAATTGGTTCTGCACATAAATATGTTGTAGAAAAAGAAAAAAAGAATATGCATCAAGCTTGTGTTAAAAACAATTATGCATCTACATTGTGTGTTAACAACCAATTCTGCATATAGCTTGTTTACTAATTGATGTTGCATCTACTTGTTTGCTAATTAATGTTGCATATAACTTGTACACCAAGTGATGCTGCATCTAGCTTGTGTGTTAAGCATTTGCCCTTTGCATCTAGTTTGTCATTTATATGATTTCATATTTTTTTTTATTTATTATATTCATGATCGTTTCATTTTTTTTTATGAAAATGTCGCCAAAAGTAAAACATTTTGCAACCAAAAAGAAATCACCTCAAAAACCTCACGCCGTAAAGCGTTGGGCGACATATGATAACTATGTTCAAATAAGACTGAATCTCATGGCCTTTGCAGAACTATTACAAAAGCTCAAGCCAAAACTTAATGAAAAACGAGAAGTCTTGGCATTCATATATAAGTCACATTTTGGCAGACTTGTGAAAGCTTACGTAAAAAGTGAATTACAAATAAAGAAATCAGACTAGGATGTCATACATATAGCGAACTGGTATGACATTGAAAAAGGGATGTTCAAATTCAAAACCGAGGCAAAGAAGCCCCTCAGTCAACAAGAGACTCAAGAATTCCAAAGCCGAAACAAAACAGATTTGTTAATAAATACTTCTCATAAATGACAAAAATCGGTATAAGAGAAATTGCACATGCAATTCAAGTTGCATTTGATACTAAGACAACATAAGGGAATCAAGATGCAGCCTGCCTTATAATTCTATATTTACTCAACACAAATTTGTTTAAAAGCTCAACAGGGAAACTCCCTTGGAGTTTGGCCAAGAATTGTAACTTTATCAATAACATAAATCAGTACAACTGGGCTAAGGAAACAACAAGATACTTGATGGAATCAATTGATAGAACATAGAAAAGGAAAAGAAACAAACAACCAACCGCCAGTGGCACTATTATGCTTTTACTAGTAAGCAAACAAAAACTAATAAATAAATAAAAAAATCAGTTTTTGTCTTATTTTACAAAAATATACAAAATCTCTTAACTTTTATTTTGTCTACATTATTGGCTTTGTGATCATACCCCAATCAAGCCAACAGAAATAAAGCAGAAATGCTTACCAATAGCAGTGAAGTGGGATTTGGTAGTTCTGCATGAAAAAAATCTATAAAGAAGCAAATGAAAATTGGTGGTAAAGCTAATACTACATATACTTTTATGTAAAACATGATTCTACATATACTTTGTGTGAAAAAATATTCTGCATGTGTCTGTTGTGTGTTGTTTTCAAGGTACCAAAAAACATAACTCTTAAACCTTTCACAGATGACAATGCAAAACCAATTGAGGAGTCATTTGAACAACGTTCAGAAGATGATGATGACGACTTTGTCGATCCTTCATCTGCATCAAAAAAAAAGGAAAATGGAAAAGCAAGTAGTTAAGAAAGAACCAAAAGCCAAGAAAGCTAAAGTAGCAAAAAAATTGGTGCTTGAACATGAACCTACACAACCTCCACAAGATGATCAAGTTACTGGAAAAAAATGATGAAAGAACAATATCATATGGAATGGCAAAAGATGATGCTGATGATGAGATGGATGTCGTTCAACAGCAAGAAGAGGATGATGATGAAAGAACAATTTCAGATGTGCCAGACAAAGGGGATGATCAAACAGATGATGAAGATATACAAATGACATTGGTTGCATAAGAGATAAAAACACAAAGCGAAGATAAGCTAAAAAATCAAGACAATAACCCAGCAGACAAAATGGTAAATCCAAAAACAAGCTAATTTTGCTTAAATTTTGTATTTATATTTTATATAAGATCATAAGTTTGCCATTAAAATTATTAAAATGCCATCAACTTAATGATTCTGGTATAACTGGTGCTGCATATTAATTCTGGTATGACTGGTGTTGCATACTAATTTTTTATCACTGATGCTGAATACTAATTCTTGTATAAGTAATAATGCATGCTAAAAACTTATATAAGTAATGATGCACACTAAAAAAAAAATATAAAAGCAATGTTGCATACTAATTCTTGTATAACTAAAATAATGAATAATAAAATTTGATTCATATTCTTGATCCTCCTATAACTGATGCTGCATGATTATTCTACTATAAACTGAAGTTTTGTGATTATAATCCATAACTGATGCTACATAATTATTATGCCATAAAACTAAAGCTTTGTCATTATAATCCATAATTGATGTTGCATACTAAATCTTTATATAAGTAATAAATCATACTAATTCTTAATTTTGAATACTATCAGGAGGAAGAGGGTAGAGAACAAAATGAAAATGAAGATCACTTTGACACACTGGTTAATAGCAAGATTCTAAAAAACGCTAGGTGCTAGTCAGGCGACGGGTAGGGGCCTAGCGGCTAGGCGGGCCTAGGCGATCTAGGCGGATTTGTATTTTTTTAAAATAAATTTATTATATAACATATTAACATATAAATATATACATATATTCACACTTAGAAAAACCATACTTGTATAGAGAAATTAGAAGAAAAAAATGTAAATTAAAAAAAATAAATAAAAAAATATTTATTATAAAGAATAGTGGGCTTAGTTTTAAATCAAAATGGACCTAACTTGAAAGAAAAGCCGGTATTTTAATTAAACCACCTAGATTCCTTCTCCACAGCTTTCTCCAAGGCCAAGGCTAGTCCCGACTCCCAAGTTCCCAACCATCATTTGGTTAGTGGAAAAGTGGCTCTAGCATTTATACATTTTTTTTCCTCCTTTTTCTTTCGACTCTCTCTCTCTCTCTTCTCCTCTGTAGCAGATCCCATTTTCTTTGCAACAAAACCCATCATCTTCTCAATCTACTTGAGGCGTCATGAATTCTAGTTTTGTTCTTCAATTTTTTTTTCTTTTTTATAATTTCAGTGGGTTTATCGATTGATGTTGGGTGTAGAAGTGTTGGTTTGAAGATTTGGGTTGTCGGTGATGGATCGTGCGGATGTGAGACAAGATTTGCAACGAGATTGGGAGTTGCTTTGACTGCCGCCTAGGCCACAGCCTAGCGCCGCCTAGACCGCTTTGAGCGCCTAGGTGGCTGCCTAAATTCTCCCCGCCTCACATGAACGCCTTAGCCTAAATCGGGTAGGGACTCCACCACCGATTACCTAGGTAGCGCCTAGGTCAATTTTTAGAACATTGGTTGACAGTCAGAGTATCTTTGGCACCAAAATTCCAAATGAGCAAGTCCAATATGACCAAAATATTACACATGATTCTGCCTATCCAACTGCTGAAAATGAAGAAAGAAATGCGAACATCATAGACATGGACGCAACTGAAATTGATAGGGTGATCAGTAATGTGATCAATTTCCATATGGAAGAGATAGTACAAAAAGAAGCTCCAAGTACATCAATTGAAGAATCAATTCTTCTAGTGCAAGAAATGGCAGTGCAAAAAGAGCCTCTAAGTACTTCAATCCAAGAATTAGTTCTTGCAGTGCAAGAAGAGGCAGTGAAAAAGGTGGCTCCAAGCACCTCAGTTCCTCAAATCTCAGTTCACCCATATGGACAATAATAAAATGTAAAATCAATCACTCCGCTGCCAGTTCAAGCTAAGGAACAACAAAGAAATGCAATATCTGTTCCTCAACTACCAGTTCAACCCGAAGAGTCAGCTATCAAGACAAGGAAGCAATAAACATTCTATGAATGGCTTCTTGCTTCACTTACGGCTGAAGAAAAATGAGAATGTGAAACTTCAGAAGAGGAATTAACACAAAAAGAGCTCTCTCAAAACCAAACAGATCCTGCAGTGTATTAGAAAATGAGGGTGAAACTTTGGCTTTAGATGTTGAATAATAATATCAACACATGTCACTTCAAGAATTTTATAATTGAGAAAATTGTTGAAGAGAAAGATGTTTTGTAAAAGGACAATAAGGACTTGCAAAAACAAAATAAGAAGTTGAAAAAAGAGAAGAAAGAATTGGAAAAACATAAAAGTGAACTGGAGAAGAACACTACGTTAGGGTAACAAAATAAAAAATGGGAAGAAGAAAAGAATGAATTACAAGAAAATAGTAAAGGACTACGGAAAGAGAAGAATGACCTTGAATGGCAGCAAGAAAAGTCCTACAAGAAGTAGTGTGAACTAAATGCAATAAACAAGGAAAAAATGGAGAAAATAAAAGAAAATTTTCAAGTTCTAAATTCTGAGAATATATCTTTAGAAGAATTGGTGAAGAAGCAACAAGAAGAAATTTCTGAGCCAAACAAGACCTTGGATTTCATCAACGAGGTTGAGACAGAAAAAGAAAAGAAAACTAAGAAACATGTTCATCAAGATTCTGCTACTGATTCTGCAACTGGAAGCAGAGCTGTTAAAACTGGGAACAAAATCGTAATCGCTTCTGATCAAGAGGTAGATATCCAGTCAAAACAAGTTCTGCAAACTTTAGAAAAAGTATCAACAGAATCTCAAACACCTATTCAACCTCAAAGTTGAACAATGGTCATATGCATCAAGCAAAAAGCCAGAAGAAAAAAAAGGGATATACATTTCTGTTACATTGTCATGGAGAAAACAAGATAATCAAATAAGTGGAAAGGCCATCCAGCATACTTTCTTCTAAACACAATGGACAAAAAAGTCATTAACCTTTTCTGGGAAAAAACACCAATGTAAGAAAATTTTACAATCATTCCTAGTGATCTTGAAATCAAAATCAACCTCAATAGAGTATTGTGTAAGTTTTCTACGAAACTCAAATATACCATCTGCATAATCGTCGTAAGAAATATAACTCTGCCACTAATTTGTTGCATAATGGTGAGGCCCATAAGAGCCATACTTACCCAAATATTGGTTCTCATCTCCAATATTATTAGCTTCACTTAGGCAACAAGACAACACACTAATAGTAGAAACAATAGACATCTCCTTCTTAGTATGAACATAAACATCAACAACTGGATTTGAAATCAATTTATTCACCAATAGAAGGGTTTGAATATCTTCATTGCATTCTAATAAACAGTTTGGTTCGTCTCCGTATAATGAGTATTTTAACAAAAAGCCTCATGATGACAAACTTGGAAACCTAAAAGTTAATTGCCCACACAAATCCTTTTAACTAGTATGCGAATAAAGCGGCATAACTACACAATTTTCATATACACATTTTAACAACGGACATGATTTACACCAAAAACAAAACATAAAGTTAAACTGATACTGCACAGAAATAATTAGACATATATATGCATTTTAAAATGTAAATATAATAATCAATAAAAACTGATGTTGCACAAAATCTTTCAAAAATGATGAAAATCTTATAAAAACTGATGCTGCACAAATTCTATCAATAAAAACTGATGTTGCACAAATTTTGAAAATCTTATAATAATCAATAAAAACTGAAAACTGATGCTGCACAAATTCTGTCAATAAAAATTGATGCTGCACAAATTTTGAAAATCTTATAATAATCAATAAAAACTGATGCTGCATAAATTCTGTCAATCACCACCGATCACGTTTAACAGAAAATTGAAGGGCAAATACGTAACTTTGTTTCTAACGAAAAACCAGGACATGATTTCATCTTGCACGCATTTAAAATATGTCATTCCTTGAAATGTTCAAAAAGTGTAGTCTCAAATATAATTAAGTATTGAAAGTATACTATAAGTGCAATTTTTCCTTTTAATAAACGTCATCAATTATTTCAATAACAAAATATTTTTTATTTCTAAATATATTCATTTATTGTAAGAAATGTTACATATGGTATATTTACATTTATGACTAAAATTTTAATCATATATTTACATTTTTAGTTTGTACCCATTTTTAATTTGCAACCCTTTTTTAATTTGTACCAATTTTATTTTTAGTTTTAATTTGTACCCATATATTAATTTCATTTGTGCCCATATTTTTAATTTATTTGTACCCATTTTTAATTTTGCTAAATGTACCCATGCTAATTATATGTATTTATTTTATGTTTTAAAATATATCACTAATTATTTTCAAAAATATGTTAATAATTATGTGGCTACATTATTTTTTTTGCTATAATTTTGTGAAGAACAATATTACTCTTATTGATTTTTAAGTATTTATTATATTTTAAAATATTATTTGAATTTGTTTAAATTTCTTAACTTGTGGGACATCAAATGCATAAATACATAAGTTAAATCTCTTAAATGATGCTAAGGACCTCAATCAAAATATTTAAACAAATAAGGTTTCAGTCTAACAATTAGGTTGATTAGGGACCGAAATCAAAATGACCCTATTTAATATTGGGCTCAATGCAATTGAAGGCTTAGGCGTGCAAAAATCAAAAAGGAATTAGGTTGGGAAGGGTGGTAGCCCATGATGAATTTAAAAGCCATTTCTTGCAACTAATAGGCAACAAGCTTATGTGAGAAGTGACAGGTGATAGAGGGCAGCTCACCCTCAACAAAAATCATTTTTCAATGGCATAGGTAGGTAATTAACAAAGCAAATGATGACTTACCGTTCTCTGGAAGCCATCACCAAAATGGAAGGCTTGGACACTCAGGCTAAGAAGTATATAAAAGCAGTAAAGGATGTGAGCATAAAACTCTCTCAACCAATCAATCAAGCAACACTCAACAACAAAAACCAAAAAGCTTTAGTTTGTTCACCCTTTACTTTTTTTTTTCTAGTTGCAGGTCCACCATAGAAAGCTATCTTTTGTTAGTTTTTAGAAGCTTTGCTACCATCCTTTTGTTGTAGTATCGAATCCCTTTAGAAAACCCTCTGCAAAAAGATGAACCTTGCCCACCAAGGTTGTAATCTTGCCCGTATCTCCTTTATTTGTACTTACATAACGTAGATATGTTGTTTCTGCATCTTTCATTAGATCCTATGTCATTTTCAACTACTTTCATTCAAGTTTTATCTATGATTAATCTTGTCAAACTAATTACTCTTGTTTCATTCAATGTAAACTAATAACTAAGAAATTAACTTGAATGACCTCGAACTCCTTTATAAACGAACATATGATATTATAAATAAAAGTCCTTGATCAAAAGGCAAGAAAAGAATTTAGTACAGACTTAACCTATCTGTGAACAATCTAGATAAACCAAGGAGTCAAAGTGACTTGTGGCTCAAGTAAACAATTAATTAAACAACCAAGAAAACAATATGTTAAACAAAAAGAATAGTGTCACGCTCAGACTTATATTAGTTTTGATTGTGAGCCTCAAGGCCTAACAAAGGCCCCACAAAGGCACTATTCAAACTAATTACAAACTATATTGCAGAAGACCAAGCACCAAACTTTGCCCGATAGGCAAGACAAGGAGAGTTAGGCAAGGGACAAATCTAGCCCAAATAAGTTTGATGTGTTTCAACTATATCTTTTCTATCGGCTTTTGAGATTATTTAACATTGAATTGTGGATTATTTCGCTAATTTTAGTAGATAATATCTATAAGATTGTCACATATTGATATTATTATTACGAAGCGTGATTCTTAGATTATTAAATTCTTTGTGTGTTTTGTACTATCGTCATCTCACTTCTCATATTTATTTTTTAGGTATTATTACGCACATTTAGAGGTCAAAATGATAGTACTACGCATTTATAAGTATTGTAGCTAAATTCTGCACTTTAGTATGGAAGAGAAATAACAATTAAAGTTTTTACGTGGTACTTCATGTCTTCAGCTTTACGTGTCAATAAATGGTGTGCATTTCATATCTCACTATTTTTTCATGCAAATATGAGGTTCTTCTTCCATCAAGAGTTACAACTATTAAGGATTTTTCCACGCGGCCATTTGTTATTGGAGGGAAGAATAAAATTTTGAAGTGTTGTAGCTCTATTTATTTATTTTGCAATTCATTGTAGTGTACATGCTGCCTAGGTTGGGAAATGTTTAGTTTTGCCTTCGAGCTTGCCTAGGTATTATCTTGCCTTGGCTAGAGTGCCACCATTAGAAATCGAAATACCCAATTTTGGGCTAGAATTCGATATGCACTTCATATAGATTGTTCTCCATCAGACTTGCTTCCAATGAGTGATATACCCAATCATTGGAGATGACCTAATTAGTTTCATTTGGATAGTCGAAAAGAAAGTTCAACAATTTCCTAGCAAGTAGTTTGTAGTATTGTTATAAAACAAAACGATAATATATATATATATATATATATTGTAAAACCCTAGAAAATTTAAAATATATGAAAATGTAGAAAAATTATTGATAAGTGGAAAATGCCCCTCGTTGATTAAACGTAATTTTAAGAGGATGTATTTTATCCTTGTATATTTTATCGTATTTCTTGACATATATGGATAGAGTTTAATCCTACGAGCATGTAGGCAAAAACCGTTCGTGAAACGGAGTTATAACGAAGAAGTTATAAACAAGCAAAGTTAGGGATGAAATGGTCATTTGACCTAATCTGGATTTCTCTAGATAATTTTGAGGTGCCACGTGGAGGGCTGTAGGGGGAAGGAAGACGGGCATTGCCCAATTAGAAAGAAGGAAGGAGGGAAAGGAGAGAAAGGGGGAAGAATGAGGGAGAACCGGGTTTCTCTTCGACCCGCACCTTCGACCAGTTCCTCCATGGTTTCCGATGGTTTTTCATCGGATTTCCCATGAATTGGACCAAGCCACCACTCCCAAACATCATCTAGCCCGTTCCTCTACCTTTTCCACCCTCGATTTAGTAGAAAATTTATTGTACACAGACGGAGAACTGTTGGTTGGTGCGATGAGTCGTGCGAAAAATCCTAAAATCCTGATGCTATTACCACCAATTACCGCCACCATTAGACTCCCCATGAGGCCTAGAACAAAGCCCAATAAGTTGTAGGGGTGGCAGAGCACCAGAGGTGG